>NW_027531904.1:8653142-8662784 GCF_008692635.1 Crocuta crocuta
GGGGGCTTCCCGCAAACTGCAGGTTTGCACAGTGCACCACGCGGCCCCCTGGCTGTGGGCGGCAGGGGAGGAACGGGCCGGGGGAGGCGAGGAGGCGCGGGGGGTTGGGAAATCCACCTGGACGCCATCAGTCTTGCCAGAGTAAACAAGGCTGACAGGAGTGCTTGCCGGCAGCCTGGTACAGGTTAGGGGGGGGTCACGGAAGCGGCCTGGTGACCCGCCTGCCTTGAGGTGGAGACGCTCTGGACTCTGTCACAAAGGACAGAGCTGAAGGCTCGTGCCTCGTAGAATGAACCCGCTTCCTGGCATTCCGCACGACTGGGAGCGCACACACTCTTCCCATGTCTGAAATGTAAATCTGAGCAGGGATCAAATACACACATTCAAAGCCAAACAAACAGAACGATCCGCCCCCACCGACCTCCAAACGGATCCGTAGTCTACGTGGAGCTAGCAATAGAAAAATATACTGTTTTAAAAGCTGTTTCTTGGGTTTTCTTAGAGCTCGAGTGTCTAAGAAAGAATTGCTGGAGTCATAAGGAGAATCTACCACTTAATTGTCTAGAATTCTCCAACACAACAGCAGAGCCTAACTTGAGCGAAGGTCTTTTACTCACATCCTATAAGAGACAGAAATCTCTCTGTCCCTCCGAACCCTGCAAACACTCACTTCTTAATGCAAATGTGAAAGTGACCACGGTGGCATATTTAGCATAATTAAGGGGAGACAAATTGTGAGTAAAGGAGTTTGGGCAGCTCCTAATGAATTTTGAATTGAAAGCACCAGCATTACCCACCCCCCACTTCAGCCGAAAGGCACTGAGAGCCTGATACGTGCCTCAAATGTGTCAGAGTGGATGGGGGGTGTGGGGGGAAGCCACCCAGACCCTGAAAGCCACGGCCAAGGTCCTTTAGCTGAAATGACACACAAACGGTTTCTTCTGAAAAAAACCAGTCACCACCTAACCCTGCCTGTGCCCTGCAAGGTGTCCGGCTAATTTGTTTTGTGACCTTGGGCAAGTCACTTCACCAGCCCAGGTCTTCTTTCTTCACCTATAAAACAAAGATAGTAAAACCACGGTGCCTTCGGGGTATCCCTGGCATTAATGAAGTCTCATAAAGCGCTTTGAGATCCTTAGGATGAAAGTCTCTTCAGAACAGTAAAGCCTGATTATTACGCTTCGAACATGACATTCCCATGAAATCCCTGGTCAGGCTCTTACCCCACCTCTCAGTGAAGATTTAATAGCAGAGACTTGTAATAAGTTCGTAAAGGACAGAGACCTCCATTACTGATACAAAATATGCCGCAGCGAACTAGTATATTAAGGGCTATTACCATGAATAATTAAGGCCAGGTTCTACTTACAGATTAATGAACCAAGTATATGTTGTGATGTAGTGGGTTTTCATTGTGGCTTCCTCAACCAGCTAATGTCCTGAAATTTATCTATTCTCAGCGGATCCTCCAAGGTTGCACGGATTAGCAGGTTTACCCCACAGCATAGGTTGGCAAAGTAAACTTCTGAAGGATACTTACCAAGAAATAAACCCAATTAGAGGTTTCTTAGTACAGATGAAGAAGGGTCATTAATGATAATGAAGGGCTGACCTACTCTGGGCCCCTAAGTTTGTAATTAATCTTGTACCTTCCAGCTAGAATATATTGAAGAATATCAAAGTCACGTACATGACTCCAGGCTAACACGCATGCACGTGGAAAGGAGAATGCAGGCTCATGCACAGACATTTTGGCTGATCTTGGACGAGGCAATGTTACCCCTGATGATGCATTTGCTTCAGAAGGTGGAGTCATAATTAGATCAAATAAAAGCCTTTAGATAACTCACTGGGTTTGAATATAAAACTCTGTAATTTCTGGGGCACCCAGGTGGCTCAGTCGGTTAAGCATCTGACTTGGGCTCAGGTCACGATCTCGCGGTTCGTGGGTTCGAGCCTCGTGTCGGGCTCTGTGCTGACAGCTCAGAGCCTGGAGCCTGCTTCTGATTCTGTGTCTCCTTCTTTCTCTGCCCCTCCCCTGCTCACTCTCTCTGTCTCTCTCACAAAATTAACAAACATTAAAAAAAATCCATAATTTCTGAAATAAACGGCATTAAGGAAGAAATGTCCAGGATAAGGGACAGAGTGTGGATTTTAAAAGACAGGGCAAAGAGGAATGACAGACAGTAATGTGAGTGTACTGATCAGCAGAACGACTTAGGCTACAACTATCCCAAGCAGAATTTAAGCAAATATCTAAAGTGTTCGTGTGCTCCTTTTCTGTGATTTCCATCTTTTCCTGTGATTTTAAAAATCATGCTGCCATTGGAATTATCCAGTGTAAAGTAATTAGCTGTGCTTGTGACCACATATAGCGAGAAAGAAAACGAGATTGCTTTCTGCTGGAGACAAGGGTCACGTTTAGATTTCTGGAATGTTACCTGAGAAGGAAAGGTGCTGGGTTACCAAGAGAGATGTTACAGCGGGGAGCTCTGTCTTTACAACTGGGAGACTCACCTGCACCTCAGCTTGCTGGGCCCAGGACTGAGAAACATAGTTAACACCATTCAGAACCATTAGACTTCTAGATAAGCAGGATACACTAACTTTCAAGGGACTCTGGAATTCTTTCCCTGACTCGAAGCCAAATTTCCAAACATGCTGGGCAGCAGTATGCCTCGATGCCTTTGCTCAGCAAGTACCTCCACCCACTCATCTCCTCCTCTGCCTGGGAGACTCCTACTCATCCTTCAAGATGCAGGTCTAAACACCTCTTGCTCTGCCCAAGCCTTCCTTGGTGTGTTTGCACGTAGAAGTATACGCTTCCCTCTCGATCCCCCGCACTCCGCTCACACCAAGATGGCTGCATCTTGATCACCTTTGCTGTGAATCTAGAACAGCAGTGACAAGACAGAGTGCCTGGTGCCCAAGACAAGTCCACTGATTCTAAATGCCAATGTCGACAAACCAACATGTCACAGGCTCTGACCCAATCAGTAAATTCTGGCTGGAATCCGTTGTTAGGGCTGTTCTGGAATGCAGGCCTCCACAGCCTGCCTAACAGACACGGAATGTTTATTAAAATAAATTCAGCTGCAGCCAGAGTTACAAAGCAGGGCTTTTATGGCACCAGGGCTGGGTATCGCCATCTTCCCACCTGTAAAATGGGAGAGTAATATCTTCTCCAAGATGCTGTTATAAATCCAAGACGAGAAATCAAACGAGAGAGTGCTTCATGCCTAATATGGGTTGATTGGTTCCGAATGTGTCTGTGGTTAAGTCTCCAAGTATTAAAAGCTCTAGAAAAGTGGCCCTAAACTCATTGTTTCAAAAGAGATCATTATCTTCCTAGTCATGAGGGATCCTCTGGGGAGTCTGGCCTGGACCACTTCCAGAGGTGGTCAGATTCAAGGGTCTGGGTGAGATTGGTGGGTCTATGACCGGGTGGCCCAGCCTTAGGTAAAGAAGACCAGTTAATTTGGAGCTAAGCAGAGCCTGGTGGGGGTGCCTGGGTGGCTCAGTCGCTTAGGCTTCCGACTTCAGCTCAGGTCAGGATCTTACCTCTGGTGAGTTCAAGCCCCACGTCGGGCTCTGTGCTGACAGCTCAGAGCCTTGGAGCTGCTTTGGATTCTGTGTCTCCCTCTCTCTCCGCTCCTCATCCCACTCACGTTCTGTCTCTGTCTCTCAAAAATAAATAAACGTTAAAAAAAAAAGTTTAAGCAGTGCCTGCCAGAAAACACTCTGGGTCCGAGCTCTCTAGCTGTTTCACTTTCCCAAGAGCAGCAGATCTCAAAATTTGCTGCACATTAGAATCACCTGGGGAGCATTAAAAACTGCTATCCAGGCTGTGCCCAGGGTCTCTAGGGGTGGGACCCAGATATGGTGTTTTCCAAATCCCCCTTGGAGGATTCCAACGGGCAGCCAAGGTGGAGAACCGAGGTACACTGACAAACACATGTCCCGTTTGGAGATTTTCCACTTTGAGAAAACGAACGTGCCACTCAAGCCAGATGAAACTCAGCTGCGAGCTGGCTTTGGCCCACGGGATACTGGTTTACAAACCTGCGCCTGTGCTAACACTGCCTGGGAGGCCACGGAAGGTTCTAGGAATAGGTGGGAGCCCGGCGCAGGAAGCCACCAGCTGTGTACTTCCCACGGATTTCCCCTACGTTCCCCTCTCTTTCTTCCCAAGCGGTGTCTCCCCAGATGCTACTGCTAATTGGCTTTTATTTATTTTACATGCGTTTACATTTCAGGCACCTAGAAAATGTATTTTAAAAAGCGCATGCCTGTGGGAGTTCAATTTCATCTTGGCAGAAAACGTCTTCCCTCTGATGCCTGCTGACACGGCGCTCGCGGAAGCCAGTGTACGGGTCCCTCTGTTTCAGGGGAAGGAAGCGGGTCAGGCCGGCGGTGTGTTCTTTCAGCAGGATGGTTAGTGTCTGCAGGACAGGGTCCTTTCCAGGACCAGCCCGGCCACGTGGGGCGTGTGTTTCCTGGAAGATGACTGATCGGGCCACACTTGAGGAGCCCGGTGGCACTGGCATCCTGACGCTCTAGGTCCAAGCTCCACTGCGTTCCTTTACGTTCTCCGGGTTCAGAAGTCGTTGACTGCACTGGGTGTGGCCTCGACAAGGCTCAACGAGTCCCATCATGTTTTCCTCGTCCCCACCCGTAATTAGTAAGTACTTCCCTTACTACACCGAGGCCCCAGCGGCCGGCCTCAGTGGGGTGGCTGGGACACAGCTCTTCCCGGGAGGCTCTGCCCCCTTCCCCTCTTCCATTCCTTCTGCGGGTCTCCACAGACACCACAGAGTGAACGCACGGCATTAGCTTCCCGTGCGTAATGTCTGAATCTCCTTCCAGAACCGTCCCCACTTTGCACGGAGCTGCTATTCCTCTATCAGCTTGGCGACTTCATGTCTTTCACAAATGAACTGGCTCAGATCGAGGGCTGTAAAGAAAAACAAACACCACTTCACCGTCATGTTAACTGCATAAGGATAACCCAGCACACGCGGGGAATGAGAAGGAATGAATGATGGCCTCACCCTAGACCGTATTTATATACGCAGACGACCCGCAGCAGATGGGGTTCCATGGGAGGAGATGAAGACGGCATGCGGTTATATTTTCGGTGTCACCGAACGTTTTTTTGAGCATCTGTCCTGTGTCCGTCCCNAGTCCCTGCCCTCAGGGGGCTCCCTGCAGAGAGGGGTGATCTGAGCGCTCAAGCATGCCCAGTGCTCTCACACAGGGGTGTACAGACGCTCCTCCAGAAGGAAGTGACTAACTCTGCCCGGGGGTGCAGAAGCTGGGACGTCAGGGCTGGGTCTCCAAGGCACGCCCTTTCCCAGCATGAGCCTGACTCCACGTTGGGGACAATGTCTGCCCTCAAGGGAAAGCCGGAGTTGGGCCCCAAGCCTGGCTTCCCAGCTCCTGTCTCCCAGATGCCTTCACTGGGGTGCGCAGGGCAGACAGAGCCTTTATGGGCCAGTCCCTCCCTCTCCCATCACCCATCCCCTCACCCGCCACTTGGGGTACCAAGAACCCCAGGGGAGAGGGAGGGCATTGGGGGCCGATGACTCACAAAAGGCAGAAGGTGAGGAAAGCTGGGAATGAAAGCTGGTATGTGGTGCGCCCAGGTGTGTGCGTGTGGGGGAGACCCAGATTGGGGTCTTTTATCACTGGAATTGTTTGGAATGGCTGCTGCATGGAGATGATCAAAAATAGATAGACTTTGTGTCAACTGCACTTCAAAAACAAACAAATGAGCAGACAGATCTAGTTCTGTTAGTGTTTTAAATTTCTCTAGCGACAACGTGCTCCCGGATTCCATGCACTGCACGTGGGCTCCTCCCAGGCCCCCGGCCCCACTGGCTCCTGAATAAAATAACTTCTCCAAAATTTGGAAAAAACCTGAAAATTCAAGAGCACTGCCCATGCCTCGGGATTGCAAACAGGCTCTGGCTCTTGACGTGCGCGGCATGTCACAGCTGGCAGGAGGGACCCGGGACGTGACTTGCAAGTCCTGAACTCCCTGAGGATAAGGTGCTATGAGGACCCATCGCGCCAGCAGCCCCGTGGCTGCCCCCTCCTCCACCGTGCTCTCCAGATGTGAGCCCACGGGCCAAGGGGATTGGGGAGCACCGAAGGCGACCTAGGGGATCCAAGGAACCCCGCCTCTCCAGGGTCAGGAGGGGGTGGGTGGGAGATGAGGCAAGACATGTCTAGGATTACTCCGTCCCTCTCTGGAATAGAAATCAGAGCCTGGTGAGGAGGTAAAGGAAGTTTCCCAAATGACAATGCCAAGAAGTTTGTTTGGACCCCAAAGTATAAACTTTGTTTTTTTTCAATATTAAAAAAATTTTTTTAATGTTTATTTTTGAAAGAGAGAGAGAGAGAGAGAATTAAAGCAGGCTCCAGGCTCTGAGCTATCAGCACAGAGCCCGATGCGGGGCTTGAACTCACAAACCATGAGATCATGACCTGAGCCGAAGCTGGACACTCAACCAACTGAACCACTCAGGTGCCCCTTTTTAAGACTGGTAAAAAGTCTTATAAAGACTTTACAGGCAGAATGTTGAGATCTGAGTATTGAGAGCTTTGGGCAAGTCACCTAACCCGCATGCCTCGGGGTTTCCTTCCAGCAAGGAGATCATCACAGCACCTGGCGGATTGCATTGCTGTGAGGATTAAATGAGTTAATACATGGAAAACACTTGGCTGGGAGCCTGGCAAGGAGCAAGTGTTGAATAACGGTAACTATTCTTGCTAGTGAAAATGACAGCCACTAAGGTGTTCAGGTCCGATGTCCTCACCTTCCCAGTGATCTGGGGTCTCTGAGTTCTCTCCCGGAGAAAATATTTAGGGAAATAAAAATTTCTCTAAGAACACAGGATACTCTTCAAGAAGTAGCTTCTCCTTGAAGCTAGGAAGTCTCCCCAGGAGCAGAGCACCTCTGGTTAGCGGATCCTGTGCTCTTACGGCAGGAACACAGCAGAAAGAGAGGGGCCCCTGAGGCCCCTCTGCTGCCTCCTCCAGGGAGCACATCGCTCCTGGTTTCCATTTCCTGTACATCAGAGTGTCATCGCAGAGAGCAGAGTGTCCCCCTCAATTTTACATTACATTCCTTTAAAAAGTGAAAATTGTTTCCTTATTATGAAAGCACTGCATAGCACTTGCAGAAAAAACAGCTTGAAAGAAAAAACCCATCTTATTCTCATCACCCAGACACCTTCTAGAACACCAGGTGTACAGCTTTCTGGATCTTTCACATCACACAGCTTAAAGAAAAAACCTTGGCTCAGTATATATATGTTTGTAACCTGCGTTTTCCATTTGACAGTATATCGTGAGCATCTTTCCGTGGCAGTAAATATTAATTCTACATCATTTTTTAATGGCTGAATAGCATTTCATTTGATAGCTGGACAATCTTTTGATAGAACTCTTACTGTTTCACATACAGCTCCTTTCTGATTTTTGAAATCTTTTTTAAATGTTTATACATTTTTTGAGAGAGAGGGAGAGAGAGAAACAGAGTATGAGCAGGGAAGGGACAGAAAGAGAGGGAGACACAGAATCTGAAGCAGGCTCCAGGCTCTGAGCTGTCAGCACAGAGCCTGACGCGGGGCTCGAACCCCCGAACTGCGAGATCATGGCCTGAGCTGAAGGTGGACGCTTAACCGACTGAACCGCCCAGGTGCCCCTGGTTACGTTTAAAAATTGAGTTCTACTTCGTATACCATATAACCCACCATTTTAAAATGTAGAATTCAGTGGGTTTTAGTATCTTTACAAGGTCACGCAACTATCATGGTGGTCTAATTTCTAAACGTTTCCATCCCCACCCTGCTCGAGAAACCCCGTACCCATTACCATCCCTCTGCCTTCCTCCTTATCCCAACCCTTGAAAGCCGCTAACCTGCTTTTTGTCTCTATGGATTTGCCTGTCTGTGGATATTTCATAGAAATGAAACTGTACACTACATGGCCTTTTGCATCTGGCTCCTTTCACTTAGCATAATGTTCCCAAGGTTCATCTGTGTTATAAGATGAATCAGTATTGTGTTCCTTTTTTTGTATGGTTTTCATCGTACAGATATAGATTTTCTTTATCCGTTCATCAGCTATTGTAATTTTATAATAGGCTTTCTAGAACCCTGGTGGTGGTTAGAGTCCTGAGGCATTTGGCATCACCTGGGAACTTGTTCAAAATGCCAATATTCAGGTCTCACCCAGACCCGCTGAATTATAAGCCCTTGGAGGTGGGGTTTAGCAAACAGTTTTAACAAGTTTTTCAGGTGACTCTGATGCCTACTTGTTTGAGAAGCACTAGTATACCTTATTATGCTTCTTCTTGAACACTTTCTTGGCTTTTCTGGGTGTATTAATTCCTTTGGCCAAAGTCTAGTGTTTTGGAACATATATCCAGGTTCAACTTTCATAAGCTGTTAAAGTTCCAAAATCCTTCATCTATACTTCTTTCACTTCTTTCACTGTCAGGGTCAATAGTTATCTGATATTTAAATTTTCCTCTCCCCTGTTTCTCTTGTTTATAAATCCAGTCTTGGGTGTTAGATCCAGATTATTGCATTTTTTTTTTTTTCGAAATGTAGATGGTCTTCAAGAAAAAGATGTTCACGTTTGTATTCAATGGTGTGTTATTTAGAAGTTCATCTATTTTAGCTGGTGTTGGGGGCGCACTGTAATTACTCTGAATTGCTCTAGAGCACAAAAACTACAATTCCCAGCATGCACTGCAGGCCGGGTTCTTTGGTCTTCATTGCCTCACTTGTGGAGACCACATCTCAGGATGTCCAGGATGTGTCACCATTTGCCTGCCCTCCTGCCACGGTGGCCCGTCTCTGTGTAGAGATAGTTAGAGGGTACAGTGGGTTGGGGCAGACGTAGAGAGAGGTCTAGTGGCCTGGCTTTCTGGCAATGATAAGGACGCTACAGATATCTTCATTTCTTTTCTTCTGTTGGTCTCTGTTTTGAGAAGTGAACCAAGTTCATTCCACCAACTAACAACAACAGTAAGTTTATAAAATTTTTGCTCTGTCCCCTTATGGTTGAGTACCAGTTTCTCCAAGATTCTTTTTCCTGGAGCAAGGGGTGTCTTTGGTTTTTAACAATGAGAATTAAACAAGATACACTCCCCTATGTTTTCATGGGCATGTTAGTGGCAAGCCAAGAGAGACTCGTTGGATATGGCAGCCACACACTTGCCTGAAATAGGGCAGCGCATTCATGTCAGAGCCTGTGTCTCAGGTTCACTTTGGTTTGAAAAATCACATTTGGACGGAAAGGGAAAGAGATAGTACAAAATGAAAAGAAGTCTTTGGACTCCCAGATTTATACTGGTGAGAAGCAAGCAAACTTATGCAGCTGCAAACACAGGTCACCTTCGGTGGAAAAGGAAGAAAAACTCAGACGTGGAAATAAGAGCTATGAGAATCACTCCTGAGCGGAGATGGGACTGAATCCTGGATGAGGAACTTCCAATATTAGCTCGGCGGGATTTCAGGACTGCTACCAGCCAATGGCTTTGGTGGACTTCCTGTATTTTTACCCCCTTTCGAACAGGTGCATGTACGGTGGTTACTCTGTGCCTGTCCTGTCATCATATGTTGCGGG
>NW_027531904.1:8662810-8667905 GCF_008692635.1 Crocuta crocuta
GGGGGGGTGGGGGGGAGGAATTGGTGCAGATAACTTGCATCTTGAGTTCACAGTGAGGGGAAAGATACTCAAGGAGCTACACTCAAAGAGCTACAAGGAGCTTCATCTGCCCCCGAACTTGATTCAGATAATGAGATTCTGGGCTTTGAGCTGATGCTCAAATGAGTGAGAATTTTGGTGGCCTCAGAAGAAGATGCCTGACTTTTTACATATGGGAAGGATGTAAATAAGTTCTGGTTTGGAGGTGACCTTTGATGGTTTTAAAACTATATCCACAAATTCTCTGATTCTTCTCCTTCAAGAGGTGGACCTTAACTTCCCTTCCCTTGAGTACAGGCTGGACTTAACGACTTGTTTCTGATGAGCAGATATGGTAGGAAGGAAGGATGCTGTGGGACTTCTGAGACTAGGTGAGAAAAAACACTGAGGCTCTTCCCTCCACTTCTTCCCACCGGCTCTGGAGGATGCCAGCCGCCATATTGTGAGGACACACAAGCAGTTCCTATGGAGAGATTCACATGCCGAGGGACTTAGGCCTCCTCCCCACAGGCATGAGTCATACTGGACGTGGGTCCTATGGACTTAGATAAGTCTTCAGGTGACGGCAGCCCCTGCCACCAGCTTGCTGCAACTTCCTGAGAGAATCTGAGTAGGACCGCCTGGCTAAATTGTTCCTCGATTCCTGATCCACAAAAGCTCTGAGATCATGAATGTTTGCTCTTTAAAACCAGTAAGTTTTTTTTTTTTTGGGGGGGGGGTATAAATTGTTACACAGCAACAGATACCTAATACACAGATACACTGTCATTGTAGCAGAGTTTGATTCCTGATACCTTTTAATTCTTGACATGGAACAAAGGATCCAGACCAAGATCTCTCCAGAGACAGTACATGTAGCAGAGAGAGGTCCTACCTGTGTCATAGGCATAAAACTCAATACATCTGTATGAACTGAAAACTTGTGCAGTCAGCACCCAAATCAAGAAATGGTTTACTGTAGCACCCCAGAACCACCTCTCATGGCCCCTTCCAGTCCTTATACTTCCGAGGGAAGTTACTATCTTGACCTCTAACAGCAAAGATGAGTGTTGCCCGTTACTGTACTTTACATACATGAACTTATACTCTTTTGCGTCTGTCTGACTTCTTTTACTCAACATTGTGTTAATGAGATATACCCAAATCATTGTCTACAGTTGTGGATTGCTCATTATAATGACCCTGTACTATTCTATTGTGTGAAATCCTACAATGAATTATCCATTCTGTTAGTGATGGGCATCTAGATGGTTTCCAGCCCTTGGCTATTATAAATAGTCCAAGTGTGAACATGTAAAGATAGGTTTTATGATGGATATGTCTAAAGACTGACAAGTAGATAGATGGGCAGATGACTTTCCATACCTTAACTTTTGGATATGCAGAAGAGGAAACCGAAGGTTGTCATAATTGGAATCCATGTTCCCAAAAGCGAATCTGAATCACTTTCTGAATCACAAAAGGGTTCCCATTGGAACTATTCATTCCTGCATATTCACGGCTGCCTACTATGTGTAAAGCTCTTGATAATGCTATATGTCAGTGATTCCTTACTTTAAAAAAAAAATCTCTTGGGGGAGGGCCTGGTCCTATCCTCCAGGAGTTTTCTACATGGCACAGATTAAGGGGATTGGGCAAGGACCCACGTGGCTGTAGGGCAGGGCAGAGCTCCATAAAAGCCACAGAGATACTTTAATGAAGGGAGTCAGGGAGATTAAGGGGGGGCTCTTTGGAGTGTGGGTCTTGGATAATAGACATAATTAGATACTCAGAGTTGGGGATGGGGTGGATGAAAGGACACTTCAGGGGGAGGAAATGGGAGGAGAAGAGTCACAGAAGTTGACATTATTTATAGATCACCCACCTCATTAAAAATGATTTGAAGAATCTCAAGGGTGGGAAACATATCTTCATTCCAGTGCCAGCCTCCTCTCCCCACCCCTTACCTCCCCCCCCACNGTCATGGCTGCAGTGGTGGTCAGAGAGGCAGACTGCGGGAGGGGACGGGCACAAACATGCGGGACCCCGGAGAGGCACAGGCGGCGTCTGCGCTGCGTGTACACACCTCACGGCATGTGCACGGCGTGTGCCGTCGCCAGCGGGGGAGGAGGGCTACCCAGAGCCACGTGAGGTCCGAGCAGCTGCGGGCACAGAGATACAGCCATCTCTACCCATGGGGGGCCACAGCGAGGGGGTACCTCCCCACCTACTGTGTTGAACATGGCACAGGATGCGGAAAAGGACACCTGGGCGATGTAAATCTCAGATGAGGACAGAAAAGGGGGTTCAAACGGCCTGCGAGAGACCTTCCCACAGAGAGCTGGGGGCTCAGCGTGCAGAAGTGGACGCGGACATCGGAACCCTGATGTTGTGGAGGGCCGCACTGCAGTAACGCGCACACACGCGCCTGACGACGCTTCTGGGGGCCGTGCGAGGCACATTTCAAATGGTGAAGTCAATTCTCGTCACGTGCGGGGTCTGGATGAGACCAGCCCAAGAGATAACAAGGCCAAACACAGTAATTCTTTGTCCGTCTTAAAAGTCCTGAAAAAAAGCCTTCTTGGTCTATTTCTGGACAAGGTAGACTCCACCCCAGTGACAGAGTGCATCGTGGGAGTGGTGTGGGCGCAAGGGCTGCTCTGGCCGGACGGTTCGGGTGTTGTCCCTGGGGAATGAGTTTGAGATCTGCCTCAAGACTGGCTCTCAGGGCGCCTGGGTGGCTCAGTCAGTTAAGCGTCCCACTTTGGCTCAGGTCATGATCTCGCAGTTCGTGAGTTTGGGCCCCGCGTCGGGCTCTGTGCTGACAGCTAGCTCAGAACCTGGAGCCTGTTTCGGATTCTGTGTGTCTCCCTCTCTCTCTGACCCTCCCCTGCTCACGCTCTTTCTCTCTCTCTCGCAGAAATTTAAAAAAAAAAAAAAAAAAGACTGGCTTTCAAAACACCGCTGGGTCCATGCAAAGTCTCCGTGCTGGCAGTTGGCATACCCTAGACTGCGAACTTGGCCACCAAGAAGGAAAAGTCCACCCTCCTCATGTGGAAAAGCACTTTGTCTCCCTCCTACCTGGGGTTTTCAAAGTTATCCGCCGAGTCCTATGTCACCCAAGCCCTGTGAGCGCGGGCGTGGTGACCCATCGCACATGCCCTCTGCTCGGAGCGCCCTCAGAAGGAACCTCTTTCCTGGGGGGCAGCTGAAGGGCCTCCTGTCATCGGCGTAGCCAGTTGTCCAGGGCTCGAGGGAATGCAGCTCTTCACACTATAGTTAGAGAAGCAAGGGAGGCATGTGTTCATTCCCCCACATTCCCAGTGGGCCTTCCCAGCCCCCACCCCCGCTGTAAGTAAGACAGCTGTGTCTTTAGTTTTTATCAATGGCCTGCAGGGTGCAGATGGGGAGCGGGGGGCAGAGCCGCCGTGGCCTGTCCAGGTCCCACCGACGGCCAGTGTCGTACCCAGGCACACACTGCCCTTGCTCCGGACTCCTTCTCCAAGGTTCTTGATCCTTCTGTGAGCACCTCTGCTCTCCTGTGCCCGGCGCCCCCTCCTCCTGCTCCCCCCAAACCTAACTGAAGACTCCTACAAGCACTTGGCCTCAAATCTAAAAATAAAGGTAGCGCGGCAGAGTCTAAGCCTCCGGGAAAGCCGTGTCTATGCAGAGAGGCCGGCCCACCCCAGGTCAGGCCCTCGTGGTGGCCGCCGTCTCCGAGGGGAAGGTGACAGCGGGTCAGGCGAACGGGCATGTCCACCCCGCCTGACGACAACGGCCGCGGAGCTGGGATACGGGGTTCTGGAACGCGCAAAAGGGCCTAATCCTCTCTCCTGCGGCCTTTTCTCTTGGTATTTCCTGAGGACAGTGCGGGGCCTGCAGGGACTCGCTCTGGGTCTGACTAAGCGCTTTCTCTGGCGAGGAGCAAGCCGCAACGTGGGCCTCACTCCTGGATGGGGGGTAAGACCCGGGGGTGGCCCAGCGAGGAAGAGCGCGGGGGCTGAGGCCTGGGTGCCCCTCGCAGGGCGGAGAACGTGACCGCTGTGCGGCTGTCCGTCCACAGGGGCAGGACCCCGGCCGCAGGGTCCCTGCAGTTTTTCTGGAATGAGTCGAGAATCCTCCCCCAGGCGCCAAAGACAAAGTTTTCCTCCGGGAGCACGTCTTTGTTGTGACACATCGGGTCCAGGGGGACCTCTGGGTGCTGTGACACACGGAGTCGCAAAATCCTTTCATCTGAGCCTTGACTTGGACCTCACACTCGCGTTCGTGGCAATTTACAAAACTGCTGTTGTCTCGTGTGTGCCGAGACACCTGCTGAGCAGCAAGACCCAAAATAAAGGTGCCCTCTTCACTGCTCCATGGTGACAGAGGGACTGGAGCAGAGGGGGCCTTCATGGGTGTGCTGGTGACAGGGAGGGTACAGAGAACCTTCCGGAGAGCTGGGGAATGTCCTAAACCCTGGGCCTGAGTGGTGGCCCTGTGGGGCACGTCATGTGCAAACACTGAAAAGTCACCACGGTGTGTGCTCAAGATGTGTGCCTTTTAGTCGATGTAGGTTGTGCTTTAACGCAAAAGAAAAATTAAACTTTTAAAGGCCGTTTTCGTTGCTTTGATAAACCAGTAGTTTGGGAAGGGGGCTCTTTGGTCCCAAAGCGACAAAATGCAGAGCTTCCCTATTTCAAGCCATTTCTGGGATCCCTCCTGCAACGCCTTCTGCGCCCAAGCTCTTACCTCGTAAAACATGACCGACTTTCAAGGGTCAAAGATGATTTTTCTCCCTCTGTCATTCCTGTCCGTGGCAAATGTGGACATGTCATTCGGAATGTAGCGCGGAGGCCCTGATGAAATTGGAAAAGCATGTGGAGATAAAAATCATTCTGCGATGAACCCAGACACTTCCTGCCGCCCTCCAGATGTCACGGGGCTGGGAGCCACCCTCCCGGGGGAAGCGACTCCGCCGGCCGCGGCCAGATGTGCGGGGAGCCGCCTTGGACCCGCGTGCTAACACCGTCCCGATTGTGTGCGGCAGATGCTGTCGGTCAAGAGTGAAAAACGCAGGCGGGGCGCAGGCCAGGAG
>NW_027531904.1:8668042-8674949 GCF_008692635.1 Crocuta crocuta
CCGGCCGCGCGATGCGCTGATCCGTCCGGTCAGCAGATGCGTGTCACTGCGACGCAGGCCGAGGCTGGTTAAACGGTAACAGGTCAGTGACCTCATGCGCACACTCAGCCCTTCCTGAGTGCCTCACACCGCACTTGTGAGGCCGGGGGACGCCGGTCGGCTTGGTGTCGGGGCTGCCTGGAGTGTCTGGGCTGCAACGGCCTGAGTGGCAGAAACGCCCTTTCCTGCACCCAGAGGTGCCACTGGCGGACGGGCAGGACTGGCACCCATGGGTGGCCTGGTGCAGACCTCTCACTCCGGGTCATTTTGAGTCCTCTTGACTGCAGGCTGTTTGGGGAAAGATGTCTCATTGCCAAGGCCTCTCTCCCCTGGTCTGACCATCGGGGGGTGGCAGGCTGCCTGTGCCCCCCTCACGGCCCCCCAGCAAGCCTTCAGGGCCCCCACCAGCCCGGCCGTTTACAGCACACCCTGAATGTGGAGTTTCTCCAAATGTCTACACTCACTGAGAAAGCCTTTGCAAGAATCCTGCTCGCTCTCATGAAAGAGGGTGAATGCGCAGGCTCCCTTCCTCACAGGAGCGCGCGCGCACGCGCACACACACACACACACTCATTTCCTCGGGAAGAAACAGGAAGCCACACATGATGTCGCTCAGAAAAAGGACAGAAGACAAGGGCAGAGACGCTCTAGAAGAAGCCAGAGGCCTCGTCAGGAAGGCCTCTGTGCAGCCACAGCCCTCGGCTGGCCCGTGGCTGCGAGTGCTATTCTGAAACAGAGGTCATGGCACATCAGCCTCGTGCGCGAACACGGTTGTGCAGATGGAGAAACATTTCTCAACAGTGGTTCCCAACAATTGCTTAGAAACCAGGTCTTGGGGGCGCCTGGGGGGCTCAGTCAGTTTAGCGTCCGACTTCCGCTCAGATCATGATCTCACGGTTCGTGGGTTCGAGCCCTGTGTCGGGCTCTGAGCTTACAGCTCAGAGCCTGGAGCCTGTTTCAGATTCTGTGTCTCCCTCTCTCTCTGACCCTCCCCTGCTCACGCTCTCTCTCTCTCTCTCTCTCTCTCTCTGAAATAAATAAAAAACATTAAAAAAAAAAGAAACCAGGTCTGGGAGCGATCTGCCCTCCCTCCCCCCACCCCTCACGGCTTTCCCCCACAGACCTCCCAGCCTCTGAGGAACCCATGGACGGCACAGAGGTGCTCTGTTCCTGGGGCATCCGCGGAGCTCGTGGGCTGTCATTTTTGGCAAAGGCACACACCTGTTCTTCTCTTTCCACCCAGACACCAGGAAAGCCAAAAAGACTTCAATCATCACTGAGCTCATCAAAAAAACTATGCCTTCCTGTCCGCACAAAGCTCTCCCTTTAGGATCGTGGCTCTGGTTGCTTAAACGCTGACCCTCAGGACGGCGAGGCCAGAGGGCGCCCCCTCAGCCACATCACACCCCCTTCCCGCGGGGAAGCGCATGCTGCTGGACTGAGCAAACCCACCTATCTGCCAGTGCCCATTTCGGTACCACGCACTGGAAGCAGTTGCCAAAAAGCTGGCAGAACATCATGCCTGTGGGCCGGGTCCCCTCCCCTCGCAGAGAGAATTCTCCGGGAAAAGCAATGGTCATGATAATACATACCTGTGGCTCATCACCAGTCATTTACTTGGCTTTAGAATTTGTTTTTGTGCTTACGTGGGAATATGGGTCTGCCTAAGGCTGTGGGAATTCACGGCACTTTAGATAAACTCAGTGTCCTTCCCCTTACAGACCTGACTCAGGCGGAAGTGGACGCGGGTTAGTCTGCCTCCTGCCCGCCCCGCTCAGAACCAGACATCAAGAAGACCTCCTGAGGCCAGGTGTCCTGGGCTGCCATTGTGTTCCAGGAGGTGACACAGCTTCCCTGCCCCGCCACCTGCCTCCGTGTTCCCAGGTCACCGCCTCCCTCTGACATCCTGTCTCCCCAAAAGCTTCTCACTTAACAGCATGGATTTTAGGGGGGGCACTGATTTTAGGGGGCAAAAAGAGGGGCCTGCCATTTTACCTAGTGCTACGCTGGGTATTTCTGCTTATTTGGTGGACACGGTTCAGGTGGTTCATTGTCTTTAGGGAGAAGATCTCGAGAGGCGAATGGCAAGCAGGAAATCATGGGGGAGAGTCAGCACCCGAGAAGAACATCATCCCGAGAATGTAAGCGTCCCGAGGGCAGGAGATTTTCCTGTGCCGTTTCTCCAGCACCTAAAACCTGCAACATCACGGAGCGTCAAGAGCCATTTGTCAAACGAATGAGGTGAATCGAGGACTTCCCATCTCTAGAAATTCTGCGACATCGTCTTCTTAAAAACCACAAGCCAAAGAGCCCCGGGAAAACTCAAAGCATTAACTCTTGATTTTCTGGGGAAATGGCGAAGAAGGTCTACTTGGGTTTATTTGTTCATTCAGCACAGATTTCTCAGCCCCCAGCCACGTGCCAAGCCCCGGGCCCAGAACGTGTGGGGCCGGAGCTCCAGGGCGGCCGGGAGCCCCCCTACCTCCCCCCGCCCCGCACTGGCCGACAGACGGGGCCTGGTGATCCCGCGCCGCGGGCTGAGTGCTCCCCAGTGCTGGAGATGGGCTCGGGAGCCAGGGAGGGAGTGACTAACTTCTCACTTTGCCCAGGGGCCTTGGGGAAGGCTGGGACTTGAAGCCTCAACAGGAGTTCACATGCCTGGCGAGGGGCAGAGGGGGAGGGAAGGAGTCCAAATTCTCGTCTTGGACCGTAGCTCCATCAGATTACACGTTCAGCAGGGCTGCTGAGCAGGAGCCAAATGGACAAGCAAACGTTGGCTCTTCTTCCCTTTTCTCTCTTCTCCGGAGAGAGATGCTAGTGAACAACGGTGGCCAAGAGGCAGGTGACACAGGGAGCGTGGGCCGCCTGGAGAGCCAGCCCCGCGGAGTCACACGGCCCTGGCCGTGTCCGGTGTTGGCCACGCAGACGGAGGCCGGGGGGCCGCATGGCTTCCCCGCCAGGCCGAGCCCTCGGGGGTCCCGCCGCGCCTGCACCTGCCTGTCACCTTGCAGGCCGCCGGGGGCTGCTTCATCCGGACGACGGACGACAGGACAGACAGACAGACAGTGCTGAGACAAAGGGCGCTCTTAAGAGACTGAGCGCTCCTGAAACCATGCTGCCCGTTAATTGCCGGGGAGGGAAGGTGCCAAGGTATCTTAATTCAAATCTTACCTCACCGTCCCAGGGACCTTTTGTTGCTGTAAGTAAGGATGGTCCTCGGTTCCAAGAAGAAAATTAAAGGCTGCTCCCAAGATGAGCACAGTCATTTGGATGAAAGAAAACACACGGTTGCATTTAGAGATCAGATCTCAACAAGACAGGGCACCACCTCCCGCCCAGGGAGGCTCGGGCCACAGGAGGCAAAACTGGAATTCGGGCGAGAATCCTCTGCCCTTATTACAGCGCCGCGCGCCCGGGGTCTGGACACACGTTTCAGCCGCTAATTAGTTCTTGCAGCTACTGCCGTGGGTGCATCCGATACGCACCCATTTTCCTGATGGGAACACTGACAAGGACACAGACAGGAAAGGTGTTCTTGGAAGGACATGAGAGTAGGTCCGCTTAGCCGGGTTTGCCCAGGGAGAACTGGGCCTTGTCGCTTTGGCCTCGGGGCGCCGTGTGCTGCGAGCTCAGAGGCTCTGCCCTTCTGCATCTGGACCCATCATCTGTCCCCACATTTGGAATAAAAGTGGCAAAGGCTTATTCTGGAAGCTAGATGCTCAGGGGAGGGCTGCTTGTGAAGGGGAAGGGCATGCCTTCCGGAGCCGGCTTCCGTGGGCTTTGCTTTTTCTTCTTTTTTCCTAGCTTTTTTTAAAACTCAGCCTCTCACGGGGCGCCTGGGTGGCTTAGTCGGTTAAGCGTCCGACTTTCGCTTAGGTCATGATCTCGCGGTTCGTGGGTTCGAGCCCCGCGTCGGGCTCTGTGCTGACTGCCAGCTCAGAGCCTGGAGCCTGTTTCAGTCTGTGACTCCCTCTCTCTCTGACCCTCCCCTGCTCATGCTGTCTCTCTCTCTCCTAGAAATAAAAATAAATAAATAAATAAATAAAAAAAACTCAGCCTCTGGCACTTACCAGTGACGTGACTTTGCCAAGTTTCTCCAGTAAGGAATGAGGCCCCGGTTTCTTCAGCTGGAACACAGCCTTGGTGGCAACAATCATTCTCTTCTCACAGGATCCACGAGCCTTCACCGAGTGTTTGTGGAGGCTTGAAACAGCACCTGAGCCACAGAAGAAGTTAAGCACTGGGGTGACGCGAACGGAATTACTGACACTCGAGACCCCGGGTCTACGAGGGCCCCAGTTCCATGCCGCGCCTCGTTCTGATCTGTTTAATAACAGAGAACGGGTTTTATTTAAATATCATTTACGAAACTACTAGATTTCTAGTATGTTTGCATCTTACTGGTATTCTATGAGTTGTTGCCGCCTTATTACTGTATTTATAATATTGTTTGTCATATGCTTGTTTTTGTTTGTTCACTTATTCAAATACATTTTAAATTAAAAAAAAATTTTTGATGTTTATTTACTTTCTGAGAGAGAGAGACACAGACAGACAGAGTGTGAGCCGGGGAGGGACGGGGAGAGAGGGAGACAGAGAATCCGAAGCAGGTTCCAGGCTCTGAGCCGTCAGCGTAGAGCCCGACGTGGGGCTCAAACCCCCCAACCGTGAGATCATGACGGGAGCCGAAGTCGGATGTTCAACTGACTAAGCCCCCCAGGCGCCCCCAAATACACTTTAAAAGCAGTGTGTAATACCTTCCCCATTTTTTAATGAAAAATGATGCGTCACAGGACGGCGTTGGGAATCATGTACCTGAACCGATAAGCAAGGCTGCAGGTAGGAAATGAAGGGATCAAGGTGCCTACATTCCAGGTCAGAGAACCATGGCCTGGGGCTGCTGGGGGAAACACTTTGGCTGGAAGTGTGGGCATCACCCCCGCTTCCCCCAGCCACACCCACCCAACAATGGCTATAGAGAGGCCAGGCCAGGTCTGCCCGGGGAGCGGGGGAGGGAGGGCCTTCTGTCTTTGAAGCCAGGGGAAGGAGGTTCAGGGGAGATCGTCATCACACTGGCGGGGTGAGGGTCCGGCGCACTCCTGGCTCACGCGGGGACCAATGAGCGCCTTGACCCAGCCTGCCACCGCGGTGCCCAGGGCGCCCAGAAGCAGCGCTGGGGTGAGCTGCATGTTGGGAGCTGTGGGTAGACGTCGGGACGGACCCACCTCCCCAGCCGCGGGCCCCGACCTGGAGTTTCTGTCCTAGCTGGGACAGGCTTCTGCATGTGCCCACGGGTCTAAGAGGCGCCCTGCTGAGCGTAGGCGTGTTTGGAAGCCAGTGACCCCACTGAGCGGGGCATCAGATGTGCACCAGGCAGGGAGATACAGGCCCGAAGTCTAAAGGGACCGTCGCTGGCCCAGAAGGGAGCCGCCCGAAGGCACTCCCTGCCAGCATCAAGTGCGTTGTTGCTGGGCAGGAGCGATGTCCCCTCGCTGGGCCAAGGAGGACGGCAGCTGTCTCCCCCTCTTCCTCTAGGCCCCGATGCCAGCCTTGTCACAGAAGCCGGAATGAGAAGGAAGGACGAGGAGAGAGACCAGCAGAGCGGCAAGCGGACAAAACCACGGGCCTCGCAGAAGGAGGGGAACGCTGGGCTGGGTATAATAATAGCCAACCTTACATAACGTCTCCTTGGTGAGCCTGGCACTCTTCGGGTGCTTTAATTGTAAGTACTCCTTCCAGTGAGGCAGGTACCGTCATTATCCCCATTTAACAGATGAGGAAACTAGGGGCACAGAGAGGTTAAGAAACTTGCCCAAGGCTCTCAGCTCATTAAGTGCAGAGCTGGATTCAACCCCGGCAGCTGCCTCCAGACTCTGCAGTTTTTCACTGAACAACACAGAATCTTAAAAAAAAAAGAAGAAAAAGAAAAAAGACTGTGAGAAGCAATAACAACAACAAAAGAAGATGAACCAAAAAAATAGCCAAGAAGTTACAGAACCAGAGTGACATAGCAGCACGGAGGCTGCTACCCCACAGGAAAGGAGGGGCTGACAGAACATGCCTAGTGGCGAGCTTGGGAAAATAAAACAATTCCTTGTTTACTCACCCCCGTGAGTTGAGATTCCCTGATAAACTGCCTTCCCACCGCCTTCTCTGTGCCTTCCTGCAGGCCTGTGAGGCCGGCACTGCCAGTATATTCGCATTTTACAGACAGGAAGACCACGGGTCAGGGGGTTAAATGAGCTCCCAGGGCCACCCGGCTACAAGGTGGGGGTTTGAAATTAGTTCTTATTAGCTTTAGGACCTGAGCTTTGGGGAGCCTGGGGGGCTCAGTCGGCTGAGTGTCCGACTGCTGATTTCGGCTCAGGTCACGATCCCAGGGTCGTAGGGCTCTGAGCACGGAGCCTGCCTGGGATGCTCTCTCTCCCTCTCTCTCTCTCTTCCCCTCTCCCTGGCTCGTGCGCTCTCTCTTTCTCTCTCTCTCAAACTCGAACCACACCAAACCTGGACTTTGAACATCCTGGTGCTGTGGAGGGTGCCGGCGTGAAGCCCACGTGGATTCTGCCATGTTTCTGGTCTGGTCACGTGGGGGAGCAAGCACATGGCGGTGGTGAGACGGTCCCAGGGCGCATTCGGCTGGGCTGAGGGAAAAGGAACTCGAAGGCACACCTCCCCAGAGGACTGGGAAATCAGTGCAGGACAAGGCCAGTGTCATGTCGAGCCCTTTACACCAGATACACAGGTAGCTCCGTATGGACTCGCGCTACCCTGAGGACACAGGGAGGCCCACTCCGGCCTGTGCGTGACAACCCAAGGCTCCGGGGTGCGCCCGAGGCCACACAGCCAGAGGCGGGCCGGTGGGGGGGGG
>NW_027531904.1:8674971-8699794 GCF_008692635.1 Crocuta crocuta
CCCCACGGCGGGGGGCGGGCCGGTGGGGGGGGGGGGAGCCAGGCCACTGCAGTGTCCCTGACATCCACAGCGACCAGAGGCAGAGACACTGTCATTCCCACCGAACGGAGCGGGCAGCGCCGGGCTCTCTCTGGAGCTCGGACCTGCACGTGCAACGGCTCACTGGACACCCTCCACCCGGTCCCCCGGGCGCCCCCGCCCACCACAACGGGACGCGTCACCCCGTCTTCCCCCCGAGCTACCCCCATTTTCCCATCTGCTCGTTGATCTAGTCAACCAACGCTCTACTCCCCAGGCTCTGGAGGACTCAGTGAACAGCTCCGCAGCCAGCGATACTTCCCGCCCAGGTGCCTCAGCCACAGACATGGAGACGATCTGCACCCCCAGCCCCCCACCCGCCCGCAGCCAATCATTCACGAGTTCTCGAACTGCTCCTACGAGACATCTCTACAAAGCACCCACAGCTCCCCGGCCGCAGTCAGCCCTCCCTCCCCGGGCTCTTTCCACTGGGTTATACGGCACTCGTTTAGGTTTCTGGGCCATTGTCACAGCACTCTTACCCCCCACCCCCAGGGTTTCACACATCCTGTCCCCTCTGGCAGAACATTCCTCTGACTTCTTCACCTGGCTGAGACCCGTGCGTTCGGCTGATTTCGGCCTCAGTGTCTCCCTCTCAGGAAATCTTCCTGGACCCCGCACATCAGCTGTTTCATCCCCCGTGCGAGCACCCTGCATACGTCCTATCCTGCCGGCCGCGGCGCATTAATGTGTTAACTTACTCAGCACATCTTCTCTGCAAGACCCTGTTTTCCTGCCCCCCGGGGATCCTTAATGAGGGAACGGGCGTATGAATGAAGGGATCAATGAGCGGATGGATGAAGGCCCAGGCTTGTTAAAGATCCATGGCAAACTCAGGAAAGAGGAAGGATCTCTGGGGGCTCAGTGGGGAATCTGGGGGGACAGGCGTGCCAGAGAGAGTCCCAAGTAGGGTCCACACTGTCAGCATGGAGCCGGATACAGGGCTTGAACTCACAAACTGTGAGTTGAAATGTAGAGTCAGATGCTTAACAGCGATTAAGTAGGGCTTAATGAGATGCGTATGGCTGCCAAGTTGACAAGGGGTTAATTTCATGTGTCAGTTAGGCTGGGTCATGGCGCCCTGGCATTTTTTTGGACATTTTTCTGGATGGTTCTGTGAGGATGTTTCTGGATGAGAATAATGGTTATATCAGTGGGCTTTGAGTAAAACATATTTTCTTTCTTTTTTGAAAAAATTTTTTTGTTTTATTTATTTCTGAGAGAGAGCTGAGAGACAGACAGAGAGAGAGAGAGAGAGAGGCAGGCAGTGGGAGCAGGAGAGAGTCAGAGAGAGAGGGAGACACAGAATCCGAAACAGGCTCCAGGCTCTGAGCTGTCAGCACAGANACATATTTTCTTTCTTTTTTGAAAAAATTTTTTTTGTTTTATTTATTTCTGAGAGAGAGCTGAGAGACAGAGAGAGAGAGAGAGAGAGAGAGAGAGAGGCAGGCAGTGGGAGCAGGAGAGAGTCAGAGAGAGAGGGAGACACAGAATCCGAAACAGGCTCCAGGCTCTGAGCTGTCAGCACAGAACCCGATGCGGGGCTCAAACCCACGAACCATGAGATCATGACCTGAGCCGAAGTTGGACGCTTAACCCAGGCACCCCGAGTAAAACATATTTTCCTCCATAATGTGGGTGGACCTCATCCAATTATTGAAGGTCTCAATAGAACAAAGACTAGCTTCCTCCGAGCAAGAAGCAATTCTGTCAGCAGATGGACTTTTGGACTTGAACTATAGCATTGGCTCTTCCTTGGGTCTCTCGCCTGCTGGCCCATCCAGCAGATGTTGGGCTTATTGGCCTCCATGATTGTGTGGGCCAGTTCCCTAAAAATCTCTCTCTCTCTCTCTCTATACACACACACACACACACACATATATATACACACACACACACATATATATATGTATGTATGTGTATATACGTGTGTATATATATATACATACATACATATGTATATATACATATATATGTATATACACATACATACGCATCTTTTGTATTTCTGGAGAAACTTGACTTACACAGTTGCCCCTTCAGACTGTGGGACCAGCTGACCCTCTCCTCACCCATATGACCCAGCATTCTCAAGCAGATAAGTGGAGGGGTGTGTGTGGGGAGGGGGCCTTTAGACTTCCTGGATGACTTTCCTGCACAGCATAGTATATAAACACATTTAAACACAAGGAAGTAGGGCCTTTATTTTCACATCCCCCAGTCTGTCCACGTAAGTCTCAACAAAATACTTTTGGGAGCCCCCTGTCCACGGGGCCAGCCCTAGTGACCGAGTCCATGCCGCTTCCTGCATCAACAGAAGACGTGCCCTGAGGCTTAGCCCAGGTAGGCCCCTCCCTAAGAGATCACCTGGACCGTCACTGTCAGTTCTCAGATGGGGAAACTGAGGCCCAGATGAGCAGGAGACTTACCCAAGGTCCCAAGTCAATTACGTGTAGAGCTAAGTGAGCTACATATTAGAAGCAAAACCTTCTTGCCCGGTTCTTACTCTAGGGCAGTTGACATGAATACACCATACTGCTCACCTGTTTTATCTCAGGTTATTTATCGTTTCCTTCAGCACAGGCCCCCTACACAGAAAAGCACAGGGCTAGACAGGGGCAAGTCCAGTCCTTTGCACTCAAAAGCTGAGATTTTAAAATATTCGAGGGATGGTTACTGATTGAAAGCGCCTCACTGTCTCAGCACGGTAAACACTTAGATTAACAGTGTGATAATGGGTTGTAATTCATAATGTCACAAGGCGGTTAACAAGAACTTGGAAACAGAACCCACGACAAGTGCTCTTTAAATGGTTGTAAATCTAAACTGGGTTTCCTTTTGCATTCTAATTGCAGAGGTGTTCAAAATTAGTCACATAGCACAGTAAGGATTTAATGCCATTTGGGCTATATCACCAGAGACACAGACGTAAAAGTAAAAGGCTGTACTGACATTTTAATCGATGACTGTGGAAGTTTTTCTTAAACGTTTTTAAATAATAATATTTAATAATATTAAAAAAGAGGGGCGCCTGGATGGCTCAGTCAGTTAAGCGTCCAACTTCGGCTCAGGTCATGATCTCGCAGTTCGTCAGTTTGGGCCCCGCGTCAGGCTCTGTGCTGACAGGTTGGAGCCTTGAGCCTGCTTTGGATTCTGTGTCTCCTTCTCTCTCTGCCCCTCCCCTGCTTACACTCTGTCTCTGTCTTTCAAAAATGAATAAACATTAAAAAATAATAATATTAAAAAATAATAAAAAATTATTTAAGTTTCTCTTAAATACTTTCAGGCAGAGCCACCTTACAGGTGAGGTTCAGGTAAGAGACTCTCTTGAGCTTCTCAGGCTCCTCCTGTATTGAATAATTCTGGAGATTTTCTAATTTTCCTAAAATCTAATGGCTGAAATTCTACATTTACCAGACAGGACATGCTGTGAGAACTGTACTATTTATTTGATCAGGTCAGGGTTAATGAGATAGAATGAAAACTTACCTATGTCAGGTTCTATTTTGGAATATGACAAAAGCTATTAAAATCTCCCAATAGTCCTAACATTTTTGTTGGTACTGAAAATATTTTAAAATTTAGCATTTTTATTATATATCTTTAGGTTGAGAGGTATCCTTGTAGAGAATGTTCATGCCTGTGAGAACTGTAGTGATGTACCCTTTTCCATCCCTGATATTGGTTATCTGTGCCTCTTCTCTTTTCTTCTTGATGAATATTGCCAAGGGTTTATTGGTTTTATTGTTCTTTGTATGGATTCAACTTTGGGCTCTGCTGACATTCTCTAACTGTCCTTCAGCTCTTTATTTTACTAATTTGTGGTCTTATCTGAATTCTTTCCTTAATTTAGTTCTTTCTCCAGCTTCCCCAAAGAAACACTCAAATAATTGACCTCCCATTCTCCTAATAGGTGCATGTAAAGCTATAAATTCCCTTCCGAACCTAGCATTAGTGGTATCTCACACACTGTGATGTCAGGTATGGCTTATCATTTAATTCAAAATATTTTACAATTTCTATTGTGATTTCTTCTCTGACCTATGGGTCATTTAGAAGTATACTGCTTAATTTCCAAACATTTGGGGGATTAAAGAAATTTTCTTTTACATTTATTTTTGAGAGACTGAGAGAGACAGAGCATGAGCGGGGGAGGAACAGAGAGAGAGGGAGACACAGAATCCGAAGCAGGCTCCAGGCTCTGAGCTGTCAGCACAGTTCAATGCAGGCCAAACCCATGAACCATGAGATCATGACCTGAGCCGAGTCGGATTCTTAACAGACTGAGCCACCCAGGTGCCACCCTGTTTGGGGGATTTTTAAAATTATATTTGTGTTACTGATGCGTAGGTACTTTTACTGTGATCTTAGAACCTATCCTGTATAATTTAAAAACTTTGAAATTTGTTGAGAGCTCATTTTTAACCCAACAAAATATGGTCCGTTCGGTAAATGTTCCCAGGTAAACTTAAAAAAGAGTGTGTTCTTTGCATGTAATAGATAACCTGTGTGTTGTGTTGTGTATAACAAGATCAACTTTGTTCAGTTCTCCGCACATCATATCTTCTGTCCACTTATCATCAGTCACTACCAGAAGCATGTTAATATCCCTCAGCATGAGGCAAAGCTGGGCTGGCTTCAGCGCTGGTGAGTGCTGGTCTATGCCCGGTTCTTCCTAATTCCTAGACCGCCAGTCCCCCAGGAGCCCCAGATGAAAGCCTGGATGCTAATACAGCCTGTCCTCCTCGCTGGGCCCTGAACATTCATTCCTGCCCAGCCCTGAGAGACTGCTGAAGGCTGGGCTCAGCTTCCCAGCCTCCCTGCCCCAGCTTTCTGCTCTGCTCACAGCTCCTCAGTGGCTGCCTTCCAGGAGACAGATGCCTCCAGGGGAAACGTGTGCTTGCTTCCCTCCTGGCCAGGATCCTGGCCCCCAGCTCAGCTGCCTGCACAGCTCTTGGGTGACTCCAAAGAGGTTGTGTCTTCTTAGTATTTATCCGGCTTAGTATTCATTTCTGTTGATGAGAAGGTCAATGGGCGATATGCTAGTCTGCCATTGCTGGAAGGAGACATCCTTTTTCAGAGAGCTTTTATCTTTTGGAAACAAATATGAGGATATGAAAGTCAAAAGATTAAGAGGAAGCTGACCCCAGGTGGAAAACAGCACCATCTTTACATGGTTCAACCAAGAGCCTAACAGGTGTGGTTAACTGATAATGTGTTTAGTGATATTTTTTTTGCTTTGGGTTCCTCCTCCCCTATTTTTTCATTACATAACCAATAGTAACCAAGAAAAGCAATGAATTGCCCACAATCTCATGCCTCCAACACGCTGGTGTTTCAATTCTTATTTTTGAGTATCTGTACTTGTGCATAAATTCTACCTACAGGGTCATAACCTATATACATATATATACATATTTTTTTCACTCAACATCACTTCATAAAGATACTCTATCAGCCTATGCAATCCTAACTTTAATAGCTATGTACTTAAGCTGAGTTGCTTTAAAATGCTTTTTTTAATGCTTATTTTTGAGAGAGAGACAGAGCCTGAGCAGGGGAGGGGCAGAGAGAGCGGGAGACACAGAATCCGAAGCGGCTCCGGGCTCTGAGCTCTTAGCACAGAACCCGATGTGGGGTTCGAACTCATGAACTGTGAGATCCTGACCTGAGCCAAAGCCAGACGCCTAACCAACTGAGCCACCC
Source organism: Crocuta crocuta (assembly GCF_008692635.1). Taxonomy (NCBI): domain Eukaryota; kingdom Metazoa; phylum Chordata; class Mammalia; order Carnivora; family Hyaenidae; genus Crocuta; species Crocuta crocuta. The sequence goes on from NW_027531904.1 coordinate 8,680,756, forward strand.
AGGCACCCCTCAAATGGCTTTCTTTTAAAATCCATGCTATTTTATTTACCAAGGTTTTTTTCTTTTTCCCCCTTCACATAGTTAAATCTGTCAATATGTTTTCCCGGTGATTTCTTTGACTACAGAGAAACCACACCCTAGCTGGCCCCCTGCATTTGCTGAGGATGTATTTTAGAGTCCCCTCCCCCATAGCAAGACTGCACTAGCCCCCACCAAGTATAATGAGGCAGAAGTGGGTGCATGGAGGACACAAGGGTGGAAACAGGCTCTTCCCAGGGACAGGCTTGCCCCCCAGGTGGGAAGGTAGGGACATAAGTGTTCTTTGCACACAGCTACTCATGCTAATCGAATTGTGATGACGGACGTAACAGGTATCAGAGGCGTCAAGAAAGTATGTGGGAAACAGTGGGAAAAGTTAGGCGAACACAAGGTAAGTGTTTTGCTTTCTGACGGGGTCCTTCATGCCTGGAGGAATCAGGACAGACTTAGCTGAGAAGCTGGTGAAGTGGGACTGGTCGGCAGAGAAAGAATAGAGGTGATTCTAGGCAGAGGGAGGAGCTCATGCCAAACACATGGAGGCCTGTGAACGCATCAGGGAGCTTACAGCGACGTCCAGGAGCCGCGAGCGAGGCGCGCTTCACGCCCAAGGCCAAGTTGGCCACAAGGATAGGCTGAAGCCCCTCTGACTTCCTCTCCCATCAAAATTCCTCTTCTCCAGGTGCTGACATCAGCAGGGATTGACTGCAATGAGGTTTGACTCTAAGGGCTTTTGAATGGTCATCCAGATTAACCTAATTGGTGCAGAGCATGTGGAAAATGTTTTCACGAGCAGGGAACTTCCTGTACCTATTCCAGATCACCATCCCCTCTTCTCTGGGGAAAACCATTCCTGGCCTTTCCTCCGCAATTTGGACTCCGTAAAAATAAATATTTATTGCTTCAAGTTGGCACAGAGAGCCATGAACATGCTCATCAGCCGGTTAATGACAATTTCTTAGTAACTCTTCATGAAGAGACCTGGAATGAAGTATTAACTCAGATCGGTGTTTTCCAGCTGCACGTTTCCTGCTTCAAGAGCTCAACTGCCTGCCTATCTACACTGTTACGCTGGATTGCGTGGTCACAGAGAAGTCACTTGGGTACTCCTGTGAACTCTAAATCAGCACTGGGATAGTAGAATACAATTGATTTGTTCTTCGTGGAGAAAAATGGAAAAGAAATAGACATCACATTTTTCACCCTGATGATGAACTTCTGTCATTCTTAATATTCGCTTCTTTCTTGTCGGCATCGCACCACGTGCGTCTCCAGGCTCCCTTCCTGTGTCCTGGCAGACGTCACTGGGTGATCTTGAGGGCTTTCCAGCTGAGCTACAATATGGCCTCAGAGGCTTCACAATCTTACTCCCAAGCATCGCCATCGATGGATGCTAGGTGTTTGCGACACGAAACTTATGTGCTACCCTGGCATCGTCTCTGCTCTCTGACATGGGAAATGGGACACTTAGAATGCGAGTCTCCAGCTCTGTGATGTGCATACATTACTTCCCAGTTCTGGCTACATTTATAATTTTATTTTCCTTCTCATCCTCTGACCACAGAAGAGTCTCCTAACTGTCACATGACGGAAACATCGACGGCGAAACAGCCAGGTTGGGAAGTCCTACACCAGCGATGAATCACCCACGTAGCAATCTCTTCCAAGTCCCAGGAGAATTAATTCTAAACAAGAACTCGAAGAAACCAGTCTCCGTCCCAAAATATTCCTCACTGTGAGATGCCCTGGAAAGATTTTTTTAAAGCATAAATGGTGGTAAAGAGATGGTCCTGAAACAGCCCCAACTTTTTGGCACTGAAGGCTTATCTTTAAACAGCTTCTGTTTGAACTCACACCAGACTATTTACGTTACAAAAGCAGTGCATATGTGTTATTGTAAAAACAGCCACAAAATATAAAGTAAAATGCAAAAGTCCCCGCTCTCCTTTCCAATTCCCTAAGGGTAATTACTGTTCAAAGATCTTTAAGGCGGTCTTCTGTGCACATGTAAACAGATCTCTAGGTGGACTGAGAACAGTGTTTTTTTTTTTTCTTAACAAGAATGAGATTATATATTATTCTGAAATTTGCTATTTCCTCCACATGATCGATACGTGTGTATATAGAAACACACACATGTATCTTTCCACGTTGATACTTATAAATCTTCCCCACTGTTTTAGTAGCTGAATAATTTTTCATATATTGGTGTCCCACAAGTACTGAACTACTCAGTAAGGACTGGACTTTCACACTACTGCATATCGTGCTGTAAGACCAGCTCGATGTACTTCAGTGAAAACACGTTTCTACTTACAGGATCGTTTCTATAGGACAGATGACCAGAAATGACATTTCTGGCTCTCAGGATACACGGTAGAAGATATAATGAGATTGTGCTCTCCACTTTTACTAACACTAGATATTATTGGGTTTTTTGATCTTTGTCAAAATAGTAATCTTTAAAGAAAAATCTTTACATTTCCCTGATCGGTAGCAAGGTTAAACATTTCTCTGCACATTTATTAGCCACCTGTATTTCTTCCGTTTCTGCCAGTTTTATGTGCTTTGCCCATTTTTCTATGAGGCGGCCTTTTTATTGGTTTGAATGTGCTTCACTGTGTCGAGCCCAGTGCTTCTCGATCACAGCTGCGCGGCAGAGCCCCTAGGGCGCTTCTTGACCCTGGTCCCACTTGAGGGGTATTCTTTTTAAAAAAAATTTTTTTAACGTTTATTTTTGGGAGAGAGAGAGAGAGAGACAGCATGATCAGGGGAGGGGCAAAAGAGAAGGAGACACAGAATCCGAAGCAGACTCCAGGCTCTGAGATGTAAGCAGAGTCCGGTGTAGGGCTCGAACCCACAAACTGTGAGATCATGACCTGAGCTGAAGTCGGACGCTCAACCGACTGAGCCACACAGGCGCCCCAGGGATATTCTGAATGTAATGGGCTGTGGCAAAGTCCAGGCTTCCCAGGTGAGTCTGATATGCAGTCAGAGCTGAGAATCACTGGCTCAGGGTGTGGCCACGGCAGTGGGTGGTTTAGGCACGGAGGTCAAGGTCACAGGAAACGAGTCCAGGAGCTGAGAGGCCGGGGTGTTAGAACACTTGTGTGTGGGGTTGGAAGTCTGCTCTGTTGAGGTACCGCAGCAGAGTACCACAGGCTGGGGAACTTAAACATTTCTGGAGGCCAAGGTCTGAGATTCACACTTCTGGAGGCCAAGGCCTGGGGGGGGTGCTCAGCTTCTGGTGAGGGGTCTCCTTCTGGCTTCCAGGCTGCTGCCTTCTTATTGAGCCCACACAAGGTGGGGAGACAGCTCTGCTTCTCCTTTCCTTCTTTCAGAATGTTAATTTCAAGGGGGAGGGCGCATCCTCACCACCGTGTCTAAACCCACTCACCTCCCAAAGGCCCCACCTCCATGCACTGTCACACTGTGCTTCAGCGCACGCCTTTGGGGGGACACACTGAGTCTACCGCAGGGCACGGTGGTGTCGCTTAGTGCCTTACGTATGTTATTTTGAGTTTACTCTCTCTTTTTTGCCAGACAAGTTAAGTTTTATATGTCAGTCGTCTGGTCTTCACATCCTTACTCCCTACATCGGATCCTCCACCACAACGCACTTCTGTCCCCACAGTCAGGCCAAAGACGAAGTTCAGGCGGAGCCAGTTTGGAGGGTCTCCTTCTTCAGCATTTACCCTGAGGTTTGGAGAAATAAAACCAATGCTAGTCACTGGAGATTAGTGGGTAAAAATGCTCTTGTACTGTTTATTCTCAGCCACCCTCAGTAGCGCTCGACACTATCTAATTTTGAGGAGAGTTTTGGGGGGCAGGGTGATGTAGGAGCGACCAGGTTTGGACTGGATGTACGGAGCCACACAGAATCCGTACACCTGACATGTGCTTTCAGTTTGATCAAAAATGCCCTCTGGGCACCAGGCTGGCTGAATCAGTTGAGTGTCCGACATCGGCTCAGGCCATGATCTTGCAGTTGGTGAGTTTCAGCCCCGCATTGGGCTCTGTGCTGACAGCTCGGAGGCTGATGCCTGCTTCAGATTGTGTCTCCCTCTCTCTCTGCCCCTCCCCTGCTTGTACTCTGTCTTTTTCTCAATAAATAAACATTTAAAAAAATGCCCTTGGCTGAAGGCAAGAAGGCCAAGAGCAATGAAAATAAAAGGGAAAGTCAACAGGGAGATGTGAGATCCTATTGCACAGGAAATCAGGAGGGTGGTCCCAGACTGGACCTGCCGGTAACTGCTCCCATTGTTAACAGGATTTCCACCGGCCCTACGTACCTTTGGCCTGGAAAACCACCCCCACCCCAACTCTGCATTTGGAATCCAGCTGTGCCATGATAAAGGCTATAGTGAGACTTGCATGGTACCTTCTCCCCACTTTACGGGGCTTTCTTAGAATGAAATCCTGCAGTCAGGAGGAAAGAATTGGGATGACGTGATCTGATGACCTTTGCCAAGCACTGACGGCTTTGTACGAGGCCATTTTATCCCATGGTGGTGCTAAATGTGCAGAGGAGTGGCTTTCAAATATGAATATTAAACATCATATGTGCGTGTAGGTCTATTTTTAGAAAATTTAAAGGGAAACAGGGTTCTGTGGCATCAAAACTTTTTCCTGATTACCTTCCCTGCCTTCCTTCTATGCAGAATAGGTGAGTGTCTTCCATGTGCCTTCAGGGTGACTGACCCCTGCTCCCCAGGTTGCCCTGGACAGTCCCCATGTTAGAACTGTGTCCCATGAGCCCCTTCCTTCTCAAGCAAACGGGGCAGCTGGTCAGGCACTCCACCGGGTATCTATTGGTAAAGGAACAAAACCCAAGCAACTATAATAGCTCCTATATCCCAGTCATTACTTCAAGGTAAAATCTATATGAGGAAGAGAAATCACTTTCACTAGATCACTTACTTTCCAGCGAAGAGCTCTTAAACTTTACTTCCAATGCAAGTCTCCAGATTACTGAAAGGAGGGTCTCTTGTATTTGACCATGATAAAATGAAAGCACTGAGATTATGAGAGTAACTAACACAATGTGGAGTCGTCCCCAGGCACCGACATGGCCAGGTCCCACATGAACTCAACATCTACTTGAGACCGTGGTAACGACTTTCGGCCAACTTTACTGTGTTCTTTTATCTTTTCCGCCAACGAACAGCTTAATAACAATACCACTGGAAACGTCTGTATCACGCGTTAACTTATAAAGAATTTTACTGCAGTGGGATAGATGCACACGTGTACTGTGCAGCTTAGAGAAGTGAGCACACTGGGGTGAGCCTTTGAAAGCAGGTGCATCGCCGTCAGCTGTTCACCGGTCACGGCTGTCTGGCAGACAGGCGCGACAGATCCTATTATTTTGAGTCCACGACAGAGCCACCTGAAGCTGGTGCAGCATCTCCCTGCTGGGATTTGAACCCTGGTCTCCTGACTCTTGCTGAACCCATGTCTCCATTTCCTGTGCTGATAATATACACGCAGCAGAAAGAAAGAGGGAGAGGGGAGACGGAAAGGCCTCACTCACTCACACTTCTGGGCGGTGGGGCCCCCAAGGAGAATAACCCCTCATTTGCTTTTAGGAAAGAGAAAATTTAGGATATTCAGCACGATCGGACTTAACATTAAGACCTCTTTCGTTACATCTCACCAGAGCCTATAAACAGTAATTTGTCCTTAAATGTTCCCAGGGTGGAACAGACGCGAAACAGGCACACATGGAGCCTCTCTGCAGTGTGAAGACGACAGTGGACACAAAAAGGTTACGGACGCACGGGTACTCCTTGGGGACTCGGAAATTTGTAAGTGAGACATCACACAAATGACCGCATTCAAGAGCGGCGTGGGCAGCCCGATGGAGGTAGGCTAGTGGGTGAGCTGGGCCCAGGAGGCACATAATTTTAGAAGGGGCAGGCAGCAGGGCCGGGGGGAGGGGGGCGGCGGGGAGAAAAGCAGAAGGCAGGCTGTGAGACGGTGCCTCCATCGGGCTGGGAGGCCTCGGCACACGGATCGCACTGGGCTGAGCCGTCCCTACGCACCTCTGCTGATGCAGTTCACCTTCTCCCACGGAGCTAGCGGGGGTGAGGGTGGGTGCTGTGGCTTTATTTTATACACGTGGCAGTTGGAGAAGAAAGGAAAACAAAGGGCAGACACAGCCCGAGGTCACAGAGCGAGCTGGTAATAACATCACAAATTCCTAAAGGGAAGGGTAGCTGGTTGCAGCTGCGAACGCCCGCAGGGAAGGAGGGAGACGCTCGCCCGGCCTCCAGCAGGCTCCCCTGAAGTCGCTTTTCTGGACGTAGCGGCCGGCGGGCTCGGTGCACCGGTGAGTCCGTCTGTGCGGCCTGATCCGACGGGCTTCTCAGTCAAGAACCAAACCCACAAGGGTGTGCCTCCCAGGGGACGCCTGCAAGCGGCCAATGCCACGGGCACACAGGCTTCCTCCCCTGGCTTCGTACATCTTGAAATGGTTGCTGATCCCGGCCCCTCTCGGAGGTCACAGCCTGTTCGGACCGCATCGGAGAGCATCTGTGCAGATGTGAACGGATTTAAGTAGCCAAGCACGCAAGGCAGACGACCATGTCTGCGCCTACTAGGCAACATGCGTTTTGTTTATAAACAGAAACCCGCAGGGGCGCCTGGGTGGCTCAGTCAGGTAAGCGTCTGACTGCAGCTCAGGTCATGATCTCGCAGTTTGTGGGTTCGAGCCCTGCGTCGGGCTCTGTGCTGATAGCTTGGAGCCTGGATCCTGTTTCGGATTCTGTGTCTCCCTCTCTCTCTGACCCTCTCCTGCTCACGCTGTCTCTCTCTCTCAGAAATAAATAAAACATGAAAAAATTAAAAAAAATAAATGATATGCTTCAGGGGAGCGTGGTCTTGAGTGCTGGCTTCCCCGCCCTGATCTCCAATGCCCAGAATAGGCGCTGAGCTATTGCGTGAACTCCTGACGCGTTCTGAGTCGTGGAAATGACCGAGGGACTCTAGTCCTTTCCCACCTGTTGTTTTCGCTTGAGGCTGGAGCACATGCCCGTACCCTCCTCACGCACGCTACAACTCCGTGGTCCACAGGATTCCCCGGGGAAGCTGGTGTTTTAGACAGAGGCACGTATGCACCCAGACACACCTTCACTCAGCGTCCCCGGAATGGTTCAGAGACGGGCGTTCTGCGGGGGGGCTTTGGGGACAGGTTGACGTCCGATTCTCAGCTGCCCCCGGCGGGGGTGCGCGAAGCCTGGTTGGGATTCCCGCAGGCTCTCTGCGGGCTGAGCCTGACCCACCCGGTGACGAACGCAGAGTCCCTCTGGGCTCCATCCTGGGGCCTCCAGGACCCAGGTGCCAATTCACGCCTCATGCCAGCCAGCTCCTCACGTGGGCCCCCCCAGGCCCAAGCAGGAAGTGCTCTGCTCCCCTATTTTACAACAGTCCAAAAAGTACACTTCTCATCGTATTTCTTTTTCTCTCACGTCATCCTGCAATTGGAATCAGTGCACGCAGCTCAGGAGGATGAAAAAGCCTGAAAGGCAGCCCCGCTGCTGAGCCGTCGGCCCCCCGCTCAGCCTAGAGACGGTCCTGGGGCGCACGGCCGAGGCAGGAACGTGGGAACGGGGAGCCTGCTGGGGGCCCCCGCAATCAAAGCGTGAGCCTCCCCTCCCCCCACCCCCCGCTCTCTCCGGGGCTCTCTTAGAGCAGTGGTGTCTTCATGTCTTCTATGAAAGGCAAGGCCTGTCTGGACACGAAGCAGCCACGGAAGCTCCTCCAGGCAAAAGGCTTCCCATAGACAATTTGGCCAAATTCATAAATTAAGTTGAAAATTTGATCCTGCTCGCTGCCAAGCGGGGCTAATTAATTTCTGTAGAGACTGATGAACAGGAAGCACACTATTCATATTATTTCATCAACAATTAATTCACTAAGCCCAGATTCATTAGTTTCCTGGCATCCTGAGCAGTGCTGGGAGGTGTTTGTGGAGGGAGCCCGGCTATTTTAAGCCTCGTGGAGAACACCTGAGGCTTAGCTGCCTCCTCGCAGGTGACTTCACCCTCCCCTGCAGAGGACTCATTAAGGATTGTTTTGCAGCCCCGGGAGGCAGGCCTGGGTGGTGCCTCATTCCTCTCTGGGACGTTCTGGAACTTTGCGGCCTCCCTGGCAGGGAGAAAGTCATGCTCTGGGCCTCATAGTAATCGCTGCCTCACTAATGAGCTTCACGAACGCCCCAGGGTGCTCCCAAGGACAGGAAGCTGGGGGGGAGTGGCGCTCCAGCTCAGGCTGCTTCAGGTGGGTCTTCTCAGCCCCTCCGCCCCTGCCCCCCAGACTCCCCGTGTTCTAGAGCAAAAGGTCCCCAAGTCAGAGCCATTCATCAGTCCATCAGTAGGCACCTGATGCAGTCATGGCAGCAGACCGGGAAGACAGAGGAAGAACGATATAAATGTTCTGTAAGAATGTAAGCGCCCCTAGGGTAGGGACCCCATCTGTTTTATACCTGTATATCTAGCTCCGAGCCCAGGTCCTGAGGTATAGTACGTGCTCAATAAATAGGAGGGACAGGAGGAAAGGGAGGGAAGTAGGAAAGAAGGAACAATAGAAAGAAAGAAGGAAACATAATGATGAAGCCAAACACTGAGATGACTATGAGCTACCGCCAGACAGGAGAAATGGGTGCACATGACAGCCAAAGCCGTGCTGTGCAGTTGTATAGGTTGTGCACTGCATATTTCTAAGGCACCGTTCACACCTATGTAAATCTAGCAGTAGGCAGTCTGCAGCCTGCACAACTGTTTGCAGCAGTCTTAGCAACATGGGGATAAAGAGAGCATTTCATGGGGCGCCTGGGTGGCTCAATCTGTTAAGCGTCTGACTTCGGCTCAGGTCATGATCTCACGGTTTGTGGGTTCAAGCCCTGCGTTGGGCTCTGTGCTGACAGCTCAGAGCCTGGAGCTGCTTTGGATTCTGTGTCTCCATCTCTCTCTCTCTGACCTCCCCTGCTCACGTTGTCTCTCTCTTTCTCTCTCAGAAATAAATTAAAAAAAAAAAAAAAGAGAGCATTTCAGGAGCACCTGGGTGGCTCAGTCAGTGAAGCATCTGACTCTTGATTTCAGCTCAGGTCATGATCTCGTGGTTCACGAGTTTAAGCCCCGTGTTGGGCTCCGCATTCAGCTTGGAGCTTGCTTGGGATTCTCTCTCTCCCTCTCTCTCTGCCCCTTTCTCACTTGTACTCCCTCAAAATAAATAAATAAATTAAAAACAGAGAGAGAGACAGAGAGAGGGAGTGAGAGCACATTTCAGGCCGAGGGCATAGCATGTGCAAAAGCCCAGAAGTAAACAAGAGAAAACAAGAGGGCTGAGCAACTAAAGGCAGCTCAGATTAGCTGGAAATCGCCTTGAGGCTGGAGATTGGATTTTCTACTTCCCTGTGTCTTCCGCAAGGTACCTGTCGCATAGTGGCAGGTGACAGATGGTTCCTGAGTGAATTTAAGTGAACCTCAGGCTTCCTTTTGGCACAAAGAGACCCCACTACTCGATGCTGGTGTCCAGCCCTGTGATCTCACTCCCCGGGGCCTCACACAAGGGAGGAGACGTGTATCTCACGTCCAGGCGCTGTGCGGGGGCCTAGGAGGGGAAAGAGAACTCTCAGCGTCCCCGCTTTCCCTCCTCCCTTCGGCGCGGCGACTGTTAGGTAACCGCGGTCTGGGTTTGTGTCGTTGTACTTTCTCAGTTAGAGCCATCAAGGGCCGCGGAAATGGTCCTGTCCAGTCCCCAGTTCACTCTGGAGGAGACGGTAAAGTCCCCAGAGCCACCTGCTAGTTAACAAAGGACTCAGGGCTCCAACCTTGTCCTTTGAAGTTCCTGCACATCAAAGCGCCCCCCTCCCTATATAGGCATGGCCAGTGGTGGCCTATGGTCGTCTGTCCTAATCTGCTCGGGGTCTAACTCAGGACGGGCTGTCTTTTCCTGGCTCCTAAGTGACACCGTGAAGCCCCATCCTGGTCCTTGGCTCCCCACAGCCTTCTCCAGCCTCCTCTTGACCTTGACCTCAACGGGCATATGTGAGGCTGGCCGGCCCCGTGCGCTTGTAGGAGAAGGGAGGTGACAAGGTGCAGAGAGGGTCAAGGCCAGGCCCTCCCGCTCCCACCCACCAGTCTCCAGGAGGCTGCACGTTGTGTGTCTGCACGGGACACGAGCGTTGCCTGCACACCCGGCTCGGGGACAACAGGCACCTCTTTCAGCCTGGGGAGCAGCCACAGAGAGCCCTCCAAGGACAGGGGTCCGTCAGCGGCCACGGGCTTGTGCGCGGACAGCTGCCCGGCTTGGTTTACCTGGCAGGGCTCTGCCCTCGCGCATGAGGAAGGTTCTGGCTCTGCCTCCTGGTAGCGGCCGTGCACTTGACACGATTTCCTTTTTCGTCTGTGCAGAGCCGGGCGCTGTGGCTGCAGGGGCTTCGGCCCCCGGGGCGAGCGGCTCGGANCACCCTCCTGTGCCCTTTCCGGGGTGGGGGGGTTGCTCATCGCCACTTCCCCACTTCCCCTGGGCGGTGCCAGAAACAGGATTTTACCGGGTCTCCTACATTTGAACCCTTTTGCAAGAGACATTAAATAGTGGCCTTTCTTTCCAATCCCAAGCAGGAAGAGAGGCTGCGTTTCAAAGCTGAAATACCTAAGAAAGACTTCGGGTTGAACAAGCAAAACACGCACTCTCAGCTTTAGGGGTAACATGGCCCCTCTTCATGACCATAAAATTACGGAAGGTCCAGAAAAATGGGGGGGGGTCTGGAGTCCCACTGGGAGCCGGGTAAGGGTGCTGCACGAGTTCCAAACAATTTCAAGGAGTTTCTGTTAGGTTGAGAATAAATGGCACAAAATGAGCAAAAGTTGCCCAAGTTCACCCTATAGCCAACCGAGCTTCCTGCTCCAGGAGCAAAACTTCAGGGGAGGTGGGGTGGATCCTGGCCCTCGCGAATGCCTTCTAGTTCTAAGGGGTAAAAGGTGGAGGGAGAGGAAGACCCAGGGCGGGGCCAAGCTCTGAAGTGTGGGGAAGGGGGGAGANGGGGTGGGGGGAGGGGAAAGGTACAGCCAGCGTCCCAGCAGCAGCCCCCGGAGGCAAATGAGGCCCACAAGCCGCTGAGCTGGAAGGCGGCCTCTTCCCTCGGCCCCGGAGGCCCGGGTGGCTGTGGCAGCTGCCCGCCCAGGCCCAGGGTTGGGGGCCACCGAGCGGCGTGGCTCACAGCGACCGCAGGGCCCGAGGGCTGTCTCCGCACCGAGCCCAGGGCCCTGGTGGAGAATCCAGCAGCGGAAACATGCAGTTTCAAGACGCCCCTGCTCTCTCCCTGCATATACTCGGGTGGCTGGGCCACTGAACCGTCCCCTGTTCTAAGATCAAACAGCAAACCACGTCAGGTGGCAACACTGAGGCCACGGGGACGGGAGGGCGTATTCCGGAGTCACTGAACACCGCGTTTGGTTTGTGTTTCGCGGGAAGAGGGGAAACGGGTCTGAAGAAAACTCTATGCAAGGGTGCGAAATACCCAAAGGAGGGGAGAGTCTATGAAGGATCTATAAAATATGGATGATTCTACTCCTGAAATCACTATTACACTATATGTATATAGTAATGTATATATAAATCCAACTAATACGGATTTAAAAAAACGATAATAACAATTCTAGCAGCAGCAGCTAACGCTTGTTACAAGTTACTAAATGCCAGATAGAACATTCTAAGTGTTTTAGTCCTCGAGAAAAACCCGGCGGTGGCGCCTGGGTGGCTCAGTCGGTTAAGCATCTTACTTCAGGTCATGATCTCACGGTTCGTGGGTTCAAGCCCCGCGTTGGGCTCTGTGCCGACAGCTCAGAGCCTGGTGCTGCTTCACATTCTGTGCCTCCCTGTCTCTGTGACCCTCCCCTGCTCACACTCTGTGTCTCTCTCTCTCAAAAATAAACATTAGAAAAACCCTTAGGAGCCTTCTTAGTGTTGCTCTCCCCATTTTATGGATGGGCAAATGGAAGCTCAGAGAGGTCGGGGAACTTGTAGGAGGTAGAGGGGAGGGACTCACTTCTGAAAAAATATTTATGGCAAAAAAAAATACGTCTCACATGGCATCCACTTTATTCTGTCTATAAAATTCAGGAATGCCTTCAAGACACAAAACCTGAATTAGGATGAAAGGAAACAGGAAGGAAGTCTGATGACATAACAATAAAACAATGTGAATCTCAAATGTTATGGTGGAATTCGGGGCCTTAGAAGCAGGAAACAGCAGAATTTATCCAGGAGAAAATGAAAACAGAATCCATTTCTTCCTCTGCTGACGGCCTGGGCAGAAGGAGGGGCGAGGGGGCCAGGCTGAGGTTTAGAATCATTAGAGGCTCGGGCCCACGACCTGATCCCTTCGCTGGAAACATTTACACGCTTTCATCTGCCTGGAAGGATCTGGAATCGATCCTGCCCAAAGAAAGGGGATCAAACTAGATGACTTGGGTGGCTCTCCAGCCCTTCTATTGTATGAGTTTTCCTATCAAGTCAGGAACATGGGCCCTATCAAATGTCAGGTTTAGGGTAGAGTGATCTTTGGGGGAGGTGGGACTCTTAAGCTTCTTTACCTTTCTTTGATTAAATAAAAAGTCCAGTACCTTGCTCTTTCTATGGCGGCCCCTGCCTTACCTACTCTCAGCCTCAGTGGTTTGGGTGGGTCTCCCTCCTCCCTTCCCCCGGCTCCCAGGGTGGACACGAGCATCTTCAGCTCTGGACACGAGCATCTTCAGCTCTAAACACGAGGCGCAGTGCATGCCTTCTGACCCCCCGGGGAGGCCCTGTCTGAGAACAAAGTCAGCACACTGCGAGAACAGAGCCGGGCTGAGTTAACCACAGCGTTTGGATTCTGCCTGCATCACGGTGAGCTCACCACTCGGCCTAAGCACGCCAGCGCCGTCCAGTCACACAGGCCAATAAATCCCCTTTCTGCTCAAGCTCAGCTTGAGTTGGGTTTTCTGGCCTGTGTAGCTCCAAGACTTCCCACTGATTCCACTGGGCAGGAGAAATCGATCACAGAGTCTAAAGGTCGCCTTACTTTTCCGAGGACCTGCAGTGAGGGATGTAGCACGAACCCTAACGTCTGTGCGCCTGAGAGTGCCCTGTCTGAAGATAGTTTTTAAGGACAGTCCACGGAAGGAAAATCAATGAGCTGGACAGAAACGGCACGCACAGAAGCAGAACTTCACTCACGTGTGCTTTTAGTATTTCAGCAGTCCTGAGCGGCTGCCTTCCGCACCAGGTTACCCACCCCCCGGGCCTCCACGATCAAGGGAAAGAAGAAGCCGGATGGACTGAAGGTGACGTGACTCACTCCCCTTCCCTAGTGCCAAGCCCACCCAGTCTGCAGATCGGCCCGTCGGGTTCCCAAGTGGGCAGAAACAGTCTCTGCCAAGATCCGTGCGGCCGAGGGAGGGCAGAGGGACGGGGAGCGAGTCTCTTCTGTTCATCGAACCAACACTCTCCCATCGTCCCACGGTGCTCGGCCTCTCGGCCTCCTTCAGCTTCGGGGTCCTTAAATTCGCCCTCTTTTTTCCTTTTTCCTTCATAGATGTTTCACAGCACCTACCGCTGTAGGAAATAAAATGCCTACTGATGCTTATGGGCTGAACATCAGACTCTCTTCCTCAACAGCAGGGTCTGCAAGGCAGCGGCCTTGCACGTACCAGCCTCTACTCTAATCTCAGAAGACAGCCTGACAACAAAGTACTTGTTGAATAAAGGCGTGTAGGAATCAGTGCCTTTTCCCTCGTTGGGGTTAAGAAGGATGAAGGAGAGAGTTTCTTCGTACATTATTTTTGAACTGAGATTTTTTTTCCTTCTAAAAAGCTTTTTCTTTACTGAAAGGTTGCTGTACCGTCCACTGGTTTTGATCTTCTGTTTCTTTCTCGACAGGATCTGTGAGTTTATCTTTGTCTGGATGCTTGGGGTGGGCTGTGTGCAGAGGGAATGAATGAGAGCCATGTGGATTCTGCTTCTGGACGGGAGTCTGATCCCTGCGGCTGAAAGTCAGGTGGTGGGTTCTGGTTGGCGGTTCGAATTTTGATTTGGAATAAAAGAATGTCAATCCATCTACCCTGCTTAGAATCTTCCCATTTGCCATTATCCGAAGACCCTAGAGAACTATGAGGAGAGAGGAATGTGCCGGACAGAAAAACAAGCTCTTTCTCCTTTAAACAGCTTTTTTAAAAATAATGTTTTTATTTATCTTTGAGAGCGAGAGCGAGTGAGTACGAGTGGGGGAAGGGAGAAAGAGAGGGAGACAGAATCCGAAGCAGCTCCAGGCTCTGAGCTGTCAGCACAGAGCCCGATGTAGGGCTTGAACCCATGACCATGAGATCGTGACCTGAGCCGAAGGTCAACAGTCAGCCGCCCAACCGGCTGAGCCGCCCAGACACCCCTCTCTTTCTCCTTTTAAAGGAAGTAAATGATGCCTAATCAACTGGAGGGATATTATGGATTCATCAGAACAGTTGATAAAAATGTGAAACATGATTATGCTATAGAATTAAACCCCAAAACGGAAACAGAAGCAAGGACCCAATCTTTTAGCTATGCGGTGTGTGGCAGGGCCTGGCTTACCACCCTCCTCCTGGGGGCTCTGGCCTCTGCCTCCACCTTCTACACCCCCAGCCCACTCACGCCTTCCCCCAGGGCCGCCCCCTCCCTGTCATGCACAGCTGCCCTTGATGCTTCAGGTCTCGCCTTAAACATCTCTTCCTCTGGAAACCCTCTGCTATCCCCAGGGTCTGCGCAAGTGCCCCGAGGTCAGGTGCCTTCCCGATGTGATCCCAGGTCACCACTCCGGGCAAGGGTCCCTCTCTCTCTCTGTCTGTGGGTTCACTCAGGGAGTGCGGAGTCCAGCACCGTGCCTGGCACAGGGTCTCAGAAAGTATTTGTGGAACGCGGACCGGAAAGAGGCCAATATGTTGCCAGCGGTGGCCCCCAAAGTGGGGCAGCTCACGCTGACTTATTATGTTCCTTGTTGATCCTTGTCTGTATTCTCCAAATTTCCTACAATAAGCATGTGTTCCATTTATGATCGAAAACAACAGCCACCCGTTGATCGTAAAATATCTGGAGAGTGTGTGAATAGGAGCCACATCGAGGGTGTTTTCTGTTTTAACGGAAGCACGGTGGGATTTCGTGTTTAGGTCCTTAGCTGGGAAAACACACACGCCCCGTGAGCGAGAATAATGGAGCGAGCGGGCTCAGCAACGACATTCTCCCAGGGAACCCCAGGGACCCTGCCCTGGCAGGGTCCTCCAGCACCCACTCAGGGCCTGGGACGGAGCAGGCACTCACACGTGCTGGCCGAATTCCCTGATTTTAGGGACGAAACGAACTTAGAGGATGCAAAGAAGCACACCGTGCGTTGCGTGCCACGGCTCTGGAAGCTTGGGGCACACGACAGGGAAAGTTCACTCCGTCATAGGAATCCGAGCATAACTGGCAGGTGTGTAAACACAGTTACACTCCATCCACCTAGAGGTAAGATTCAGGGGACCTCAATCATCTAGACGATGACTAAAAACAAAACAAGCAAAAAAAGCAAGCAAGCAAGCAAGCAAGAAAAAAAAGAAAAAGGACAAAGGAGTAAAAAAAAAGAAAAAAAAACAGAGAAAAAGAAAAGAAAAAATAAGAAAACCCAAAGGATGCTCCTGACCAGCTCACGAGGCCAGGCTGTCTGGTTCCAGCCCGAGAAACGCCCAAGCGCTTTGCAGAGCCTCCTTCCGGGACTATGCGCGGGGAGCCCCAAACCGTCACACTCTGCGGGTGTTTGCACAGGGGACAGCGCCTTCCACTACAGGGGCGTGTGGGAAGCACACCCAAGATGCAACATCAGGACCAGAGACCCCGTACAGAACACGTAGTGACGTCTTCCCTCCTTCTACACGATTCGGGAGGTCAGCAGCCTACTTCAAGTCACGCAGCCGTAGCAGGAAATCCGTGCTATGCAATCAACAGACCACGATATCGCAGGCTCCCGGCCCCCTGTGTCAAGGTACCCGTGGCTGAGGGTCGGCATGACCGAATGAGATCAAGGAGGGCAGGCGAGGGAGCCCTGTGTTGTAGGGAAATTCCCAGCAAACATTCTTCTCATAGTTTTTTAATTGGTTCCGAAGACGGATGGCCCTCAGTTGTCTGAAGTTCTGATTTCCGGGCAAAGTCCTGCTGCCCAGTGTTGGTGGACAGAAAAAGTATTCCTTAAGAGTCAGGTTTTCCATCCGTTATTGCAAAATGGGTTCAGAACGATCCTTCCCCCTCCCCAACACACACACACACACACACACACACACACACACGTTTTCCATGTCAGCCCACTGGGCAGACTGGGCACTTTCTGAAGGCAGGGTCCAACACGCCTCTTTCTGTACAGCGCCTGGGGCAGTGCTTTTTCTGGGTGAATGAATAGATGAATGAACAAATGAATGAATAGTGAAGACTCAGTCGTCAGGCCGTCCTGCTTAACTGTCAGTGCAGCACACCCATGTCTCGAGGCCAATTCTTACAATCCACAATGTAGACACATTCGGTATGACAGGAAGTAATTAACACAGACCTTAAGCACTGAGGGGAAGGTTGTCAACGCTCATTTCTATAACCAGCGAACAATGTGGAAACTGCATTTTTCCCTGTAAACGGGGGCAGGCTGACAAGTGGAAACGCAGCGAAAAAAAAACCAACAACCCTCCGACACAGTATGTAAAATCTAGCTGGGAAGAAAGAGATCATACAAAGTAGGCATCCTCCATAATTTCTGTGCAAGATTTACAACCATGTAGTGCTTTGCGTTTCTGGGGGGAAGGGAGAGGGAGGAATTTTAGGCTCTTTATTACATGACTTTTATTTCACCCCTTCTATCTTTCCAAATAACTTTTCTCAGATACAAAGACACCCAGGGCAACATCTGCAACATACACACACAGGTAATTTTGTGTTTCTTTTACTAACTCGCCTTTCCTTCCACGTGTAACTGTTAACACCATTCTCCTCCTTAGGTCCCTTATTTAGCACGTCCTTAAAAGTCAAGCTATTATTTCTTTTAATGAGCAAAATTTGGGGATATTATCCCACTCATCTGCACTTCTCTGAGACTACAAATTATCAGGATGCACCTCATGTCTAGACATCCACTGGTGTCATTTGAATCACCGATTTAAGCTGTTTACACCCCACATTGTTTTATTTATCCTTCAACATCAGACCTCTGCTTAATTAAAATTTTACTTTGGTCCTCCCGGCGGGTGCCGGCGCCCTCTCCATCGCGGCACAGAGGCGGGTTGGCCCTCCTGAATTCCATCTCTGCCTCGGTGTGTTCTAGCCCTTTCCGCAAGCTTGCTCCTCGAGCGCCCGGGGTCCCGAAAACCACAGGCGCTTGCCAAGGACGCCTCCCTTTTACAAGCTGTTCTCCAGCTAACACTGATCTTCCCCAGACGCTAAATCATAATCTTCATGTTTTTCGTATTTCGCATTCTAGCCACAATTTCAACATCCCATCCCCGTGACATTAGGGAATGATAAATCAGCAGGCCGGACAGCTCCCCTGCGCAGACTGGTACGGGGCGGACTGGGCTCTGCCAACGCCCTCGCTCCAGCCAGATGTCGGCGCCCGCGGGGTTAACCCTTTCCCACAGCTCCGCCTCCCCCCNCTAGAGCTTTTCTGTCTTTTCTTTTCAAACTTTTCTCTTTCTCTCTTTCCCCTCCTCCCCTTGCCTTGCTAAACCTCACGGGACTTTAAGGCAGATGAAAATGCTCTCAAACCACATGCGATGTAAACATAGCGTTTTCTTAAATGAGTTCGTCTGTATTAAGATCCTTCTGCTCTCGCCTCCTCACCGAACATTACTGGAGGATGAGGAGGGTGGATAAAGCATGTTCTAAGGTGGAGAAATATCTAAGGCTGATGTTTCTTGCTTTTTAAGGAGCTTTACTGAACTATGATTTACCTACCATGGAATTCAGCCATGTTCCAGGATGATTCCATGGTGTGGGGGTATATTTATAGATTGTGCAGTCGTAACCATAATCTAATTTTAGAACATTTCTAACCCCCCCCAAAGCCCTCAGTGCCCATCTGCAGTTCTTGCTGCCCCCACCCCCGCCTCCCAGACCTCAGGTAACAGCTAATTTACCTTCTATCTCTATGGGCACTTCATACAAATGGAATCATACAAGAGATGGCCTTTTGTGCCTGGCTTCTTTCACTCAGCCTAATGCTTTTGAAGTTCAGTGCTAATGGCTTTTATTAGTTGGCAAAGCCATTCGGACTGGCCAAACTGTCCCAGAAGACTATATAATCTAATGTGTACATGCTAAAGTGTGCTCTCAGAACTCGCGCTGCATAGATGTGTCCCATGCCATGGAATGAGACCTTCACTTTTTCTGTTCAGGGTCAAGTTCTAAGGTGTTGCAGGGGAGGATGGCCAGCCAACGGGCCGTGTGCAAAGACGGAGCATCTCAATTACCAGCTGGTATGGGTTTTGAATTAGAGAGAGAAAAGTCCAAACCATTCAATTCACCTGCTATTCACATGACAGATCAGGGCCCAGTCGCTTATTAGATAAATCTAAGGGCCTGTAAACTGTCTCCTTTTCATATTCTCTAGTGAGAGTATACGTTAAAGTACTTTGCATACAGAAACAATATGCTCATTGGGGAGAGTCCTTTTTTTTTTTTTTTAATGTTAGCTAAGATCGTCTATCTTTGGAGGAGTGAGAAAGAAAGTAAAGACAGAATGCGAAGTCAAAGGCAAGCAGAAGGAAGACAGGGTGGGAAGGAGGCAGGGCTGGGGGCCAGCAAGAGTCACGCGCCTGTCCCTGCCCCGGCAGCTAGACTCTGTGGCTTTCTGGCTGCTCCTTCAAACTTCCAGCATGGAATGCTCACAGCAGGTGCCCCGACAAGGAGTCTTCTCCTACCTGGAGCTTATGACTCCGACCACTGGTTTGCAGCCACAGCTGCATCTCAGACCCCC
>NW_027531904.1:8699804-8700893 GCF_008692635.1 Crocuta crocuta
AGCTTTTAAGCTACACCCAGGCCCAGTCTCATCCTAAATCTGTTAGAGCAAAGTCTCTGGAGGTGGGGCGTGGGCATAAGTATTTTTGAAAATCTCCCCAGGTAATTCTCAGGGCCAGGACTGAGAGCCAGTGGGCTACACCGCTTTTCAAACTTACATATGCATACACATCACCCAAGGATCTTGATAAACTGCAGCTTCTGATTCAACAGGTCTGGGGCGGCCCGTGGGTCTGCTTTTAGAACAAGCTCTCGGGTAACGCTGATGCTGATGGCCCCCAGAGCACACTCTGAAAGGCGAGGGGCTAGAGAAAATCCAAGGTTTTGCATCTACAGAGTGTTCTCTCAGCTACTTCTGTGTCCGACCAGCAAGCAGCATTAGCGTCACCCGGGGACTTGTTAGAAACGCAACTCTTGGGCCTTACCCCAGATTTACTAAGGCAGAACCCTGGGGGCAGGACCCAGCAGCAAACTTGCTTTCACGAGCTCTGCGGGTGATTCTGATGCACGTTACAGTTTGAGAGCCACTGACCCACTTGCACTGCCTCAGCAGGACATGCCTCTACCCAGGTATTCCTTCTGGCTCGATGACTTTTCTTCCTCCTGATCCTCCCCCCATCAAACTCCTATTCATCCTTCAAAACCCATCTCTTCTGTGATATCGTCTATCCAGTGCTGCACTGGTAAATGTTTGACGATCGACTCCCCAGAACCTGGTTGTGTAGCATTTCTCAGTGTCAAGCTGACGGCAAGAAGATTCACAAGGCAGAACTGAGACGAGACGCACACCTGCCAGCAGAACGTGGGCTCTGGCCAGCTGCTTCCAGCACCCTGCTCCCTCCACCTGACAGGCTTCACCCACCGCGGAAGTATCTGGCTGGCGTCCTGCTAGATGGTGACCTCCCTGAAGGCTGGTTCCGTGCCTTCCCTCTGCCTCCCTCCTCATCTTCAAATACAGGGGGGACTACATATAGAAAGTCCTTCATGAATCTTTACAGAATTGAACCCAACCTCTGTTGTGACCATGGCATATACCCGCCCCCCCCCCAACTGAAATTCTCAAAATGAAAACTGTTCATTGGCAGAGCAT
>NW_027531904.1:8700918-8703890 GCF_008692635.1 Crocuta crocuta
TGGCAGAGCACCTGGGGGGCTCAGTCCGTTAAGCGTCCGACTTCGGTTCAGGTCATGGTCTCACGGTTCATGGGTTTGAGCCCTGTGTCGGTCTGTGCTGACAGCGTGGAGCCTGCTTGGGATTCTCACTCTCACCGCTCTCTGCCCCTCCACTTGTGCTTTCTCTCTCTTTCAAAATAAATAAACTTAAAAAAAGTTAAGAAAATTGTTCATTGGTGAGATAACTGTTTTAACTTAAAAAATAATTTTAGGGGCGCCTGGGTGGCTCCGTCGTTAAGCGTCCGACTTCGGCTCAGGTCATGATCTCATCATCCATGAGTTCGAGCCCCGTGTTGGGCTCTGTGCTGACAGAGCTGGGAGCTGCTTCAGATTCTGTGTCTCCCTTTTTCTCTGCCTCTCTCTGCTCGCACTCTGTCTCTGTCTCTCAAAAATGAATAAATGTTAAAAAAATTTAAAAAATATTTTTAGAATGAGCATAGTAACAGGTACCATCTATATTTTATTCCAGGATTTGGGCACATGATATAAAATTAATTACGATGGTGTCCACTAGAAATCTCCTGAGTTAGAAGCACGGCTTTTATTTAGTATAAAAGTATGCACAGAAGTAAGGGGGCTGTGGATGGTGGCCTCCTATGGTGGAGGGACCTTGGGGCCAGGGGACGTGTCCCAGCCTCTGCCACTGACCTGGTCTCAGGGCTCCCCGCCCTGCATTCCCATCTGCTAAGGAGTTGCTGCGCCAGATTTACTAGCTCTAAAGGTCTGTCTCTAGGTGTTAAGTAATGAATTAGGACTCAAATGCTCTTTACACAGAGAAGAAAGTCTGACTTCAGAAATATTTTCTCCATTAAAAAAAAGTCTTTCTATTTTATGGAAAGGGTTAAGTATCTAATATGCCCTCAAGCATCCAGGGCTTGGGGTCCCGTACTCCTTCCTCCTGATGAATTGCCTGACACTTCCCCGATCTGAGGCTCTTTGCTTTAGAAAATAACATTTGGTTCCAGGCATGGCAGAAGCCTGGGCTTTGCTGATTTAATGCTATAAAGGAATGTGACAGCAAATTTAAATACTTTCATATCTATAAAAGCACGGGGCCCTGAAATACACACGTTAACAGAAAACACCGTATGTTGGTTTCTCGTGTACAATACAGTTCTCTTTAATCATCGGTGGTTCATTTACGATTTGCGTTATCTCTCTTGTTAGTTGAGATTCTCATCTCAGTGATCATTTTTCTGTATTGCTAGATGATGGGAAGACTGGATTGTAATTTCCAAGTTCGGACCTCAATGGATTAACATTACGGTGTGAATGATAAGGCCACACTTTTTCTCTCGTTACCGGAGTTTTGCATCTCATGATCACAGCACCGATTCCGTAGAGAAAGAATTTATTGGTACAGCATGTCGTGGTACTTGAAGATACAAATAAGTTGTGCCAACAGAAGAGACTATTTTTCCAAAGATTCTCCAAGGAGGCTTCAATATTTTTGGCAAGCGGGAGGTAGGAGTTCAGGCATAACTATTCCTTCTGCAACTCAAAAGCATAAATTAGGATAATTGTTTTAGAAAACAGAGAAGGAGATGTGCTGATAAGTTTGAGCCCCAATTAAGCCGTGTCTTTTTCAGCTCATGCTTTGACGCCAGATACGTCTCCCTTTGTTAGTGAACACTGTCCCAGACCCACGGACTTCAAGATCATTGGTCTTATCCCTTCCTTTGGGTTGACAACTCGGGTTTCCTCCTTAGTGAGAGAGGAAAGAATGGAAGATTGTTCTGCACTTAAACAAATAGTGACTTTCGGGAAAATACCTCAGCCATGTTTTTACTCATTTCCTACTGGGGTCTCTTTAACGTGTCTCACGGAAGGTATGACAACTGAATTTTCTAGCTCACTCACGAAAATCAGGTCAGGGCTCCTACGGTCCATTCACTGTAATGCCATGTTCCGTTTCACATTCCAGAAGGCCTTTCTTTCTTCCCTCTTTTCACCTTCCACACCCAGACAATTGTTGATTCCTGCGTGCTATTCCTTGTAATGCGTCTAGAATAGAGCCTCTCATTTTTTGGTTCCTTCTCAATGGGAGAGTGGATCCTAATCAGCTGGGGAGCTTCACGAAAATGTACAATTCCAGGATTTCCCCCACAAGATTCCGATTCGGCATGTTCAAGCTAGGTCCCGAGAAGTCTGTATCTCTAACAGTGCAGCCGGGCGGTTTGGGGGGCCAGGGTGGATGAGATTCGGAGGGAAGGAGCATGTGCCAGGCACTGAGGCCAGGAGTGAGGGCCCGGAGCAGAAGGAAGGGGCCAGTGAGGAGGGACAGTATGGACGGAGGGCAGGGAGCAGCCTGGTGGTGGGCTCCCAGGTGGGGGCCTCCCGGACCACGTGAAACAGGTCTCAACAGTGACGGGGGGAGCGCCTGGGTGGCTCAGTTGGTTACGCATCATGATCTCACAGTTGCGGGTTCGAGCCCCGCGTGGGGCTCCGTGCTGACAGCTCGGAGACTGGAGCTGCTTCGGATTCTGTGTCTCCCTCTCTCTCTGCCCCTCTGCCTCCTGTAGTCTTCCTGTCTCTCAAAAATAAATAAAAGACGTTAAAAAAATTAAAACCCCCCAGTGATTGGGGAAGGTGAGCCAGCAGAGAGTACAGGAGGAAGAGAGAAAAGTACAGTAACAGCCAAGAAATCAAAGAGGAAGTGGTTGGCTGTGTGACAGTCACCTAGCATTTCTCTGTGCCCTAAATAGAGCAGGTGTGAGAACAGTGTTTTCCGAACGGGACGGAGATGCTTCCCGGTCACAGCAGGTAAGAACTACGGTAGGCTGCTGAATGGAGCACCGAGAGGGTCTCTGCACCCCCCACCCCGCAAGGGCAGCCTCAGTGGAAGGGGGGTGGGCGGCTTGCAGGTGGTCACCGAGGAACGAAGTGGTGGGGTGTGTGGATGGCAAGTGTAGACGCTCAGTAAGCCGCACACA
>NW_027531904.1:8704032-8704434 GCF_008692635.1 Crocuta crocuta
GGCAGGACTCCAATAAGCAGCAGAAATGAAGGCTGCTAGAGTCTTCCCTGGAAGGTGACCCCGGTCCATGTGGGGTACACCGGCTCTGGACCCCCGAGCTAACAGAGACCCTCTCTCACAGGCCTCTCATCTCTGCGCTCATTTCCGGGT
This sequence comes from Crocuta crocuta, assembly GCF_008692635.1. Lineage (NCBI taxonomy): Eukaryota > Metazoa > Chordata > Mammalia > Carnivora > Hyaenidae > Crocuta > Crocuta crocuta. The sequence continues at coordinate 8,704,183 of NW_027531904.1, forward strand.
TGTTGAAAATATTACGGTCAGGACTTCCTACTTGGAGAAGCAGCTCCTTAAAAGGCCACCGTTGAAACTCCATTTTGTCCAGGTGTTTGGCCTCAGGTTTCCTGACCCGAGGGATCCCTGACCTAGAGCCACCCCAAGGTCATCCGAGGGGGTGGACTTCTGTCCTCCTCCTCCAGCAGGAAGGTGCCCTCCGCGTCCCTCCTCCGGGGTGGCCAGGCTGCGGTGGCGGCCGGTCTGGGTGACTCAGCGGCC
>NW_027531904.1:8704467-8757908 GCF_008692635.1 Crocuta crocuta
GGTGGGGCGGGGCCTGCGCCGCTTCGGCCGGGTGTGCCTTCCACAGCGACACGCCGCTCCCCGAGTTCCTGGCCTGCCTGCATTCCAGACGGTTCTCCGTGGTGGGGGTGGGGCTTCCTCAGCCCCCGCAGCTCCGTACCCCAGCTCCCCCGACCGCCTCGCCCCTGCACACGCCGCACAGACACCCCGACGAGCGCTCCCCGCCCAGGAGCACGTGGCCGGCCCGCACCCCCTCGCCCCCCCNTCGCATCCATTAGCATCCTCGTGGGGGCGCCGGGCACTGCGGTAGGTGCCGGGAGGAGGGCATCGGGCGGCCCCAGCCCCCGCCCACCCCGGGGCAGCACGCTGGCAGGTCCGTCCAGCACCCGAGCCCATCACACCTGGGTGGGGAGGTCACCTCCAGGCACATCTGCTAGTGGTGGCAGAGCTGGGACTCGGCCTTCTTCTTGCATCGTTTCTTCTTCTTCTTTTTTTAACGTTTATTTTTGAGAGAGAGAGAGAGAGCGCGCGAGTGAAGGCACAGGGGGTGGGCAGAGAGAAAGGGGGGCAGAGGATCCCGAGTGGATTCTGCGCTGACAGCGGGGAGCCTGAGGCGGGGCTCCCACCCACAACCCTGAGATCATGGCCTGAGCCCAAGTCAGACACATAACCCACTGAGCCACTGAGTGACCTCGGTCTCCCTGCATCTTAAGACCCCCTTAGTGCCCATCTCCGGACACACGGACGGGGTGACGGCAGAGGGGTCTTCAGGCTCGGAGCTGGGCTGTGCCAGGAAGGATTAGGAAAAATGACTGGTTAAGGCAGTCTTTCACTACTTTGCATGTTTTGGTGAAAATTTAAGGATTTAAATGATGTTATCTATTAAATCCAACACACCCAGTGATAAGCATCTCCCCTTAACAGTGTGTTTCTTGGTGCCTCTTCCATATTAGTGTTTAACCAATTAGGGAATTAAAAACATGTATTTATTTTTCAGAGGTGGGAGAGGGGCAGAGAGATAGAGGGAGACCCAGAATGTGAAGCAGCTCCAGGCTCTGAGCTGTCAGCACAGAGCCTGACGCGGGGCTCGAACCCACAAACTGCAAGATCATGACCTGAGCTGAAGCTAGACATTCAACTGAATGAGCCACCAAGGTGCCTCCCCCCCGAAACATAGATATTTTTTTGAGCAGATGTTTATTTAAATTAATAATGAATTTATTTTTAAATTTGCATTCAAGTTAGCATATGACGCAACAGTGATTTCAGGAGTAGATTCCTTGATGCCCCTTGTCCATATAGCCCATCCCTCCCCCCCACAACCCCACCAGCAGCCCTGTTCATTCTCTATATTTAAGAGTCGCATATGTTTTGTCCCCCTCCCTGTTTTTATATTCTTTTTGCTTCTCTTCCCTTATGTTCATCTGTTTTGTATCCTAAAGTCCTCATATGAGTAAAGTCATATGATATTTATCTTTCTCCGACTAATTTTGCTTAGCATAATACTCTCCAGTTCCATCCATGTAGTTGCAAATGGNTCTTTTGTTTCTTTGTGTTGTCTGATTGCTGAGGCTAAGATTTCTAATACTATGTTGAGTAACAGTGGCAAGAGTGGACATCCCTGTCTTGTTCCTGACCTTAGGGAGAAAGCCTTCAGTTTTTCTCCATTGAGGATGGTATTAGCACTGGGTCTTTCATATATGGCTTTTATGAACTTGAGGTATCCTTTTCTCCCTACTTTCTTGAGGGTTTTTATTCAGAAAGGATGCTGTATTTTGTCAAATGCTTTCTCTGCATCTATTGAGAGAATTATGCGGGTTTTGTCCTTTCTTTTATTGATGTGATGAATCACATTGCAGATATTGAACCAGCCCTGCATCCCAGGTATAAATCCCACTTGGTCGTGGTGAATAATTTTTTAAATGTATTATTGGATCTGGTTAGCTAGTATCTTGTTGAGGGTTTTTGCATCCATGTTCATCAGGGAAATTGGTCTATAGTTCTCCTTTCTAGTGAGGTCTTTGTTGGGTTTTGGAGTCAACGTGATGCTGGCTTCATAGAAAGAGTTTTGAAGTTTTCCTTCCCTTTCTATTTTTTGGAACAGCTTCAAGAGAGTAGGTGTTAATTCTTCCTTAAATGTTCGGCACAATTCCCCTGGAAAGCATCTGGCCCTGGACTCTTGTTTCTTGGGAGNTTGGCTATTGTTGATAGTGTGGCCATAAACATTGGGGTGCATGTGCCCCTTCGAAACAGCACACCTGTATCCCTTGGGTAAATACCTAGTAGTGCAATTGCTGGAATTGAGGAACCTCCATACCGTTTTCCAGAGTGTCTGTACCAGTTTGCAGTCCCACCGGCAGTGCAAAAGAGATCCTCTTTCTCTGCATCTTTGCCAACATCTGTTGTTGCCTGAGTTGTTCATGTNGATCTGGTTAGCTAGTATCTTGTTGAGGGTTTTTGCATCCATGTTCATCAGGGAAATTGGTCTATAGTTCTCCTTTCTAGTGAGGTCTTTGTTGGGTTTTGGAGTCAACGTGATGCTGGCTTCATAGAAAGAGTTTGGAAGTTTTCCTTCCCTTTCTANGCTGATTGTTTCCTTCGCTGTGCACAAGGTTTTTATTTTGATGAGGTCCCAATGGTTCATTTTTGCTTTTGTTTCCCTTGCCTCCAGAGATGTGTTGAGTAAGAAGCTGCTGCAGCCAAGGTCAAAGAGGTTTTGCCTGGTTTCTCCTCGAGGATTTTGCTGGCTTCCTGTCTTGTGTTTAGGTCTCTCATCCATTGTGAGTTTACTTTTGTGTGTGGTGTGAGAAAGTGGTCCAGGTTCATTTTTCTGCATGTCGCTGTCCAGTTTTCCCAGCACCACTTGCTGAAGAGACTGTTTTTGTTCCCTTCGATATTCTTTCCTGCTTTGTCAAAGATTAGTTGGCCACATGCTTGAGGGCCATTTCTGGGTTCTCTCTTCTGTTCCGTTGATCTGAGTGTCTGTTTTTGTGCCAGCACCATACTGTCTTGTTGATTACAGCTTTGAAATAGCTTGAAGTCCAGGATTGTGATGCCTCCTGCTTTGGTTTTCTTTTCCAAGATTGCTTTGGCTATTTGGGGTCTTTTCTGGTTCCACACAAAGTTTAGGATTGTTTGTTCTAGCTCTGTGAAGAAATGCTGGTGTTATTTTGATAGGGATTGCATTGAATGTGTAGATTGCTTTAGGCAGTATTGACATTTTAACAACATTTTTTCTTCCTATCTAAGAGCATGGAATATTTTTCCATTTTTTCTGTCTTCTTCAGTTTCCTTCACAAGCTTTCTATAGTTTTCAGTATATGGATTTTTCACCTCTTTGATTAGATTTATTACTATGTATTTTATGATTTTTGGGGCAATTGTAAGTGGGACTGATTCCTTGGTTTCTCTTTCTGTTGCTTCATTGTTGGCGTATAGGAATGGAACCAATTTCTGTGCATTGATTTTATATCTTGTGACGTTGCTGAATCCATGGATCCGTCCTAACATTTTTTTGGTAAAAACTTTTGGGTTTTCCATATAGAGTATTATGTCATCTGCAAAGAGTGAAAGTTTGACTTCCTCCTGGCCAATTTGGATGTCTTTTGTTTCTTTGTGTTGTCTGATTGCTGAGGCTAAGATTTCTAATACTATGTTGAGTAACAGTGGCAAGAGTGGACATCCCTGTCTTGTTCCTGACCTTAGGGAGAAAGCCTTCAGTTTTTCTCCATTGAGGATGGTATTAGCACTGGGTCTTTCATATATGGCTTTTATGAACTTGAGGTATCCTTTTCTCCCTACTTTCTTGAGGGTTTTTATTCAGAAAGGATGCTGTATTTTGTCAAATGCTTTCTCTGCATCTATTGAGAGAATTATGCGGGTTTTGTCCTTTCTTTTATTGATGTGATGAATCACATTGCAGATATTGAACCAGCCCTGCATCCCAGGTATAAATCCCACTTGGTCGTGGTGAATAATTTTTTAAATGTATTATTGGATCTGGTTAGCTAGTATCTTGTTGAGGGTTTTTGCATCCATGTTCATCAGGGAAATTGGTCTATAGTTCTCCTTTCTAGTGAGGTCTTTGTTGGGTTTTGGAGTCAACGTGATGCTGGCTTCATAGAAAGAGTTTGGAAGTTTTCCTTCCCTTTCTATTTTTTGGAACAGCTTCAAGAGAGTAGGTGTTAATTCTTCCTTAAATGTTCGGCACAATTCCCCTGGAAAGCATCTGGCCCTGGACTCTTGTTTCTTGGGAGGTTTTTGATCACTAATTTGATTTCTTTACTGGTTGTGGGTCAAGACATGTATTTCTAATTGGAGATGTTACCAGCTGGCTTTCACTGCTGGACGTGAAGCCATGGATCCAAAGACCAGGAAGATTTAGCTTGAAGAGAGGACAGAGAAGGACCCATGGAGGGGGGGCGGGGGGCAGAAATCTTCAGGTCAAACAATACTCATCTGCTGGGCCACCCTCAGCCTCATTCATTCTGGAATTCAAGTGGAGCTGCATGGTCCACAGCCTTACAAATATTCATTGAAGGTGTGGCTTAGGGTGCCCACATCCCCTTCTTTGGAGTGGGGGGTACCGGTGCACTTGGTCTCAGGACACGTGGAGCCTCCAGCTGGGAGGAATACGACCACAGCCTGGCCTCCAGCACCCCTGCCCGCCAGGGAGCCTCCCTTCGGCCAAAGGAGCAGATGCTGTTCAGAGTGTTCAGCACCCTGGCTGCTGGAAGGGCCAGAGGGAATCCTCCATCATCTCCACTCACCTTACCAAGGAGATGGGGGCAGAGGAGGGACGAGCCACAGCACACCTATGCCCAACTGGAAAGGAATTCCCAAATGTCTCCGTCCCATATGGAACCCCTCTGGATTTCAAAGTGAAAAGCAGAGTAAGTTTATGAAATTTATAGAGCTTTCCTGATCTTTCGGTCAAGCAGTGACGGGGCTCCTCAGGAGTCTCCCAGGCAGTGTGTGGTAAGACGCCCCGGAATCAGGACCCAAGACATCGTCTTTCTGGACGTGTTCCGGAGCCATGGGCCCTAGCCGGCCGGCCAGCCCCTCAGGTAGTGATCTAGACCGAGATTCACGACACAGCGCTGTGAGCTTCTGGAACCAGGAACCCTCGTCAAGCACATGTAGTATTTCATACACGTTTTTTTCTCTGTAACCGTCACCAGAGTCTCAAGGGACCCACGGGCCAAGAGGCCAACTGCCGTTTGCCTTGTGTTTCTTTTTTTTTTTTTTTTTTTTCTTTTTTTTTTAGNAGTCTCAAGGGACCCACGGGCCAAGAGGCCAACTGCCGTTTGCCTTGTGTTTTTTTTTTTTTTTTTTTTTTTGCCTTGTGTTTCTGAGACAATGGTCAGTGGGGGCTGTTTGGAGATGGGAAAGAGAAGGCTTTCAAAAGACTTGGATTTTATTTTATTAAGAAATGTTTTTCTAATGTTTATTTATTTTTGAGAGAGAGAGACAGAGTGTGAGCAAGGGAGGGGCACAGAGAGAGGGAGACACAGAATCCGAAGCAGCTCCAGGCCCTGAGCTGTCAGAGCCGGACGTGGGGTTTGAACTCACAGACTGTGAGATCATGACCTGAGCTGAAGTCGTACGCTTAACCGACTGAGACCCCCAGGCGCCCCTATTTTTAATTTTTTGAGGAGTAGTTTGTGTTCCCACCACAGTGCAGGAGGGCTCCCCTTTCTCCTTCCTCACCGTCTGTTGCTTCTTCAGGGTGTGCTTTGATGAGCTGATTTTGTTTGTGTTCTTCTTGGTCCCAGGGAGGGGCGGGGGTGGGGAGTAAAAAAATGCCCCGAGGAATCTTGCTTCCTTCATAACCAAGCTTCTTTATTTTTTATTTTTTTATTTTTTTAAAAATGTTTTATTTATTTCTAGGAGAGAGAGAGACAGCGTGAGCAGGGGAGGGTCAGAGAGAGGGGGAGTCACAGACTGAAACAGGCTCCAGGCTCTGAGCTGGCAGTCAGCACAGAGCCCGACACGGGGCTCGAACCCATGAACCGCGAGATCATGACCTAAGCAAAAGTCGGACGCTTAACCGACTAAGCCACCCAGGCGCCCCATAACCAAGCTTCTTTAAAGAATTGCCCATCCTGGACTCTCTCTCCATTTCTGTTGCCTCATTCATCCCTTAAACCTCAGTGATGTGACCTCCTCTCACCTGTGTCCCCAAATTGCCCACTCCAGGTGACCACTGACCTCCCACGTAACTGTCCCTAAGATGCTTTCCAAGTCCTGCCCTACCTGACTTGCTTCTAGTTCTTTCCATGGACTTAGTTCATCTTTATCTTTCTCAAAGCAGGCCCTGTCTACAACACGATTAGCCATCAGTCATAAACTCCCTAGAAAAAACCCAAAGATTCTTAACTAAATTTAACCACAAATTCTGACCCTGCTAAATGAACTTGATATCAGTATTCGTCCATTCCTTAAATAGTTGTTGAGGACCCACTGTGCCCACCGTCTGGGTCCTGATGATGTAATGCTGGGCCAGCCTGTGCGGGCAAAGTAGCTTTCTAGAAGCAGCAGGAGAGGAGTGAGTGATGTCTAGGTGCTCTTAGGAGAATTGCTCTGTGGCTGGGGTCTCAGCTGCTCCTCCAGGAACTATGTCATTCATCTGGGCTGCTCTAGGCTCCCTGGAGAGTTTAGTCCTCACAAAGTTAAGACAACCGAAAAGTACTTTTCCATTACACACATACACACACACACACACGAGTCAGCAATAGTTCAAAAGTTGGGCTAAAGCGACCGACAAGGTATCAGTTTTCTAAAGTACTCAACAGATATACATAAAGAGAAAGTTGGCCTGAACTATTTAAAGACTCAGAAAATACAGTATAGTTGCACCTCCAACTTGCTAAGTTTCCAGTCCGGCAGAAAGAGAAGGCGAACATGTTGCCGCCGTGGCTGTGAATGCAGGGACAGCGGATGACTAATCAGGCAGTAACAGGAGGAGAGCGGGACTTTCCCGTTGTCCTGGAATTACAGTTAAGTCCGTAAGCAGCTGAATCTCGAGAGGATCTAGGGTCTTCCAGGGAGAGTGGCCACTATCAGCAAGGCCTGCGGGGAGGTGCCGGAACCAGTGCCCCTTCCAGACACCCACCTGCTCTCCCCCTCCCAACAGAAAGGGCCATGAGAAGGTTTCTGGCCTCAAGGCGGCTGTAATGTAAGGGCTATTCCTCCCCTTCTCCATGTGGGGGGGGGGGGAGAATGGAGGTACTCCCCCAAAGCCAAGTGATGGAGACTCTAAGAGAACGACCAGTGAAGACCGCAGGTTCTAGGCAAAGGGGGCTGGAGTGAGGGGTGTGGTGAGAGGGGCTTGGGTTCCTGCTGCCTGAGCAGCAGAGCCCGCAGGCGGTCAGCGGAGGAGCAGCACAGGGGTGCGGGGGGCGGGGCTGGAAGTCCCCTGGGAAGAGCGTCCTGGGAACATAGGAGCTTCGGGTATTGTCTTTTTGTCTTTTCAGGTCCAATCAACCCACTTTTCCAAGTCCTCGAGACTGCCAGACCCGTTTCCCAGGCTCCCTGCCCTCCCCGGCTGATAGGGGGCCACACTGCCGGCTCCGGGGGCGCCCCCACCAGCCCACGGGGTGAGCCGTGCACGTGGTGGCCCTGCCCTTTGTGCTCACTAGGACGTGTTCAGCTGCGGGTAACAGTACACCACAGATGGCTTCGTCCAAAGAGGCATTTACTGTTCCCTTAACAAGAAGTCCGGAGCTAAGCATACTTAGCCATACTCTACCATCCTCAACACGTTGGCTTTTTGTCCATTGCTTATCTCTTTGGGGTCGCAACGGGGCTGTGGTGGCTCCGGATATCGTATTTTAACACCAGTGGCTCAGGCTGTGGTCCGAAGCTCCTTTCTGTCTCACTGACCGAAACAGAAGAGAACAAGATTGCTCTCCATGGTTCAGGCCAACTGTGTTGCCTGCCCTGAGGTCAAGCACCCACGAACCTCCTTTTATCAGTAGGAAATAGGCTGAGTACGTTGGCTGAACAGGAGTGGCCAGACCCCTGTTTCTGCCTTCGGTTGTTTTCTTCACTAAGCCGGAACACGGGCTCATTTCGTGCACTGCCTCCTTCACTCGTGAATTCAACGACTGTTCATGGGATAATGTCCACACAGCAGGCGCCGAGCCAGCCAGGTCCTGGAATCATGGGTCAGTCTCTTTAACAACACGCCCAGGAGTTCCCCCAGCCTCTCAGTCCCCTCTGCCTCTCCACCACCTCCTGACCCCTGCCCATCCCCGTCCCGCCCCCGGGGTCCTCACTCCTGGCCAGAGCGCTGCTGATTGGCCCACTGAAACCCTAGATGTTCAGCCTCATAACTGGATTCCTGACCCATCCCATCAGCTCTGACACCCACCCCCACGGCGGCTATTCCCAATGTCTCCCACTGCCCATCAAATCCCACCTTAACTCTTCTCATCAGATATTTTCTAGTTCCCTCCTGGGCAAGCTGAGGTCGCTGATGTGTTCTTTCATCTTCACTCTCCTCAAGAGACACACTGAGTTGCCATAACTTCGCTCAATCTCATTTGGAGCTAGCCTTTGTTTTCCGGCCCTTCCTTTAAACCCCAGTTCAAAGGTCGCCTCCTTTTTTTATGTTTATGGGAGGAGGAGGGGGCAGAGAGAGAGGCAGAGAAGATCCCAGGCAGGCTCCTCACTGTCAGCACAGAGCCTGATGCAGGGCTCGATCTCACGAATCATGAGATTATGACCTGAGCGGAAATCAAGCGTCAGATGTTCAACCAACTGAGCCACCCGGGCACCCCGGTTACTTCCTTTTCAAAACCTTAATAGGAATAATACCATCACTAGCATTTACTGCATATCTGGCCCTGGGCTGAGCATCTAGCAGGAATTATGTCAATTTTATTCTCACACAAAACTATGGGGGGGGGGGTCATCAGGTCCATTTGGTAGACAAGAAATGGAAGCTTAGGTTAAGTTAACTCGCCTGATGTTATTCCAGGGTGGGGCTGGGATTCAGGCCCGGATCTGCCTGGAACTCGAAAAGTCCCGCTCCTCAGCACCAGGCGAAATCTCCTCGGGCTCACGCAGCCTCTGTCACTGGTGTCCGCCCTGCACAGGCACACACATCCTCTCCCCAAACAATCACCTCACTGATGACATCTGTCTCTCTTGTCTGTTTCCCGCCCAGGACTGGGAGTGGCCCGGGGGCGCAGAGATCCTGTGTGATTCACAGGGTCCTCCCTGACACCTGCCATTCCCATTGCGTGGCAGCCACCGGGAGCCTCAGCCATGACCGAGGGGCTGAGTGACGCTGGCGGAGAGCTGGGCTGAATCAGGACCGGTTCCTGGCAAAAGCGGTGCTCTGCCATGGGGCGCGTCTCCCTGCATCATTCACTCAGCAGGCATGTGCTGGCTGTCTTCTTAAAAAAAATCGTTTTTAAGTTTGTTTTTTAGAGATGGAGACAGGGCACGAGTGAAGGAGCAGAGAGAGAGAGGGAGACAGAATCCAAAGGAGGCTCCAGGCTCCGAGCTGTCAGCACAGAGCCCGACACGAGGCTTGAACCCACGAACCGTGAGATCACGACCTGAGCCGAAGTGGGAGGCTTAACCGACTGAGCCCTCAAGCGCCCCCGTACTGGGTGTCTTCTGTGTGCCAGGCACTGTTTTAGTTCCTGGAGACAAAAAAGCAGATAAAGATCCTGGCCCCCCGGGAAGCTGACAGAGTCTGGGGGGTGTGGGCTCAGGCTTCCTCCAGGCACCGTGGCCAGCCTCCTACTGCCCTGTTTCCCTATTTTCCCTCAATGCTGGGACACGCACAGTGTTTGTGGCCAACGTGTCCTGTATCTCCTAAGACTTCTGTCTTCTACGTTCACCACTCAGGCTAAACCGCTGAAGAACCTTAAGTAAAAGCAAGTACTGAACAGACAAAATCTGAAGGCTTAAAAGAACCGCCCTGCCCCAGCTGAGCCCCCACCCTCCATGGGGCTCCTTCTCTAGCCTGAGATCAGGCTCCAACTCCTCTGTCTGCGATCGCAAGCCCACCACGGAGCCCCCCGGGAGGGCACGAGTGCAGCTTCCGCCTTTCCCTACGATGTCAGGTCCCCTTCCACCGTCCCTCCCAGGGATCAGCTCACCTCCGTCCCTAGAGCTCACCTATTCTCCCCCTGCCCCGCTGGGGTGGGAATTTGCCCCCCAGGACTGGGTGAGATGAGGGGCTGCTTGCAACCCACCAGACCTGGACCAGAGGCAGCCCTGACAGTCATTCCACCAAGACGTGCATGGTCTTCGGCCCCACCGTCGAGTGCGTCCACACCGTGCATGGTTGGGAGAGACCGCAGACGAGGAATGCAGGCCCCCACAGGGTACCTGACGCCCCGGGCCCTTCACTCGGGGCCACACCATCCAGAGCATCCAGGGCTCCCCACTGGAGACGCGGGGAGGGAGCTGCGTGCCGCAGATGGCTGCCGTCCATGAGTCCATGAGCGCCGAGGGCACCCACCTCTCGCTGCCCTTGGGGCTTGACAGTCAGAGGCGGGGCCCTGAGCTCAGAGACTCTGGCCTCTCCCAGGAGCCGCGGCCCTGCCGAGGACGAATCCAGGGCCCGCAGCCGTGGGCTCCGCCAGTGGTGGCCTGTCCCAGGCCGAGCCACCCCCGCCTGGAGCGCGCAGCCCCGCCCTCGGCCCTGGCCCAGGAGTCCCTGCCACGTCCGCCCTGCTTGTCGCGGAAGGGACGTTCCCACGCTGGGCATGTCCTGATGGCGGATCCCAGAGTTACGGGGCCGGGGCAGGGCTGGGAGTGAGCCCAGGTGGTCCAGGTGCCACCGGACAGGCATCGGCCGCCTGCTGTTCTATTCTGTTTGATTTTTTAAATGTTTCTTTTATTTCTGAGAGAGAGAGAGAGGGACAGATCGCGAGCAGGGGAGGGGCAGAGAGGGAGAGGGAGACCGAGAATCCGAAGCAGGCTCCAGGCTCGGAGCTGTTAGCAGAGTCTGATGTGGGGCTCGAACCTACCAACCCCGAGCTCAGGACGGGAGCCGGAGTCGGAGGCTCTACTGACTGAGCCCCCGAGGCGCCCCAAGTCCCCCCTGTTCTAAATAGAGCAGTTGGGGCCTCACCTCCCCGCCAGGGCAGCCTCCCAGCCCCACACCCCGCCACCATCCCGTCTGCGGCCCTGACCCAGGGGAGCGGCGCCAGCGGGTCCACCGAACCCAGGCTCCAGTGGAAGGAGCGGGTGTGCAGCCCCGTGGGTGCGTGGGCGGGGAGGGGCCTGGGTTTCCCAAGGGCCCAGAAAACCTCGCAGGAGGGGCTCCTTGAAGGGTCTGGACGGGCAGAGGCCTGCACGCCAGATCCGGCTCCGGAGTCCGCGCAGACGTTAAGCCCCTAGAACGCGCCCTCCTGGGAAGAACCCGTGGGCGGCGGCCCTGGCGGACAGGTGGCCTGGGCCTCTCCCAGACTGAGCCCCGGGGAAGGCGCTCCCGAGCCCCGTCAGCATGAGGTCACCCTGCCGGTAGGGATTTCCTGTCCCTGAAACACGGAGTGGAGACGCCCGCCCTGCGCCCCGGCCGTGGGCTCCCGACTCACCGAGGGCCCCGGGCCTTCACTGCCAGGCGGCGCCGGGTCCCGGCCCCCAGGCCCGTCGAGGCCGGAGAGCGGCCGGGCCGAGGGAGCGGGTGGGCCCTGGGTCTCCCACCCTTGGATCCCGGGTCTCCCGGGGAACTAGGACCCAGGCGACAAGGTGCGTCATCAGGTGAACCCTGGGCGGGTGACGGTGACACAGGCCTCTCCCTGCTGGGCCCCGAGCCCAAGTGGAAGTCCTGGGTGTGCGCTCACGTCCCTTCCCACCTGCTCTGCGCCCGAACCCACCCCAGTGTCCCGTCGGGGGAGGGGACACAGCAGGCTGTGGCCCTGGGGCTGGGCCAGGACTCGGGGTGAGCGTCCCCGGAAGGAGGACTGAAGGCAGAAGTGGAGGGGTGTTAGCTGCGTGGGTAGAGATTCCGGGGGACCGTGGGGCCCAACTCTCAACACGTGACCAGGAGAGAGAGGCTGCGGTTCCCTCCGGAAGGGAGGGGTGAGCACACCGCAGTCTCCGGACTGTGTCCCGGAGGGCAGGTGTCCTGTCCAGACAGGTCCCTCTGGCCCAGAGTCAGTCCCAGGCGCCCTCAAGTGGCTTCACAGCAGCAAGAGGCGGGCGCTCAGGACGGTGAGCATCTGAGATGCGCCTCCCTCCTCCTCCCAGAAACAACCTCGCCTCTTGGGCTTCTAGGCGGCCAGGAAGAGGGGCTGGAGACGGGCCACGAGACACTGAGACAGAACCATCTGAAACAGGATGATCTTTGATGATGTGTCCACATCTGTATCCACAGGCCGGAGAGATCTGAGCCGGGATATTTAAGCGTACGGTGTTTTATTCCTTCTATTTCTCATCTATCCTCCAATAAAATAATCACTTGTCTTCTGATTACAACTCCGTACTTGCTCACGAAGAAAATGTGGACAATATAGAGAAACCACAGTAAAATACCACTTACTGCATATCTTCTTCTTCTTTTCTTAAGTAGTTTATTGTCAAATTGGTTTCCATATAACACCCAGTGCTCATCCCCACAAGTGCCCTCCTCCGTGCCCATCACCCCTCTTCCCCTCTTACTGCGTATCTTCTGATTACAACTCAGTATCTGTCTCCGAAGGAAATGTGGACAGTGCAGAGGAGCCAGGAAAGGATAACGAAGGTTACTTGTAAGTGTATCCGCACAGGTAGCTAGTCTCTACTTTCCGGATTCCACGCACTGTTTTGTGATTTACTCAATCCACTTAAAAGTACACCCTGCGTCACTTCTCATGTCAACAGATGATCTTTGACATTATTTTTTAATGGCATTTAAGCATGCCTTTCCTGTAAGCCTGCCAAAAACGGTATAGCCAACCCTTCTATCTATCGGCCACTAAGGTGGTTTACAACTGTTAGCTGGACAATTAAAAGCTGCACTGACCAGCGAGAGAAACAAATCTACACGCACACACACAAAGCGAGTTTCTTAGGATGAATTCCTAGGAAGATACTTGCTGGTCAGGTGGTATGCACATTGCGCAGGCTTTGATACACATTGGCCGGTTGTCTTCCAGAAAGGTTGTTTCAATTTACACTCCCACCTACAAAGCAGGAGGGTGCCTCTGGCTCCCCAGTGCCCACCCCCTAAATGGACATCATCCGTCTTCTATAATCTTTGTCAACTTGCAAGTAGAAAGTGGTCATCTTTAGCTGTTTAAATTCCCACTTCTTTGATTTTTAGTAAGGGTAATCAAAGCATATTTTCACTATTTTCATTTCTTCCTATGAAATTTGCCTGTTTACATAATTTATTACTGAATGCTTACATTTCCTACTTGGTGTGTTCAGCTTTCCCTTACCAACTTTTAGGAGCTCTTGACAGAATATTATTAGGCTTTTGCTTGTCATGCTTTGAAGACCTCATTCCTGTTTGTCTTTTTCTTTTAAAAAAAAAACTTTATTATTATTATTATTTTTTTTTTTTTTTTTGAGAGAGAGAGACACACACACAGAATCCAAAGCAGGCTCCAGACTCTAAGCTGTCAGCAGAGAGCCTGACACAGGGCTCGAACTCATGAATCACGAGATAAAGACCTGAGCCGAAATCGGACGCTCAATTGATTGAGCCCCCCAGGCACCCTATTCCTGTTTGTCTTTTAACATTGGGCTCTTCTGTTTGTTTGGCCTTATGTAAGTCTTAAATGTTCACGTAGTCAAAACTGTCAACCTTGGTGTTACACCGAGGAAAGTTTTCTCCTTATCAACACTATAAAAAACATAATTTTCTATACTCCCTCATTTATAATTTTCCCATTTACATTTAAATCTTTAATTCCTTTTGCATTTATTTTGATATCCGAATTAAACTGAGGACCAATTTAACTTTTTTTGTCAAAAGTTGGGCCGATTTTCCCAACATTATCGATTGAGCACTCCTATCTTTTAAGATTTAATACAAGATAATTTTGATTAATATTTTCCTGGTTTTTCAGGTTTGTTACATTTGCCTTTCTTCAGTAAATGCCTAAGCATAGGTCCATGTCTGTCTGTCTCCGTGCCTTCCTCTCTGTGGACTGTAAAGGACACTCATTGTGTTGAAGACACACTCCTTTTTTCCTCATTGATACAGCAGATCCCTTCCCCAGTGTGAACTCAGAGAATTAATTGTCATAAAGCTTTGGCTTATAGAGGCTTTCCGTTTCCTCTACTCATATTAATCTTCTCATCGACGGCTTCAGACTTGTTTCTTGGGCTCGGGAAAGCCTTCCTCTTGCTAAGGTCAGACTCGTTGTCCCCTGAAGTTTCTTTAATTTTCCTCCTCCTTCCCACCTCACTGCTTTCTACGTTCCACTCTGATTTATTTATAATGTATTTTGATATACTAGGCAAAAATCTAACTTTACCTTTTCCCCAAAGAGTTACCCAATGGCCCCACTACTGTTCATCGAGTGATCTCTTCCTTTCTTATTGGAACTGTCCCTTTTATCACACACAAAATTCTTACAGGGACCGGGGGCTGCTACTTGCCAATATCCTGCCTCTGCCCTGCTTTTACCTGAGACGTCCACACTACCAACCACAGCCCTGGACCCGTCCAACGTCCCCGCTTCCCGCGCCTCTTCTGGCTGCCGAGAGCTGCTTGGGAAGTCGCTCAGCCCGCCAGTAGGTGCTGTCCCACATCCCCAGTGTCCAGCCTCAGCCGGGCCCTCAGCTCTGCCTGGCAGCCAGGCCGCCTCCCCTTCCCAGCCCCTAACAGCCATTTCAGACCCCCACTCCTTCCTCCTCCACCCCGTCGCCAAGATAACCTTCCCTTCTAGCTCAAGAAACAATATAAGCCCTATCGGGTCTTTCTCAACTTCTTATACCCACCAACCTTCCCTCCCTGAGAAGCAGCAATCGCCAACGCCTGCTGAGACCTCACTCTGTTCCAGGCACTGTTTCAGCCACTACACGTGCGGTCCGTCCTCGCAACAACTTTGTGAGGTGGGTCCTCTTACCATCCTCAGATCACAGCCAAAGAAACCGGCAGCCAGGCTTTTGGACGTGATTTGTCCAAAGTCATGCTGTTAATAATGGCGGAGAAGCGGGACTGGACTCCGGGTAGTGCCTGACCACTCACTCCCATGCGTGATTCTCTTCGGTCCTGCTGTGCGTTAGCACATGCGGGGCGCGGCTTACCTCGGCTTCAATCTTTGTTCTCTGGAGTGGTAGGAACATCATTCCCTTTCCCACTTATTTTCCAAATACTGGAGCCCCTCCTATGTGCCGGCCATGGTTCTGGGGATACAGCAGGAGGCAAAACCAGGCACAGTCTCCGTCCGCCCGAAGCTGACGGTCTGCTGGGGACAACAGACATTGACTGAGGGATCACGCCGTCAGAAGCACAAAACCACATCCCAAGGAGACGGCCCCAAGGACGGGAACGTGGCTCTGTGAGAGTGGACAGTAAAGGCTCGAGCAGTGCAGGTGAGGGAGCAGGAGGAGAGCCTGCCTCAGAAAGTGACCAATGAGCTAAGGACCCAAGACCGAAGGTGGGGAGGAGTAAACTGAGCCATGGGCAGGGACAGGCAGGATCCAGGCAAGGGCAGGGCGTGTCTCTGCATGTTTAGTGCTATGCTGGGGAGGGGGGGGGGCTCCTGCAGGCAGACACAGTCACAGGACTCTCCAGGACCCCACCCCCCAGGCTCAGCCCGAAGCTGCCCCAAGCCGTGGTCACGAGTCACGACCCGGACCTGCAAGGTGTGGACAGAGGAGGTGAGCTCCCCGTTCAGTAGTGCAGTAAGGCCACTAGTGACTGCAGCTCTTTGGCCCCATGACTTGTACCCGTATATGATGCCAAATGACCTCGTTTGTCCACAGACTCTCCTGACTTTCAAAATGTTAACAACTGTTAAAAATTTCTTTTAATGTTTATTTAGTTTTGAGAGAGAGAGAGAGGGAGAGAGAGACAGAGCACAAGCAGGGGAGGGGCAGAGAGAGAGGGAGACACAGCATCCGAAGCAGCTCCAGGCTCTGAGCTGTCAGCACAGAGCCCGACGTGGGGCTTGAACCCACAAACCGTGAGATCATGACCTGAGCCGAAGCTGGATGCTTAACCGACTGAGCCCCCCAGTCCCCCCGAAATGTTAAGAACTCTTACTGGAAGCGTCATTATGAGTCTCTGTGCAGAGAGGAGGGACGGATGGCTTCCATCCGTGTTTGGGGAAGACTGTCCATCCCCCTGTGTTTGTGTTTTCTAGTGCAGGAACTTACACGAAGAGGGACACCCCTTGCCCCTAATCCTGATCCTTATTCTCTTCACGGGGATGGACGGAGTTACTGGATCAAGAAGCAGCTGACAAACACTGGTTCACATTTGGAGGAACTAAGCTGTCAAAAGCGCATTACATTCCTTCCCTCTCACCTGGGTCAGGTGCCAGGCTTCCATCGGTTACTGCCCTGAACTCCCCCCACGGGGCTGTCCCGATGCCGGTCCAGGGGCAGCACGGAGGGGCACGTACATGGCCCGTGCCGCAAGCCCTTCCGGCCAGGAGTCCAAAGACACTTTTCCAATCAGCTTGTTAATAATAACAAAGCCGATGGGTTAAGTCCCTATGCATCTGTTTCACATGTCTTATATTTATCAATTGGTTCCATGTTTGGGAGAGAGAAAAAAAAGGAGGGTTATTTATCCATCGCCCTCCCCACCCCAACCCACCTGTAGGACACATATTGAGAGTATTTTCTCCATTGAAGTCTTTGCGGTCCTAAATCAACTTCTCTTAAGCAAATGCAGGTGGAGATCTCTTAGAACCCCAGGAGCAATGCCCACTCCCTTCTTCCGCCCCCAGCTTGGGAGGTGCCGGGGGATCTGAGACGGGAAACCTGAAGCCAACAGTTTTAAGCTCCGACGTTATGTCTGAAGCTATTTTCCAGGGCACCCTCGGGTGCCAGCAACAATAACACCCATTACCTCCACGCAGACCCTCTACCCGCAAGTCACGATGTGGGATCGCCTGCGCCTCTGCAGCCCTCTGTTAACACAGCGGCTTGGGAGAGGTTTCCCAGGGCAGAGAGTCCAAACTCACTTTGGCTCGGTGTGATGCGGCCTCTCTGCTCTACTCTGGGTCCTCCATTCCTGGTGGAGGAATCACCCGGTCCCTCAAGGGACCTGTGTCACACTAGTCAGCAGGCAGCAGAGGTCCCGCAGCAGAGGGAGGGGCTGGCACTGGGGGCAGCCACTGTTCTGGGGACAGCAGCGGCCGCCGGGGGAGAAGAGAACAAGGTGTGACATCTGAATAGAGCCGTCCGTAAGGGAAAAGCCACAGGCCTCCGGGCTCGGGGGAGCTGCGAGAGACAAAGTGCGGTTCTCTGGTCATCAGGGTCCTTGGCTCGGGGGTGGGGACAGTACTGAGACCCTGAAAGGGGCTGGCTGACATCACGGTCTTTGGGCCCCCGCCTCACCAGCCTGCAGTCTGCCTGCGGGAGAGGGGGAGGGGCGGGGCGTGGAGGGTGACGGACAGGTGTTGAGGCTGCGTGTCTGGGAAAACCCATCAGTGTGGAAATGGATTCCTGGTGACCTTCAGAGGCTTTGACCAGGGCAGACCTGGCGCAGCAATACTGGCTGGCATTTTTGAGACCTTAAAAGTGTGCGAAGCTTTGTGCTAAGCCATTACGTTCCGGAAGGCTTCCACTGGGGAACAGGGGAGGGAGGCCAGGGGTGAGGCTGAGGTTTGGCTTGAAAATGCACCTTTAGGAGGAAGGTCCTGGCCTCTGCCCCAGGGGCCGGGGCAGCCTGTCACTAACTCATCAGAAACATCCTAACAGCCTCCGTCTGAAGCTGCGTGGAGGCCCGGGGACTGTCTGGCAGGGGTGTGTGACTGGAGGTCACGGGAGGGGGCGGGCAGGTGAAGGCATCCGCCGAGGCCGGCCAGCCCTGTGCTCCGCCATCCCGGGGCCCCCAGCATCTCCTCCACCCTGTGATCCCCCACACCGGACGGGGGGCTCGCTGGCTGTGGCCTCAGCCTGGGCGGCTCGCCCATCTCAGGGGAAGAGCAGCCCCACCCCCACCCGCTTGCAAGCGCAGACTTGAGAACAGGTTCCTGAAGCCCCCGGACGCCTCCCCTACTGTGACTGCTGACAATCCCGGGGCTCCCACAGGCCGCGGACTCCTCTTTGTGAGACAGCAGCCCCTCCCTCCTGCCCCTGCTCTGAAGGAAAAGTGCTCTGGTGTTTCTGGAATCCTAGCAGGCACACAGAGGTCCAAGCTCAGGTTCAGGAATCGGTTCATCCTCTCAGCCAAAGATAAAAGACCCAAGACCCAGAGTGGGAAATAGCCCTGTGGACAATCGCGTCTCCTCTCCTCTTGGTTTATTTTAAGAATAGTGATCTCGGACCCCCAGGGCTTGCGGGCTTCCAGCCTGCTGCGGGGCTCTGACGTGGGCCTGGTGCACAGCACACACGTGAGGGGGAGGCTGCCCGCCGAGCTGGGACGTCACTGTAAGGGGGTTAGGGAAGAGGCAGAGCTCGGGCCTTCTGGGACCTTAATCATCACTGTGGCTGGGACGCTGATGTGCCCGAGAAGCAGCAGAGCTCTTGCTACCAACCGAAACCAAACGTACAAGCGAACAGGGCATTGTCACGACCGTGTCAAATACTGGGCTAATTAAGCATATTGTTAAGTCTTGAATATCTCAGGCCTTAGCCAAGCCTCTCCCTCTTTTTGTCTGTTCCCCGCCCCACTCAGTCCCTCTACGATATTTGAGAAGGCAGTACTCCTAAGCCCAGGGAGTCTAGGTTATCTGTTTTAGCTTCTTGAGTTTAGAGTTAAATACGTAATGTGTTTGCTCAGCCGTGGTCTTTGATGGGGATGTTTATCTTGTCTGAGAAACGTCTGGAAGTATGAAATATCCTCAAAAGTCACCTTGGCTTGTTTCTCTTCCAGGAAAGGAACCCCTTCTGTATAAGTTCTGTTCCAGGTTGAGAAATGGAAAGCCTAACGGAAAGTAGGTCAAACAATAAAGGGTTTTACTGGCTTTTATAACTGGAAGCCCAGAAGTAGCTGTGTGGGCTTCAGGGCTGGTTTGATCCAGCAGTTTAGTGAGGAAATTAAGGATGGTGTTTCTTGCTATCTTTATGCTCTTGACTCCACCCTCTCTGAAGGCTTCATCCTAAAGCTGGTCTCCCTCATAACGGCAGTTCTTGGCTCTAAAGGTGCACAGCATGCCCTCCAGAAGATCAGAGAGTGTCCTTGCCTAAAGTGCTCTTGGAAAGGTGAGCAAGGATCTTTATTTTTCCAAAGTGCCTCATCTCATGGCCCAGAGAACTAAACTGGGTCACAAGCTCACTGGAGAACGCTATGGACCGACTGGCTCAGGGAGTCATAGTGATAAAAGGTTTGTGATTGCCTGGTTGGCTCAGACCAAAAGGAACACACTCTTCGAGCACCCATACCACATGTGCCACCCTGTGGGGTGTGGGTAGGGGGGTGGGTGTTGCGGGCGTCACCACACGGTCTGCCACATTCTCCCTGACATCGTCACCATCTCAGCTTTCGGTCCCACGGATGGAAAGCACACCCCTGCTGGCACAGCTCACGCCGTGGGAGGTCAGCCGAGACACGGTCCCTTCCCGCGTGGCTCACGGCTGCCTCAAGGGTCTGCTCGCGTCTCCGCTTCTGAACCTCACAGAACAAAGCCAGCTCACCATTTACGAGGCGGCCCTTCTTTCTCCTGAGCGGAGGAGCGGGTGAGATCCTGATTTTTCGGAGCACAGGAGGAAAACGAGTTAACTGTCCTTCCTTCCACGATTTTACCAGGGGTTGTATCTCTCACCCCAGTCCCTGTGGCAGAGGAGGCATAGTCAGGAACCCTAGATGAAGACGGAGGAGATCTTTAAGATGCTTGCCTCCGGCTGACCTTCCGGAAGCCTTGCTTGTGGCGTGTCCTGTTTGTGTCTGTGTAGGGGACTCCGAGAGCCAGTGGGGGGTGCCTGGGATTCGGTGCATTCAGAGATTATAATTCCTCCTGACGGTCACGTTTCACCCGGCCTCATGGATGCCACGCAAACGGGTCTTGGTGATATTCTCATTACAAGCAATACGATAGCTGCTTCTTGCCCCCGTATCAACCCACTGGCCAAGCAACAAAATTTTGAAAAAGGTCCAGTTGAAGAGGTGACAAATGTCCCAGCTTGTCAATACACCATTTTATCATTTTCATTAACAGAGTGTGTTCCAATGGAACCCTAATTTGCATTAGAATTAGCATATGGCCTTACCCCATACGCTAATTCCAAAGGCTGTCATGAAGCGACATGAAAATAATGATACGGGTAAACTTCTATTCCAGCCTTTACTCACTTCTTTTTCGTATCTTCTTGCCTGAAAAGAACCTTTCTATAGTAATAACAGTGGTGACGACTAGGCAGTAAGCACTCCGAGAGCAGACATCACTTTTACAGGGCTCTGCACGCCAGCACCAAGCGTCCGGATGTGCCTGAGACTGTGTGTGTTACCTGCACACGGACAATGCCGAGACCAGGTATAAAGAGAGAACCCTGACTCCCATCCTGCAGCAACCTGCCCAGGAAAGCAATCATTCTGTCTGCAGGAATTAGTCCAGGAAGCCCGCCTGCTGGAAGCCAGACTGCTAACCTCTCGCAGCAATCCAGAAGCTAAGTTCTTTAACAAGCGGCCCCGAATGGCCGGACTTCACGAATCACTAAGAGCTTCCTTACCTTTTCTCTTCGTTTCCAACTTAGGACCAAGCAGAGAAAGCCAGCTATGACCCCTCACCGATCACATCGGATGCTCTGCTTCAGGTTAGCGCACCTGCCACCTCCCCACTCCCAGCAGCCTCCGATCTGGGCACACCTGAAGCCTTGCCTTTTTCCACGATAAATCTTGCTCCCTGCTCTGCCAGCCTTCGGGTCTCTGCCCAGACGCAAGTGGCGATGATGGATTCCCGTTCTATAGTGAGTTCAGAATAGACTTTTGCTTTTGTTTTGGATTTTGTTTATTTCTATGTAGTTGATTCTCAATAATTGTTGAGTGGAGGTAGGAAAAGATTAAATACACTGAGGAAATCTAAACGGATACAATTATCCAGCTTTCCTGAGAGACAACTGATATCACATTGTGTAACTTTAAAGTGTGCGATATGGTGATTTGCTACACACACATCTACATAATTTTTATTTGCCAATCCCACGTAATCAAGCTAGGAAAAATCCACATTAAAAAAAAGAAGAACAAAGGAAGGAAATAGGGAATCTGTTTTGTTTCTTTGTGTAGAGGGTCTACTAGATGTTTGCGTCTGACATAATTTTCTCCATTAAAAATGATCAGGCTGGGAAAAGAAAAGAATTCAATGTTGCATGTGACCGAACCATGAGGTTAAAAAGCGGGTTCTGATCCCGTAGGTCTGGGGTGGGGCCTGAGATCCTGCATTCTAACAAGGTTCCACAGGAAGCCGGTGCTGCAAGATGATCCCACACTTCACTAGCGAAAACTCCATGGTCTGGGGGTAACGCCACACGGAATGTACCATTTCTGGTCCCCTCATCTCAAAACCAAGATGGACAGCCTACGTCTCAGAGAGAAAACCTGCACGTGACAGTCCCGGATGGAAATCAATCCTCTACAAGTTAAAAAAAAATACAGAAAACAACGTATATTTTGATTCCAATAAAAAACGGAAACGATGTTCCCAGCAGCCTTCCTGTTCAGAAACAGAAACTTCTCATCATGCTGTGATTAAAGGTAAGGCGCTTTCTTAATCTGGTCTTGTTGACTGCACAGCTGGGCAAATCCCAGTTTGGAAAATTATTGCCAAATGTTGTGGAATCTCCCTTGCCATGCTGGCTCGACGGTTGGGTTGGGATTCCGAGCGAGGGAGAGAAGGATGTTTGGGAAATTACTTTGCTTCGCTGAACGTGACAGGCCTGGGACTTGTGTGTGAGGGTTACCAAAACCACTACTGACGAACACTCTTCCAAATTATGACTCATTCCCCTGAGCCGACTCTTTACGACGTCTGCTTAGCCCGACCCATCCCGATCGCCCCTTCTGTTGTCTGACTTTGACTTGCAGACGGGTGCCCGACCTCCTTTGATATACCGTACATGACATCCTAACAAACCTTCTCTTTAATCCAAGGGATCGCACATGTGCCACCGTCAGGAGTCGGGTGGGGCGCACGCAGGGCAGATGAGTTGCCGCAGGTCAGATGGGATTGGAACATACACTTGGCATAATCTCTAAATGAACCCTAGGCTCTAATTTTAAAATAAAACCCCACATTTTTCACAAGACAGGGACAGCACAGCCAGCCAGCAGCTTTTAACTGCAGCAATAGCAAAAGTCCTGAGTTAACTCCTCATGCATCCACTTAGAAGTAAAGCATCACCTGTGAAACTTCTTAGGCCAGACGGTCTCCCCTTTTAAAATATATCACGGAAAAACACTTCCACATTCAAACACCGATAGGCATATGTATCTATGGATTTTTAAGCAGCCTTGCAAATAAAGGAAAGGATACTATTTGCTCGTACAGATTAATTTGTAAAAATCTTATTGCCGGATGGATGTCTGCAAGAGGTTGAAAGTGAGTTAGTCTTTTCTAACAATTCTACCAAACTGTTTTCTTTCAAAAGGGGAATAAGTGCTCAACAAAGAGTCTGAACCAATGGATGTGCTCAAGAAGTGCCAGGATGAGAGGAGTGCCCGGGGGGCTCAGTTGTCTAAGCGTCTGACTCCGCCTCAGGTCATGATCTTGTGGTTCATGGGGTTGAGCCCCGTGTCGGGATCTGTGCTGACAGCTCAGAGCCTGGAGCTGCTTCGGATTCTGTGTCTCCCTCTCTCTCTGCCCCTCCCTTGCTTGTGCTGTCTGTCTGTCTCCAAAAAAATAAATAAAATAACCACACATACAAAAAGAGTGTGAGGATGAGATGCAGCTGGTGAGTCAGAGGCTGGACAAATTACATAGGAAGGGCCCTTGAAGCCTGGAGATGTCTGAGATTCTGTGTCTGACATACCCACTCATTTCCTCCACGCCAACTCAAGACTCCTGCACGTGGCCGGGGAAGGGCCATGCTGGCCCATCGGTGTCATTTCTGGAAAGGGACAGACCAATCAAACTGCCTTCCTAGAGTTTCTCTCCCTCACCCATCACTGTCACTTCTGGGGGGAAGAGAGAGAAAACAGAAAGCCTACATTCTTTGCTTATGTAGATTTGAATCCTAGCTCCGCCACTTACTGTCCAGTGACCTTGAGAAAGTTGGCTAGTTGCTCCGAGCTTCTTTAATAATCTTATTATTTCTGCACATATTCAACGCCTGCTGAGCTTTTACTGCACCTGCAGGGTTGACTGCACCAGGCCAGGTTTGGGGAGTGTGGCCGAGAGGAAGACACCCCCCCCCCCCCCCGCCCGCCACACGGAGGAGATGGAAATAAGGGAGGAAGCAGCTATGCAGGTGCTGGCGACCGTAGGGTCACTAGGGTGCCAGGAGCACGCAGGACAACAGCCAGCCTCAACTTCTCCAAAGAGGCCGCTGCTGGCGCAACGAAGCGTCAGTGTCACTTGGATAAAGGATGGGGTGCGGCAGATGGAGGGAACGTGGGGCGTCCGCGGGATGGCACGCTGTCCATCGTGGCCACAGCGTGGCACTGGGAAGGGAACGCGGAAGGCACGGGCCTTGTGAGCCGCAGGATACGGACACTGGGCTTGAGCGTCTTTCGGGAAATGACAGATCCCGACTCTTCCCTTTGTCCGTCCTGCGTCGTCCACGGCCACAAAAGTCCTGTTGCTCTGCTTCTAAGACACACCCAGACCCTCCCCCTCCGTGCCCGCCCCCGGCCGATGCAAGTCCAAACAAGCCACAGCTCGGATCCTTCTGCCCGGGTGAGAGACCGCGCTGGTCCCGAGCGGTGGCCTGGGGACGGAGGAAAGCGGGTCCACCTTGGGGGCGGCCTTCTAATACTGAGCTGGGCGCTGTGGACACACGGGTGCGGAGACCTGGACCCGGTCCCCGTCCTAGTGCAGGCTATCGTCCCCTGGGGGAGAGAGGAATTAATAAAAAGTCACACAAGTAACCGTGAAGTTGCAACAGCGACAAATGCTCGGAGGGACCTGCCAGGCACGGGGGGCGTCTGGCACAGTCAGAGCCTCTAACGGAGGGCGTGTCGTGTCGAGAGGGTCAGGGAGCGCTTCCCCAGGGAGGTGCCCGAGCTGCAGAGAGAAGGGGCGGCCATTCCAGGCAGAGGCACACGGAGAGGGGGACACGGGAGCCCGGAGCACAGCGGGGGGGCGTCGGGGAGCCTGCTGGGCTCGGGGGCCCCCTGAAGGGGTTCGTTGTCCTCCAAGGAGCACCGGGAAGTCCTGGCTTGTGTCACAGCAGCTGACGGGGTGGAGACAGGCACGCGGCTCCCGTGTGGACGCTGGGCCGGGGTCGACGGTGGCTACTGACCGGGCTTCGGGGAAGAACCATGGGCCCCGGAACAGGGGTGTGATGGTGGAGCTGAGGCAAGCAGATGTTGCCTTCGGGAGAAACGGAGGTAGAATCGGCAGAACTCGGTGATGGAGAGAAGCGTCCACAGAGAACCCCAGAAGTGGCGCACGGTGCCTCCCGGCCCTGCCGTCTGAAGCACAGAACTGCTGCGCGTAGCTGCGGGGGGTGGGGGGCTCCCCAGCTCTGGGGTCAAGTGTCCCGCCAACACGCACGACGTTCTGAGGGAACAAGGAGAGAAGGGGCGACGGGACAGTCAGTGTCCTCCATCCGAGAGGCAACACTGAACCCACTAAACTAACACACGCTGGATTACAGCCTGATCCTCGAAGGCCTTGTGACCTTTCCCCGAAGAGTGGAAGAGTCAGAACCCCATGTCGGGGCCGAGGGGGGGTCTCTGCGCTCGTGGAGAACACAGACTCTAAATTGTGCCTTAACATTTTGAGGACAGGTGCTCACACTAAGAAATATTTCAGGACCCCCCGAAATAAGACAACCTCAGGCGCGTGAACCCTCGTAGCACTGAACTGCTGCATCTTGCCTGACACACGTACAATCTTCCACCCCGTGCCTCACTTATTTACACACATGTCTTCATTTCCTATTCTCGGTAACCTACTTGAACGAATGACACAGTAAACGGCACCTGAGTTGAACAGTTTTCTAGAGAGAGAAACGCAGAATGCTCGGAGGGGTGACCTGGCTGCTAAGACTAACATGCACAATGTGTCACGGGGGTTTGGTAGAAGAAACAGAAAGAGGAGCAGTTGACTCCGAGGGACGGAAGGCCTTTGCTAAGTTCACTAATGCTGAGTGTATATTCCTTCTTCCTCTCTAAGCAAAACTGAGGGGACACACTTCCACCATATGGAAGCATTTCCATCTTGCAAAATTATTCCAAGAAAGGAAAAAAATGGATCGCCGAGAGCAAAATGCAATGTGGATTTCCAAACACGGCCAGAATCGCAAAACCTGTGTGACATTAAGAAGCGTCCCAATGACTTGAAAAAGAAAACCCATTCAGAATGGAAGGGAGGGGAGCAGCGACGGCACAAGAATCTTCCTGTGAATCCCAGTCCAGAAGTCCACTTCCCGCAGCCACATCATGAAGAGCCGTCCGGTGAGCATCTCCCTGGGACTAAAATCACAAACAAATGAATAGAGACTCTTCACGTTCAACTGTTCTGTCTGTAGACACGATGACATCTGCAGCTTTGAAATGGGGTGGGAGACCCAGCAAACTCATGCAAAAGCAACACACTTTTTCCAGAAGACCACAGTCAATAATGGGAAATGCCTGCTGGCAGGAAGCTTTTAAATTACTGAGACCATTAGATGCAGTGGACATGACTTGAGCACATGTACGTCTCTTAGAGTCAAAATATGAATGGATAATGGAATCTATGAAAGAAGGGATCAATGAGGCATGGCAGTCTGCAAACAGAGTGGGGTGGACAGATGCCAGAGGAGACAGGTGAATGCTGGGATTACACCTCACCCAGCTTTTTTTAAGTTTATTTATTTATTTTGAGAGAGTGAGTGAGCAAGTGAGAGAGTGAGAGAGTAAGCAAGGGCAGAGAGAGAGAGAGGGAGAGAGAATCCCAAGCAGGCTCCGAGCTGTCAGCACAGAGCCCGACATGGGGCTTGATCCCACGACTGTGAGATCATGACCTGAGCCCAAATATGAGTTGGTCACTTAACCAGCTGAGCCACCAGGTGCCCTGCACTAGATTTTTTTTTTTTTTACAAAAGCCTTGAACTAGGAGTAAATAGACTGGCTGTAAAGAGTAGCAGTTACAAAATAGTTGAAATCCTTTGTAAGATTTCCGTTCAAGGCAGTGTTTCTCAACCAGAGGCCCCAAGGGGACCTCTGGCTATAGGCACTTATGGTTGTCACACTGAGGGTGGGGCTGGTGGGCTTCTGGTAGAAGCCAGGGATGCTGCTAAGGATTGTACAACAGATAATTCTCCCATTCTCTGCCACAATGGAGAATTACCCAGTCCCAAATGTCAAGGCTGAGAAACCCTGGCGTAAGAGGAAAAAAATGCATGAGAAATTAAAACGGGGGCAATAAGCCACGAGTCCTTGGAATAGGATGTGTATCCAACAACATGAAGCTGGACCCTACTAAGGATGAGGGCGGAAAGCTGTATTCAGGCTGTAAAACTTCAAGACAAAGCAAGAAGAAAAGACTTCAAGCCCTGGGCAGTTCCTACAGTTCAATTACTTGGTGTGTAGTTTATCTCAGTCACACTTCTTGTCGCTGGCTGGCTCTGATAAAATCAGTTACTTTTGAGAATCCTGAGTACACAGTAAAATAATAGAGACAACGTATTAAGAAACCATAAAAGGGGAACCTGGGCGGCTCAGTTGATTAAGCGTCTGACTTCGGCTCAGGGCATGATCTCTTCGCAGTTTATGGGTTCGAGCCCCGCGTGGGGCTCTGTGCTGACAGCTCAGAGCCTGGAGCCTGCTTCAGAGTCTGTGTCTCCCTCTCTCTCTGCCCCTTCACCTCTCACACACTCTCCTCTCAAAAATAAATAAACATTTAAAAAAACCCCATAAAGAATGTTGCTTTCAGTCCATGTGGGCTGCCTCAGATCCCTTGGGTCCAGGTTCAAAGGCAGAGGGGAGGTTTGGAGGGCCGGGAACTGCAGGGTCCAGATTCCAGGACCAGTGGCGGGTGGGGCCTCGATGCTGGAAAGGCTTCTGCTGTGGCTCAGGAGCCCCGCCTGGGCTCACTCGTCCACCAACAGACATCAGGGGGTCTGCTTTCCCTGTGCTATGACAGCTTTTTACCGTGTCTTCTGCAGCACGTGAAAGAAACTCGTCTGTGCTCACGTCACAGGTAAACCAGGATGGGGAGCTACATAGGATTTTGTCTCAACTCCCATTTCAAGTTTTCAGATGCCCATGAATAAGCAGTCTCATGTCCTTGCTTTCCGTACTCAAAAGTGATTTCTCCTTGCTTTTCTGCTGAGCTCAGAAGACATCTTTCCAAGTCTGTTGTCCCAGAGGATTCTGATCTGGGTCTCTCCTGGGGTCTTGCATCAACTCTTCTCTTTTCACGAACTTCTCTTGTTCCGTCTCCTTCCTCGGAGCTCATCCAATGGCTGTTGATGCAGGGACATAAAGGGCCAGCTTCCTCACCTGAACTTGGGACATCTGGGCTCTACAGATCCCCAGGGGAAGGACTGAGGCTTTTGTAACAGAGCATCACGGTTCATTTTCTTTCTCTTCCCAATCGTGCTTTCCCCTCCAGTCTTCCAGAGGTGTTGATGGCCCTCAGAAGGGTCCTGCCCTTTCCGCTCTGTCTTAGATTCTGCTTCTCAAAACACCCACCGGAGAAGCGCGCGCTGGCTCTCGGCATGAATCTTGTCTCCGTTGAGACTTCGCAGACTTGGACGGCTTTGACCCATCAAAGATCACATCTTTTCTCTATCTTTTCCCCCCACGAATCTTGAGGTATCAGAAAGGAGTAAAAATACATTCATTCTGCTATACTTCAGAAGAACACAGAATCAAAATAACTCTTAAAACTTAATCTTGATACAATTTCAAACTTGAAAAGTCTGCAAAAATACGACAAAGGACTTCTTCTGTCTTTCCTTTACCCAGATTTACCAAGTGTTTGTAAACTGCCCCATCGGGTTCTTTATCATTCTCTGTGTGTGTGTGTGTGTATATATGTGTGTGTGTGCCATATCTTTGTGTATATTATTATTTGAACCGTTTGAGAATAAATAACAGACAGTGGCCTCTCTGATGAACAAAGTGTTTGCGTCCTTCCTAAATTCACATGTTGAAGCCTGATCCCCACTTTGATGGCATTAGGTGGTGGGACCTTTGGGAAGTGATCAGGTTATGGGGGGGAAGCCTTCGTAAGTGGGATTAGTGCCCTTATAAAAGAGCTCCCAGAGAGTTCCCTGGCTCCCTCTGTCGTGTGAGGACACAGTGTAAGGACGGCTGTATATGTACTAAGAAGTCCTCACCAGACACTTGCTCTGTTGCTGTTTTTGGACTTTCCAGTGCCCAGACTGTGAGAAATAAATTTCTGTGGCTTATAAGCCACCCACTGTATAGTCTTCTACTATAGCCCAAACTGAGGAGGACAGCCCCCTTTTCCCTGCATACCTGAGTGTGTATTTCCCACGAATTAGGACGTTCTCTCACGTAGTCACAGTATAAGGATCACAACTGGGAAGTTAACTCTGATACACTAGTGTCACTCCACAGTCCCTAACCATGTGTGCATGGATCCAAAGGATCCAGTCAGGTCCTTTATAGCTGTGCTTTTCTGGCCCAGAATCTGTTGTTTTTGTTGTTTTGTTTTTTTTGCATTTAGTTGTGAAATTTTAGCCTCTTAAGTCTGGAATGCTGTTCTTCAGTCTTTTCCTTCCTTCTTTCCTTCCTTCCTTCTTTCGCCTTTTTTGACTTTGATGTTTTCAAGAATCCAGGTCAGTTATTTTATGGAATGCCCCTCCATTGGAGTCTGGTGTTTTCTCATAATTAGATTTAGGTTTTTAGTTTCTGGTAGACACGGTGACAGTAGTGACTTGTGCTATTGTCTGTGTATCATATGAGGAGGGACGGATGTCAGTTTGTCCCAGTGTTGGTGATGTGAATTTGATCACCGGTTAAGAAGGTGTCTAAGTTTCTTCTCTGCATTTAATATGTAATTAATGTAGTTAATATGCAATTTATGGGAGCTCCTTTGAGATTATGTAAATATCCCGTTATTCATCAATCCTAGCATCCACTGGTAGCCTTAAAGTTATTCCTACATCATATTTCTTCTAGGTGGATGGAAGAGCCGTCTGTATAGATTTACTTACATCAGGGTGGACTAGGGGATTCTGACTTTATTCAGGAGGTTAGAACTTATTCTGTGACAACACTGTTTCCTCGTGATTATTCGATTTTATTCCCAAATAGTTTGAGATTTGGCCAGTGGCAGCCTCTTCACGTAGGTTCTGTGTCCCGTCGACATGTTCTCACCATTGTTTGAACACGTCCACATTTGCCAGTGGGACAAGACTTTTCAGGTTCATATGGTATTTTCCCTTTCCTCTCCCTGGAATCAGCCCTTTCTCCAAGGAGCCATCATCCTTTAGGAAGGAATAGTATTTAGACATCAGATCTGGGCACTGGGTGGGTTCACTGCTACTGATGTCATAGCTTCTAGGCTCTCTCGGCCATCAGGGCTAGGAAATACATGTATATATTTCTACATCAATGTGTGGATTAAGAGCCATAGATCATACACTATTCATACAATACTGCTCTATCCCAACACTGTAAGATTTATTGTAGTTCTCTGTCCATATTTTTAACTCCCTTCTTCAACAGTGAGAGATTTAGCTTCCACTGTCCTAAAAAAATTTACTTATTTGCTCAAGCTTGTGAATTCCTGGGCACACTCTTCCACGGAAAGAAAGTGGCTTCTGAATTACTAACACATCTCACTGTGAAAAAGTAAACCCACTAACTAGAATGAAATACGTGTTTCATTTTTTAGGTGAAAGGTCTTTCACTTTTTTAGGTAAAATTTACATACAGTAAAATGCATCGATCTTAAGTACACAGTTTGATGAGATTTGATCAGTGTCTATACCTGTGGGGCTCTCATTATGATCAAGACATAAAATATTTCCATTGGCCCGGAAAGTTCCCTCATGCCCCCTTTTAGTAAATCCTATGCCCCAAGGGCACTTACTGTTCTGAATTTTATCACCGCATATTAATTTTGTCTATTCTTGAACTTCACAGAAATGTAAAAAAAAAAAAAGTAATAAATGTGATAAATGTTTGGCTTCTTTTATGGAGTTTTTTTTTTTTTTTTTTTGAGATTCACCCAGGAATCTCAAATTCATGTATAAATGAATTCACTCATTCATTCGTACATGTTGTTGCATGTATCAGATGTTATAAATAAGTTGGGATTGTTCAAAAGTAGCCCATATGTGAATATATTACTTTTTGCTTATCTTTTCTCCTTTTGATGGACATTTGGGTGTTTTTGGCTATTACAAATAAAGTTGTCATAAACATTCTTCTACTGGTCTCCTTAAGGAAATAGGTTTTCATTTTTAATACCCAGCATGTTGTACGATAGTTGTATGCTTAACTTTATGAGAGAGGGCCACACCATTTTCAAAGTAGTTATTTCATTGTATATCCCTGCTGGCAGTGCGGGAGAACTCCCATAGCTCCCCATGCTTGCCAATACATGGTGTAAATTATTTGCTTTAATTGTAACTACTCTAGTGGATATAAGAGGGTGTCTCATTACAGTCTGAACACCCACCTCCCTGATGACAGGTGATGATGAGCATCTTTTCTTGGTCTTATTGGTCACTTGTAGATCTTCTTTTGTAAAATACCTGTTCAAATGTTTTGCCCCTTTTAAACAGACTGTTTTGTCTTTCTATTGTAGATTTGTAGGAGTTCTCCATGTTGTCCACATACAACTTCTTTGGGTCACATATATGTACTGTGACTATATTCCTCCAGTCTGTGGTTTTCTTTCTCATTTTCTCAATGGTGTCATTTGCTAAGCAGAATATCTTGATTTTTATCTGGTTTATCAAAGCTGTTTTTAAAAAAATACATTTAGTGCTTTTTGTGTCCTTTATAAAAAATCTTTGCCTAGCTTGTTTTTATCCTAGAAGTTTCATACTCTTAGCTTTTTATGTTTATATCTATAAATCCATCTCAAATTTGGTTTTGTGTGTGGTGTGCATAAGAGGTCAAAGTTCGCTTTTTTCCCCTGCATATTTATCCAGGGAATATATACAAAATATAAATAAAGGGAATGAATTTATCAATTCAACTCCATTTATTGAAGAACTGTCTTTATCCCCATGGAATTGCCTGGGTGGCTTGGCTGAAAATCAATTGGCTTTATATGTGAGGACCTATTACTGGATTCTATTCTCTTCCATTAACTTATTTATTCCTATGCTGATACCACATTGTCTTGATTATCATGGCTTTACAATAAAATTTGAAATCAGGTAGTGTGTCTTTGTTCTTTTTCCAAGATTGCTCTGACCATTCTCAGCCCTTTGCAGTTCCACACATAATTTATAATTAACTCATCGTTTTTCAAGAAAAATCAGTTTTTCAACAAAAATTGTCCTTTGGGATTTTGATTAGAATTTATAGGTTAATTCTGGAAGGGATTAAAGTCCTAACAGTAAGGTGTTTTCTGATGTATGGAATTGGAGTGGACTCGATTTAGACACGTCCCTTTGAATTTCTTTCTCACAATGTACGTGTGCACATACGCATGCATTTGTGTATATGGTGGACTGTTCTACTCAATGGAGTTTCTTTACTCTTCTTCCACTGAGCTGAAAACTATAACTCCAGCTGCTAGCACCTGTCTGCCTGGTTTCGAGGCAGGGATATTACGTATACAAGCTGATTCTGGGAAGGGCTGGCAGTAGGGATGATCAGGAAACAGGCTCAGGGTCCTCTGAACTTGCAGGCAGGCATCACAGGTTATGCATAGCATGTGGCGCTGGTGGGAAATGATGGGTAGAAATGGGGAAAATGTTAATGTCACGGAATGCTGGGGGAGAGATAAACTGCATACATTCTGGCTGAAGTGCCTGGTTATTTGAGGAAGCTGATGGAAAGAGTAGCTGCCATAGGCAGAGACACCCCATGTAAATACACCTTCCTCAAAGAGGCTTGTATCCCATGGAAGGCAAGGCTGTTTTTGGGTCTGAAAGATTAAGCAGACTTTCACTTTTCAGGGCTGGGCACCTGTGGGAAGATTTCCCTGTAGCAGAAAATACCAACACTATAAGATAATATAAAAATAGCTACTATTTATTGGGCACTCATTCTGTGCCAGGCTCAATACTGCCCTTCACATTTCGTCTTTGTGACAACCTTTTGGGATAGATAAGATTAGCTGTATATCTTCCAGATGAAGAAATTAAGGATTTGAGCGGTAAAGGGTACCCGGACCCCACGGTTCGCAAACAGAGACCTGGCTCTCACCACCGAACTCCTGTCTGTCTGCACAGCTCAGCACTGATCTACACTCACTTTGAGTCTCACAGTTCTAATGCCCCTGGGACCTCCTCATCCTGGGGGAAGCCCCGCTGACGTCTGATTCGCCTTCTTGGCAACTTCTCTTCTCCATAAATCTAGACCAAGGCCAGGGTGAGCTTCTCTGTCAGAGTCTGTCTCCACCAGGCCTTAATTAGCCCAATGGAGATGGAGCACCATGG
The DNA here is from genome assembly GCF_008692635.1 of Crocuta crocuta. Taxonomy (NCBI): domain Eukaryota; kingdom Metazoa; phylum Chordata; class Mammalia; order Carnivora; family Hyaenidae; genus Crocuta; species Crocuta crocuta. The sequence goes on from NW_027531904.1 coordinate 8,737,210, forward strand.
CCATCAGGCCTGGAAATTAGACTTGGGAAATCCCTGGTGGTGTTCAGGCCATTATTACCCAGCCTGGGCTTGCTTCTGGGCTTTTAAGTGCATTAGAGCACTCTGCATTGACTTGACTGGCTGCTCCGCGCTGGCTCGCCTGTCAAATTACCTCTCATTTCTCCAGCTCACCTGATGTTGTTGGAGCACTTTCCTGGCAATGGGAGCTGCTGGTTCATCCTGAGGGATCTGGGGACTGGGCCTAGTTTTACAGATGGGGAAGCTGAGACAGGGCCGTGTTGAGTGAGTGTGTTTTTGGTCTCCTTCATACGCTTAATGTTTGCAACTGGAGTGATTTTTTTTTTTTCATGTGGCTGGATCTAACGTTTCAAATTGGCAGTTTAATGAGCCTCTGAACAAGGCTATGTTTGGAGCATCAAAGTGAAGCAGAGGGAACTGATTGATTATTGAAGATGGGCCCTGTAGACCACTCAGAGGAATACCTCGGATTTGGGGGCTGACGGGTATTGTCCCAGGTATCCGGATGTGTGGGCTGGGGGTCTCAAGTTGCACAGTTGTGCATATGCTCTAATGGAAGTGGTTTACTGGAGGCTGCCCAGGGGCGACAGCAGAATCAAGACAGGCCTGTGATCTTATGACTTTACCTCAGATCAATGCTACCTCTTTACTGGGTGGGAGAAGGGGAAGGGACCATTCATCTATCCATTCTTATAACACCAGCAGTATGCTAGCTTGGGGACTAGACAGACACTTGTGACGAGGCTGGTTGGCATCTAAAGAAAATGGGAAACCAAGTAGTGTCCAGAAAGGGTCCAGAAACAACCAGCAATTGGGGCCAGGGCCTCAGTCCCCCAAAGCACCAGCAGTGACACGAAACATAGGCTCAAAGCAGTGGACGGGGACCTTCTGAGCTGGGTCTCACATTAGAGGTGGAGCCAAGGAGGTGGAAATGCATTGTCCTGTCGTCCTACTCTGCATCCTTATGCAGGGGTGGAGGGGAGCCGAGGACTTCCCGCCTCAAGTCTGCACTCTGGGGTATAGGAGTCAGGCTGAGCTTTGAGCAGGCCACCAGGCCACCAGGAACGGAGGTGCAGAGCGGCCCACATCAGGGCATGAGACAAGGGCTTGTCGGCAAAGCTTTCCAGGCTGATCAAGTTGGAAAACTAAAGCTCTTGGTTGCTGTTCTGGTATCGAGAATGCCCCCTCGCTAGCTGTGCCCGGGTACCCCCCCCCAAAGGCACAAACCTCTACTTCAGTAAAGTTCTAAAAACTGAGGTATGCAAAAATCATGGTATGCAGCTGTGAAAATGCTTTTTAAAAAATTTTTTAAAAAATATTATTTGGTGAGAGAGGTAAAAGAAAAAGAGAGTGAGAGAGCAAGCACACAGCATTGGAGGGTGGGAAGGAGGGACAGAGAGAGAGGGAGACACAGAATCGGAAGCAGGCTCCAGGCTCCGAGCTGTCAGCACAGAGCCCAACACAAGGCTCCAACCCATGAACCTCGAGATCATGACTTGAGCTGAAGTTGGTCAGTCAACTGACTGAACCACCCAGGTGCCCTGCAAATCTGTATTTTTAACAAAGAGACATTTCTAGAAACACCACCAAATCCCACCGGCACTCAGCTCTGGACGGGGCCAGATAAGAAGGGAGTCTCTCCACGTGAGTCTGGCCTATGAGTTACAAGTAAAACCTTGAAGTTGAAAAACTGGTAAGGGCCAATGATCTGGGAAGACAGCACTTTTGCACCCAATTTTGAACTGATGGTAGAAAACAGAAGCTTAAGTTTTGTGACGTTTCTCTGACTTTTGGGGAACGTGGTTATGTTATGGCAACAAGAGAAGAATAATTACAAAGAATTTGTGGATTTTGCTCCACGAGATTGGGCGTCATCTAAGTGAGACATGCCCATGTTTGCGTTGGATCTACATTTCACAGGAAGAGCTCTGTTCTTGGAACCCAGAGGAGCCCCAGCAAGAGCTTTAAATCTGTGAAACTCATTTCTTGTCCCCCACTTCCCACTCAGAACTATTGTCTGACTTTCCCACAATCCCTAGGACTCTCTGTTCAATTCATCTACAAAGAAAATAAAGGAAGCAACCAAGAAATTAATAGCATGACAAGAATGGATTCAATGTATAACCACCACCAGGAGCATGGAGGTTTTAAAAGAGGGTCTGGGGTCCTTTATTTTTTTTCAATGTTTATTCATTTTTGAGAGGGACAGAGAGAGAACGCAAGCGAGTGGGGGAGGGACAGAGAGAGGGAGACATAGAATCCAAAGCAGACTCCAGGCTCTGAGCTGTCAGCACAGAGCCTGACGTGGGGCTCAAATCCATGAACTGTGAGATCATGACCTGAGCCGCAGCTGGACGCGTTATCGGCTGAGCCACCTGGGTGCTCAAGGGGGTCCTGAGTCCTTCTAAATTTTCAGAGCCCATCAGTGTCTGCCTCATCTGTCATCCAGCGGTGACAGCTCAGGGTGACACTGTGGAAGGCCAGGAAGTGGGGAGGGAGCTGTTGGCGGGAAGGGGGGCTGGCTCTAAGCTGGCAGTGTCCGCAGCCGGTAGCCCCCGTGGTTGAGAGTGAGCACCGACTCCTTCTGCACCAATCATTCTATACCGACATCCTGGCCTCGAGGGACTGGTCTGCTGATGGAGCCCTGGCTCACACCGGGTGAATCAGAGCCCTCGGTGGGGCCCCAAGCCTGCCAGGGATCATGCGTCCAGCCCCTTCGGGAAGCTGGGCTGAGAGAAGGAAGCCAACAACGGGGAGAATCATGAAGACAGAAGACGAGACAGAATCTTCTGTGAGTCTCTGGGCACAGGGCTACTTCAGGGCTGACTCGGTTTGCGGGGGCGGCTGTAACGAGTACCACAGGCTGGGGCATCAGCTGCAGGAATTCATTTTCTCACAGTCCTGGAAGCTGGAAGGCCAAGGTCAAGGTGTGGACAGGGTTGGCTTCTTCCGGAGCCTTCTCCTTGCTTTGTAGATGGTGTCTTCTCCCTGCGGCTTCACACGGTCTTCCTTTTGTGCATGCCTGTGTCCGAATCTCCTCTTCCTACAAGGAGCCCTGTCGTATCGGCATAGGGGCCACCCTAACGGCTTCATTGTAACTTAATCACCTCCTTAGGGACTCTGCCTCCCAAGATAGTCACGTTCTGAGGTCCTGGGACTTAGCACTTCAATATAAGAATTTTAGGGACACAATTTGGATCATAACAAGGGCCCCGTGACAAAGCACAGGACACAGACTCTTCCCACCTGTACGTACACCCCGGCCTCTGTCCGGCACTCCAAAGGGTCATGGCTGCTCCTAATGGTATCTCTTTTTTTTTTTTTTTCCTTAGTATATTTCTACTTGGGTATTGTTAGTATGTAAAATGTTTAGAGTTTTGTTAAGTTAGTCATAGAAGGCCACTGTTTGTTAAAAAAAAAAAAAAGCCACTGTTTTCGACATGAATTGCAAATATTTTCCCCGTTTGTCATTGGTGCTTTGCTTAGCTCATGGTTTAAACCATAAAATTAAAGGAAAATGATTGCTTCTGGATTTGAGTGATAGTTAAATTTGTGTGAGAAAGATAAATAGAAATAAGAAGGCAGTGGGGCACCTGGGCGGCTCAGTCGGTGAAGCGTCCGACTTCGGCTCAGATCATGATCTTGGGGTTCGTTAGTTCGAGCCCCGCGTCCGGCTCTGTGCTCAGAGCCTGGAGCTGCTTCAGATTCTGTGTCTCCCACTCTCTCTGCCTCTCGCCTGCTTGCTCTCTCTCTCAAAAATAAATAAACATTAAAAAAATTAAAAAAAAAAGAAATGAGAATGTAGCAAGTGGGTATAGGTGGGGTCTGGGAATACCAGACGGAGGAGGGCAGGGACACAGTTGAAGCAACTAAGCCTCTTGGGGCCTCAGTTTCCCTTCTTCTGGGGTAGATGCTCCCCCTTGCACCTGCCCATTCCCAAGCTCACAGTAAGAATAACCTTTGAAAAAAGGAGCCCTAAACTTTCCAGCATCTGTAGGTTTCTGTCCAGGAGCAGACAGGAAATCTGGGAAGGGGAGGCTCGAACAAGTATATCGTTAACACCCTGTCAAATTTCTTTAGTTTTGTATCAAAGCCGAGTGTGGCCCCAAACACAGATCCTGTCATGCCGGGGGTGGAAGAGACAGTTCGAGGGGCCCAGGCTCGAAAATCATCAGCTGCCTTCCTGCCTGCTGCCTGGGGCTGTAAGATCCGAGCAAAACCGGCCGAGATGTGCCATCCTCTGAAGTCGGCGCAGCTCGGGGAAAAGTATAGATTCTGACCACAGCCGTCCCTGCGTCCAAAGCTATTTCATGTTCGAAAGAAGCGATCTAGTTGATGGAAGATTAAAATGTCTCTACGTGCTACGGCAGTGTCCACGAAATTGTGTCCTTAAGAACAGAGTTTTAGTGGCTGCTGCTGCTTCTAAAGTTGTTCCTTGGAGGAGACTGGACCTTCACCGCCAGGCGCAGCCTCGTTTCTAAAACTCCTGCTGAAGAGTCATGTCCTTTGGATACTGTCCGCACCCTCGGAGGGTAAAGCAGAATTGAGGGAACAGTCAGAAGGCCTTTGGAGACAGGGGGTCAGTGCTGCTCCTCTGCAGTGACAGTGGTGGCCTGATGGTCAGGTTAATGCCCCTCGCTGGCTGGGGCCCCTTCCCCAGATCAGCAGGTTCCCCTCCAGGACAAAGGGGAGGAAAAAATCAGCCCAGCACATGCCCCCTCAGGGCGCTGCCTGGGCCATGCTCCCTCCTCACACATGTCCCCCCGCCCCCCCCCCAGTGACAGCCTGCTTCCTGCCACCTCCGTGTCCCCCACCCCACACCCGGCAACACCCAGGCCCTCAGTGAAGAGACTAGTGTGCACTTACAGACGGGGTGTGAACACCAGGCTCTAAAGCTGACGGAGACTATTTCCAAACTATCAGTACTAACAAAATACATTTCTATCAAGCAGGCTCGAGGGAAGGCTGACTTGCTTTTCTGTCGTCTCTACAGAACACAACAGCACAAGATCGGTGTCACCCACCAGCCCAGATCACGGAGGGGATGCGTGGGGAGCTCCGCCGCCTCAGATGTGAATCTGGTCATGACAAAACTATGAAACTTTTTCAAANAGGTACCCACCGGGGAGCTCCGCCGCCTCAGATGTGAATCTGGTCATGACAAAACTATGAAACTTTTTCAAAATATTAACAATACACCAATGATTGTTCCCCCAGATCATATTCCCAAACGGGATAACATTTTGAAGAGGGGATTAGGTAGGTCATGGAACAGGGTGCAAGTTTTATTATCGACCAGTTTTGACTGCCAGTGAAAGTATTTTCTACATAATTCATGTCATTGAGAATTTGTCCACAGAGGTTGGAAGATGATGTTATTCACCCTTTAATGCTTTCTGGGTCCCTAAAACGCCAAGGATGAGACATATACCAATTATCTTTAAAAAGATTTTTTTGTTAATGTTAATTTATTTTTTTGAGAGACAGAGCGTGAGCAGGAGAGGGGCAGAGAGAGAGGGAGACACAGAATGTCAGCAGCTCCAGGATCTGAGCTGTCAGCCCAGAGCCAGACACGGGGCTCAAACTCATGAACCCTGAGATCATGACCTGAGCTGAAGTCGGACACTCGACCAACCGAGCCACCCAGGTGCCCTCCAATTATATATTTTTTAAACAGAAAAGGATTTGATTACCAATGCATAGGGATCTGCATGAATGAATGAGTGAATGAGTGAATGAATGAATCATGGGGGTGTGTGGAGAATTAGGGAATTCTCGAGGTTGGCCAATGAAAATGTTCATGAATTTTCTGTCTGTCTCTCCCCAAGAGAATGTGAAGATTTGTGATCTGTTTTGTTCACGGTTTTATCTCCAGATAGTGCTGACATATAGTAACTACTTAGCACATGTGTATTAAATGGAAAAAATCCCCCAAGATCAGCGTTTATGAAGAGGTATTTGAAGTGTATGAGGTAACAAAGGGCAAGAGAAGTATCCAGGAGGGTTGTGTTGAGCTATTCATGGATAGTGACAATGACGATGGTGTGACTTTGCTAGATTTGGGCATTGTGCCAGTCACCACTTCCTTGTCTCTCAGCTCCCACCCAGTGGCCCCGTGAGGAGGCTGGATTTAGACTCTGTATCTTCACTTCCGCTAATGACCGACCAAGCCTCACCGCGAGAACAGCTAGAAAAACTGGACAAAGTGAGGCACCAGGGACCCACAGTATGTTGTGGAGAATGACAGAGCTGAGATGCTGGAGGCAAACCAAACCCCCAATGTGAGCTTAGCATTAGAGGCTGCTTGCCCGACCCCTCCCCTGCCCCGGGAATGTGCCGGTTCCAGAAGAGGCAGTTTGAGGAGAGGAGCTGAGATTTGGTAGCCTCAGGAGGCTAGAGGCTCACGGCTGAAACCTCCTTCCTTCACTCAGTCTGTCACCCAGTCACGTCTCTATTGCCCAAGGATGTCCCTGGATCCAATCACGTCTGGCTCGTCCCCCAGGGCCTCATGTCCGAAGCGCTGGCTCCTCACCAGGGCCCCTCTGAGCTGTCATCCACGTCACAGCAAGCCCACCAGCGCAGCCAATCTGATCAGGCCACTCACCTGCTCACTGCTTTAAAAAATTTCAGTTCCTCCCTATTTTTAGGATTCAGACCCAGATCTCTTACAGCATCCACAACGGCCTGTGCAGTCTCACCTCACCTACTCTCCCAGCCTCATTTCGCATCACACTTCCTCTGACTTCTGAGGTGGCCCCACGCCCTGCTTTTCTTTCAGGCCTGGGTCTTCTCTTCAGCCACAGGGCCTTTGCACACGCTCTCACTTCCCTCTGGGAGGCTCTTTCCAATCTCTGTTCCTCAGATCTTCACTTTATTACTAGAGGGAACCCATGAAGGCGAAAAGATGAGTATTCTCTCTTATCTAATCAGCTTTCATGGTAAGAGCCATCAGGACAACGTGGAGGCAGCATCTTTGACCTGGTGCAGGGTATCCTGAAGGGACTTAAACGGGGAACACTCGTAACTGGAGTGACAGGGCACCACAATCTGAAAGATAGTACACAACTGAAGTTGGCCTCTCTCTTTCCGGGGAGAGGTCTGGTATCTTCTCTGGAGCCAATGGCCGCTCTTGGAGGGGCCCTTCCCTGCTCAGAGCTCACCCCAGCTGACTCGGCTGGACCCTGTCAGGCTGTGCGGCGTAGGGATGGAGGACCGTGAAGGGAGAAAACGAGGTGACTGAACCCTCGTGGTCCCAGACTGTGCAGGCCAAGTTTCCTCCTGTGGCCCCGGGAAACCCAGGGCCGCGGCGGCTGGGGGCAGAGTGGGGAGGCACAGACCTCAGGGCAGGGAATGGGTCTTCTCCCCAGACCTCAGAGGTGATCGCGTGTGCTCCGCGGGGAGCACGCTCGCTGGGGCCCACGCACGGTGGCATTTTCAGCAAGGCCCCGTGTGCACGCTGAGCATCCTTAATAGAAAGGCGGTTAGCTGCTCATGTGTCTTACTTGCTCCAGCCCGTCTCAGGGAGACGTGACAGGAAGTCTCGAGATGGGAAAAGCCAGGGAACGGGACAGTGACACGGCACAGGGAAAGGACCGTGCGTCTCCGGGAAAATGCACGATAGTTTCTAGATGCCGGATCTGCTGTTCCACCCAGAAAGGCGGGCGTCCGCACCGTGCCCGAGTCTGCTGGGAGCAGAAGCACCTTTGAGCGGCACGAAAAGAAGGCCCGCCCTCCACTCGCCCTTGGTCTGAGATGTCACAGCCTCGGGTCCCCAGAGGCACGCAGGCCGGTCCCCTCCCCACGGTCACAGCGCCGTTCCGTCTCGGTCCAAAGGCACGGGCCACACGGCCAACCACACGGAGTTTAATGGTGTTTCAATGCACATCCAGACTCTGATCTCTTCAAGTCAGAGTCTAATCCCAAGTTCTAGTTCACTGTGTCCCACGGAGCAACTCCTCCATCTAAGCACCACCTACCGAAGAGCCTGCACCGGCAGATCCCCAGATCAGGGGACACTACGCACAAGTGCTTCCGCACAAACAGTGCTCTGCGATTTTACTACACCCTGCGCGGCGGACCCCACAACCTGGTCCCGAGCCTTCCTTTCAGCCTTTTCTTCCTCTGCTCGATTTCCTATTTCCTTTTCTTTCCTTTTATTTTTATTATAGCTTTATTCCTTTCAGGCTTTGTAGAGATACAGCTGACATAGAACGTTGTGTTAAATTTCAGGTGGACAAAGTGTTGACTTGAGATGCATGCATAGCGCAAAAGGATTGCCACCAGAGCGCTGGCCTGCACTTCCAGCACATCACATGATTAGCGCTGCAGTTGAGCCCCATACAAAGAGGGGGTTAGCGGCACCAGCCTCCATGTTGTTGAAAATCTGAATGTAATTTTTCGCTCCCCAAAACTTAACAGTAATAGCCTACTGTTGACTCCAAACCCAACTGATAACATCAACAGTTGATCAACACATATTTTGTATGTTATATGTATTACGTATTGTACTCTTACAGCAAAGTGGGCTAAAGAAAATGTTAGTATGAAAATCGTAAGGGGGGGGGCGGCGCCTGTGTGGCTCAGTCGGTTGGGCAGCCAACTTCAGCTCAGGTCATGGTCTCACGGTTCGTGGGTTTGAGTCCCGTGTCTGGCCCTGTGCTGACAGCTAGCTCAGAGCCTGAAGCCTATTTCAGATTCTGTGACTCCCTCTCTCTCTGACCTGCCCCTGCTCACGCTGTCTCTCTCTCTCAGAAATAAATAAAAACATTAAAAAAAAAATCGTAAGGAGGGGTGCCTGGGTGGCTCAGTCAGTTAAGTATCTGACTCTTGATTTCAGCTTGGTCTTGACCTCAAGGTTGTGGGTTCAAGCCCCTCATTGGGCCCCATGCTGTGTGTAGAGCCTACTTAAAAAAACTGTAAGAAACCGAAAATACACTTACAGCACTGTACTATATTTACTGAAAAAAAAAAAAACCCATACAAGTGAAACTGTGTAGTTCAGACCTGTATTGTTCAAGAATCACCTGTACTTTTCTGTGGTGAGAATATTTAAAATGTCGTCTCTGGGTGACTTCGGTGTAGCGTACAGGCACACTGTGTTTTAGCGTGCTTTGCTTTTGCACGCTTCACAGATACCGCATTTTTAACAAATTGAAGTTCTGTGGCAACCCTGTGTCAAGCAAGTATATTGGTGCCATTTTTCCAGCAGCATTAGCTCATTTCGTGTCTGTGTCACATTTTGGTAATTCTCACAATATTTCAAACGTTTCCATTATTATCATATTTGTTATGATGATCCGTGATCTCTGATGTTACCTAATTTTTTGTGTGTTCTGACTGCTCCACCCACTAGCTGTCCCTCCCAACCCCACTCTCCCGCTCTCTTCGAGCCTCCCTGATCCCTGAGACACAACAGTGTTGAAATGAGGCCAATTAATAACCCTATAGTGGCCTCTACGTGTCCAAGGGAAAGGAAGAGTCACACGTCTCTCACATTAAATCAGAAGCTGGAAATGATTAAGTTCAGTGATGAAGGCACATTGAAAGCCGAGATAAGCCAAAGGCTAGGCCTCTTGCCCCAGCAGGTTGTAAAGGCAAAGGCAAATTCTTGGAGGACATTAAAAGTGCTACTTCCGTGAACACACACATGATAAGGGAGACAGCCTTACTGCTGATACGGAGGAAGTCTCAGAGGTCTTGACGAAGGACCAACCAGCCACAACCTTCCCTTAAGCTGACGCCTAATCCAGAGCAAGGCCCTTACGGTCTTCAATTCTATGAGGCTGAGAGCAGCCGGGAAGCCACAGAAGACAGTTGGAAGCTAGCAGAGGTTGGTTCATGAGGTTTAAGGGAAGACACCGTCTCCATGACACAAAACTACACGGTGAAGCAGCGAGTGTGATGCAGAAGCTGCAGCAAATTCTCCAGAAGGTCCAGCTGCGATCGTTAACACACGTGGCTCCGCTCAACGGCAGATTTTCAGTGTGGATGAAAAAGCCTCCTATCAGAAGAAGATGGCATCTAGGACTTCCTTAGCGAGAGAGGAGAAGTCAATGTCTGGCTTCAAAGGACAGGATGAGTCTCTTGTTAGGGGCTAATGCAGCTGCTGACTTTGAGCTGAAACCAATGATCATGTGCCGTTCCGAAAATCCTAGGGCCTGTAGGAATCATCCTAAACCTACTCTGCCTCTGCTGTCAATGGGACACAATGCCCGGATGACAGCACATCTGCTTTTTTTAAAAATTGTTTTACTGTTTGTTTTTGAGAGAGAGAGGGAGACACGGAATCCGAAGCAGATCTAGGCTCTGAGCTGTCAGCACCGAGCCTGACACGGGGCTCAGACTCACAAACAGTGAGGTCATGACCTGAGCCGAAGTCAGATGCTCGATTGACTGAGTCCCCCAGGTGCCCCAACGGCACATCTGTTTATGACACAGTTTCCCGAATATTTTAAGCCCACTGTTGAGGTCTGCTGCTCAGAAAAAAAGATTCCTTTCAAGCTACTACTGTTTATTGGCATCTGGTCGTCCAAGACCCAAGCTCTGATGGAGATGCTTCATGGCTGTAACACCACATCCCTTCTGTAGCCCATGGACCAAGCAGTAATTCTGACTTTCAAGTCTTATTGTCTTATTGGAGAAGTCTTATTGGAGAATATACTTCGTAAGGCTCTACCTGCCATAGACTCTGATTCCTCCGATGGACCTGGGCAAAGTAACACAAAAAACGTCTGGAGAGGATTCACCATTCTGGATGCCTTTAAGGACACTGGTGATCCACCACACGATGAAGGTTCACCCCTAGTTTCCATGGGCCCCTCCCCAGGCGTACCCTCCAGGAGGTCTGGATGGGAAGCCTCTTCTATGTTACAAAATCAGGTGCAATCCCAGCCTCTGGTTGACGTATCCATTCCCAAGCCAGGTGCCCTTCTAGAAACTGCTGCACAAGTATCATTACCCCTTGGGCAGGGGCCACGTTTATCTCTGGTACCAAGGCAGGTACCTCTGGACTCAGTTTTATGGAATTCAAATGGGTGTATCCAGGCACTGCCCCCTAGTTCCACGATCCTGGACAGCCACGGGCTTTACATTGGAAGGAAGGACAGAGCAGGTGACAACAGAAATCAGTCTCACTGCTCAGCTGCCGGGCCAGCGCCATGTCGTGGTCTCTTCAAATTCCTCTCGTCTATGCAGAAGAAACCCAAGCACCTGCTGGTGATCGGGGGGGAGCAGACGGGGGGGGGCGCTAATTCCCTCTCACCCAAGGGCACACATACACCTAATTCTAAAGAATGTCCAACAAATTCTTTCTAAAAATGTAACTTAATTCTTACCGAAGTGATATGTGTACGTAATTGTAAAAGCCAAACGATGCTCCGTGACTTAAAGGAAAGTAAGCAGTTGTCCCGTCCTGTGCCAGTTTCTGAACCTCAGGTTCTGTCTCCCATCTCCACTGCTCACTAGAAATGCTTTAAACTTTTTTCTAATGTTTATTTTTGAGAGAGACGGAGCATGAGTGGGGGAGGGGCAGAGAGAGAGGGAGACACAGAATCCGAAGCAGCTCCAGGCTCTCAGCTGTCAGCACAGAGCCCGAAGCGGGGCTCGAGCCCACGAACCCATGTAAGATCATGACCTGAGCTGAAGTCGGTTGCCCAACTGACTGAGCCCCCGGGGCACCCCCTCACTAGAAATGCTTTAAAATCTTTTAGTCTTCTCTTTCTCTTTAAACTTTGATATTTCTATACAACAGATTTACATTACTAATTATGATTTAGAAAAATTTTAAGAAGTCGCCTATTGACTTAGTTTTGAAATTCTGTCACGTTTTCTAGATGACCATACATCCCCTGTCCCCATCTTGCCAATTTACTTATATCACAGGTTTTTTGGGTCAAATTAGTATTTTGTATTGTCATCACCATGGTTTTGCAAATGTTCACAGCTAGACCATGCACTGTATTATGAATTTACTTCCCTTGTTATACCACGTTTATTCATTGTCTTATTTTTTTGTTTACTTAGTTTTACAGCAATTACTAATCACTGATCCACCCCCCCAAGCATTCTTTTTTTAATGTTTTTAGTTATTTTTGAGAGAGAGCGAGAGAGAGAGAGCAAGCGCACAAGTGGGGGCTGGGGGGTAGAGAGAGAGAGAGGGAGACACAGAATCAGAAGCAGCTCCAGGCTCTGAGCTGTCAGCACAGAGCCCAATGCGGGGCTCGAACTCAAGAGCCGTGACCTGAGCTGAAGTCGGACGCTCAACCGACCGAGGCCCCCAGGCGCCCCCATCCGCAAGCATTCTAAAAGAACAACTGCTCTGTAGAGTCAAACGTGCCTCCTTACCCACCCGCTGCTTGGTTTTCCCTTTGAGCCGCCTCTACTGAGGCTGCCATTCGCAGGGCTGAGAGGGGAGTCATCTCACTGCACAGTCACCTGACTCTTCTCCTCGCTCCGTTTCTCCGGTCCAGCCTCCCCGGAGACGAGGTCTTCTGCGTCCCGCAAGGAGAGGCAGGGTCATTCCCGCAGCTGTGTGGGCTTGGAATCTGGGGCCCAGCTCGTCCTTATTCAAGCTTCACCCCAGTTCTGCTTTGTGCACCACAAACCCCGCTATTCTCGCTCTTCTGGTGCTTATGCCCCAGTTCCTGAAACTGCCCAGGCGTCTGTACCGGGAATCGGGCTTTTACTAGTTTTGTTTCCTCTGCAGTCAGATTCCTGCTTTCACAGCTCAGCCAAGTCAGTGCCATTTATTCCCTTTCAACCTGGATGGCGTCTCTGGTCTGTCATGTCTTCTCATTCTCTTACTTAGTACATTTGGTGAGGCTTGGGGAGGAGGTGGAGATAAAGGGCTCGTTCGGCTAAAAGCCTCCTTCAGTTCACGCGGCAGGACCGATCAGTGCAGCAAAGGGTGGTGGGGACGAGCGACTTGGTCCATCCCGAGCACCAGGCATGAGGTGCAGGCTTTGCTCCTCGCCTTTGAGAGCACCCTGCAGGCAATCACGTCGGCTTGCCTTCTCGGGAGCTCTTCCTCGCTTGTTCTCACTCTGCAAAAATCCTGCTCTGGGCATGAGCAGAACCAGATCCCTCTGGGACTCCTCCTGGCCCCCCAGGATCCNTGGGGCCTTTGGAGTAAGCGTCTCTGGTTTTCCCAGACCCAGTGCTGGAGACAGGGTGGGGGGAGCCCCAGATCCCGCTGGTGGGATGGAAAAAGGCCATTATGGTCATCTGGTCTCCAGGTGGATTATCTCAAATATGTCAGATACTTTGTGCTGCTGGCATATCTCCTATATTTTATTATCCTGGAGAGTGTCTGCCTTTTCCCCAGACTTGGGTTATATTATGAACACTCTTCTCAGTTAGCCTCCCTTTGGAAGGCACAGGGTTTATAGAGAACAGAGGATAAAAAAACAAACAAAAAAACTCCACAAAAATATTTCTTAAATTTGCACAAGTAATTTTGGATGTATTGATCGGTATTTTGTGATTCCTAACTCATTTATGTTTGTTTAGCTTTTTATTTTTGTTTTTTTAAATGTTTATTTTTAATTTATTTATTGAGAGAGAGAGCGAGCGAGCTCGAGTGAGCACAAGTGGGAGGCACAGAGAGAGAAAGAGGGAGACAAAGAATCCTAAGTAGGGTCCAGGCTCTGTGCTGACAGCAGCAAGTCTGATTTGGGGCTTGAACTCACGAACCATGAGATCATGACCTGAGCTGAAGTCAGATGCTCAACCAACTGAGCCACCCAAGTGTCCCATTTATTTAGCCTTATAAACAAAGTATAGTGGAGCTTAACACACTTATGACTCTTCCTTCTTTTCATTTTAACCATCTGGGCAGGCCTCACTAATTTGGCGTACATCCTCCAGATGCTATAATTTACTTAATAACTCCCTAGGTGTACCAAGTTCTCTAAAACTCATTTTTAAACAGTAAAGTAGAATTAAGACAATTCCAAAAGATAAATCTGATACTTTGGGTATCCAAGACTTCTGTCAGTTTGTTAAATATGCACTTGGAACATGAAAATAAAGTTGAGAAATCTTTAGGAGGAATGGCTAAGAAATAGTTACTGATACATATGTTTTTAAATGCTTTATTTATTTCTAGGAGAGAGAGAGACAGCGTGAGCAGGGGACGGTCAGAGAGAGAGGGAGTCACAGACTGAAACAGACTCCAGGCTCTGAGCTGGCAGTCAGCGCAGAGCCCGACGCGGGGCTCGAACCCACGAACCGCGAGATCATGACCTAAGCGAAAGTTGGACGCTTAACCGACTAAGCCACCCAGGTGCCCCGAAATAGTTACTGATATGATCAAAAGTAGAGTTAGACAAAAAGAGGAGACACAGAATCTGTCCCAAATGAAAGAACAGGACAAAAACCACAGCAAGAGACCTAAGAGAAATAGAGATAAGTAATATGCCTGATAGAGAATCCAAAGTAATGATCATAAAGATAGTCACTGGACTTGAGAAAAGAGTGGAGGACATCAGTGAGATCCTTAACAAAGAGATTAGAAAGGACCAGTCAGAGATGAAGAACACAATACATGAAATAAAAAAATATACTACATGGAATAAATAGTGGAATAAATAATAGACTAGAGGAAGCAGAAGAACAGAGTGATAACCCGGAGGACAGAGTAATGAAAATTAATCAAACTGAGTAGGTGAGAGAAAAAAGTTATGCAAAACGAGAACAGATTTAGGGAACTCACTGACTCTATCAAGTGGAAGAACATCTGCATTATAGATATCCAGGAAGAAAAGAGATAAAACTTATTCAAAGACATAATAGCTGGAAAAATCCCCAAATCCGGGGAAGGAAAGATACTCAGATTCAGAAGGCACAAAATCAACCCAAGGAGCTCCACACCAACACATATAGTAATTAAAATGGCCAAAAGTAGAAATAAAGAGCATTTTAAAAGCAGCAAGAGGAAAGAAAACAGTTACAAATAAGAGAACCCCAAAAGGCTACCAATGGATTTTTTTTAAGTTTATTTATTTTGAGAGAGAAAATAAGCAGGGGAGGGGTAAAGTGGGAGAGAGAGAATCCCAAGCAGGCTCTGCGCTGTCAGCACAGAGCCCGATGTGGGGCTTGATCCCACAAACTGTGAGATCCTGACCTGAGCTGAAACCAAGAGTCGGATACTTAACCAACTGAGCCACCCAGGTGCCCCATCATTGGATTTTTCAGCAGAAACTTGGCCGACCAGAGGTAGTGGCATTGACAGTTACTCTATCCAGGAAGGCTATCATTTAAAATAGAAAGACAGATAAAGACTTTCCCAGACAAACACAAGTTAAGAGTTCATGACCACTAAATCAGCCCAACCAGAAACGTGAAAAGGGATTTTCTGAGTGGAAAGGAAAGACCATACACAGGAGTAAGAAAAGTAGGAAGCATAACAGCAGTAAAAAAAAATATGTATATGCATAAAAATCAGTCAAGGGACTCATAGAATAGAAGGATGTAAAGTATGACACCTTATACCTAAAATGTGGGGAAGGGAGGGGTAAAGAATGGGTTCAAACTTAAGCAACCATCAACTTAATACAGACTGCTATACGAATAAGAGGTTGTATACAAACCTAACGGTAACCACAAATCAAAAACCAGTAACAGATATGCAAAACATAAAGAGAAAAGGAATCCAAATCTATCATTAAAGAAAGCCAAATAATCATGAGAAGAGAGCAAGGAAGGAACAGAAAACAACTACAAAAACAACTATAAAACAAGTAACAAAATGGCAACGTACCTGTCAATGATTACTTTCAGTGTTAATGAAGTAGACGTTCCAATCAAAAGACATAGAGTGACGGCACAGATTAAAAACAAGACTCATCTATATGCTGCCTACAAGAGACTCATTTCAAACCTAAAGACACCTGCAGAGTGAAAGTGAAGGAATGGAGGGGCATGTGGGGGGCTCAGTAGTTTAAGGGGCCAACTTCGGCTCAGGTCATGATCTCACAGTTCATGAGTTCCAGCCCCATATCGTGCTTTGTGCTGACAGCTCAGTGCCTGAAGCCTGCTTCCAGTTCTGTGACTCCCTCTCTCTCTGTCCCTCCCCTGGTCGCTCTTTGTCTCTCTCTCTCAAAAATAAAGAAAAACATTTTAAAAATTTTAAAAAAAGAAACTGAAGGAATGAAAAAGCATTTATCATGTAAATGGAAGTGAAAAGACAGTCACGGCAGCAATACTTATATTGGACAAAATACACTTTAAAATAAAGACTGTAACAAGAACACAGAAAGATATTATATAATCATTGAGGGGGCAATCCAACAAGATTGTAAATATTTATGTGTCTAGCTTGGAAGCACACAAATACTTGAAGTAGCTCATAATAAACATAAAGAAAGTGATTGATGGTATTACGATAACGGTAGGGGACTTTACCACCTACTTACATTCATGGACAGATCACCCAAATACAAGATCAACGAGGAAAGCATAGCTTTGAATGACACACTGGACCAGACGCATTTAACAGATATATTCAGAACGTTCCATCCTAAAACATCAGAATACACATTCTTCTCAAGTGCACTTGGAACATTCTCCAGAATAGATCACATACTAGGCCACAAAACAAGTCTCAACAAATTCAAAAAGATCAAAGTCATACCATGCATCTTTTCTGATCACAACACTCTGAAATTAGAAATCAACCACAAGAAAAATCTGAAAAGAGCACAAACACATGGAAACTAAATAATATGCTACTAAACAATGAATTGGTCAAGCAAGAAATCAAAGAGGAAATCAAAACATACATGCAGACAAATGAAAATGAAAACAAAATGGTCCCAAACCCATTCTGGGATGCAGCAAAAGCTGTTCTAAGAGGGAAATTTACAGCAACACAGGCCTACCTTAAGAAACAAGAAAAGCCTCAAATAAACAACCTAACCGTATACCTAAAGGAGCTAACAAAAGAACAAAACCCCAAGTCAGTAGAATGGAGGAAATAATAAAGATTAGAGCATAAATAAATGAAATAGAAGCAAAAAACCCCCAATAGAACAGATCGATGAAACCAGGAGCTGGTTCTTTGGAAAGATCAACAAAATGAATAAACCTTAGCCTGAATCATAAAAAAAAATCAGAAATGAAAAGGGAGAAATAACACCCAACATGACAGAAATACAAAAAGAAAATATTATGAGAAATTATCTGCCAACAGATTGGATAACCTAGAAGAAGTGGATAAATTCTTAGAAACCTATAATCTCCCAAAATTGAATCAGGAAGAAATAGGAAATGTGAACAGAGTGATTACCAGCAATGAAATTGAATCAATAACCAAAAATTCCCAGCACACAAAAGTCTAGGACCAGATGGCTTCCCAGGTGAATCCTACCAAACACTTAAAGAAGAGTTAATAGTTTTTCTTCTCAAACTGTTCCAAAAAATAGAAGAGAAAGGAAAATTTCCAAATTCATTCCATGAGGCATTCATTATCCTGATACTCAAACCAGATAAAGACACTACAAAAAAAGGGAACCACAGGCCAGTATCTGTGATGAACAGAGATGCAAAACCCCTCAACAAAATATGAGCAAACTGAATCCAACAATACATTAAAAAATCATTCACCGCGATCAAGTGGGATTTATTCCTGGGAGGCAAGCGTGGTTCAATATTTGCAAATCAATCAATGTGATACATTGAGAAGGATAAAAATCTTATGATCATTTCACTAGATGCAGAAAAAGCATTTGACCAAGTAAGACATCCATTCATGATAAAAACCCTCAACAAGTAGATTTAGAGGGAACATGCCTCAACATAATAAAGGCCATATATGAAAAACTCATTCTAACATCATACTCCACGGTGAAAAACTGAGAGTTTTTCCCTTAAGATGAGGAATGAGACAAAGATGTTCACTCTCACCACTTTTATTCAACATAGTACGGGAAGTCCTAACCACAGCAGTAAGAAACAGGAGAAAGGAACAAAGGCATCCAAATTGATAAGGAAGAAGTAAAACTCTCACTATTTGCAGATGACATGATACATTATACAGAGAACCCGAAAGACTCCATCAAAAAACTATTAGAACTGATAAATGAATTCAGTTAGGTTGCTGAATACAAAATCAATGTACGGAAATATGCTGCATTTCTATAAACTAATAATGAAGCAATAGAAAGAGAAATTTAGAAAGCAATCCCATTTACACTGCACCAAAAATTAAAAAAATACCTAGGAATAAAGCAAGGAGGTAAGAGACTTGCGCACTGAAAATTATAAAATACTGATGAAAGAAATTGAAGAAGACACAAAGGAAAAGATATTCCATGCTCACAGATTGGAAGACCACATTTGTGAAAATGTCCATACTCTCCAAAGCAACCTACATATTTAATGCAATCCCTATCAAAATACCAACAGCTTTTTTCACAGAACTAGAACAGATAATCCTAAAATTTGTACGAAACCATAAAGGACCATGCATAGCCAAAATAATCTTGAAAAAGAAAAACAAAGTTGGAGGTATTATTACAATACCAGATTTCAAGATATATCCCAAAGCTGTCGTAATCAAAACACTGTGGTATCGGCCAAAAATCAGATGCATCGATCAATGGAACAGGACAGATAGCTCAGAAACAAACCTATGATTACGTGGTCAATTAATCTTTGACAAAGCAGGAAAGAATACACAAAGGAAGAAGACTTTTCAACCAATGGCGGTGGGAAAATAGGATAGCTTTACGCAAAAGAATGAGGTTGGACCACTTTCTTACACAATATACAAAAATAAACTCAAAAGGGGTTAAAGACCTAAATGTAAAACCTGAAACCATAAAAATCCTCGAAGAGAGCTCAGGCAGTAATTTCTCTGACGTTGGCCACGTTTTTCTAGATATGTCTCCTGAGGCAAGGGAAACAAGCAAAAATAAACTGTTGGGACTACATCAAAATAAAAAGCTTCTGCACAGCAAAGGAAATAGTCAACAAAACTAAAAGGCAACCTACTGAATGGGAGAAGATATTTGCAAATGACATATCCGATAAAAGCTTAGCATCCAAAATATATAATTTCTATAACTGAACACCCAAAGGGCAAATAATCCAGTTAAAAAATGGTAGAAGACAGGACAGACATTTTTCCAGACATACAGATGCTCGACACATGAAAAAATGCTCGATATCACTCATCATCAGAGAAATGCAAATTTAACCTATAATACGGCATCACCTTACACCTGTCAGAATTGCTAAAATGAAAACCACAAAAATAGGGGCGCCTGGGTGGCTTAGTCGGTTAAGCGTCCGACTTTCGCTCAGGTCATGATCTCGCGGTTCGTGGGTTCGAGCCCCGCGTCGGGCTCTGTGCTGACTGCCAGCTCAGAGCCTGGAGCCTGTTTCAGTCTGTGACTCCCTCTCTCTCTGACCCTCCCCTGCTCACGCTGTCTCTCTCTGTCTCCTAGAAAGAAATGAAACATTAAAAAAAATTAAAAAAAAAAAAGAAAACCACAAAAATAGATCCAATAATTTCACTACTGGCTATTGGCCTAAAGTATACAAAGCACTACTTCAAAAGGATATACACACCCCTACGTTCATAGCAACGTTATTTACAGCAGCCAAGGTAAGGAAACAGCTCAGGTGTCCATCACTAGATGAGTAGCTAAAGAGGGTGCGGTGTGTACACACCATGGAATACCACACAGCCACAACAAAGAATGAAACCTTGCCATCTGCAACAACACGGACGGACTGAGAGGCTATAATGCTAAGTGAAGTCAGTCAGTCAGAGAAAGACAAATACCATGATTTATTTCACTCAGGTGCGGAATTTAGGACACAAACGAACAAAGGGAAAAAAGAGAGAGACAAACCAGGAAACGGACTTTCCCTATAGAGCCCGCACTGACGGTTACCAGAGGGAAGGAGGGTGGGAGGTGGGTGAAATAGGCGAGGGGGCTACGGACTGCGCTTGTGATAAGCACTCGGTGATGTACGGAAGTGTCGAATCACTATACCAATATTATGGCTGTAGGTTGACTGTGCTGTAATTAAAATAAAAAAATTAATAATGAGATTTTTAAAAATGCAGCGGAAGCAGAAAGATGTCCAAAGTTGCCCAAAATGCCTCACAAAGAGTGGACAAGGGCTCCATGGACGGTTGCGCAGGTTGTGCCCCGGACAAGGTGTCCAGCTGTGGCGGCAAGCTCACACCCCCCTGCCCGGGGGTAACCATGGGAATCCACGATGCCTCCGGGGTGGGGGAGGCCCTGCGAGCAGAGGCCACGTCATCGTATGTGAACCGCGGCGGATCATACAAGTACACATTTTGGGGAACCTTATCATCAGGGAATTGATGCTTTGGCTTTTGGGCTAATCGGGCTTCCACAGGGTCCTCCGGCAGGTTAGGAACCGGACTCAGTGGGGGCTGGTGCTTCCCTGCGAGGTGCTTTCTCTCGACCTTGTGGAGGACAGGACGGGAAGGCAAGGCTTGGACCTCGAGCTCTCAAGCTGCAGAACTAAAGTGCCCGTTTAGAAAACCAAGGGGGGTTCTAGGGACTCAGAGAAACTCAAGTGTTTCGGTCCATTTAATTCCACTGTTTGCAAGAGCTGAGCAATGAAACTTTCAAAGGCATTTAAAATTAGGTCCCAGATATGTCTGGAAAACTAGCAAATGCAAGGCAAACCCCCCCCCCCCC
>NW_027531904.1:8758054-8842314 GCF_008692635.1 Crocuta crocuta
CCCCACAACGGTCAAGACTGTAGAGAAGGTGGCGTCGCAGGTCTCTGGGGTGGGTCTTGCCGATGTCCCGAGGGCTGTGAGGGGGGCTCAGGTTATTTTCCTGAATTTAAAGGCTTTGAGAGTGAGTAGGGGTTGGGGGGGCAGGTCTGGGACATCCTGAATTTGCTGCCTGTGGGGAGGGGCCGACCTCGTGGGAAGTGAGCTGTAGAAAGGCAGAGAGGAGGGGCGCCTGGGGGGCTCAGTCGGTTAAGCGTCCGACTTCTGCTCAGGTCACGATCTCACGGTTCGTGGGTTCGAGCCCTGCGTCGGNTTCAGGTGGGGAAGAGGGGGGCCGGAGGAGCTAACCCAGATGGACTCAATTTTCTATATAAAAATCAGGTGAGATCATCCAGCAAGCGTCTGTGAGGGAGGGCAACGCGGAATGGAAAACAGAGAGAAGACGGGCCGTTTTTGAAGTGTTTAGCCTTAAACGTGTTGCACGGGGGTGGCCAGGATTAGGTAATTGGTGATTTGTTTTGTGTTTAAGCAGAAGCGATGCATCTGCCAAGGAGAGAATTCGGGGCGTTCATCATCATTGACTTAAGCGTCATGATTTAATTTCTGCTTTTAAAATTGCTGCTGTATGTAGTCAAAACCTTTCAAAGTTACGAACTTCATGAATTTTTTTTTTGCATCTAGAAAGTGCCCATATTTTAGGAGTATAGCTTAAAGTTTTCTGATGGCACAAACCCTCTTTTGTGCCCCACACTGAGAAAGAGATACAACATTAGCAGCCTGAAGAAGCCTCATGGGTTTTTCCCAAGGGGAACCTGCACCCCGATGTCTAACAGCATAGATCAGGTTTGCCTAAAACCAAATGCACTTTGAGGTCAATGCATTACCTTTAAACCACAGGTAAGATCCTGAGTCACTCACTCCTCAAATGTTGTGGGATGACCGAGTTTTCTGGGTGTGGGTGGGTGTGTAGGGGTAGAAAGACACACTTCTTCCAGAAGCTTGCTCCAGGTGAGCTCACAGTCTGTGAGGGAGTGGGGGACAGACGGGCACGCACCAATAACCCTGATCGACCTCCATCACTTCGCTCTGCGTGGGTGGGCAGAGGATGCGTGCATGTAAGGGTCCGGAGTCAGGAAAAGCCCCAGGGATGGGATGGTGCCAATCACTCCAACACATGCTAAGGCTTTTTTTTTTTTTAATTGCAGCTCCAAGTCTTCTAGGGAGGAGAATAAAGCCACAACTCAGTTCAATGAGATAAGGGTCACATTGATGCCTGAAATAATCCATTCTCCAAATACACACCCTGTGATTCCAAGTGAATATTCCTGCGTTACCCTGCTCAGAGGAAAGCACCCCAAGGGGTCCGCAGCAGGGACACCCAGAAGCCAGCTCACCGGACTCTGGCTTTTCATGACTGTATGGGGCTCTTTGTGGAAACCTGCCCACGTGCTTCAAATATCGGCTCCTACAAGACAAACTCTGGCATCTCTGCTGGCCCAGCTCCCAGCATAAGCCCAGGTACACAGCAGGTGCTCAATAAATGTATGTTAAACGAGTAAGCCCGAGTGATCTTAGAGCAAGGATTGCTCAGATACATCCAAGTCCTGATTCCCTCCACGGCCAAAGCTCGAGAGGCGGATCACTTACATCTTGTTGGGGACAGTTCCTCTCTCTGAGCTGGGTCTCCCCATCCCCAAATTGGAGATCACACACGTCTCACTTCCATCCCCTGTGTGCAGGGGCCTCCTAGAGCGTCTGCCACGGAAGGTGACCGCAGGCCACCAGTTCACGCCGCAGGGGTGAGGGCACGTCCCACTCTGAGGGTCAAATCTGGCAAAATCAGGCTCGGAATTCCACCCCTACCTGGGCCAAGGGACGACACCATTAGCTTCTAAAGTTTACCAACAGCGTCGCCGAGCCGAGAAGACGGCACCCCCAAGGTCAAGGGAGAAGACACTGCTGGAACTCAGCTGGTCTCAATCCAGCCGGTTCCTCAAACACAGGACGAAGGGGCTGTGCACGTTCAGGACACGAGTGACAAACAGAGGAGAAGAACGCCGCACCCTGGCTCTCGCGTGGCTGTCACTTACGGCCTCGCGGCTCAGAGCGGACCCTGGCCTGGCACTGCCGGGGCGCTTGTTAGACACGCAGAAGCGTGGGCTCTGGGGCCCACCCAGGCCAGGGAATCCCGGGGAACGTGCGCGCCCAAGGAAGGCGGACAAGCTCTGCTCAGAGCTGCGGAATCAGCCGTTTCACTCTGAGGTCCCTACTGCCCCCTATAGATCATCATGGCAATAGCAAAGGGCTAACAGAAATCACAATCTATCCAGGGAGAGATTCCGTAGAAACCTTTCTTTTATGATGAGAGGCACATATACGACAAGTGGTAGATTCCTGAAATGCCAGAGGCTGAGTGCCTGCTGTATCTGTAAACACAGCAAAATCCCACACTTACAGGGAACCACCATTTCTTCGCACGAGGGCAGTAAAAAGAACTAGGAAGGCAATCAGGGGATTGACTTTTCCCCAGAAAAATAGGGGCTCACAGAAAAATAGGTGGACAAAAGTACTTTTTAATAGCCCAGCAAACACTCTTTTCTTTTTTAAAGTTTTATTTCATTAATCTCTATACCCAACACGGGGCTTGAACTCATGACCCTGAGGGTAAGAGTCGCACATCCCTCCAACTGAGCCAGCCAGGCACCCACAAATATTTTTTCTTAAGACTGAATGTCTGTGGGGGCACCTGGGGGGCTCAGTCAGTTAGGCATCCAACTTCGGCTCAGGTCATGATCTCACGGTTCATGGGTTCGAGCCCCGCGTCGGGCTCTGTGCTGACAGCTCGGAGCCTGGAGCTGCTTCCGATTCCGTGTCTCCCTCTCTCTCTGCCCCTCCCCCACCACTCACACTCTTTCTCTCAAACATAAGTAAACATTAAAAAAAGATTGAATGTGGGGCGCCTGTGTGGCTCAGTCGGTTAAGCATCCGACTTCAGCTCAGGTCATGATCTCACGGCTTGTGGGTTCAAGCCCCGCACCGGGCTCTGTGCTGACAGCTCAGAGCCTGGAGCCTGTTTTGAATTCTGTGTCTCCCTCTCTCTCTGACCCTCCCCTGCTCACGCTGTCTCTCTCTCTCTCTCAAAAATAAATAAAACATTAAAAATTAAAAAAAAAGATTGAATGCGTCTTCTGTTTTTTTTTTTAGAGTAAATCAGTGATCTACAATTCCATAACTATTATTGCTGAGTCCTGAGAATGGGTGTCTTTAATATATTCATTCAGCACATTTTATAAAAAGAATTTGTTTTGTTTTTTTTTTCCCTAAGGGGGTGGATGAGGACAATGGGCCGTTAAAACACTAGTCCCGCTTGGTGCCCGGAGCAGACACGGGTAGGGAACCGATGAGGTCCAGGGCCAGATGTCC
Source organism: Crocuta crocuta (assembly GCF_008692635.1). Lineage (NCBI taxonomy): Eukaryota > Metazoa > Chordata > Mammalia > Carnivora > Hyaenidae > Crocuta > Crocuta crocuta. Next base: position 8,761,475 of record NW_027531904.1, read on the forward strand.
TGCGCGGTGCGAGTGCCCAGACCTCTACACAGCCCTGAGCAGCGACCAGGCAAGGAATCAAGCCACGTGCAATAATGGCCCTGAGGAAAACGTCTCACGTATTTAATGAAACTTTCTCCAACACCTGTGAGGGTGTTGGCATCAACCTCACGGTCCCCTTGAAGAGCTGGTCAGGGACAAGGTCACAGCCAGGTGGGAACTCCCTGCGCTCCCCACTCTGCTGACCGTCCAGGCAGGATTCCTGGCTCTGGCTGCAGAGCGTGGCCACACCGTTCCAGGGAAGTCAGCGCCCACAGGACCACTGCTCCGTCACCTCGATCCCACGGCACGAGCGGCGACACTCGCTGTGTCCTTGGCTCTCGGGGTCTCCCGTCTCCCACAACCCTTCCCTGACCACCAGCCCGAGTTCTTGCTCATCTATGCCCTCATCTGTACTCTTCAGAATCATATTTATTCATGACATGAATATTTATGCATATTGAGCAGCTCTGGGATGCTATGCACGAAACCAGTAATCACAGGGTTAACACGACTAATCACAGCTCTCGACTAATAAGAGCAGCTGCAACTTTTTACCCAGACCTTTTTCATTTGTCTTTTCATTCCCAACTCCTCTCCTTCGGGAGGTGGGTTTGAGGCGTGCCCCTCCCCCCCCCCGTGTCCTCATTTGGCTGCTTCTAGAAGAAACACTTTCCTTGCTGCACACTCCATATCTCAGTGATTGTCTTTTTTTTAAGTTTGTTTATTTATTTATTTTTAATTTTTTAAAAATATTTTTTATTTATTTCTAGGAGAGAGAGAGAGAGCGCGTGAGCAGGGGAGGGTCAGAGAGAGAGGGAGTCACAGACTCCGAAACAGGCTCCAGGCTCTGAGCTGGCAGTCAGCACAGAGCCCGACGCGGGGCTCGAACCCACGAACCGTGAGATGATGACCTGAGCCGAGTTCAGACACTTAACCGACTGAGCCCCCCAGGCGCCCTGATGTCTCAGTGATTGCCTTTGCTGCACATCGAGCAGAAGAATTTGGGATCGGTTACAGGTACTCTTCTGGTCCTGGGAATGCACCACTAAGGACCGCGGAATAATCTCTTGCTCTTCTAGAGCTGAGCAGTCCGACGCAGTAGCCCTTAGCCCTATGTGGCCATTTAAGTGTTAATTAATTATAATGAAACACAGTGAAAGACAGGGAGCTTCAGTGGCCACCTTGTGAGTGACCCAGAGCTACAGATGGCCAGCGGGGTCAGCAGGGACAGCACAGACGCGCATGTCCGTCGTCGCAGAAAGCTTGCTGGACACTGCTGCCTTCGAGCTTTTAGCCATCCTAAGAACGAAGACAGATAACAATTTTTAAAAATAGACATTATTAAAGTATCAGGTAGAGTAAAGAGCTATGAAGGAAGATAAAGAGAGTAAAAAGGGACAGGTCGTAATGAAACTGAGATCTATCGTAGCTGCTGTCGTAGCCACTGGCTCTAATGGCCATTTCCTCTTCCTTGAAATTCCTCCCTTGGTACCACCACACCACGATCTATTTGCTCTTCTCCTACCTCTCTGGCTAATGCCATGGCGATGGAACCGCTTTTTTCTTTTAACGTTTATTTTGAGAGAGAGAGGAGGAGAGAGAGCGAATCCCAAGCAGGCTCTGTGCTGTGAGCGCAGAGCCTGGCTCAGGGCTCAGGCTCATAAACCGTGACATCATGACCTGAACCGATATCAAGAGTCGGAAGCTTGGGACGCCTGGGTGGCTCAGTCGGTTAATCATCTGACTTCAGCTCGGGTCATGATCTCACGGTTCGTGGGTTCGAGCCCCGCAAAGGGCTCTGTGCTGACAGCTCAGAGCCTGAATCCTGCTTCAGATTCTGTGTCTCCCTCTCTCTCTGACCCTCCCCTGCTCACGCTGTCTCTCTCTCTCTCTCAAAAATAAATAAAATATTTAAAAAAATGAGTCGGAAGCTTAACCGACGGAGCCACCCGGGTGCCCTGAAACAACTCTACTTGACATTTCATCCGGTAACACCCATTAGACATTTCTAATGAACTGAAGTTCCAGAGGTGATCTGGAATCTCAAGGCAACCAAACTGTAGCAACACATCTGCACGTAACGCCATCCAGATGAGCTGCTGTGTGACCTGACTGCAGAGGTGGGAGCGTGCTTCCTAACAACTCCAAAACACAAGCAACTGACAGGCACCGAACCGCTGTCTACCGTGGTTATGGTCCCTGAGAGAGACCGCTGCCACTTCTCCGTAGCACCACAAGGTGGCAGCAGTAGTTTACAAAAGTGGCGGATCCCATGCCTCGCCCCAGCACGCACTGAACGTGCATTTATTAGGGAAAAGAAATCCTCTAGGGTTAAGTGTGAATATGAAAATGGCATCTATGTAATTAACAAAGGCTAATTAGAATAACTGCGTGACCCAGAATTCTAACTGAATGTGCACAGAATCCAGAATAATGGAGCAGTGTATTGTAGAGAACTCTGATATGCACTGATTGACGAGTTAATTATATTTGCTTTCATTGTTGAGAGGGTGCCCTTCACCCAGTTTCATTTTTGCATAAATGAAAACACTCTGGGTTTCACCCCCCTCTACATTTTAAAATGAAAAGATCTCTTTGGCCTTTTCTTGACCAATCAATTGATTTTCCCATCAGCTTTCTGTAAAACAATGAGTGAAGAAAAATCTATACATTTGTCCCCAGTTGTGATCCTGCAAGATCAAGGCAAATTGCCATGTTTGACATGTGGGATTCATCACATCTGCTCTGTTACCTCATTGATGGGCACATAGCTTTCCCAGATGTACAAAATAAAAGGCCCGTGAAGTTAACGAGGAAAGCAAAACAGTATCTATGCTCTGACCATCCTTCTGCATCCGGAAGGGGCTGGGGGAAGGACGCTCCTGGGTCTGGTTTATCCAAACACGTGACCTACTGAACACACGCCGCAGAGTGGCCCCAAACTGTTCCTTGCACACGTGAGTAATCCATGTATTACTCTGGCTCTCTGGAAGGGCGGATGCATGAACGTCTTCTTTAGGGAAAAAGAGAGAGCAAACTAGAGATAGAGAGGTCATGGTTAACCTATCAACTGAGGATTGTTTAAGACATCAGGATTTGAACTCAGCTCTCCAAGTTCTGCCCACAAGTGCAGTCTGGGGCTTGCATCAGGCCACACGTTTAACGACATACAGTCCAAGGCAAATGGAAGAGAAGAATCCACGTTTCTTTGTCCCCTTCCCCCCACCCTGTTTTCACAAGACTGTCCTCTAATGGCCATGGATCACAGAGTACTACATCTTAATTTCCATCTAGAACTGTTCCAATCTTTCATGCACTAATTTTACATCTGGGGATCCGTCCTAAAGGACGTCTTCCTAAATACAGAGAGAAATACTAATATGGAAAAAAGATGTTTCATGTGGCATTATAAGTGAAAAATTTGGGGAAAAACTTTTAAATTGAGTAATAACAGAAAATAATAAAATTTAATGATAGGTCTACACAGTTGGTCATTAAGCTGTCACGAAAATGATGTGTGTGCAGACTACGCAAAATAAAACACTGCTCGTGTAATGAAGAGAACAAAGAAGAAAATCAGGTAGTTTGCACAGTTGACAGTATGTTTACATTTTGCATAAGAAATAGACTATCAAGGAAAAATATGCCTGAGGAGCTCAGTCGGTTAAGCATCTGACTTTGGCTCAGATCATGATCTTGTGGTTTGCGAGTTCGAGCCCCGTGTCAGGCTCTGTGCTGACAGCTTGGAGCCTGGAATCTGCTTCAGATTCTGTCTCTCCCTCTGCCTCTCCCCTGCCCCGCTCATGCTCTGTCTCTCTCTCTCAAAAATAAAATATAAACGTTAAAAAAGCAGAATTAAAAAAAAGAAAAATATGCCGAAGTATTAAGAGCACTTTTGCTTCAACAGTGATCCCAAAGGTAAATTTTCCTCCTTTCTACTTTACAGTAGTTTCCAATTTTTCTTTAGGTGTTATTACATGATGGAATATACATCCTTATGAAAACTTTTATTTTGAACTTAACATAATCTCATGATGCTTTTATCTCAAAATTTCTGTCCAAACTGTCTGCTCCCCGTCTTTGCCTCCCTGACTTAGAACCAACCCCTGGCAGCCCAGTCTCAGATGGGCTGATATTCTGTTTCCCAAAAGGGAACTGGACCCTAGTCTTTCCTGGAGAGTCCTCAGGTGGTTGGGGCCACTGCGTGAGCGGACTGAGCTGAAGGAGGGACGAGGAAGACGCAGTCCATGTGTCCTGGCTAGTCAGACTACGGCTTCCACATAATGTTCAATTACTGATGTTGACGGAGACTGTAAGTTCCAATATTTTATAGAACGGTGGTAACCACTGGTTGAATAAAATTAGGTGTATCATTTCCAAAAGCAAAGGGAAGAAGTAAAGAAAATCTCAGTAAACAAATGGATACTAGTGATAGAAGGAACTATTTGAAGGGGAAAAATAAATCCAGATAACATGCCACAGAATGACAAAACCAAGATCAAATGTATCCTTTTCACAATAAGTGCGAATGCTTGAAATCTTTCTAACAAAAGGCACAGACTTCTTTTGGCCCAGAAGCAAAATTAAATTTTATTGTTTATAAGAACATATGCCTGGGGGGCGCCTGGGTGGCTCAGTCGGTTGAGCGTCCGACTTCGGCTCAGGTCATGATCTCACAGTTCGTGGGTTCGAGCCCCGCGTCAGGCTCTGTGCTGACAGCTCGGAGCCTGGAGCTGCTTCAGATTCTGTGTCTCCCTCTCTCTCTGCCCTTCCCCCACTTGTTCTCTCTCTCTCAAAAACAGATAAAAGCATTAAAAACAGAACACATGCCTGAAACAGGCTGAAAGGTCAAAGGACCCATAGTAGGTCTTAAATGGTCTCACCATTAAAAAAAAAAGATAATCATATGAGGTGATGGAAGTGTTTACTAACATCACTGTGGTGAGCATTTCATAATATGTGCATGTACCGAACCACCGCATTGTATACCTTACAGAGGCTCAATGTCATAGATCGATTATACCTAAATAAAGCTGGAAACGGACTTTGGACCAGTGAAAACATACGAAACACATAAAAACAAAAAGTAATACAAAAATTGATCAAAGTACGACAGAAGCAGAAAGCCATAAATGCAACAAAATAGGTTACCTTCTATGGATAAAATTCTAACCCACAAGGAAGACACAACGGTTAGTTATGAACGGGGCCGACTACCACGGCACCAGAAGCCGTTCCAAGCAAACTCCCAAACACAAGGCACAGCAGACACCATCGTAATCGGAGACTGCGGACAACGGCCCTCCGTCTTCCATACGTGAAGAAAACAATAATCAGGACACGGGTCATTTGAACGGTAAGTCCAGAAGTCTTGACTTATGGGATATGTCATGGGGTTGACATTGATCACTATGCTTCCCTCCCCCTCCACCCCTTCCCGGGGCTCTCCCGCTCTCACCCACACAGGGAGATGGGAGTCACTCACCACCGGACCAGACGCAAAGACTGCAAAGACTGGACTCAGAAGCTGCCCGAAGCACGAGGGAGACAAGTGTCAGAGCATCCAGCACAGCACTGCGCACCGGGGAGGGGGCGGGGCGTGAGAAGCAGGGACTGGAAGGAAAGAACACTGGTGCGGAACACGGCGGTCCATCCGCATGCCAGCGACTGTCACCGCGGCCCCCCCGTCACTGACGTGTGAAGACCACCGAGTGCCCCGAGATTCTCCAGGTTAGAGCGATGCTTATCTGCACCTTAAACCGCTCCTCTGCTTTCTTCCCGCGCAGGCAACTCCGCGAAATAGCCCAAGATGATTGTCTACTCCTGTTCTAAACAGAGTGAGGAGCTGTGGGCCCTGGACTGGAAGGTGACATAAAGGCCAAGCCTTGAACTGGCCAGTGTGACTCTAGCTAACGCCAGTTTGAAATCTCCCTCTGAGCTAGGCGCTGCAGTGGACGGTTTGTCCTGTGATGGAGAAACAGAGAAACTGTACCACAAAAACAGAATACACACTATTCCAAACTTCTACGGTACATTTATAGCATTTAACATAATAGACTATGAAGAAACACCTTTAAGATAGGTTATTTGACAATAGTATGAGTCTAGAATACACAATGAATAAAAGAAATTAAAGCACCTAGAAAAGATTTAAATTTTCTTAAATGTTTATTTTTGAGAGAGAGAGACAGACAGTGTGAGTGGGACAGGGGCAGAGAGAGAGGGAAATACAGAATGTGAAGCAGCTCCAGGCTCTGAGCTGTCAGCACAGAGCCCGACATGAGGCTCGAACCCAGGAACCGAGAGATCATGACCTGCCGAAGTCAAACACTTAACTGATAGAGCCTCCCAGGTTCCCCCACTTAGAAAAGATGAAAAAGAAAATAGTCCTGAAGATTTAGACCAAAGAAGACATTAAAGATGCCATCACAAGTCTATTTAGAAAATAATCAGAACTATATCCCATGATGAAAACAAAGTATGAAGCCAAAGCCATCCGCAGGAAGAAAATCTGTAGCTTTATATGGGCTGATTATAAGACAGGAAAGAATAAAAGCAAATAAACCACACGTTCAACTGAAGAGATTAATGAGTCCCCAAAGAAAGGTTAGTGGGCATTTGTGTTGCTGCTTTTCAGAGAATTGTTTTTGGCTGCCTAGCATCTGAAGCTGCTCGGTATGTTGGGAAAATCCACCGTGCTGTGGATCTTGGACATCTAGAGCCTGCGTACACGTATCACCTAGAGTGAGCCAAGCAGATGCTGCCCCCTGAGGCGCTGAATCTCCAGGACCTGCCCAAAAGCAGCAGGGAGTAGCTCAGCCTTCATTCTGGTCGCCACGGCCAGCATTTAGAGGCTGAGCCAGCGCATCCCAACGAGCTGCCCCTGGACGCCACTGAGATTCCTCGTTCCTGCTCACTCCCCAGTCCCCTGGGCCCCTCTACATCTCTGGGCCACCTCGTACCCTTCTCCAATGCATTCTTTCCCAACTTACATTAACCAGCACCACTTTCTGTTGCTAATAACTTCAATCTCCTGAGCAAAAACAGAAGGAAACAATATACAATAAAGAAATTAATGAGAGGACGTAACTGTATGGCAGTGGTGAGTCAACTCAAGAACCATTTTAAGAGACCGATAAAACTGGCAAACCCTCTCTTGAGTCTAGTTACTGAAAAATGAAGATCGCAAATACTTTTACAAAGGAAAACCTGCGCATTATTCTAACGTTTAAACACGAGAAGATGATGCACAACTCTGTATCTGATGAAAGTAAGAGATAAATTACCAACATTAACCGGAGTAGGAAATGAATATACTATCAGCAGTGGAAGAAATGCCAAAAAGTTGTTTTAAAGTTGTTTAAAAAAAATCACTCCCTTCCCGAAGGGCACAGAGCCAGATTGGTTTGGGGTAAGTTCCTTCAAATCTGTGTTAAACTATTTTGGGACGTGGAGAAAGGGCAGATGGGCAGAAGCAGCCCAGGACAATGGGGACCCTGACCCCAGTCCCCGCCCCCCCGTTGCCTTTGCGTCAGTGGGTGCATCTACTGTTGAGTGGGGTTCAACCCGCTGTGTAGACAGGCCATCTTGCTTTGCGATTCTGATCCAGCTTTGTTACTTAGGCCAGTGAAGCCTACAGCACTCACCTAAGTCATACGAATCAATCCTTGGGATGAGACCTTTATGCCCCTGCACGCGGGAGAAGGGATGCTTCTGCTCACTCCTGTCCACACCCTCTAAGGGAAATCGAGGAAACACGCACAGGGAGGGGTCCTCACCCACGAATTCTCACTGGAATGACATCAGGGATAAGGGACTGGGGAGCTAATGGCAAAGAACTTTTCCTGGAGAAACGCAGGACGCCCAGCGTGAACGCCAGGACACAGCGGGTGTAAACCAGAAGGGTCCTGGGGTCACCCTAGATGGGACCTGGTGAGGGTTCAGGACGGAGGAGCCCCTTTCTCTTAGGCGGAGCCTGGAGGAGGGAGACGTCTTCTCCTTTCAGGGTTAAGCGTGGCTGGGAGCCTCGGGGACCTTCGGCGGCAGGCTCGGCGCAGATGCTGGCCTGCTGGGGACAGCTCGGGCGCAAGGACCCCCAACACGCTCCAGGCCGCAGGCGGGGCCTCCGCTGTGCAAAACGACGCTCACAACCGACGACGCAACTGGTAGGAATCACGGAGGGGGGGGGCTCCCGCGTGCGGTGCGCTCCCGAGGGAGGGGAGGGTACGGAGCGCGCGGTTCACTGCTCCCTGGGGACAGGTGCCCTTTTGCAGTTGACAAGTGGGGTTAGCGCTCCGTAGTGGTGAGCCCCACATTTACTAGCAAATTACCCAATAAGTGTTGCCCCCCCGCCTCCCCCTGCTGGCCAGAGTCCTGTGGGCCGACTGCACCCAGGGCACCGCGCGGGGAAAGAAGAAACGGCGCCNGAATCTGCTTCAGATTCTGTCTCTCCCTCTGCCTCTCCCCTGCCCCGCTCATGCTCTGTCTCTCTCTCTCAAAAATAAAATATAAACGTTAAAAAAGCAGAATTAAAAAAAAGAAAAATATGCCGAAGTATTAAGAGCACTTTTGCTTCAACAGTGATCCCAAAGGTAAATTTTCCTCCTTTCTACTTTACAGTAGTTTCCAATTTTTCTTTAGGTGTTATTACATGATGGAATATACATCCTTATGAAAACTTTTATTTTGAACTTAACATAATCTCATGATGCTTTTATCTCAAAATTTCTGTCCAAACTGTCTGCTCCCCGTCTTTGCCTCCCTGACTTAGAACCAACCCCTGGCAGCCCAGTCTCAGATGGGCTGATATTCTGTTTCCCAAAAGGGAACTGGACCCTAGTCTTTCCTGGAGAGTCCTCAGGTGGTTGGGGCCACTGCGTGAGCGGACTGAGCTGAAGGAGGGACGAGGAAGACGCAGTCCATGTGTCCTGGCTAGTCAGACTACGGCTTCCACATAATGTTCAATTACTGATGTTGACGGAGACTGTAAGTTCCAATATTTTATAGAACGGTGGTAACCACTGGTTGAATAAAATTAGGTGTATCATTTCCAAAAGCAAAGGGAAGAAGTAAAGAAAATCTCAGTAAACAAATGGATACTAGTGATAGAAGGAACTATTTGAAGGGGAAAAATAAATCCAGATAACATGCCACAGAATGACAAAACCAAGATCAAATGTATCCTTTTCACAATAAGTGCGAATGCTTGAAATCTTTCTAACAAAAGGCACAGACTTCTTTTGGCCCAGAAGCAAAATTAAATTTTATTGTTTATAAGAACATATGCCTGGGGGGCGCCTGGGTGGCTCAGTCGGTTGAGCGTCCGACTTCGGCTCAGGTCATGATCTCACAGTTCGTGGGTTCGAGCCCCGCGTCAGGCTCTGTGCTGACAGCTCGGAGCCTGGAGCTGCTTCAGATTCTGTGTCTCCCTCTCTCTCTGCCCTTCCCCCACTTGTTCTCTCTCTCTCAAAAACAGATAAAAGCATTAAAAACAGAACACATGCCTGAAACAGGCTGAAAGGTCAAAGGACCCATAGTAGGTCTTAAATGGTCTCACCATTAAAAAAAAAAGATAATCATATGAGGTGATGGAAGTGTTTACTAACATCACTGTGGTGAGCATTTCATAATATGTGCATGTACCGAACCACCGCATTGTATACCTTACAGAGGCTCAATGTCATAGATCGATTATACCTAAATAAAGCTGGAAACGGACTTTGGACCAGTGAAAACATACGAAACACATAAAAACAAAAAGTAATACAAAAATTGATCAAAGTACGACAGAAGCAGAAAGCCATAAATGCAACAAAATAGGTTACCTTCTATGGATAAAATTCTAACCCACAAGGAAGACACAACGGTTAGTTATGAACGGGGCCGACTACCACGGCACCAGAAGCCGTTCCAAGCAAACTCCCAAACACAAGGCACAGCAGACACCATCGTAATCGGAGACTGCGGACAACGGCCCTCCGTCTTCCATACGTGAAGAAAACAATAATCAGGACACGGGTCATTTGAACGGTAAGTCCAGAAGTCTTGACTTATGGGATATGTCATGGGGTTGACATTGATCACTATGCTTCCCTCCCCCTCCACCCCTTCCCGGGGCTCTCCCGCTCTCACCCACACAGGGAGATGGGAGTCACTCACCACCGGACCAGACGCAAAGACTGCAAAGACTGGACTCAGAAGCTGCCCGAAGCACGAGGGAGACAAGTGTCAGAGCATCCAGCACAGCACTGCGCACCGGGGAGGGGGCGGGGCGTGAGAAGCAGGGACTGGAAGGAAAGAACACTGGTGCGGAACACGGCGGTCCATCCGCATGCCAGCGACTGTCACCGCGGCCCCCCCGTCACTGACGTGTGAAGACCACCGAGTGCCCCGAGATTCTCCAGGTTAGAGCGATGCTTATCTGCACCTTAAACCGCTCCTCTGCTTTCTTCCCGCGCAGGCAACTCCGCGAAATAGCCCAAGATGATTGTCTACTCCTGTTCTAAACAGAGTGAGGAGCTGTGGGCCCTGGACTGGAAGGTGACATAAAGGCCAAGCCTTGAACTGGCCAGTGTGACTCTAGCTAACGCCAGTTTGAAATCTCCCTCTGAGCTAGGCGCTGCAGTGGACGGTTTGTCCTGTGATGGAGAAACAGAGAAACTGTACCACAAAAACAGAATACACACTATTCCAAACTTCTACGGTACATTTATAGCATTTAACATAATAGACTATGAAGAAACACCTTTAAGATAGGTTATTTGACAATAGTATGAGTCTAGAATACACAATGAATAAAAGAAATTAAAGCACCTAGAAAAGATTTAAATTTTCTTAAATGTTTATTTTTGAGAGAGAGAGACAGACAGTGTGAGTGGGACAGGGGCAGAGAGAGAGGGAAATACAGAATGTGAAGCAGCTCCAGGCTCTGAGCTGTCAGCACAGAGCCCGACATGAGGCTCGAACCCAGGAACCGAGAGATCATGACCTGCCGAAGTCAAACACTTAACTGATAGAGCCTCCCAGGTTCCCCCACTTAGAAAAGATGAAAAAGAAAATAGTCCTGAAGATTTAGACCAAAGAAGACATTAAAGATGCCATCACAAGTCTATTTAGAAAATAATCAGAACTATATCCCATGATGAAAACAAAGTATGAAGCCAAAGCCATCCGCAGGAAGAAAATCTGTAGCTTTATATGGGCTGATTATAAGACAGGAAAGAATAAAAGCAAATAAACCACACGTTCAACTGAAGAGATTAATGAGTCCCCAAAGAAAGGTTAGTGGGCATTTGTGTTGCTGCTTTTCAGAGAATTGTTTTTGGCTGCCTAGCATCTGAAGCTGCTCGGTATGTTGGGAAAATCCACCGTGCTGTGGATCTTGGACATCTAGAGCCTGCGTACACGTATCACCTAGAGTGAGCCAAGCAGATGCTGCCCCCTGAGGCGCTGAATCTCCAGGACCTGCCCAAAAGCAGCAGGGAGTAGCTCAGCCTTCATTCTGGTCGCCACGGCCAGCATTTAGAGGCTGAGCCAGCGCATCCCAACGAGCTGCCCCTGGACGCCACTGAGATTCCTCGTTCCTGCTCACTCCCCGGTCCCCTGGGCCCCTCTACATCTCTGGGCCACCTCGTATCCTTCTCCCAATGCATTCTTTCCCAACTTACATTAACCAGCACCACTTTCTGTTGCTAATAACTTCAATCTCCTGAGCAAAAACAGAAGGAAACAATATACAATAAGGAAATTAATGAGAGGACGTAACTGTATGGCAGTGGTGAGTCAACTCAAGAACCCTTTTAAGAGACCGATAAAACTGGCAAACCCTCTCTTGAGTCTAGTTACTGAAAAATGAAGATCGCAAATACTTTTACAAAGGAAAACCTGCGCATTATTCTAACGTTTAAACACGAGAAGATGATGCACAACTCTGTATCTGATGAAAGTAAGAGATAAATTACCAACATTAACCGGAGTAGGAAATGAATATACTATCAGCAGTGGAAGAAATGCCAAAAAGTTGTTTTAAAGTTGTTTAAAAAAAAATCACTCCCTTCCCGAAGGGCACAGAGCCAGATTGGTTTGGGGTAAGTTCCTTCAAATCTGTGTTAAACTATTTTGGGACGTGGAGAAAGGGCAGATGGGCAGAAGCAGCCCAGGACAATGGGGACCCTGACCCCAGTCCCCGCCCCCCCGTTGCCTTTGCGTCAGTGGGTGCATCTACTGTTGAGTGGGGTTCAACCCGCTGTGTAGACAGGCCATCTTGCTTTGCGATTCTGATCCAGCTTTGTTACTTAGGCCAGTGAAGCCTACAGCACTCACCTAAGTCATACGAATCAATCCTTGGGATGAGACCTTTATGCCCCTGCACGCGGGAGAAGGGATGCTTCTGCTCACTCCTGTCCACACCCTCTAAGGGAAATCGAGGAAACACGCACAGGGAGGGGTCCTCACCCACGAATTCTCACTGGAATGACATCAGGGATAAGGGACTGGGGAGCTAATGGCAAAGAACTTTTCCTGGAGAAACGCAGGACGCCCAGCGTGAACGCCAGGACACAGCGGGTGTAAACCAGAAGGGTCCTGGGGTCACCCTAGATGGGACCTGGTGAGGGTTCAGGACGGAGGAGCCCCTTTCTCTTAGGCGGAGCCTGGAGGAGGGAGACGTCTTCTCCTTTCAGGGTTAAGCGTGGCTGGGAGCCTCGGGGACCTTCGGCGGCAGGCTCGGCGCAGATGCTGGCCTGCTGGGGACAGCTCGGGCGCAAGGACCCCCACCACGCTCCAGGCCGCAGGCGGGGCCTCCGCTGTGCAAAACGACGCTCACAACCGACGACGCAACTGGTAGGAATCACGGAGGGGGGGGGCTCCCGCGTGCGGTGCGCTCCCGAGGGAGGGGAGGGTACGGAGCGCGCGGTTCACTGCTCCCTGGGGACAGGTGCCCTTTTGCAGTTGACAAGTGGGGTTAGCGCTCCGTAGTGGTGAGCCCCACATTTACTAGCAAATTACCCAATAAGTGTTGCCCCCCCGCCTCCCCCTGCTGGCCAGAGTCCTGTGGGCCGACTGCACCCAGGGCACCGCGCGGGGAAAGAAGAAACGGCGCCGCCGTCTTCCTGCCGCAGGTCCCCGTCCGGTCGCAGTTCTGTCCCCCAAGGCCGACCTGGGAGCTCCCCGTCCAAACCGCGCCTGACGGGGGCGATGTTGCCCGCGAGCAAACGCAGGCTTCGCACCAAGTCCCCAAAGCGCGGAGAGCTGNCGCGGAGGAATTGGGGTTAAGGGTGGGTGTGGGAGGGAAGGGGGAAGGGCGCTCTGAGCGGAGGAACAGGGAAACAGGAAAACAAGCAGTGGGGGGTGGTGGGGGAGGCACGAAATGGCTGTGTGTGCGTGAGTGTGTGTGTGTGAACAAGCGCATTTGATTTCCAAGATTGCGGTCTCCTCCCGCCTCACATCGTAGAACCTGCCCCCCGCCCGCAGCCCTGGGTCTGCTGCTCTGTCCCTCTGTCCCCCCAAGCCCCAGTTTGGCTGGCACCAAGGTGGACACATTTCATTCCGAATCCACATTTATGAGATCTCCTCCCGCTTCTCCCACAAAGTGACGAGCAGCTGAAATGAGATAATTCCCTCCTTCTAGCCTCAGCCCCAGGCTCCCTTCCATGAAGAAACTGGGTGACGTGCAGATTCCGGTCGGGGACGCTGGGTGGACAGTCGTGCTATTCAGGGGGGTGAGGAGGCCTGGGGGTGCGCGGCCGCCAGGTGACTGGGGAGCTGGTGTATATACCTCGCTGGCCCTGGGCCCTTTGAGGGGTCTGTGGGACATTGAGATGTCACTGGCCTGGGGACAGGTGCGTGTCCTGCTCTGGGGCTCAGGGCATGAGGCCAAGATTGGAACTGGACTTTTTGGGATTTAAGCTCTAAGTGAACATTAAAACATGTAAGTGCAAGGAAGTCAGAAAATGCACGAAGAGCTAACTGTAGACTCTCGGGAACAGCCACATTTAGGGACAATGTTTAGCAGCGGCCACTGAATAAATATTTACTGAATAAAGGAAACTTTTGGGGTGGAGGAGCACAGGAAGGAAAGAGCTGGTGGAAGGCAGGAGGGAGGAGTGTGACCGAAACCCAGGGGTGGGGGCATTTAAGGCAGGGCAGGATCCTTCAACAGGTGCTGCTGTGAGCTAAGAAGTGAAGGGAGCTCTTGAGCCTGGGAGGCTGGGAGCCACTGTGGTCAGGCCAGGGCCGGAGTAATCGCTCGCTGTGCCTTTTTTCCACTGGCTTCCTTAGCACTTGCAAGGAGCTGGCCTCCTTTTTCGTAGATTTTCATGTATTTTGTATGAGCTTCCTAGAAGCCCATTTCAGATAATGCAGACATAAGCCCTAAGGTGATTCAAGTTAGTTATTTTCTTTTTTCTTTCTTTCTTTTTTTTTTTTAGTTTATTTATTTACTTTGAAAGAGAGAGGGAGGGGCAGAGAGAGAATTCCAAGCAGGCTCTGTGCTGTCAGTGCAGAGCCCTATGTGGGGCTCCATCTCATCAACCATGAGATCATGACCTGAGCTGAAATCAAGAGTCAGATGCTTAAACTGACTGAGCTACTCAGGTGTCCTTCAAGTTGGTTTCTGACCACTGGCCAGAGCGAATGGTTGAAATCTTAGCAAGTTATTGGCATTGGAGAAATGTCATGCTAGTGAGGAGGTCATTTTGTTTAACCACTATCAGTCCATTAATAAAATGAGAGTGGGTCTAATTTAGGCTTTTTTTTTTTTTTGGCATGAACTGAGATCTTTTGTGCATTTATCTGAAAAGAAAGGCATCACAGATTCTCTGTGTGCTTTATGCAAACCACATTTTGTGGTCAAAGCGCCCAGTAGATACATTTTTATCTGTTTTAGAAGTTTTTTTTTTAACATTTTTTTAAANCTAGAAGTCTTTCTAAGAAATCTTGCAATGGGACAGACTTGGCAGAGAAATTACACTGGGTTTAATAGAAGATGTGGAGCAAGACCATGCCAGACGTTCATCTCAGACTGCGTCTTGACAGAAGGTTTTAATTCATGTAGAACCTTCCCAGGGCAGGGGAAAGGAGTCCCAGATGCTGTCAGTGGCTTGATAATTCCCAGGGCCCAGCTGCCACTGACCAGCCCTGTGACCTCGGGAACGTGACTTAACCCATCTAAACCTTCGTTTTGTCTGTACCTTGGATTAGAAGATTTGGAAGCTATGTCTCTTTTCTGAAATTGATGGTAGTGATGCTTGCACAGCTCTGCAAATATTCCAGAACCCATGGAATTGCACACTTTAATGGATGAGTTGTATGGTATGTTATATCTCAATAAATACCTCTCAGTTCTGAAATTATACATATGTAGTTCTGAAATTCTTAACTCACTTAAATTATTTCAGAGAAAAATGATAAAGTGGATCTTTTTCAGGTAAGGGAAGTAGGACCTTGGTGGATAGAGATGATTTTATTCATCAATAGGCAAAGTAAACTAACATATAACCTCCTGATGACCTGATCCTTCTTTCTCAGTCCCTCACCTATCTCCAAGGGAAGAAAATCCCCCTTATTTTACAGAGAATGAAGAACTATAAACCCTGGAGATTATGCACCATTTTGGCAGCACATGCAGACCAACAGAGAAGAAGGAGAAATAAAGTTAAATGGCAAGAGTGCAAGTCCAGTTGATCGCAAAATTGAATGATTTTCTCTTCAGCATTTGGGACTCAGAACCCAAGTGTCCCTAGTTCATAATTAAAGTACTTTTTTCCTCTTGGAAGGATTTTTTAATTTGCCCTTCTACTGGCTGGGGTTTAGATTGAGTTATTAGAGAAAAATACAAATTGCTTAGAGATGGCCTTATGGTTTCCTATTAAGCATGTGCCTGATTAATAAAAATACAACGTAGAGTCATTGCATTAGTGTCAGCACCGATGGATTTGTATCAGTTATGCTTGTTTCATGGGAATTTTCTGGACAGTGGTTACTGTTGGTGCAGGGTGCTCAGGCCACACCTGTACTTCCTCTGACCCGGGCACTGTGCGAATAGCCAGATTCTTTCTCTTTCTGGACCCCCAGGAGACTTGTCCCCATCCAAAGGAGGTCTAGAGAGCAGTTTTTTGTTTTTTTGTTTTTTTTTAATTTTGAGGCAGGGAGGGGCAGAGAGAGAGAGGGAGTCACAGACTGAAACAGGCTCCAGGCTCAGAGCTGTCAGCACAGAGCCCGACGTGGGGCTTGAACTCACAGACCATGAGATCATGACTGAGCCGAAGTCGGACGCTTAACCGACTGAGCCCCCCAGGCGCCCGGAGAGAGCAGTTTATCTTTCTTCTTTTGCTTCTTTTTCTCCTCAGATTGACTGTATGGTGATGACCCTAGATGGTGGTGAATTTACTCCTAGCCCTTATGTGGTGGTGCCCTTTAACCTTTATCCTGTGACCCAGCAACAATAGAGAATGTGGATGTAACACAGTGTCTTGGGGGTAACTCCCCCCTTTCTCTTTTAAAGCATTAACCAGAAAGATGACGAGCGGTCATAAGAGGCCTAGACGTTTTTCATTTAACAACTAACTGCACATACTGGCCATTTATGGGTAAACCCTTCAGAGAAGGATAGTCTTTGTAAATTATGAGAATCTCCAGGGAGGCAATGAATGTCTCTTGTTTCACTGTCTCGTTAGAGAGAAAGATTAAAATGCACTTTACAAAATCCATAATGATTTATTTATTTTTTCTCTTAGATGCATCAGAAAATATATTGGGCTAAAACATTCTTGCTCCTTTCTGCATAGACTGCTTGATAAATTCATCTATAAATCTTTGTAGTTTTGTTTTGAAGTCAGGGTGCTAGAATAGATATCCAAGCAAATTGACTTTGATTTTTTTACACAATATTATCCAAACATGTCTTACCTCTGGTGACTTTTTTTTTTTCCCTCTAAAATCAGTGTAGTTTAGGATATTACTTGGAATTTGGTTTAAAAACGTATTTGGAAGCGCGGATTTTTTGGTTGGCTATTTTTTTTCAGATTGACTTTTCAGCTTTATAAACAAATGGAATGCAAATTACATTTCCCAAAGTTAAGCGTGTGTTGGGGGGGAACCTTGTGAATCTGGGGGAACTGAATTTGGCTTTCTTTACCCAGAAAATAAAACTGCTGGTAAACAGAGCTGATACACCACTGTATTTGGCTAAATAATAGGCGACTGTGTTCTGGAGATTCTGCATCAACAAAATGTGGACAGTGGGGTTTTGCTTTTCAGTAGAAACCCAGAAAACTGTTGAGTTGGGGGAGGGCTCTGGGGGAGCACTCTGGTGGGATTAGGGAGGTATTATTGCAATTCTAACTATTCAACTCCTGTGAAACGCCATGCGTGCAATGCCCAGAGTCACCCCCACATGTTTTTATCACCGCACCCGCGGCAGTGACCTTCCTGAGCCCCGTGTTGTTCCTTCTGGCTTTCCTTCTAATCCGTCGGATGGTAGTGACTTGCCCCTGGCACTGGATGCATCTCCCTCCGCCACTGATGCCACCAAGTGCTCTCCTTGCCTGCTCAGAGCAGCCGTCCACGCAGAAGCTGTTGCTCTTTCCGGCCGGATGGTTCTCCTCCAACCTCAGCCTCCAGGCTGTACTGCTGTCCTCACCCCCTCTGGACATCCCGGAGGGTCCCAGGGCTCCGGCTGGGGCACCCCTCCTTTTCTCAGCCTCCACGCCGCCGACGTGTCTTATCCGGCCCCACGCACGTACAGACCATCTATACGTTGGTCGCTCTGTAAATTGTGTCCAGTCCGGATGCTCCTGAATACAGACTCCTGGCAAACCCACGCGGCCCACCATCTACATCACCGCTCCCCTTGCATATTTAAAAGGCTCTGAAGCTTAAGATATCCAGACGTGAACTTAATTAATTTTCTCCACCCTAGCTTGCTCTTCTGCTGCTGGTCTCTCTCAGTAAAACACCCCCGCGTGTGCTCAGCTGCTCAAGTAGAACAAAGGGCCGACCGAGAGCCATGTTCGATTATTTTTTCTTTCCCTCATTGGAAAGGAAGTTCATCAGAAAGTCCTTCCTCTTGGTTCTCTGTTCAGAATATACCCTAATCCACTCATCTTTCTCTCATCTCTGCTGCCACCCTCCTCCTGGCCCTGGCCCTGGCCTCCAGCCTCCTCCTGCTGGGGCCTCCCACCCAGCTCCCAGACCTCGGTCCCCGTGGGTTGCAGTCGGTCCGTTTACCTGCATGGTCAGGACGCTCTTTTTAAGTCGTATGTCACACTGTATCGTTCTGCTGCTTGCAAGTCTTCAGTCCTTCAGTGGCTTCCAGTTGCATGTAGAAATAAAACCCAGACTTCCTCCTCTGGCCTGTGAAACCACATATCACTTGCCTCCGCCCCCCCCCCCCTTCCCTCTCGTGCTAATGATCAGACACACTGACCTCTCCATCCCCTTAATGTGCTGAGCTCTTCTGATCTTGGTCCTTCGATGGTAGCTGTTCCCTCAGCCTGGGGAACCCTTTCCTTTTGATCTTTGCAAGGTATCTCCTTGTCATTGAGATCACGGCACAGATTGTAGGTCTGTCTCATCAGAGAAGTCTTCCCTGACCACCTGATTCAGATAGATAAATGCCTTTCCTATCATGTTACCTGGGTTTTAAAAACACACACACATTACAAATATTTTAATATTTTGATAGTTGTATTCAGTATTCTCGGTTTTCTTTATAATCCCGTTTATTTCTCAATCTTTTCTTTTGAGATGGTTACATATTCATAAGCAATCGTGAGAAATAATACAGATCCCTGTACCTTTTACACGGTTTGTTTCCTCCTATGGTAACATTTTGCAAAACTGTAGCACAGTACTACAACCAAGCTCTTTGCACTGATACAGTCAGGATACGGAACAGATCCGACACCATGAAGATGATGGCCATTCCTACTTCCTTCCTGATCTCACCCCCTCCCTGCCTTTAACTCCTGGCAACCATTAATTTGTTCTTCTTTCTTTAATGTTGTCATTTTGGAGGTGAGACATATCTGGAACCAACCGTGTGGTCTGTAACCTTTTGGGACTGGGTTTTATCTCAGCATAATACTGTAAACTGGATCACATTAATTGAGTTTTGAAAATTGAACCAAGTCTGCATCCTTGGAATACAATGCACCCGGTCATTGTATATATTTCTTTTTAATATATAGAAAAAATTTAGAGGAATAGAAGAATTTATTTGCTTCTATTTTGTCATGGAATTTTTGGGTCTGTATTCGTGAGGGATAATTGGTATTTTGGTGTTTTTTGTCACTGTGTACATTTTTCTTTTAAGTAGGCTCTATGCCCAAGGTGGGGCTTGAACCCATGACCCTGAGATCGAGAGTTGCACGCTCTACTGAGCCAGCCAGGCACCCCTGTCTGTGTAGTTTTGTATCAGGTAGTACTGGCTTAATAAAGTTACTGAATTGGGAAGTATTCTCTCCTATTCTGTTTTCTGGAGGAGACTGTGTAGAATCAGCGTTAATGTTTTTTTAGATGTTTAGTAGAATTTTCTATTGAAACTGGGATTAGAAGTTTCTTGTTTGGGGTTTTTTATTAGTTTGTGTTTTTCAAGGAATTGGTCTGTTTTATTTAGGTTATCAATTTTGTGTGTGGAGAGTCAGTGTTCTTGCATTATAATTTTTTTAATGTTTATTTTTGAGAGAGAGAGAGCACAAGTAGTGGAGGGAGACACAGAATCAGAAGCAGGTTCCAGGCTCTGAGCTGTCAGCACAGATCCCGATGTGGGTCTTGAATTCAGGAACCGTGAGATCACGACCTGTGCCCGAGTCAGAGGTCTAACCTACAGAACCACCCAGGTGCCCCTCCAGTATTATAATTTTGATGTCTGCAGGGTCCGTAGTAATGTCTCCCCTTTCATTCCTATACATTGGTAATAGCGTCTTTTCTCTTTTTCTTTGTCAGTCTTACCAGAGGTTTGTCAGTTTTTCTGATCTTTTCAGAAAACCAGGTCTTCATTTTTTCTCCGTTGTTTTGCTGTTTTCCATTTCATTAATTTTGACTTTCATTTCCTTCCTCTGTTTGCTTTGGTCGTTTTTGTTATTTATTTTATTTTTCTGTGTTCTCGAGGGAAATCAGATCAATGATCTTGAGATTTTTCCTCTTTTCTAATGTACGCATTGGCGCTACGTCGTTCCCTCTTGGCAGTGCGTTAGCTGTGTCTCACTAACTTTGTTGTGTTGTATTTTAATTTTCATTCAATCTTAAGCATACTTTAAGCTATTTTTTATTTATTTTGAGAGAGAGAGAGAGAGAGAGCAAGTGGGGGAGGGCCAGAGAGAGAAGGAGAGAGAGAGAGAGAGAATCCCAAGCTGATCGTACAGAGTCTGACACGGGGCTCGAACTCACCGAACCCCGAGACTGTGACCTGAGCTGAAATCAAGGAGTTGGACACTTAACCGAATGAGCCATCCAGGTGCCCTCATTCAGTGTACTTTTTGATTTCCCCTGAGACCTTCCCTTCAATCCACTGATTATTTAGAATTGTGCTTTTTAGTTTCTAAGTGCTTGTCATTTCCCTGTTCTATTCCTGTTACTGATTCCTAGTTTGATTCCATTGTCATTAGAGAATGCACTCTGGGATTTCAACTTTTAAAAATTTGTTGAGGTTTATCTTCTGGCTCAGGATATGGTCTATCTTCTTATATGTCCTGTGGGTACTTGAAAATGACATGTATCTGCTATTGTTGGGTGAAGTAGTCTGTAAATGTTGATTAGATCCCTCTGGTCAGTAGCGTTGAATTCTTCTATATCCTCACTGATTTCCTTTCAAGTTCTATTAATTGTTGGGAGAAGTCTCTATATATAGAACTGTAGAGCTGTCTTTTTTCTCTTTCGCTATCAGTTTTTCTTTGTAGAATTTGCATCTCTACTATTTGGTATATACACATTGAGGGTTGCTGTGTCTTCTGGTTGGATTTACCCTTTTAAATTTATTATCACAATAGGGGCGCCTGGGTGGCTTAGTCGGTTAAGCGTCCGAGTTTCGCTTAGGTCATGATCTCGTGGTTCGTGGGTTCGAGCCCCACGTCGGGCTCTGTGCTGACTGCCAGCTCAGAGCCTGGAGCCTATTTCAGAGTCTGTGTCTCCCTCTCTCTCTGACTCTCCCCTGCTCACGCTGTCTCTCTCTATCCTAGAAATAAATAAAAATATTAAAAAAAATAAATTTATTATCAAAATAAAATGTCCCCCTCTACCTCTGGTAATATTATTTGCCCAGCAGTTTCTTTTATCTGATATTAATGTAGCCAATTCTGTTTTCTTTTGGTTAATGTTTGCAGGATACAAATGTTTTTATCCTTTTACTTTCAACCTGCCTATACTGTAATATTTGAAGTAAATTTCTTGCAGAAACCCATATGGTTAGGCCATGCTTTTTTATTTTTAATATTTGTTTATTTTTGAGAGAGAGAGCGCCAAAGCGCGAGCAGGGGAGGGGCAGAGAGAGAGGGAGACACAGAAGCTGTAGCGGGGCCATGCTTTTTAATCCTGTCTTCCAGTCTGTCTTTTAAGTTGGTGTATTTAGACCATTTACATTTAATGTAATTATTTATATGTTAGGGCTGAAGGATACCATTTAATTGTTTTGTTTTTTGTTCTTTCATTTCTTGTCTGCCTCCCGCCCCCCCACCTTCCAGTGTGTTAATTGAAAATTTTTAGAATTTCATTTTGATTTATATACAGTTGACCCTGGAATAATACTGGGGCTGGGGTATCCTCACAGTTGAAAACCCACATATAGGTTTTGACTCCCATAAAACTTAATTGCTAATAGCTTGCTGTTGACCAGAAGCCCTACCAATCACATAAGTCGATTAACGTAGAATTTGTACGTTAAATGTATTATACGCTGTGGTTTCACAATAAATAAGCTAGAGAAAAGAAAAACTTTACTAAGAAAATCATGAAGAAGAGAAAATGTGTTTATAGTACAGTATTTGTACTCACTGAAAAAAAAGTGTGTGTTGGGAGGGAAGGGAGGGGGGACAGGTGGCGGGTGTAGCCCAGGGTGCTGGTCTTCCACAGCTTCATGGCCTTAGCTCAGGGGTCGCAGCTCCTGGGTGGCCCCTGGGCGGCATCGCAGGCCTGGGGGTGTCATACAGGAGCACCATCTGCCTGGAGGTCTCCAGGGGAGGATTGCTCAGCTGGTGGGATCCGCACCTGATGGGGAGGGGCTGAGGTCTGCGGCTGCCCTGGCGCAGCCCTGGCGCCCAAGTGTGCGAAGGACTCCGGTGTCGGGAGGGCTAGGGAGCCCTCTGGACCCAGTCACCCCCCCAGCACACCAGGGGACCTGTAGCCATGCCCGGTTCTAGACCCATGAGGGAGGTGCTGACGGCCTCCACCAGGCCCCCCCGACACCTAGGGCAGCAGGACGGACCTCAGCACAGTCTCTTCGCTTGGGTCCCATGGAGAGTGGGGTAGACAGTTGTAAGTAAACGTTCTGTGGCTTTTGCTGCCAACCCTTAAAAAAAATCTGCATATAAGTAGAACCCTTGCCGTTCAAACCCATGTTGTTCAAGAGTCAACTTTATAGTGTTTTTGAGTGTTTCTTGGTGGCTGCTCTGAGTGGTTGCTCCGGGTATCATATTCTAGGTACATAATTTATCACCAGTCTACTGGTGTCATCCTTTTACCAGTTTTAGTGAAATGTAGACATTATTCTTCTCCATTTGTAATATTAATGGTGTTAGATTTTTCCTCTCTGTTGACTGTTTCCTGTGTGTATTTGGAAGCACATCAGACAGTGTCCTGTGATTATGATTTAATTGTTGTGATGTAGTGATCGTCTTGCTTTAATCATCAAGTGTAATTTGGAAAACTCAAGAGGAGGAATCTATTAAAATTACCCGTATTTTTGCTTACTGTGTTCTTCCCTCCTTCCTGATGTTCCGGGGGGACTTTTATCATTTCCTTTCTGTTTCAGGAAATTCCTGTAGCCATTCTTTTAGGCTAGGCCTGCTGACAACACATTCTCTGTGTTTTTATTCATCTGAGAATGTCATGATTTCTCCTTCATTCCTGAAGGATATTCCTCTGGTTATAGGATTCCTTATGGCAGCACTTTTTATTCAGCATCGAAAATTGTGCTACTTTCTTCTGACCTCCGTGATTTTTGATGAGAAATCTATGATTTGAAGTTTTTTTTTTTTCCTTCTATACATTAGGTGTCATTTCTTTCTCATTGCTTTTAGAATTCTTTGTCTTTGGTTTTTTAGAAGTTTGACCATGTTGTGTTATAGAGTGGGTTTCTCTTGCTTCATCCTGCTTGGGGCTCGGTTAGCTGCTTCAGTCTGTAGGATTTCAACTTCAATCTGGAGATTTTCAGCCCTTATTTCCTCTAGTGTGTGTATTTTTTGTTTGTTTGTTTTGTTTTGTTGTTGATCATCTTCCTCTGCACTCCGTGGTTGAGTTGAAGGCTGAATCTTTTTATTTTAGTTATTGTTTTTTTTCAGTTCTACAATTTCTGTTTTGTTCTTTATATTGTCTGTTTCTTTGCTAAAACCTTATTTATTTTGAGAGAGACAGAGACAGCGTGAGTCGGGGGGGGCAGGTAGAGAGGGAGAGAGAGAGAATCTCAAGCAGGCTCTGTGCTGCTGGCACAGAGCCCGATACGAGGTTCGAACTCATGAAATTGCAAGATCATGACCTGAGCCAAAATCTAGCTGGACGCTTACCTGACTGAGCCACCCAGGCGCCCCTGCTGAAACTTACCATTTCTTTGCTGAGACTTCCTGGTTTTTCATTAGTTTCTAGTACTGTCATAATTGCTTGCTGGCTCTTTTAAAACCTTTCTCACGTAATTTTAGTTGTTGTGTCATCTTGGTGGTGACATCTGCTGATTGTCTTTTCTCATTCAGTTTGAAATCTTCCTGGTTCTTGGCACAATGGTGACTTCTTACATTGAAGCCTGCACATTTTAAGTATTGTTTTATGCAACTCGGGCGTATTTAAATTGTCTGTTTTTACTGGCTTGCTTTCCCACCTCTCCGGCAGGGGAAGATGGCGGCACTGCCTTGTGACTTCCAAGCGGGGATGGACGCCCTGCTTCCCCACTCAAACCCTTGATACTCAGAGTGAGGCTCCTCCTTCCTGTTGAGCAGGAGTGGGAGTTCGGGCTCCCACGGGGCCCTCCCCGGTGCCTCCCCGGCTGGACAGGTAGGGTGTGTCCTGGCCGCAGCTAACGCCGTGGAGTAGACGGCCTCGTTCCCCCTGGGCGGCAGCGAAAGTTCTAGCTCACGGCTGAGCCTTCCAGCAGGGAGGGGTGGGGCACCTCATTACCCCTTGGGGAAGTGGGGGCTCCCTTCATAGCCTCCACTGACACCAAAGGTGAGAGCAAGGTGGGAGCTGCTACTCCCTGGCGGAGATGAACGTCCCAACTCCCTACTCGGTCTTGTCCGGCACGACCCCAGAGTCCCGGATAAGGTGAGGGTTTGGTCACCTCATTCCCGCCTGGCAAAGGTGGCGGCTTCCCACTCCTCCTTTACTGGGGTGCATGTTGGCGGGGCCGTGGTCCTTTCTGTCGTGCTCGGCGCAGAGCTGGAGGAGAATGGGTTTTATCCAAACGTTTTCTGTGCTGCTAGACTGCTCCTTGCCTGGTCCTTTGACTAGAGAGAGTGAGTCTTTACTGGGGCTGTTTTTCCCTCCTGCGCCTGTGAGCAGTTCTGGGTTGCTGGCTCAGCTCCAAATCTTGCGTATAAGGTGAAAAAAGAAAACTCAAGGGACTCACTCCTGTGTCATTTCTCGGGTCCTGAGCTTCCTGGCTAGTATACCTTCTTCTCTCCATCTTTTAGGGTCTTCTTATGTTTATATATAGTGTCCAGGCTTTTTAGTTGCATTTAGTGGAAGGAATAGGAAAAAGTAGATCTGTCCCATCTTCCCTAAAACAGAAGTGGTCTGTGTTACCCAGTTAAAATCCCTCCTTAGCAGATGTAACTGTCTGTTAATTTCTTGTCGTGTTTATCCCTTTTGGAATCCTAAATCTTTTAAACCGTGCCCAGCACACACTACGTGCTCAGTAACTGCTAACGTTCAATGGTGAGGATGGTGAATCAGAGCCCAAATGGTCTCCTTCTATTGAACTCCAGCCCCTGGTTTGCTTAGATCCCCCTGATCCGTGGGGGAGGAATGTTCAAAAATCGAGATTTTATAAAAATGTCCTACTTTAAAAATACTGGCAATTAAAACATTTAAAAAGCAGTGCAGGTCAAGAGGAAAACCTTGTGTGTTGAATTAATTTTGTCTCCTGCCAAACGGTTGGTAACTTTTCCTGAAAAGTCTTATCGACCAGCATATATCGCTTGAAGGTTTCCTCGGCAGGTCAGCTTTTTTTCTCCGGTTTGAATGGAAGAAGGGTGATTCCTGGTTGCCCGTGCCATTGCCAGTGTTTGCTCAGGAGCTAAACATGCTTTTTGCGAGACACCTCTTGGCTTTTTGTCTGGGGATGTTCCTGGAAACTCAGCTGGAAGGCATAGTGGATGGAGCTGCACGGAGCATTGGCCCATGTGCTGGGCTCTCCAGAGGAGCTTGGCTGGCATAATGTGGGAGCTGTGGAATGATCAGGTGCAAGGGCAGAGAGCTGTCAAGTCATGGTACGGATTTGACAGCTCTGAGTGGGCAGAGCGCAGAAGGCAGGCTTTGAAATGAGTGGGCAGCCTCACACGGCTCTGCAAACGCTGGCGAGAAATGAGGAGCAGCCTGTGTCTCGCTTGGAGTGACCTATTTAGGAATATTTTGAGAAGAGGAATGTGGGATTAGGTAGTTTCTAGAATGTTCTAAGGCCGATAAAACCCCTCGTTTGGTGTCCTTGTCGAGTGTTGGCATGTCGGAAGTAAAAGTCGTGTATCTCAAAACAGCGCTTAATACATTTTTTTGTAACTCATAAAATTTGTTTTAAAAAAGTTAACCAACTGGGGTGCCTGGGGGGCTCAGTTGAATGAGCGTCCGACTTCAGCTCAGGTCATGATCTCATGGTTTGTGAGTTCGAGCCCCACGTCAGGCTCTGTGCTGAGAGCTCGGAGCCTGGAGCCTGCTTTGGGTTCTGTGTCTCCCTCTCTCTCTGTCTCTCCCCCACTCACACTCTGTCTCTCAAAAAATAAACCATGAAAAGCGTTAAAAAGAAAAGTTGACCAACAGCCTTGAACTTTATCCATCCTTGAATCCCTACTATTCAAATTGATGTCTTAGACCAAATGCTTTTTCCAAGTCTAAAACACATGGTCCTGTCTCTTTAAGGGTTAATTTCTCAACATGCGGGGAGGACCTCTGGGCCAAGAGAGAGGTTGTACAGTTAGCATAGAATGGAGACGTTTCAGAGTGTAAACGGCATATAAAACCGCATAGTTTGGCCATAAACAGTGAGGGTTTGGGCCCTTGGAAGCTCAAAAGCCAAGAATTCACTTCTTTTATTTCTCTTGCTCTTCAGCAGTGGAGTCGCGTCCTAGGGACAGTGGGTGGAATCCCAGCTTCATTTTGAGGGCGTAGTAACGAGAGTGTGTGCAGTTGGAAAGATAAAGGAATTTCTCTTTTCTTGCCTCTTTCTCCCTTGAGTGGCCGTTGTTCAATCAAGTATATTAATTGCGCCTTTGATTCAACTACATGCTACATGTTTGGGAGCTCACCTTCCAGGAGCGGGGTCTGCAGTGATGTTGGTGGAAGAGCTGGGACGTGCAGAGGCCGGGGTGGTGGTGGCGGGGTCTGCCTTTGAAGAGCGGCTGTGCAGAGATGGGGGAGCTGCTGGCCTCCCCGGCGTGAGATCTCTGCGAGGGGGGTGGGCCAGAGGGCAGGTAGCTGGGAACCCCCAAAGAGGGTGGGACTTGGGGCCGGAGGGAGTAGGTTTCCCTCTGTTGGCCAGGAAGCGTGACTTCGGGAGAGAGTAACTTACCTCTTCTGGGGGTTCGATGTGCTCTTCCCTGGATGGGGATAGTGAGACCGATGTCACAGGTTGTTTGTGAGAGTGTCAGTTTATTTAGCGTTTTGTGTTTGCACGGACCCTAGGTAGTACTCAGCACACATCTGTAATCTTCACAGCAACCTGTTCAAGCAGTTGCTATTTTCACCATGTTAACCAATCAGAAAACATGAACATCCCCTCCGGGGCGCCTGGACCTCCCTCCCTGCGTCTCCACGTCTGCCCTGGGGACTCATCCACCTACCAGATGAGTGAGGAGCCCAGAGAGGTGACGGCTCTCAAGCTCACAGAGCTTTCTCATCTTCGAGCAAGGGCTTGAACTCAGCACCAATGAAGGCCTCGGTGTGTGCTGCTTTTTTCATGTAATGAGTACGATTTCTTAAGAATGGATGAATTAATGCGCAGGCTGATAAAAGCATCCTTCTGGGGAACAGGGAGAAAAGGTTTGCGGTATTTTTGTTTGCCATCCTAATTTTTACATTTATTCATTAGAAAAAAATTTTAATGTTTATTTTTGAGAGAGAGCAAGAGCATGAGCAGAGGAGGGGCAGAGAGAGAGGGAGACACAGAATCCAAAGCAGGCTCCAGGCTCCGAGCCGTCAGCACAGAGCCTGACATGGGGCTCGAACTCATGAACCACAAGATCATGACCTGAGCCGAAGTTGGAAGGATACTGAGCCACCAGGTGCCCCTTAACCTGTTACTTTAAAATTTTTGATGGTAAGAACGCCTAGGTGGCTCAGTCGATTAAGCTTTCGATCATAATTTTTAAAGTAACAGGTTAAGGGGAGCCTCAGTGGCTCAGTTGGTTGAGCATCTTACTCTTGATTTTGGCGCAGGTCATGATCTCATGGTTCATGAGAGCCTGCTTGGGATTCTCTGTGTGTCTTTCTCAAAATAAATAAACTTAAATAAAATAAAATAACAGGTAAGTGAAAAATGGAATCATTTCTATGCATTTTATTGTCTATAGCAGGTTCGCCAGGAGGTACGTGAGGAGCGTGTAGGGCATATTCAGTGAGTGTTTGATTCGACAGGGCATCCGTTCACCTGCTGCTTTGGCTGTTGACCATTCTTTCCCACATCCCTGCACATGCCTGGGGGGTTGTTCTAAGTGTGTTTTCCTTGCCTCTTTTCTTCTTGTTCCTTGGGTGCTCCTGGCTTCAAGGCTGGCATCCATCAGCCCCTCTCCACCCTACCCTGACCCTCCCCTCCCCCCCACCAAAAAAAAAAACACCCAGAAGAACACTCCATCCGTCTCTTTTCTGTTCCTTCTGTCTGGAACATTCCACTCACATTTTTGGAGCCTGCAGAACTTCACCTTGCCCAGCTTCCTTGTATTTTTCTTCTTTTTTTTCTCCAGAGCTTCTGCTTGCCTTTGCACTCCCTGAGCCCTGACCTACACTCCTCGATAATGTCACGTTTACTGTGTTGAAATTATTTTGGTTACTTGTTGGGCCCCCATCCTAGATACTGTAAACCGCTCTCACACAGAATTCTTCAGAGATGCTTGTTGAGTGAATCAGTGATTGTTTATGTTGCATTCTTTTTCCATGAGTTCGAGCTCACTGCTTTTCCAGAAATCTGAGGTTTCTAGATTCCCGATGGCTACATAACTGAGGTCTTGTACCGAAACTAAAATGTCCTTTTACTATATTAGTTTTGTGTTGAACGCTGGCCATCTACTTTGTTTGGTGTTCTGGCTTTTACAAATTAGGAGTCAGGATTTCTAAAACTCGTACCTTCGTATCCAGGAAAGATGTTTTGCAGTCAACTGATCTCATTCCATGGGTAGCACCATAATGCTCATGGAGACTGGCTTTACTTTGCAGAGGGGTTGGGTGCTGTACACAGTATTCTTAGAGGCAGGATCCTGCTTCATCCTCATGGTAACTCTGTGGGTTTGTTATCTCCCTTTTATGCAGGAAGGAATGAAGGTGGGCAAGATTAAATAAAACTCGTTCAAGGTCGTGCAGCTGGAAAATGGTCCTCATGAGCGCTCAAGGTCAGGCCTGTGTGATTTCAAGACAACACAGGACACGTCCCCATCGCGTGAGATAAATCCATTGCTGTCCTCTGCCCTCTTCCTCATGAGTTTTAATATCTGCACAAATCCAAGGTGTTGTCTTCATCACTCAATTGAAATAGATATTGTCTCGTTAGACCCTGTGGGCTCAGTGTAGCCCATCACCTATTCTTCTGGACAGATTGTGAGCTAAGAATGATTTTTATAGTTTTGTCATGGCTGAAGGAAATAAAAACCAAAACGGTGTTCTGTGACCCGCGATAATTGCATGCAGTCCGGATTTCAGTGTCCATAGAAATAAAGTTTTATTGGCACACAGCCACGCCCGCTTGCATACGCGTTGTCTGTGGCCACTTTTGCCCTATCGTGGCCGAGTTGAATAGTTGTGACAAGTGACAGCCTGCAGCATAAAGCCTGAATTCTTACTGTCTGGCCCTTTGCAGAGAAAGTTTGCTAACCTTGGCTCTGAAATGGAAGCCGGGGCGTGTGTGTCTGCCGGAGCCCTGAAAACATCGTGTCTGCGTCTGCAGTGGGGCCGTGCGTGTTTTGGAGACTCTCCAAGCACTTAGCAGTTCTGATTCATCCCGGTGACCTGGGAGGGGACTTCGCTCTGGAAATACATACTTACTGTGTAATTCCAGAGACTTCTGGGTACAGAAGTCACCTGTGCTGATGCCTCCTCTGGTGTCACACTTGCAGCTCTCCCCAAAGTTCGCGGTGCTGGAGAAGAGGGACCACGGGATACTTGGACGGGGAAGCAGGGACCTCAGCGTGTCTTCTGGTTACAGGTCGTTTGGCCCGTTGCCACGCGGCTCATTGTGATTCCTCACACAGGGGGCCGGCCGGGCCCACGCCACTGCCGTCATTCCCTTCTTGTTTTAATTATTCCGACTTTTCTTTTGCGTTCTCCTTTGCTTCGTTCTGAAAGAGACCCAATTGGCTGTTCTTGCCAGCTCTCTCCTGGCTCTTCCCAGGGCTCAGAAATGATTCTTGAGGGTGATGTCATTTCCACGTTTCTCTTTCTTCTCTAGCACGACTTTGATTAAATACGTGTATCTTAATGTGTGAGCTGTGTTCTAAGGGAGTTGATCGCAGTATCTCCTCACAGGGACCGGGGCCAGTCTTCGCCTCAGCTAACCTCGCTTGCTTTGTACAATAGCAGTGGAATGTTCTGGCTTCCGTCGCAGCAAGAGTGGATCATGTATGTTCCATAGGCTTTTCAGAAACCTCATGCAGAAATTATGTGAACCAGATGGTACCCTTTTGAGTTGCCAGACATGCATATTTTAAAGAAATATGGTGTATTTATTCTCCTTGGGAGACTTGGGGGAGGGGGGTGAGTTCTTGGGAGATGGAAGGCAGCTGAAATGGCTACAGTTGAAGAATTTTTGGAGCTTGTCGTCGAATCGAGGAGTGTAGTAATACAGAAGACCAGCACAGATTGTTAGGAGGCAAATATTATTGCGTTTATTTAATTTACTTCTCTGAGAATGAAAGCCCTGTGGACTTAAATAAAAGGATTAATTCACGATGTTTTTTCTCTGATAAGACTAATGATTTGCTCACTTCGATCTCTTCGGGGGATCTTGGGGCCCTGAGAGTAGGGGGTGGGAGTGGGTGAGGCTGTCTGGGTCCGGAGGGCCGGGGGGAGGAAGGGCCGGGGCATCTAACTGCAAGCTAACGGGACAGGGCGAGGGAGGTCACTCTGCTAAGACTTGGGAGAATTGCGGGTTGTGGGAGGGGCAGAGCCGGTGCGGGGAGGGCTGTGGGTTCCCCCGTGAACCCGAGGGAGAGGAAGATCCGCCAGAGGCCCCCACCCCCAGCCCCTGCTCTGAGCAAGGACAGCAGGGCAGGAAGCCGCATCCCTCTGCACGTAGCATGAAGAGCATAGGGGAGCGCGCCGCCTCCCTGCCTCTCTGCACCAGCGCCTGCTGGGGACATGCTTCCTGGT
This sequence comes from Crocuta crocuta, assembly GCF_008692635.1. Lineage (NCBI taxonomy): Eukaryota > Metazoa > Chordata > Mammalia > Carnivora > Hyaenidae > Crocuta > Crocuta crocuta. The sequence continues at coordinate 8,792,420 of NW_027531904.1, forward strand.
GCCTCAGTCTTCTTGCCTGTAAAATGGAGGTAATACTTCAAAGGGCTGACGTGTGCCTGAAGCTTACATTGTATGTGTTTTGATTCTAACTGATAGGTTGCTGGTGAAGGTGAGTCATTATGTATCTAAAGTGCTTTGCATACAATACACGGTTCAATAGGAGGTGATTTTCTGATAACGATCACTCAACAGGGACAATACATAATCTATTATATATATATACATATAAGTCATATGTTGAAAAGTTTGAGTTCAGAGTCAGGGAGACCTGATGGGAGTTCCAGCTCAGCCAGTTAGCTGTTCAACCTTAGACAAGTCACTTCCCTTCTACAAGCCTCAGTCTCCTTCTCTGTACAATGGGGTGAATGGCAGCTTGAGCAGGGCGCGCTTGCTTGGAGGACTCGGTGCCCTAATGCATGTGGAGTGATCAGCACTGGGCCTGTACACGATAAACACGCCGTGGTGCCGCCTCTGAGCCTTCTCTGCTGGCTTCGTGCCTGGGACAGAAAACCAGACTCGACTCCTTCAAGCAGAATTTGTCCAAGCTTCACGCGCACAAGCTCTTTATCCCGTGAGAACCTTCTCCTGGGGTTTTGGGGAGCAGAAGACCTCCCTGGGCGACGACTTGGGGCTCTCAGCTCCTCACAACCCCTGCACGATGCCACATGTTTTCATACTGTGTGTATGAAGTCCTGCACTTACCAGTATGTGAATTAAGGGCTAGGTGCATATTTTCAGGGCCCTTCAAAGGCGAGCACATTTGAGATCAACACTGAAGGAATATTTCCTTTGTTTCATTTAAATTGTAGTAGTGTGGCCTGATGGTTAGAGAGTTTGGGGTGTCGAGGTAGTATAGCTGGACTGTGTGTATGGTTCTTCTTGGTTTGGAGGCCCCCAGAGGCAGACCTCAGACCTTGAGGCAAACATTTCTGGAAAGGTAGTTATTTTGGTTGTTGTTGGTTTTGAGGGGACCCCGGGAAACCCAGTGGGAGAGTGGGGGGAAGGGGCAAGGGGGAGAAGGAAGCCAGTAGGAAGCGACCAAGTTAGTTACCTGTGAGGGTGTCTGGGCTCAGCGCTCCTGGGGATGGTGTGCTGGAAGGCATCGGGAAGTTGCCCACGCAGAGGGAGGAGGCTGGGGGCATTCGTCTCCCCCCCGCCCTGCCCACCATTGGCTGAGGGCTGCACGCAGGGGCATCAACCACCGGGCACTTCCAGTTTGTATGCCACGTGGGCTGATGCAGCTGGGAAAACGCCCAAACGAAAGCCAGTCTAAAAGTTGCAGGTGCTCGGGGCGCCTGGGTGGCTTCGTCAGGTACGCGACCGACTCTTGGTTTTGGCTCGGGTCACGGGGTCGCCGTTTCTGAGATCGAGCCCTGCATCGGGCCGTGTGCTGACAGCACAAAGCCTACTTGGGATTCTCTCTCTCCCTTTCTCATTGCCCGTCCCCTACTTGCACTGTCTCTCTCTCTCTCTCTCAAAATAAACAAACACTAAAAAAAAGTTTAAAAAAGTTGCAGGTGCTTGCAGGAAACAGTCTGGAGCATCTAGACCGTGGACCGTGGGCAGGGAACGCATGGCATAGCTCTCTGCCTGTGAGGTGGAATGTCTCTAACAGCATCTGATCTTGGGTATGCTGTTGATGGTGCCTTAGTTTTTTCATCTGTAAAATGGGAGGTAATAATAGTACCTCCTTCCTAGACTTGTGACGAGAACAAATTGAATGGATATGTTTAAGGCACTTGGTAGAATGCTTGCTATATAGTAATTGCTAATGAAATACTAGCTTTTATTTTTACATGGTTTTTCTCCAAATTTCTTCAGGTTGTAATTAATTTTACCATGTTCAGTGTGATGTAAGATGAAAATCCTTTGAAGGAAAATTCATTTTTAGCTGTTTCTTGGACATCTAAATAAAAAATTTGTTAAATAAAACAATTTATCCAATTTTTATTTTAAAACCATTGCAACACCAATGAAAAAATCCAAGGTAAAAAAAAAAATGCCTCTTTAATCCTGTCACCCTTATGCTCCCATTTTTATCTTTCTGTTTCTTTGGAGTCTGTCAATATAAATTCACATATCTATACCGTTGTAACAATTAAAGACCAGCTCCATTTTTATCACTGTTTGATCTAATACTGAAGTAACGACCGTGTACCGGGCATACTTGCTCGGCTTTATCTCATACGGTTATAGCAACTCGATAAAGAAGATGCTACTGTCCCTATTTGACAGATGGGAAAACTGAGGCGCACAGAGCTCATGCAGCATTTTTCAAGACACATGGTTGGCATTTTGTGGGGCCCCTCATGATGAGTGAAATTGAACTGACATTAAAAGTGCATTTTCGGGGCGCCTGGGTGGTTCCGTCATTAAGCATCTGACTCTTGATTTGGGCTCAGGTCCTGATCTCGCAGTTCGTGGGATTGAGCCCTGCGTCAGGCTCTGTGCTGGCAGTGCGGAGCCTGCTTGGGATTCCCTCTCCCTCCCTCCCTCTTTCTCTCAATAGATAAACAAACATTAAGAAGAAAAAGAAGTGCATTTTCACTGGGGCACACTGTCTTTCCCGGTACCTGTTAGTTTGCTTGTTCTGTGTGGATTAAGGGAACGAATTCCTACCACGGAGACTTGAAACACGGCCGTCTTTGCCCCTGACAGAGGCGACGTGATCCTCGGATGTTAGGTGGGCATTGGATTTCCAGGAATTTGTCCGTTTTGCCCCATTCAGGTGGAGCTGTATTTGAGCTCCTTTGACATGTTCACTTGGCTAATGGCTTCATTTACTGAGTTCCATTCAACCAGGCAAGCATATTGTCTAAGAGCAGAAATCTCAGGCTGGAAAAAGGGAACAGCAGTTTTCTTTAATCACGCGTTTGAAAGAGCACATTGGTGCGTTCTGATGGCAGAACTTCATATCCTAGAGCTCTGTGCCGGAAGGTTCTGGGAGACTCAGGGACTGATCATTTTTTTCTGAAGTAAATCCCTCCTTTGACTCATGCAGGGAAATCTGTGGTTTGAAGTACGTGCATGGAAAAGAAAGCTGTTCTTGCCAAATCTGTCTGGCAGAAGTGGGGCTCTCAGAGTTGCTGTTTTCTACCCGAGACCATCTGCCTGAGAGATGAGTGTTTGCAGAAGCCGCTGGAGGGGTGCTGGGGTCCAGGGCGGGGGAGCAGTCGGTTTTCTTACTAAAAGATGATGATGCTGAAGACGGGCCAGTCATTTCCAGTTTATCAGCAAACAGAAAAGATGATCCTAATGTGTCTTGTCACTTCGGGACGTTAGAGCGGGCCCTGTGTGGCATCTATCCTGGCCAACTCAGGTCCTGATATTTCCTTCTTTATATTTCACCATTGTGATCAATGTAAAAACGTGCTGTAATGTTTGGGTATAGGATACTGATTTCATAGGCATGCTGGTCATTTGTTTTTCTTCTTGTACAAGTTACCTTTGTAGTAAATCTTTAAATTTTTTTTTTTTAATGTTTGTTTATTTTTGAGAGAGATACAGAACACCATTGGTGGAGGGGCAGAGAGAGAGAGGGAGACGCAGAATCCGAAGCAGCTCCAGGCTCCGAGCCGTCAGCACAGAGCCCTACACAGGGCTGGAACTCACCAGCAGTGAGATCATGAACTGAGCTGAAGTCGGACGCTCAACTGAGCCGCCCAGAAGCCCCCATAGTAAATCTTTAAAGTCAGGTACTATCAGTCCTCTAGCTTTGTTCTTCTCCTTCAATATTGTGTTGGATCTTCCGGGTCCTTTGCCTTTCCCTAGAAAACGGTAGGATCCCTGTGCTGGAATACGTCATCTGCATCGTGTATACTTTTTTTTTTAATGTTTTATTTATTTTTGAGAGAGAGAGAGAGAGAGACAGCGTAAGCAGGGGCGAGGCAGAGAGAGAGACAGACACAGAACCTGAAGCAGCTCCAGGCTCCGAGCTGTCAGCACAGAGCCCGACGCGGGGCTCAAACCCACAAACCGTGAGATCATGACCTGAGCCGAAGTTGGACGCTTAACCGACTGAGCCACCCAGGCGCCCCTGCATCATGTATAATTAACACAGTTAACATGATGCCGTTTTGGCTTCATTGTCTCTTCCTTTCCTGAGCTGTTTTAACAAACATCATAACATTTCATTCCCAAACAGCTCCGAGTGCACGTCTGGGACACAAGAACATTTTTTCTGCTCAGCTGAGCCACCGTGATCACACCTCACAGGCTTTGTATATCATCTGGTGTCCAGCCTGAACCCAGACCGCTCCCTTCGTGCCCCCAGACGTCTTGTCTAGTGGGCCCGTGCGACCTGCAGTCTAATCAGGGACCGCATACTGTGTTCAGCTGTTGTGCCTCTTAAATCTCTCTGTTTAAAAAATGACACAGTTCATTGGCATTTATTACCTTCATGGTGTTGTGTTCCGTCTGGTTTCAAAACACCTCGCCTCTCCAAAATACAGCCGCGTGCCCCGAGTGCCGTTACCCTCCACGCCCCTCGTCCCCGGTGACCGGTGGCCTGCTCTCTTTCCTTATGGATTTATCTATTCTAGATAATTCATATACATGGAGTTATCTAATATGTGACCTTTTGTGTCTTGCTTCTTTTATTTGCCATGATATTTTTGAAGCTCATGCATGTTGTGTCAAGGCTTTATTCCTTTTTATGCCTGCGTAGTATTCCCTTGTATGTACATACCTTGGTTTATCCATTTATTTGTTGATGGACATTTGGGGTTTTGCACTTTGGGCCGTCACGGCTAGTGCTGCTGTTATTATTTATCTTTGTTAGCTTGGGCTGCTGAAACTAAGTACCGTAGAGACTGGATGGTTTTTCTTTTATAATGGTTTTTTTTGTTTGTTTGTTCTTTTTTGAGCAGGGAGGGTGGGGAGAAGGGGTGACAGGATCCACATTTTAATTTTTTTAATGTTTACTTTTGAGAGAGAGACAGAGCATGAGCAAGGGAGGAGCAGAGAGAGAGGGAGACATAGAATCCGAAGCAGCTCCAGGCTCTGAGCTGTCAGCACAGGGCCCCACGCAGGGCTCGAACCCACCTTGAGATCATGACCTGAGCCAAAGTCGGATGCCTAACTGGCTGAGCTCCCCAGGTGCCCCCGGATGGTTTAAACAACATCTGGTTCTTATAGCTCTGGAGGCTGGGACATCCTTGGTGCCAGCAGATCTGGCCTCCGGTGAGACTCCTTGCCTTCTTGCTGTGTCCCCACAGGGTGAAGAGGCTGAGCTCGGGTCTTTCTTCCTCTTCCTGGAAGGGCACTCGTCCCATGCTCATGACCTCACATAAACCCGATTACTTCCCAAAGGTTCTACCTCCAGATACCATCATGCTGAGGACTGGTGCTTCCGCATACAACTTTGGGGGGATGCAAGCATTCAGTCTGTAGCCTTCAGCTCCTTTGTCCCCTAAACTCCTGCCCCTTGTGCATGCAGGATCCATTCACGCCCTCCCAACAGCCCCGGAAGGCTTACCTGCAGCATCAACAGGTCTAAAGTCCAAAGTCTCATGTGAACATCCTCTAAATTGGGTGTGGGCGGGACTTCAGAGACAGTTATCTTGAGGCAGAGTTCCTTTCCAGCTGTGAACCCGGGTGAGTTATGTGCTTCTGAGTTACAAGGTGGCTCAGAAGACAGATTCCCAAAGGGCAAGGTCAGGAGGAGGGAGTGAGTGACAGATCCCAAGCATGTCCCAAACCTAGCAAGGCAAATACCATTACATCTTAAGCCTTAAAAATAAGTCTCTCCGGGTAAGTGCTCTGTCTTTGGGACCCACTTGGGTCCAATCCCACCTTTAGGACCCATGGGGTGGCCCCATCTCCATCCCTCCATCCCTCTGTCTGTTAAGAGTCATGCCCCCAAGGCTCCAGGGGACTGTCCCCCCAACCATCTCGCCTCACTTTGAAACTGAGGACCCAGCCCTCATCACTCTGAATTGACTTTGGAATCATTCTTGGGTTGTCTTGCCCAATAGTGCGTGTTCACAGCTAAATCGTTCTATGGTCCAGTCCCTTAGCATCTAAGAAGCCCCTTCATTTTGTCCTTACTCCCTTCGTTTCAAACTGGTAGTGCTCCTGCTGGGTGGCTGACTTGATTCCTGGCTCACATCCACGCGAATCTCCTTATTAAATGGCGTTCAACCACACCACTAGTGAGCTCTTCAGAATGAGCTTTTTCTTTTCTTTTTTCTTTTCTTCCTTTTCCTTTCCTTTCCTTTCCCTTCCCTTTCCTCCCTTCCCACCCCTTCCCTCTCTGTCTCTTTCTTTCTTTCTTTCTTTTTTTTCAGTATGGATAGGTGGCAGAGAATTGCCCAGATCTTTAGCTTCTGGTTCCTTTTTGCTTAACAATGACTTCTTCAATTAATTTCTCTCTTCTCTCATTTTAACAATAACTAGTCAGGAGAAACTAAGCTGTTCCTTCAGTATTTTGCATAGAAATTTCCTCAGCCAAGAATCCACTTTCTTCACTTATGAGTTCTGTGTTCCATGAAATACTGGAACATAGTTTCAGCCATGTTTTCTACCACTTTCCATCAGGGACCACCTTGTGTCCATTGCCCACTAACATGTTCCTCCTTTCCATCCGCGGCCTCCCCAGAGTGGCCTTTACTCTCGCTATTTCTGTTGACATTTTGTTCATGGTTATTTCTGTAGCTGGAAGAAGAAAGAAGCTGTGTTTTCTCTCTGAGCTCTTACCAGGATCTCCCATACATCCATATTTCCAGTGGCCCCTGAGACTGCTTGAGCCTCTACTTATACCCAGTTCCGTACATGCTAGGAATTTGTTTCTAGGTATTTGTGACAGCAGCACCCCACTTCGTGTTGCCACTGGCTTAGTCAGCTTGGGCTGCGTAACAAAATACCATTGACCCGATGGCTTAAATGTCCCTGGATGGAAGTGCAAGATTCAGTTCCTGATGACAGCCATGTTCCTGGTGATCACCCTGTTCCTGGCTTGCAGTTGTTCATCATTTTGCTGTGTCCTCAGATGGAGGAAGAAGAGAGCTCTGGACTCTTCTCCATCATATGAGGACACCAGTCCCATCTTGGGGACAGGGTCTCACCCCTCATGACTTGATCTCAGTGTAATTCTCTCTCAAAGGCTCCGCCTCCAAATACCATCCCATGGGGTTAGTGCTTTTAGGCGTGAGTCTGGGTGGGGCCACAAACATTAGGACACAACAGGACTCAAATCACGACGTGTAAATATTTGAGTACCTTTTCAGTTCTTTGGGTCTGTGCCTATGAGTGGGGTTGCTGGGTCATTCTGAAATCCAGAAGAGTTCCCTTCCCTTGGTTTCTTCCCTTCCCTTCTCTTCCCTTCCTTCCCTTCCTTCTCCATTCCTTCCTTCTTTCCTTTTTGTTGTTGTTGTTGTTGTTGTTTTTGTTGCTGTTCTTTCCCCCGTGACATCCACTTGTTGAAATGACCATCCGCGTTCCACCTTCCGCCCTGGCTTCCCTGGTCTAATTGTTTTCTCAGGCACCTTTTCAGCATGTTCCTCTGGGCGTCGTGTTTCCTGTTATTTGATGACAGTGTTTTCATTCTCTCTGCCGTCTCTTCTTTCCTCCCGTCGTTCTGTTTGGTAGACTGGCCTCTCCTCTTCCGTGCGGGCCCGTGTTCGGGGACGTGCCCTGTCCCCACTGCGGACCCGGAGCGGATGCCGTGGGAAAGCGTCTGCACTGGAGCTACGAGCGGGGAGGCCTTTGCGCTCATTCCTCGAGGGACTGTCTTTGTTCTCTTACGCTTCACGTTCCCGTCCTTGGCCTCACACTTGTTGGCTTGTATTTGCTGACCCGTGAATAGGCCCAGTGTCTGCTCGTGAACGTGACGCGCTGTCGGCTCACAGTGCCTCCCTGTCCTCGCTGACGGGCCACCGCTGGGCTGGCGTCTCCAGTGAGACCGTTCCGGTCTGTGGCCCAGCACGGGCCGCTCTTTTCTGCCTGACATGGTTCCTCGCTTTCCCCCCCCGCCGTCTGTTTTCTGACAGGTGGTAAGACAGACGCGGGCTCTGCAGGAAGGGATCGGTCTTTCCTGCCGTGAAAATTCCACCTGCCTGTGGGTGCAGAGGCCACACGCCCGCCCTGGAGCCCGGCCCGCCTGGCCGTCTCTCACGGCCTGCTTGCTCCCTGAGAGCAGTAGGTTCAGGGCGGGCGAGGAGCACACGTTATCCATGAGACCGAGGGACCCAGCATCTTCGGAAGGTGGTTCCCGGCGGCGCTGGGCTGGTCATGTGGCTCAGATTGAATCCCATAGGGCTTTAGCGTAGCGGGCGGCCCGTGAGGTTGGGATGCAAACCCCTGTGTGCTCTTCCTTGTGACATAGACCTCAGCACCTCTTCTTTGTGACATAGACCTCAGCACCCTCTCCTTGTGACATAGACCTCAGCACCCTTTCCTTGCACATGTGGGCACATGGTGACACTGAGCTGAGTTTGTTAGGGCAGAAAACACACACCTGCAGTATCTGTGATGGATACAGATGAAGGTCACTGGGCCACGTGCTCAGCGGCACGTGGCAGCCACTTTGGGTTTGGTGGCTGATGTGCGTGCTCAGTGACTGTATCCCTGAACTCCTCCCCATCGGTATAAAACCTTCTGGTTTTGCCACGTGATCTCCATGGGTTCTTTCCTTTTCTGGACCCATTGCTACCCAGTTCTCTCCAAACTTTTACTCGTTTTCGTGGGACTTTGGTGAGCATCTGCACACTGTTGGTCCCCTGCTTCTCCTGACCCAGAAGGACCGTGGTGCCTTCTTGACAGAGGTCCTGACGAGCTCTGAAGCTGTGATTCTGTGCAGCTGGGGTGAACGGGGCCCCGATAGTCCATCACTGTCTGTGCCAGCAGGTGGGCACCGTGTAAGTAGCCGCTCTGGCTCGTGGCTTAGGAAACGCTTCGTTCCTCTTGAAGCCATTCTCTGGGCACATGGTGCATCTTGTGTGACCTCCAGGAGCTGAGGCTGGTTTCTGAGTGTGACTCCAGGAATCAGGCTCAAGGGTCTGCTTTCTCTAATTGTGATGATAAATACTTATGTGTGAAGAGAATTTAAGCAGCACAGCAAAGCTAACGGAAAAAGGTAAAAAATGACCTCAAATTTCCATTTTCCAGGGTGAGCTGCTGTTCCCTCCATTTGTCCGTCTCTGCTCCATTCCTCATTTCCAGGGCGTCTCCTGCTTCCTCTGATGGGATGAGGCCGTTCCCTACGCCCCGCCCCCCATTGGTGACTGCTTTTGTGTCACCCAGTCCTGAGCAGGTGGGGCAGCTTCACGTGTTTGCAAATGACATGATTCTTCCATCGTCACAAACACAAGGCTCCTGTGATGTTGAAGGACCCAGTGGCCCCGGGGCACCGCGGTGGTAGAGCCCGGTCTGGCACCACCGCTGTGTGTTTCCGGGACAGTCACTTCACCCCTCTGGGTCTCCACCTCTAAAATGAAGAGGCTGTGCCTTTCCAGGTGAAATCAAGCCGGGAATTAGGCCTGCTTGAGAGAGCGCAGCCTGTGGGGCAGTTTTATTCTTGTTGTCAGCGGAGTCTGGTGGGAATTGTCTGGAGCCATGAGGGAGGTAGCTAGCCAGACACACAGACAGATGAAAGGGAATGGAACCCAGTCTCTGTGGCTTGGACATTTCTTGCCAGGCGGGCGGTGTGTGCGTGTGTGCGTGTATCACTGGGGACAGGATTGTGTGGCTTACAGTCTGCTGAGATGGGGAAGAGGCTTACAGACTGCCGGATGGCCTTGTGTGAGAAGCAACCCCCGGGAGAAGGGCAAGGCCGGACCCTCCAGAGGTCTCTGTGCTTGATTTGCGCCCTGGCCTTCTCTGTGGGTCTGGTTGCTCGCTGTCCAGTGCTGCTGGGCCAGCATTGCCCGTTGGGGGCTGCTGTGGGCTCGTTTTGTTGCTGTTACTTTTCAGAGGACCTTACTTTGCTTTGCACACATCTTGGGTGACTCTTTTTTTTTTTTAAGTTTATTTATTTTGAGAGAGACAGAGACAACATGAACAGGGAAGGGGCAGAGGGAGGGAGAGAGAGAATTCCAAGCGGGGTCCACGCTGTCAGTGCAGAGCCAGACACGGGGCTCGAAATCACGAAACCGTGAGATCGTGACCTGAGCTGAAACCAAGAGTCAGACGCTTAACCAGCTGAACCACCCAGGCACCCCTGGGGTGACTGTTAATATGCTAGTCCCTGGTGGACAAAGGCGAGAAGGACACTGGACAGTCATCAGTCAGTCATCAGACTGATGCCTCAGTCATCAGGCGTCTTTGCTGGGATGAGATGAGAACAGCCGGGCCAGCCACCAGGTCATGAGCGGGTGCACAAATGTTGTGGGAGGTGTTGGGGAAGACGGATACCCTTTGAAAACCCATTTCATCAGCACAGAAGCACCGAGAGAAGCATGGACCCATGGGCACACCTCGCGTCCCCATGCTCTGCCTCATTCTGCCGCACGGGCATCGCGTGTCTCCCAGATTGAAGGTTTGCAGCCACCATGGTGTGAACGAGGCTGACGGCGCCATTGATGCAACAGCATCCGCTCACTTCCTGTCTCTGTGTCAGTCTTGAGGAATTCTTACAAACTTTTCCATCGTTGTTGTATTTGTTTTGGTGACCTGTGATCAGTGATTATGAGTCGCTGAAAGCTCAGGTGATGGTTACTTTTTTTGTAAAGCAAGAAGTGTCTTTTAAATAAGTTTTGTACGTCGTTTATTTTTTTTCAGATATAATGCCATTGGACATTCATAAACTGCAGGATAGCGTAAAATAACTTTTATGTGCCCTGGGATACCAAAAACTGTATTTGGCTCTCTGTGTTGCCGTATTTGCTCTATTGCGCTGGTCTGGAATCAAACCCACGACATCTCCAAGGTCTGCCTGTCCTTGCAGGCCTGTGTGGTGAGCGTGGGCAGTCCCACATTAGCAGGGAGTGATGACAGACTGGGAACTTACATGTGCCGGGGCCCGGGCCCACTGGATACCCAGAAAAGCAAGAGGTGGCACTTGTCCTTGAGAAGTCTCCACGGGCTGTCAGGAGACAAAGCTGGAAGTGGGAATTCCAGCCTGGGAGAAGATGGGAAGGGCCAGGGCCCTTGCCTGGAATGAGCCCGGCGGCACATGGGAAGGGGCTGTGCTTTGGACGGCACGGCTTCTTTATGACATGACTTCGTTGGACGTTCTGTTAGAAGATAAGCAACACCCAGAGTGTCTGCAAAATAATAAAAAATATGAATATTTGATCTTTGTCCCCAGTTACTGGCACACAGTTCCTAAGTCCTTGGAGTCTGCTGAGTGTCCTCAGTTGATGAGTGGGGGCTGGGAACCCCTAGATAGCTTTAGGTGGGGCTGGTTGCCAGAAAGACCATGGCGCGAGGACTTGGTTGCGGCTTTGAGCCCTACCTTTGACTTTGGTGGGGAGGGCGGCGGAGGGGCTGGAGATTGAGGTCATCACCGGTGGACAACGATTTAATCAGTCATGCCTACCTGGTGGAACCTCCATGAAAACCCTTAAATGAAGAGCTTCGAGGGTGGCGAACACATCGAGGGTGGGGTGGTGTGCCCACAGAAGGCATGGACACTTCCTTGCCCCGTGTACCTTTTCAATTAGGCTGTTCCTTAAGTGTATCCCTTAGAATAAACTAGTTAGTAATAGTAAAGTGCCTTCCTGTGATCTGTGAGCCACTCTAGACTTAACAGACCCGAGGAAGGGACCTTGGGGAACTCCCAACTTATAAGTAGCCAGCTTGGGCTGAAGCATGGGTGACCCAGTACTTGAGACTGGTGTCTGAAGTGGGGGCTGAGCCCTCCAGCTGTGGAGTCTGGTGCTAACTCTAGGCCATTACTGCCAGAATTGAATGGAACAGTAAGACACTAGTTGGTGTTGGAATGTGGAGAAATGATTGTGTGGAGGAAAAACCCACATGTTGGGTGTCCGAGTATTTTTAGTGAAAACAGATCCGTGTCTCTGATGGGTTTAAGATGTAAAGACTGGAACATTGTTGGTCTGGGGTGATGATGAAGGCATTGGCCTCGTCGGGGAGACCAAGAGAAACTGTCCCACTGGAGGCCAGCATGGTTCCTAAGCTCATCCCGTTGGTACGTGTTTCTTGAATGAGTGAATTGGAGGCAAGTGGAAATGACCTTGGATAGTTAACTACAGTACAGTGAAGATCCTTCTCAAACTCAGTGGCTGTGGATCTCCCAGATCTTCCACTTGTTAGGGTTTTATGAAACACTGTATTGGACCAGATCATTCTCTGAATTTAACTTTTGCAAATTCCTTCTGGAACCTTAGTCTGCTTCTTTGGCATGCACTCTGTGGCGTTGCAATCAGCCAGGCGGACTCTTCTTGTGAAATGATGTAGATAAGATTGAGGGGCTCTGACTGCCTCTGTGCTTTGGAATTTATGGAAGCGACAGTGTAAACAGATTCACACATCCGAGATTCAAAGTCAGAAATACATATGGTGGTTGTACTGCTCTGGGATGTGACTGGATCTCCAAAGGAGCTTGATACTTGACAAGTGCTCCAGGAGTGAGGGAATAAATGACATCTTCAGGTGTGTGCTCCAAGTCACGAGTGAACCCTGCTCAGAATCCGCCAGCAAGGCGTCTGGATGACACCGAGCCTGATTTGTTCACTTTGGATTTGCCTGGCTTCCAGCACAGGGAGGTGGTTGGCCTGCTTGGGAATATGTCGAATGAACCAACCTAACCAACCAATGAAAGGGAAGACAAGCTCGTCTCAGGCGAGATGACATTTAATAGTTAGAGGCCCTTCCTGGGGCAGTTGGAAGGAGGCAGCCTCACCTACTGGTTTCGTCAGAAGTTAGAATCAGGATCTGATCGATGTTCTAATTACTTAGTTTACAGTAAATATGCAAGGGGACACATAGAAACAACACCAGTCTGGGGATGGAATCTGCCGAATCGAGAGTGTGGAAATGATAAGGGATAAAGGACACTTTTTCAGTAAGTGTATGGCAAAGAGCAAGACGGGGAGGGAGATGTAAGGGAAAGAGACTTGCAGGACGGGGTGCATGCAGCTGGCGCTCCCCCTCCCCTACATAATGGTGGGTTCTGCTCTCTGGGGACACAGGCACCCTCTGCCCGAGGGCTGTTCTTCATGCCTGGTGAGCAGAGCAGAGCTCTAGAGAATTAATGACCTGGAGAGTTAATGTCCCTCAGCCTCAGCCAGTGATGGACGGGGAGGTGGGCAAATACCCCAAGGTCCTCCTCACCCCTCAGGGTTGGGACACCCTCGGGGATGCCCCACGCTTTCTCCCAGATGCGTCCAGAGGAGCTAGGCTCTATTTGTCCCTGTGGTACGCACCCACTCTCAGCCTCCTTCCCCTCCCTGGCTCACTTCTCTATTATCCCACCAGCCTCCCATCCCAAGTGAACTCTTTGCACCTAAGTCATTGCCTGGGGGCCTTTCCCCATGGGAACCAAACAAGGCCAGAGGCTTATCAGTCCTGTGCAACTTGCAGACCTTATTTGCATCCCAATTTAAACAGACCATGTGTAAAAGAGGCATGAGTCTATTGGGGAGATATGATCACCAACCTGGATGTCAGATGATATTAAGGAATTATTGTTGAATTATTTTAGGTGTGAAAGTTATTTCTGCTTACATTGAAAGAGGAGTCCCTACCTCTTAGAGATACAGACTGAAGGATTTGCAAGTATTGGGATTTGCACTGAAATAATCCAGTGATGGGGGGAGGAGTACGGCGGGAGGGAGGGGGAACTGGTGAAATAAAGGCAAATTCCAACAGTTGTTGAAGCTGAGTGATCACACCGGTCTGTCTACTCTGGTGGTACGTTCAAAATTTTCCAACATAAAATGTTGAGACGAAGTGTGGGAACACCCTTGTGGGCCCCTCTCCTCTGTGGCAAGATTATGCTTTTCCACTCTTGGCCCCTTTGGTTCGAGTGGGGCAGGGGCTCATGAGCTCCCAGCATCTCCGTTCTTGACCCTTCTCACTCCGACAATGCCTCCCCCACTGCATTTCCGTAGCCAGAATAGAGGCCGTGGTACCGCTCAAACATGCTTTATTCTGAAATCTTAAATCCCATCCTACTAGCTTCTGCTCGGAAATCAACCCATTCCTGGGGCATCTGGGTGGCTTAGCTGATTAAGCCTTGACTTTGGCTCAGGTCATGATCTCACGGTTCATGAGTTCGAGCCCTGCATTGGGCTCTGTGCTGACAGCCCAGAGCCTGGAGCCTGATTCAGATTCTGTCTCCCTCTCTCTGTGCCCCTCTCCTGCTCACGCTCTGTTTCTCTCTCAAAAATAAAACAATAAAAAAATGAAAACCCATTTCTCTGGTACTGTTATGTCTACTTTGCAATCTGCAGGGCCCCTTCCCCCCTGTAACGCATGTGATCTTGACTGTTATGTGTCAGAACTGCCATCATAGTTGGGTGGGTGTGGGCCTGGGGCCTGGGGGTCAGGCCGGGTTGTAGAGCTTCTCTGAGGTGATGGTCAGTAACTCCAATGGGGTGTCCAGGAGGAGGAGATGAGTTTGGCCTTGACAGTACTTCAGGAGTGTCATGGGGGAGGGGCAGAAAGGGGGGATGTGGCACCATGATTCTAGGATCCAATAAGAGAAGAGTTCAGTTCTCTGGGAGAAAGAGGTGGAGAAAGCTAGGGTTGTAGTCAAAGTATTACCCACGTGGCCTGGACTTTTCCAGAATGAAATTGGAGCATAATCAGGAAACCAAGGCAGAAGTTTGATCTTGAAAACTGAACACACGGGCTGAGTTTAGGGTGGGTCCACTGCCCCGGGCTCGCCACGGGAAGTCCTGCTTCAGGTAGCAAACAGAATGGCAGCACTCAGCCCCTGGAGGGGGTGGTGCCAGTGCCGTGGGGCTGGCCTCTGATGGGCGCGGTCACTGGAGCAGGTGTGTTGAGGGTGGGCACGGAGGACATACCTGGACGCTGAAGGTCTTTTATATTTGTCTTACTTATTGAGAGGTCTCAGCTCTGTATGTAAGTAGAAGTCAGCTATAGCTTTGTCACTCACTGGCTTCCACTGTGCGGAAGTGAAGTGAATTCTTTCCTTCTAGGGAGGGACCCTGCAGGTACCTTGGACAGAGCCATAGCTTTCCTGACCGGCTCAATTTTTAAGACATTTTTCATTTCTAGAGTTACGACTTCACCTGTCCCCTGTAGCCTGGCTAGAGGGAGGCTCCCGGCTGCGAGGGTGGAAGAGGGCTGTGGCCAGGCTCCGAGGTACCTCTTCCCTCTCCCTCAAGCTGCTCCTTTTTCTGGTGCTGGGTGTGGGGCACAGCTGGGGAGGCCAAGTTCTCAGTGTCCCCCACCTGGGATGGTGTGTGTGTGGAGGGTCCCTGGCCTTGCTCTGGTTCCTCAGTCGCTGACAGCCCCTTCCTCCAGAGGGTCCCACCTCTGGTATATAATCCCACCCTCTTCTCTGGTGCCGTGTCCCCTCGCTCACCCCTGAAGCTACCTGGAGAGCCCCACGGTCCTCTCCTGCTGCATCCTGACTTGTGCCTACTTGCTGAGTCAGGGGAACTACTAGAAACTTCTTTCATACCATGGAGGACCATGGAGAGCAGTGTTCCTTCCTTGAAGGCATCTCTGGTCTTTGCACGTGGTTTTCTTGGAAGGCTCCCCTGACTGGCCTTGGGGAAGGGAAGGTATTTCCATCAGGTTCCATGAGAAGGGGAAGAAATAAGGAACTCCGCTAACACTTACATAGTGTAGTTCTGAACACATTGAATACGGTAATTGATGTAATCCTTGTGACAACCGCATCAAGTAGGCATTATTATCTCCGTTTTACAGACGGGAAATCGGAGGACCAGAGTGGATATGCAGTGTCCTAGGTCACACAGGTTATGAGGGGCAGTTCCGGGACTCGAACCCAGCTTGTCTGGCTTAGGCATTATTTGTTGCTCTCACCCTGAAGGGCCCTTCTCCCCACAAGGCCGCCCCTTCCTCATCTGTGTCCTCTCCCCAGATTTATTTGTAGATTGTTTGGGNGTGCCTGGAAGCTTGTTGGCAACCCTGTGAATGTGTAATATTGTCAGCCTTTGATCTTCAGCTTTGACCTTAGCTGTGATCCCAGTCAATAGGAAAGTTCCACTCAGCTTGCTCTTCCTGATTTATCTCAGCAGCGTGACAGCTCCAGCTCTTTCCCTGGGGCTCTTTTCCCAAAGCTGGTATCTTATGGCTTCTTTTCCTTCCCTGCCGCCAGGCTGCCATTCAGGGCATCCCCCTCCCACAGACCCCTGCACACCCCTCACTGCATCCCCTTTCATGTTTCCTGCAAATCTTGAGCCCTGGAGCAGCCTGACATCTGTCTACTCTCTTGCCAGGGGCTGCTAAGCACCAGAGAGAATCTTGTAACCGTGCTGAGGTTCCAACCGTGTGGCTTCAGCTTCAGAAGGAGTCACTAACCCTTATTATGCCCCCAAATGGCTTCCTCTTCCACTCTCTGTGGTGGCTCTTCTGGACCCACTTGAGCCTCAGGACCTCCGGGCATCTCCTCCTCATCTTCACCTTCTTCTTTATGACCCTTAGTCAACCCTCCCTTGATTCGGTCTCCTTCCAGCCCCTCCCAGCCCACTCCTGTCTTCATTTCAGACTTTTACAAAGCAGGTCTCCACTCTTGCGCCCCCTTCCTTATTGTCACCATCAGCCCGGTGCAGTCTACCTTTCCCTCCGGTCTCGCTGTAGAAATGCTTCAGTTACGCTCACCAGTGTCTCCTAAGAGAATCCAGCAGTCATTAAACAAGTCATTATCTTGTTGGCTTTATTGTGCATATTGATGACCTCCTCCTTGGAACACCTTCTGCTGTGGTTCCCAATGTACCACCCTGCCGGGTAGACTCTTACTGCTCTGTCCACTGCATTTTGTGGCTCCTCTCTCTTAAACTCTGTGATCACTAAGAGTTTGCTCCCGGTCCTCTGTCCTTTCACTGTGCTCCCCTCCCTGGGTGATCCCCCGTACCATCAAGATGACCCATGTGACCTCCTTCTGATAATCCCCAAATCTGTATTTCTGCCTCCTGACATTTCTCTGGAGGCTATAGACAGCCTTCCTAAACATCTCTACCTGGAAGCCCCCCACACACATCTCAAAACTGTCCAAAATTGTGCTTTTTTATTCTTTTTCCCCCCACCCAACCCTTTTCATCACTCCAGTTGCTAGAAACCATACAACTGTTCTTACCCTTTAAAAGCTTGATTGCCCAGGTTTCAATCCTTCCTCCTCTCCTGAGTGGCTGGGTGAGCTCAGACAAGTAATGTAACCTCCCCATGTCTTGATTTCCTCATTTACAAAATAAGGACAGGAAACATTAACCTTCCTCAAAGGATTCATGTAAAGATGAAATTAGTTAATAAAGGCAGACCTCTTGGCAAAGGTCTCAGTGTGTAGTGATGCCGTGTTTTGTTATTGTTGTCATGATTCTATTCATTATTTGACATTCGTTGACTTTCCTTATTTACTTGGCACTGTGCTGGGCACCCACTCCACACCACATTTCTGCACGCCGCCCCCCACCATGCTATAGATTCTACTTCCTAAGTTTTCTAAGATCTGTTAACCCCCCTCTGTACCCATCACTGCCTCATTGACTGTCACCTCCATGGCTTATACACCCTCCTGTGTTTTCTCCTTCTCCAGACCATCTCTTCTACCCTGCCAGGAGGATCTTCTGAAAACACAGATCTGATTATGTCATACCCTGCTAAAAATCCTCCAGTGGGCTCTCAGGGTAAACCTTTACTGCTTCCCATTGCTGCCAGGACTGCCCACCCTCTACCTGCGTCTGCTGACCCAGCGCTAGTCGTCCAGAACCACTTGCGGTTGGGTTGGGTTAGCCCTTTGGATCCTGCCCAGACTCCTCTCTCTGCTGATATATACTTCCCTTCGTCTTCCTTCATTGTTTCCCTGGTAATTGTCTTCCCTCCTTTCAGTACCTTGTGAAGCATCGCCTGCTGCTTTTGTCCTTTTTGCCTCTGTTTTCTGCCCCCTCCATCTCCCACTGGGGCAGTTTGGCTGCTCCATTGCCAGTGTTCTTGTGACACGTACATGCATGTAGATGGACACACCTGGCCTCTTGTGATCCAGGAGCTCTGACTTTCTTGTCCCTTGGTTTTTAATGTCTGAAGGCTCAGATAGAGAGATTTAGGCTGACCAGTATTTTATCCAGGATTTAATTCGTTAATGTCGTAAGTGTAAAAACTGATTCTATGTTAATCTTCTAAAAACAGCTTATAAGTCTTATAAATTCATTTGTAAACCGAGTAATATTTGTGTTAAAAAGAAAAGCACTCATTTTACTTGCTCTTTTTAAAAAAATTTTTAAAAATGTTTATTTTTGAGAGACAGAACATGAGCAGGGGAGGGGCAGAGAGGGAGGGAGACACAGAATCTGAAGCAGGCTCCAGGCTCTGAGCTGTCAGCACAGAGTCCGATGCGGGGATCAAACCCACAAGACTGCGAGATCATGACCTGAGCCAAAGTCGGATGCTTAACTGACTGAGCCACCCAGGCATCCCTACTTGCTCTTTGAATACTGCTCAATTTATAAATTTAACCAATTAAACCATTTAAAGAATTAATACCATTTATGTGTTCCATCGATGAGTTTCTCTTAAACATTTTAAAGGATAGCTACAAGTTCAATGTGTGTAACTTTCATAAGGCTTAAAACTTCGTAGAAGGTAGATACATATACACATATAAAAATGTCTACAAACATTATTACTATTATTGTACCTTACTAATCATTACACCCAATTCAGAATCATTCACACCAGAAACATTTTTATCTCAGTTGTGGCCCCTACAGAATTGGGAACCCGAATGGAGTCAAACTCTATGTTACCGGTTTGAGATCGGGGCAGGGGAGGGGGCAGGGGATCTGGACCGATTTTGGGGCTTCCTTCCAGAAGGATGGTCTAAGCTGGCGTCTTCTCAGTGGGTGCCCCTCCCTGGTATCAAGTGGCTGGCACACCAACAGTCAACGGATGACCACCCTGTTCCTTTCAGCAGGACCTTGTCCAATTTTATATGTTAATTTTCAGCCAATGGTTACCTTTTCCTTAAATAACACATCTTCTAAATGATCAGGGACTTGCTAGGTCTTGGATTCTTGGTTTCACTTTCTAGAAATGTTTTCAGATCTCCAGGCCCTGTGTATTGTGTAATTGTCGTATATTTGTTTGCTCCTAAAGCCCTGAATGCTGATGGGATTTCATGTGTTTTATGCAGGTTGCAGTAACACTAGTTAAAACACTGGTCATTGTTTCTGAGGTTTATAATCCGGATTGTTCTCATTGTTTACCATCCTGTGGTCATTTTCTTGACTCTTCATCACTGAATCTCTGAGCCTAGAGCCGTGTCTAGCGCACGTGCGAGGCTTTCAGTCCACATTTGTCTGGTGAATGACGTGTCTCCCTGAGTAGACTTGAATCTCTGTGAGGACTGGAACTGCCTTGTTGTTTTGCTGGAACTTGGTACAGGCTGGACCTGGATCATGGTAGCCTCTCATTACATACACATATATGAGTGAACGAGGCAGAACTTGCTGAGAACATTAAAACAATTGGACAGGGGAGCCTGGGGGCCTCAGTGGGTTGAGTGTCTGACTTCAGTTCAGGTCATAATCTCATGGTTTGTGAGTTTGAGCCCCATGTCGGGTTCTATGCAGACAGCTCAGAGCCTGGAGCCTGATTCAGATTCTGTGTCTCCCTCTCTCTCCGCCCCTCCCCCGCTCTCATTCTGTCTCAAAAATAAACAAACATTAAAAAAAACAATCAGAGCTTTACTTTTTTGAAAGATTCTGTATTGAACACAGACCTGGAGCATCTCATCAGAGTCTCTCCCTTGCTGACTCCTTTTGACCCTCTCCTTCTGAGCACCTGACTTGCTGGCCACTTGCGGAGCTCTCAAAGCTGGCTGGCGTTCATAGGTGAAGCCCTGGGCCAGCGTGGCCTTTGGGCCCCATAGGCTGCGCCCTATCAAATGCCAGATCTCCCTCCACTTTTGGTCGTGGGTGAAATGCCACATTGCAGAACATGGGGCCTGCTTCCTGAGTGGCTGCTAATAAGGGCTGAAGGGTGAAGCCAGAAAGGTTGGGCCCTTGGCTCCCTTGATCAGCCTTAACCGATGGGACGTGCTCAGAAGGAGCTGCACAAATACATTTTCCTTTCTTTCTCCCTCCTGTGGGCTGCTCTGAGGTGCAGCTTGTCCTTACAGCTCCTTCTGAGAAAGTCTCAAGTCTCGGGTGGACAATGCACCTGCCCGGTGGCCGGCTGCCTCTTCCTGGCTCATCTGGAAGGTGGCCAGTGCCATCACCTGCTGTATTGCCTACTCCCTACTATCTTCCCTAGCGACTCTCTCCGTTTTTCCTCAATCTCACAGCCCTGGGCTTATGTCTCTCAAATGAATTTAACCCTTGCCTCAGGCTCTGCTTTCTGGAAGACACAAGCTAAGAAATACACTTTGGTAAAAGTTATCGTCATGAATTTTAGAATATTTTCCTTTGCCTTCTTGCTGTCTCTGAAACTTAGCACTTTGGGGGAACTAGTTTATGCAGTTAATGACTAGGAAATGTTTCCTTTTTTGTTGTTTTTATCTGATTTTTTTTCAATGTTCCGAAGTTGTGTTGATCAGAAACAGGCAGGAGCTATGCAGTTCTTTGAACGCCAACAGGTTTTTACTCTATTTGTGGCACAGTTAACAGTTTTATGAAGTTTGTGAAAGTAAATCGATTAAATTTGAAATTGACAAATGGGTAAAGAAGGTGTGGTATATATATATATATCAAAAAGAATGAAATCTTGCCATTTGCAATGTGGATGGAGTTAGAATGTATTATGCTAAGTGAAATAAAGTCAGGCAGAGAAAAGACAAATACCAGATTTCACTCATATGTTAAGAAACACAACAGATGAACATAAGGGAAGAGAAGGAAAAAGAAGACAAGAACAGAGGGAAGCAAACCGTAGGAGACTCTTAAATACGGAGAACAAACTAGAGGTTGCTGGACGGGAGGTGGAGGGGGGGATGGGTTAGATGGTGGACAGCATTCAGGAGGGTGCTTGTTGGGATGAGCAGTGGGTGTTATATGTAAGTGATGAATCACTGGGTTCTACTCCTGAAAACAATATGACATTGTATGTTAACTCACTTGAATTTAAATAAAAACATTTAAAATAAAGAAAGAAATTACTTTCTGAAGAAACCTGTACTTTTACATTCTATGAAACTTAACAGTGTAAGCAACCCAAGTTATGAAGGATATAGTTCATATCTTAAATTCTAATTTTGTATTTGTAAAGTGCATTGTAAGCATACTTTTTGACCTAAAAATTATTTTCTCCTCCTGACTTACAAATTAAAAAAAAAAATTCACTTTGCTAATCTTGGTCTTATTTAATATTCTGGAAACAGTTAGAGGTGGTATTATTCAGAGTAGGATTCTTTTTCTTAAAATATTTTTTAAATGTTTATTTCTGAGAGAGGGAGAGAGAGAGCATGAGCAGGGGAGGGTCAGAGAGAGAGGGAGACACAGAATCTGAAACAGGCTCCAGGCTCTGAGCTGCGAGCACAGAGCCCGACGCAGGGTTCGAACCCACAAACCGTGAGATCATGACCTGAGCTGAAGTTGGACGCTTAACCGACTGAGCCACCCAGGCGCCCCTAGAGTAGGATTCTTGGTGTTACCAGGGGAATAGACATTTAAAGGTCAGTTTACTCATTTTCTTATTTGAGTGCAAGATCTCAGTTACTCATCCCGGACATGTGGGAATCTATTTTGCATTTAAGACTTACCAGCCACTTTCTGGACAGTTTGTAGGAGAGGAAGGAAACCCGATGACTCATTAGAAAAATAGCGATTTTTATAAATCATGTTAATTGCTATTTTTCACCTGCTGACAACGCCAATAGAGACCAGATTCCTCTCTAAGAATAATATAAATTTCTCAACTCGAGAATGAGTTAAAATCCTCACCAGATGTAGTTAATTTTTTAGACAGAATGACAACTCTGTGTGTAACTTGTAGCCTTCTCTCCAAGAGTCTGATTTACCGTTTCAGGATGACCTTCTCCCGGGGAGGAGATACCTCCTTTGCCTGTGTGCAGAAGTGGAAAGCAGACCAGAATTTCAAAGCTAAGGGTGTAGGGCGTTTATAGGGCGTGTGATTGCCATAGAGATTTGGGCGCTGCCTCAGAGGCGGTTCTGGCACCCAGAGTGAGTAGGGTGTGTAAGAGTTGCTATATTGGGAGTGTAGGTAGAAACCAGTAGGCGAGAGGGTGAAGCCATGACCTCTGTGTTCAACCGCACCTGCTTCCTGGGTTCAATTTGTGTTGATGCTCCTTCTTCATACATCTCTCTCCTGCTCGCTCAGGAACAGGGCTTAACCCTTCACGCCTGTGTCTCCGGGGGCCCGGGGGCGCTGTGCTTTGGAGGTGACCTATCCATGAATGAATGTGTGTGAGTGATTGGGCCTGAGGTTTTCTTATAGGTTGATTTGCTAACTGTCTTTCTCTTGGGATAACTTGTTCACAATCTTTGCCTGTTCACCCACCGAAGCCTTAAGCAAATTGAAGCCTTAAGCAAATTCAGATGAACTCCCAGCATACGTGCCAGAGACTCCTGTGACCGGCGGGTGCGGGAACCTAACCCGTATTTCCACTGGGAACGCTGGCCCAGCAATCACTAATGCAGGGTCTGAGCTGGGTTTGTAGAACATAACTTTGTGAATAACGAGAATCCCCCATATTTGCGCTGCAGTGTCAGGGCTGTGAGGGACCCACGGTTGTGAGATCGTACTGCTGAGCTCAAGGGGCTCTCGTTAAATACACATGCTTAAAAAATGTAACCCTCTCAACCTAGGGTGCTGACATTTTCCAACCTGTAGGTGAGAACTTTATACCTCTTGATTTTTCTGTGTTTAATGCTTTGGATCATTTCATTTTTTTAAGTCAATCATGTATTTCACACATCATCTTGTTCATTGATGAAAAATTATAAAATACAATGAGAAACTAAGAAAAAAGCATCTCCATCTCATTACCACGTATTTATGTTAATCTTAATATTTGGTGTCTGTTCCATATGATTACATTTACATTTGTTTGTGAAAATATAAAAATAACGTATACTGGTTTGGAGCCGGTTTTCCTCACCTCACATGTTGTCACCACACTTTTATACACTGATGAATACAAATCCACATCATAATTTTTAGTGGCTGTATAATGTGGATATCCTGTAATTTACTGAAGTAGTGTCTTATTGTTGGATATTAACTTTGTTTCCAATGTTTTGCCAATAATCAAAATTGAGTGCTGTGTCAGGTGATAAATTTAAGATGTTGATATGTACTGCAGCCTCATGAGACCTGAGTCAGAAACCCCCGCCCTCGCACCCCCACCGCAGATAGGATGCTTCTGGATTCCTGAGCTTCAGAAGCTTTGTAAGATAATAAACATTTGCAGTGTTAAGTTGCTGAGTTTCAGAGTAATCTATTACACAGGATAACAAATGCAACTATTCCGATTTTTTATAGTAATGGTTTCCTTGCTTATAATTATAGTTTTACCACATATGTGTGTGTGTGTAAACAATACAGTTTAGTGTTGCATATTATTTTTAATTTTTATGCATGAAGTCGTACTATATATATATATATTTTAACGTTTATTTATTTTGAGAGAGAGTGTGCCTAAGCAGAGGAGGGGTAGAAAGCAGAAAGAGAGAGAGACTGAGAGGGAGAGAGAATCCCAAGCAGGCTCCATGCTGTCAGTATAGCGCTCAATGCAGGGCTTGGTCTCATAAACCGTGAGATCATGGCCCAAGCCAAAATCAAGAGGTGGCTGTCTGAGCCACCCAGGTGCCCTTCATACTATATTTATTAATTGGGTCTTGCTTCAGTATTATGCATCTATGTTACCCATATAGTTTCATTATTTTATTATTATTTTATATGCAGCCTAGAAATCCACTGTATAAACACTCCACTTATTTAGGTGTCTTTTCTCCTATTGATGTTCATTTGCATTGTTTTCCAGTTTGGTGGGCTGTTATTAACAATGTTGCTGTGAATATTCTGGACACATTTCCCATGGCACGTTTCGCAGGTTTTCCTCGTGGTACAATAGCTTGGTTAAAGGGTGTGGGTATCTTTATCTTTCCTTTAACTTTACCAGATGATGTCAGATTATTCCAATGTACACTTTATGTATACTAGATACTAGTTCTTTCCTCTTACATGTTGTACATACATCTTTTTCTACTCCATAGCTTGCCTTTTCAGTCTCTAAAGACAATGATGTCTTTTGACAAAATTATTTTTTAAAATTTTAATGTAGTAGGATTTTTTTATAGTCAATTTTATTATGGTTTCTGATTTTGAAAATATATTTAGAAAGACCTTTCTGCTCAGATTATAGGATTATACAAATATTTAGCTACATATTCTGGTTTTATTTTTATAGTTTTATTTAAAAAATAATTACACCATTAGTTCATTAGGAATCTTTCTGACGCTGTGTTGATGACAGCGTTCCCTCCTCTTCCCCCCGCCAAGGTCATGAACATGGTGAGTGAGGTTACAGACTAATTGGACCCCTTCCTATCAATCTTAAATGCTAACTGTATTATGAAGTTGCATCCTGTGTATATTGGCTTTATTTCTGAAGTTTCTGTTTCGTTTGTTGTTACTTATGTTGATTTAGGCACTTTCAGCTTTTTAAAATTACTGTGGCTCATGGCACATCTCCAGTAAGACCTGTTCCAATTCTTTGGTGCTCTTCCTCAGCAGTCCTCACATTTTTTTTTTTTTTTTTACATTTTTATGTTCAAGAAGAGTCCCAGGATTCTTTTGTCCATTTTCTCAAAATATTAACATCGGAATTATTGTGGGGATTGTTATAGGTGTATCTGGGAAAATGGACTTGTTGCAGATTTTGGGGTTTTTTTGTTGTTTATTTTTAATGTTTTTTTAAAAAATTTATTTCTGAGAGAGAGAGAAAGAGAGAGTGTGAGCAGGGGAGGGTCAGAGAGAGAGGAAGATACAGAATCTGAAGCAGGCTCCAGGCTCTGAGCTGGCTGTCAGCACAGAGCCCGATGCGGGGCTTGAATCCACGAACCGTGAGGTCCTGACCTGAGCTGAAGTCAGACGCTTATCCGACTGAGCCACCCAGGCGCCCTTTAGTCGCAGATTTTGAATCTTCCTGCTTACGAACGTGGCATGTCTCACCATTTGCTTTAAAATTCTTTTATGTCCCTCGGTAAGATCTTGCAGGTTTTATTTCAACGTGAGTCTGTCAAGTTCTTCTTCAGTACTCTAAGTATTCTTCTGTATTCTTAATATTTACTGTTGGTGGCGTGAATGGCCTCTTTCCCCTGAGTGTTTTCTGATGTGTAGCTTTCCAACCACTTCTTCCACTGAGACCAGGGGCTTCTGAGAACTGGCTGAGAGGCTGGGCACCACCCCAGCTCTGCCCTTACCTGTTTACTATAGTAGGTTTTATGTATATAAACACTTCTGTTTAAAACAATATTTTCCTGACTATTACTAAAATTTGAAAATCTATTTTTGTGCATATATTATTTTAAAGTTTATTTATAATTTTTTAATGTTCATTTTTTGAGAGAGACAGAGCACAAGCATGGGAGGGGCAGAGAGAGACAGAGACACAGAATCCGAAGCAGGATCCAGGCTCTGAGCTGTCAGCACAGAGCCTGACACGGGGCTCGAACCCACGAACTATGAGATCATGACCTGAGCCGAAGTTGAACACTTAACCGACTGAGGCACCCAGGTGCCCCTCAAGCTTATTAATTTTGAGAGAGAGTGTGTGGGAGGGGCAGAGAGAGAGAGAGAGAGAGGGAGAGAGAGAATCCCAAGCAGGCTCTGCACTCTCAGCACAGAGCCCAAAGCGGGACTTGATTCCACAAACCGTGAGATCATGACCTGAGCCAAAATCAAGAGTTGGACGTTTAACCGGCTGAACCACCCAGGTGCCCCAACTGTATATATATTATTTTTAACTAATGACCTTTGCTGGTATCTTTTACTGATTTTAATTTTGTGTGTGTGTGATTCATCTTGGATATCCAGGTATTCATTCATTCATTCATTCATTCATTCGAAGCATATTTATTGAGTACCCACTGTGTATAAATACTTTTTTAGGTGCTTGTAATGTATTTGTGAATACAAATGAATACATTGTATGGTAAGTTCAAAAGTGCTGAGGACTCTGCACAGAAAGAAAATGGACATGTGTGGGAGTGCTAGAGGGAACCGTGGGCAGTCGTGTTTAAGGTAGGGCAGTCAGCACTGGTCCTGTGGACAAGGTGATGTCTGATTGGAGGAGGAAGTTGGCTGTGCAGGTATTTGCTGGAAGGGTGTGCTCTGCAGAGGGAACAGCCTGAGCCAAGGCCTTGGGACAGGAGGTACCCGAGGGCTTTGAGGACCAGGAGTGAGAGCGGCTGGTGCAGAACGGGTGATGGGGAGGAGGGTGGTCAGGGAGGATGGGAGACCCTTCACGCGGGGCCTCGCTTTAAAGGCTCTGCGTTCACACTGAGTGGTGAGGGGGGGCTTCTGGAACATGGCAAGAGCAAAGTAGATTTAAATTTAAAAAAGGTGTTCTGGGGAGCCTGGGTGGCTCCCTCGTTAAGCATCTGACTTCAGCTCAGGTCATGATCTCACAGTTCGTGAGTTCAAGCCCCGCATTGGCTGAGGATGAGCCCTGCTTCAGGTAAAACACGAGCCCCGGGTGATCCCCACTTTTCCTTCTCTCTCTCTCTCTCTGCCCCGTGTGGGATTCTTTCTCTGCCCCTTGCTCACTTGCGCACGCGCGCTCTCTCGCTCTCTCTCTCTCTCAAAAAATATCATTCTGGTTGCTCCATGCGAATAGACTTTACTGGGGCAAAGGTAGAAGCCAGGAAGCTGTTGGGAGGCTGCCATTGCAAAGGCGACAGCCTTTGTTGCTGAGCTTTTATGGAATGGACGGTTTAGTTTTTTATACACATGGAGTATGTTATGCTTTGAAAATGCACACGCATTTAAGAAATTCACATTTTATTTATTTATTTTTTGAGAGAGAGTGTGTGAGCCAGGGAGGGGCAGAGAGAGGGAGAGAGAGAGAATCCCAAGCAGGCTCCATGCAGTTGGCGCAGAGCCCAACACGGGACTCATTCCCATGAACTGAGATCGTGACCTGAGCCGAAATCAAGAGCCAGATGCTCAACTGACTGAGCCACCCAGGTGCCCCAAGAAATACACGTATATTTTTAAGGAAAGGGATGGGACAGAGGAGTGAGTGCAACAGAGTTGTCTGTGAAGCAGGCCGCTGTGCTCAAGCCTTGTCCTGCGTGGAAAAGAGAAGGGAAGGGAGGCTGATGGGTGTCGGAGGTGAGGAAGCAGGAGGCGTGCCCTGCGAGTGCTGAGATCAGAGCCCACGGATGTTATGGGGTGCAGTTCCTCTCTCCCACACCTCATGGGGGACACCAGGGACTTACGGTGAAGTCCCCATTTTGCTACCCACTGGCCACTCTGGATTTAGCTTTAAATTAGTGTTTACTTTCTGTCGTCTCCCTTGTCCTGAGCAACTCACCCAGGAGCTTGGAACCGCTCGGGAATTTGTTGCTCGATAGTGGGAGTCAAAACAAAACATCGTATTTCAAATCCAGTTGTCTCGGTGTGTTAAAGGTTGGTCTCTGTTAAATTGAACAGGTTGGGTCGGTGCTGGTGCCTGTTAAACTGAAGAACCATGTTTATACTTTTAAGAAGAGGATTTAAACTTTTGGAGAAGGAGAGAGAGCAAACTTTTTTAAAGGATATGCTGGTTTTATAATGCCTCCCAGATGATCAAAAAATATGAATAATCCAGGGGTTTAACACTAGAATTCATAGGGACTCTTTTTCACTGTCTTAGAGGAGCTCATAATCACTTTGGGGGTTCCACCGTCACCCCCAATCTCAAAACCGATTTTAAGTCACACCCTTGGAAAATATTCAACCAAGAGCAGCGCCTAGGAATATTTGGGGTGGAGTTTGTTTGCCTTGGTCCTTTTGCTGTGGATCACACACCCCTTCCACCCTATCAGATCATGCCCAGTGCTCGGCTCGGAGTGAATGCGTATAATGTATGGGTTCGCCAGTCGACCTTATGTTGAAGGAAAAACAGAAGAGGGTGTCATGGAAGCCTTCAGGATTTTTTTTCTGCTTTGGTAATACAAAGTGCTTTTTGTTATCAATGCATGTGCAATCAGACAACTTCATCCACAATGCACAGCAATTCAGCGATATAGCTCTGCCTGGTGCAGAATACCTCATTTTGTATAGAAATGCAGAATCGCTTCATGTAGATGGAATAGAAAGAATCTTTGCTTTATTCACATATGAATAAAACGTCTTTGTTCATGGGAAAGAAAAGTGCCTCTTATTGTTTAGAAGCTCTGTGAATTTTAAATTAAGCTGATGGCCCACTATATTATATCTTTCAGGGGAAAAAATAGCTTTTCTTAATATGAGTTTGGGCCCTAATGCCTAATTTGGTGGCCTAAAATGGTTTTTGCTTTGCAGTTTGGTTATTACATAAAAGACCTTACGTTTGTTTGCCTCAGCTGTCACCTCTCAGTGAGTTATCAAAATTTTATAATTTTATCTCAGAATTTTTGTGTTTATATTCATTGTCCCACATAGTATTTGAAGCAGCTTGTAAGAAATGTAAAAAGTAAAATGTTAACTAGAATAATGATCGTGATCAGGGAAACTATAAATACATCGTGATAAAGTCAAGGCTCGTGGGGTCTGTGGGAATAGATGTACATGTAAACACACCTGTAAAAAAGGCCAACCCAGTTGCTATTGTTGATTCTCAGATTTGATGTTGAGCTTCCTAGCAGCCAAAGGGAAAAGAGGGAAGCAGTCAGTTAATCCTCTCTCTGGCTCTGCAAAGAACTACTTGACGCGTGCCCACCACCCAGCAGGGGTATGGCATTCAGGCTTTCCCAAAAGAGAACTGGCCAATCAGAGGAGCAGAGTGCATAAAAGGATGCCTTGGGCGCTGGCACCCCAGGGTCTGTGCCTTCCTTCCCCTCCACGGGCGGCATCTGTTCTGCGGAGCCCCCTGCAGGGCTACGGGTAGAAAGAGGGCTGGCGAGAGTGCCTGGTGCAAACTCCTACAAGCTCCATGCGTAGATTCCTTCTCTGAAGTGTTCACTGGTCCTCCACAAAATGAGGAAAATAAGGACAAATACGGAAAAAATGAGTTCCTATCCAATCTGAATTTACTTGATTTCAGAGATCATGTTCTACTTACGATTTTAGTATTTAAAGGAAGCAGCAATAGTTTAAAGAAAGAAGCATTGAAGTAGCCTTTCCTAAGAAAATGAAGAGTTAGAAATGCTTTGTTGTATGAAAGCAATAATGGTAAATTAGTAATGATTACCGTAATGTTTTATATTTATCATTTATTTTATAAAACAAATACATATGAAAGTTTTTATGAACTATTTTGTAATATATATTTTATAGTACATACATAATAAATTTGTAATAGTATATTTATTATGCTTATCATTACTAGTACTACTGTTGTTATTTACTGCCTTTAAAATCCCAAAGTTTTGTGGGTGCGCCTGGGTGGCTCTGTCGGTTGAGCATCCTACTATTGATTTCGGCTCGGGTCATGTTCAAAGTAAGTAAACATTGAAAATGTTTGCAAAAGCATTTAAACCTTTAGAAAGTTGACAAGCTCCTGTTCTCTTGGGCTGTGAGCATCCCTAACCTCCGGCCTCGTCTCCGGGGTCGTGATGGAAGGGCCCCATTCTGCTCTCCCCAGGCATGTGTGTTCTGCCGCCACCCCCAATTCACCTTGCTCCTGAGAAGCCGCACCCGTACCTTTGCCGTCTGTCCGGGGACCTTCCCCTCGCACCCCCCCCTCCGACCTGGGGGGTGTGGGGTAGTGCCTTTGTGTTGCAGACGTATAAGCTCAGGGGTCCCGGCCAAGAGGGGAGTTTGTCGCTTGGGCAGTACTGGACCCCAGAGGGGCCAGGCCCTCGGATGGACAGCCGCGCATCCCCTGGTTCTGCGTGGGGTCGGCAGGACACACTCCCAGCCATGGGAGTGTCACGTGGGAAAGCAGGGGTCTGGGGGTCTTCAGACCTGGGTCCCACCTGGGAGGTCTGGATGTCCCTGCCGGGTCCTCCCCACGGCCTGTTACTTCAAGGGGCGTGGCCCGGGCTGCTGCGGAAACCTTCAGGAGCTCTTACTGCCGGTGCTGGGGCGGTGGGCGAGGCTTCAGTGACGAGGGTCGTGGACATTAGCTCCCTACCGGTGGGAGAGACAGCGTCTGTTTAAGGCCATTAAAAGGAAACCCCTTGGGTAAAGTGTACTTAATCTTTGTTTTCTTAACAACTCTACGTTTATTTAATATGAATCTAATTTCTTGCCTTCTTGAGGTCCACTGACTCTTGGAGTCATAAGCCTTCTGGGGATTTAGGTTCCAAAAAATTTACTTCCAGCAGCACACACAGTGTGAAAGCGTGACGCTCTTCTTGTTCCCCACGTCAGCAGAGCTGCCCCTGGGTCTGACGAAGCCACTTCAGTTCGGTTTTCCTGCAGATTAGAGTTAGGAAGGTTTTCTGTCTCTCTGTTCCTGTGAGGGCAGCCCAACTGTAGTCCTGTGCTGGCCCTCTTCTCCCTGACCTTGGCCCTCTTCTCCCTGACCTTGGATCTCTTCTCCCTGACCTTGGCCTTCTTCTCCCTGACCTTCGCCCTCTTCTCCCTGACCTTGGCCCTCTTCTCCCTGACCTTGGCCCTCTTCTCCCTGACCTTCGCCCTCTTCTCCCTGACCTTGGCCCTCTTCTCCCTGACCTTGGCCCTCTTCTCCCTGACCTTCGCCCTCTTCTCCCTGACCTTGGCCCTCTTCTCCCTGACCTTGGCCCTCTTCTCCCTGACCTTCGCCCTCTTCTCCCTGACCTTGGATCTCTTCTCCCTGACCTTGGCCCTCTTCTCCCTGACCTTGGCCATCTTCTCCCTGACCTTGACGCCTCTTTCTCTCTGTCTCCTTTCTCCCCCTCCCACCCGCCCTCCTTCCTTCTCTTCTCTTTCTCTCTCCTTCTCGCTCCTTCTCTCTCTCTCTCTCATACACACACACACACACACACACACACACACACACACACACTGCAATCCTCCTGTTTCCCCACTTCTGTGTAGCTGTCACCTTGCTGCATCTCTCTCCCCACCAGCTCCCTCCAGACCCGGCGCCCTCCTGCGTGAGCACTTAGAGAATACTCAATACCTACGTGAAGGAGCCGCCAGCGGCATCTTTAAAAAGACTGTGTCCTTTTTCACTAGTCCTCTTTGGAGAAACTCAGACACTGTTGGGCCGTTTGCCACACCCCCTTGCCCTTTCTCTCCAGCCAGGTCTCAGTGGCCGCGTGACGAGGTAGAGTCTGCGGTGCACAGCCATCGCGCTTTTCCTGTCGCGTGGGTGTGCTCCTCTGCGGCCGTGTTTGTGGGGTTTCCCCGGCGCACCTCCTACCAGTGGTGCCTGAAGCCCAGCGGAGTTCACAGGTCTGCAGTGGGAGGCAACTTGGAGAAATTGTTTAACTGAGACAGAACTAGGTCATGGTTTTGAATTTTAAGCTTGTAGGGTGTGGGGCACCTGGGGGGCTCAGTCGGTTAAGCGTCTGACTCTTGGTTTCAGCTCCGGTCATGATCTCGAGGTTTTGTGAGTCCGAGCCCCATGTCGGGCTCTGCGTTGGCAGCATGGAGCCTGCGGGGGTTCTCTCTGTTGCTCGCTCTCTGCCCCTCCCCCATGTGTGCTGTCTCTGTCTCTCTCAAAATAAATGAACTTAAAAAAAAAAACAAAACACCTTGTAGGGTGTTAATTACTTGGTGGTGGGAAGATTTGTTTTCCTGAGAGGTCAACCGGGACTGTGGAATAAAGACCGTGGAGCAATGCAACATGGCATCAGAGCTTTCCTGATCCGGTGGAGCCACGTTGGCTGTGTCACCTTCTGTGTCCAGACACGTGGCATGTGCATCCCATGGTGCAGTGGCTCATGCGTTCCCTTCATGGGGAATTCCCTTCCCCCNCCCAGGAGGTTCCCACCCCTCCTTCTCGGGCTCATGAATCAGCTCCAGCAGCTCACAGAACTCAGAGAAACTTTGTATTCACTACATCACCGGTTTGTCACCCAAGGATGTCACTTGGGAACAGCCAGATGGAGGGGACGCGCAGGGCGAGGTGTATGGGAAGAGGAGAAGAGCTTCCGTGCTCTCCTAGTGAGCCACTGTCCCCAAATCTCCGTGTGTTCATCAGCCCAGAAGCTCTCCAAACCCTGTCCTTTTGGGTTATTGTGGAGGCTTCATTAAGCAGGCACGATCGATCAAATCATTGGTATTTTGGCAACTGATTCTCCCCTCCCCTGGAGGTTGGGATTTGGACGAAAAGTTCCAATCCTCTGATCACTTGAACTTTCTGGTGCCCAGTCCCCTCCCGAGGCCCCGACCCTAAGTCATTTCATTAGCATAAACTCTGGTGTGCTCTAGAGCGAGTCCTTGTGAATGAACGCCCAAAGATGCTCCTATCAGGAAATTCCGAAGGTGTTCCGAGCTCTCTGCTGAAACCCGGGAGGAAGACCACATACATTCCTTCCAGCACAGTAGCTGAGGATCTGTTTGTGCTTGTGCGTCTTGTGACCCTGTGTCTTAGGCCAGACTTCTGCCACCTGGGTGTGACCCCCTAACATGTCCGTGTCCTAGTCCGTGGAACCTGTGAAGGTCACTGTCTATGCCAAAGGAATTTTGCAGATGCGATTAAATTAATTAAATTAAATTAAATTAAATTAAATCCAGTCTTGAGAGAGGGGCGATTATCCCGGATGACCCGGTTGGGTCTGATGTAGTCACAGGGTCGTTCCAGAGCGCTGGCAGAGCAGAGGAGAAGGCAATGTGAAGATGGCAGCAGGAGGTTGGGGTGATGTGACTTCGGGGCCAGGGGCCAAGGGATGCGGTGGCTTCTAGAAGCTAGAAAAGGCGAGGAAAGGGATCGTCACCTGGAGCCTCCAGAAGGAACAAGAGCTGTGGACACCTGATTTTCGCCCTGGGAGACACATTTAGGCCTCTGACCTTCAGGACTGTAAGGAAATTCATCCGTGCTGGTTTAAGCTGCTAAGTTTTGGGTAATATTTTATAGCAGCGGTAGAAAACAAGTATGCTGGGGGAGGGGTGGGGGGGTGCCTAAGTAAGAGCTTGAGCTTCGGATAATCATCATTAGCATTTCAAATACACTGTTTTCACACTTCACTTACTCCCTGTGCCTTAATTTGGTCCCTGGCTTTGATCACCTGTGTGACAAATGGAACTGCAATGAATTTCAGAGTCGACAGGCAGAGTGCCTGAGATCGCCACACAGAGACGATGTGCATGATTTGGAAAGTGTCTTGCTTGCGAGGGCCTGGCGTTTGGTGGCGAGTTGTGGCCCCTGGGGGTGACGTGGGGGAGGGGCAGGGGGAAGAGTGAAAGCTGATTCCCAGGCTAGGGGTTTCCCAAACCCGTGTGAAGTAGGGACCCCGGTTTATAAGGAATTCCTTGTGTTGAGTTCAATTTAGTTTTATAACCAATATTGTTACTTAAATATGTGTAAACATAAAAGTGAGCGTTAACTCAGACTATGGCTTTAAGGCAACTATAAAGTCCAAAGTTATTTCGAATTAAATGCAAATAAAGCTGCCAACCCAGTTTTGCATTTATTTGCTGAATCTAAATGGAGGTTCTCAACGTGACTACGCACACACTCGTGAGGTTCTAGTGCGCCTTGTTTCGGCAGAACCACATTTAATTCACTACCAAGATATTATGTTGGGAGAAGCATATGTATTATGGAACTTCACTCATCTGTCAAGAACAGTTTTCAAACCCAAATGCAAACATTAAGTTGATTCTCATTTGTTTTTTACAAAAAACTTTTAAAAATGTTTTTATTTACTATTGAGAGACAGAGACAGGGCATGAGCAGGGGAGGGGCAGAGAGAGGGAGACACAGAATCCGAAGCAGCTCCAGGCTCTGAGCTGTCAGCACAGAGCCCAATGCGGAGCTCGAACTCACAAACCGCGAGATAACGACCTGAGCCCAAGTCGGATGCTTAACCGACTGAGCCACCCAGGCACCCCTAAATATTTATTTTTGAGAGAGAGAGAGAGAGAGAGAGAGACAGACAGACAGACAGAGTGCAAAGAGGGGAAGGGCAGAGAGAGTCAAAGACACTGAATCAAAAGCAGGCTCCAGGCTGAGCTGTCAGCACGGAGCCCAATGTGGGACTTGAACCATGAACCGTGAGATCATGACCTGAGTCGAAGTTGGATGCCTAACTCACTGAGCCACCCAGGTGCCCCGCAAAAAGCTAATTTTGACTGAGTAGAATTGATCGCTAAGACTATCACTCAGCACAGTCTCTTGCTAAGCAAGTTGCAGGTGCTTGGGCTAAGTCCTTGGGATATTTGAGGTTTCCCCGTTCAGGAGTTCATGGTTCCACCGGCGAGGATGTGCACAAGGCCTGAGATCCACTTAACACCTCCCAGCTCTGTCTTAAAGCGTCTTGACATAAGTGGCCCCATTTGATTTCATCTTTCACAAAATACACCTTAATTTGTTTATTCATTCTCTTAGTGGTGGATTTCTGGGTTGTTTGCAGTGTTTGGCTATTAAAACCTGCTGCTATGATCATTCTCAGACGTGTCTTCTAGATGATATATCTAAGGAATGGAATTGTTGGTTCATGTTGTGTCCATTACTATAATGCCAACTATTTTCCAAAATGGTTTTTCATGGTGGTTTTCATTGTGATTTGTATTTCCCTGGTTTGTGAATGAGGTTGAATACCTTTGCATATGTTTATTGGCCATTTGGACTTCCTCTTTTGTAAAGCATCTACTCAATTGTTCTACCCATTTTTCTATTGGACTTTCTGTCTTTTTCTCATTGATTAAAAGGACTTTTGTTCAATCTGGATCCTCTGCCTTTGTCAATTATATGTCAATATTAATGCAGACATCTAGAACTCTCATTAGTGTCTGTTGATGAATACAAGTTCTTAGCTTTAATGTAGTGATGTTTACTTATGTTTTTTTTCCCTCGGGGGTATGTGCTTGTATGTATTCTGTGTAAGACATCTTTCCCGGGGCACCTAGTTGGCTCAGTCAGTTAAGTGTCTACTCTTGATTTCAGTTTAGGGCATGATCCTACCCTGGGGTCAAGCCCCATGTCCAGAGCCTGCCTGGAATTCTCTCTGTCTCCCTCTCTCTCTGCTCCTCCCCTGCTGTCACATATGTGTGCTCTCAAAGTAAATAAATAAACTTAAAAAAAAAAAAAGAAAAAAAAGGCATCTTTCTCAATTCTAGGTTATGAAGCTATTTATTTGGACTTCTAAAACTTGAGAGTTTTTGTTTCTACACTTAGTACTGCACATTAAGAACCGTAGAGAGTCTGAAACTTTATCCTACTTGTAAGCTAAGCAGTTAGCCAGTGTGGTTTCATGAGCCCTGGCAGCAAACACAAGCTCCCGGGTCAGAGATGGATGACTTTATTTCTCATGGCAAGAGCAGTGGGCAGAGTTTCAGTGTCTCTCTGCGCTGGTGCCGCAAGGCCAGGTTCCCACAGGGCAGACACGAAGAGGTCGGGTGACTCCTGTACACAGACTACACTGTCTTGTAGGAGAGGAACCCTGAGCCCAGCGAACCCGAATCTTTTATAATGGGCAGTAAGCCTGCCTGACCTTTGCTTCAGAGGGAGACACTGTCTTCATTTCCTGGACAGTAAGTAAACCCGTCCATTTCCCTGGAGAGAGATACTGTCCCTTCTAAGACTGGTCACCATACACACATCCTTGAAAAGGTAGTGCTGGTTAACGGAGTAGAGGCTCTGGGTACAAGACTTGCAGAAAGATGAGAGACCTAGGGAGGATTATCTCCGGACAGAGGAGCCCGCCCGTTACTAAATTGTGTGGGATGAAAAGGACGTGTCATCCTTTCCCTGCTGATGTAATTGTCCCAGCACCAGGGGATGGAAAAGTGGTCAGTGCTGTCTTTCAGGGGCCAGGTGCCCTTGGGTCAGGCTGGGGTTCCTGGTGGAGACATGGGGAGAGCTGACAGGTACCCTCTAGAGGCAGGGCTGACGGGGCTCTGTGGGTCGTGTGGGGAGGGCTGGGGACCAAAGAAGAGGGGCAGGAGCAGAGTCGTCGTCTGCATCAGAGCTTCCAATGTGTTTGCGTTCACGCAGCGAAAAAAGCAAACATTTAAGAAAGGCCCGCATTTCTCTTCACCTGTTAAATATTCAGTATAAAGTTGACTTTAGAATCTGAAATTTGACTCCTATGGATTATGGGCCCAGAATTATCTGCCTGTCCAGCTGACCTTTTCCTGAGGTTTTAGTTCCTTGTTACTGATACTGGTTCTTCCCTTTCCGGTCCGAAAATCAGTCTCCTTAGCAGAATAGATGGTAGGTAACCACATGCCCAGGCTTCTGCAGTGGAAAGTGATGTTTTGTGCACAAAACAGAATCCGTCACGGGAGTGAAGAGTCGATCGAGTGAAAGAGATTGTGTATCATAACTCACAGGGCAGGTGGGTGCAGGGACCATGCTCAGTATTTCACGTTCGAGGGGTTTCTGATCATAGGGGGGTTGGGAGGCAGGAGGAACCAGCCTGGAGGCCGAAGGAATCCGGAGAGCAGTCCCTCGAGGAGGCAGGTGGGCCTGAGGCGGTTGGGGGCCAGAAGGCAGGGGTGGTGCGAAAAGTGCCGTGTGGTCCGAGGAGAGGCTGTCCTGGGCCGAGCCCCCTGCAGGGGTGCTGTGAGCTGGGCCACCAGGCGCCCGAGCTCCCGGAGGGAAGGGGGCTGGACGCAGCACCAGCACCCATTCTTCCCTCGTCCGTCTTCCCGCTGTCGGAACAGAACCAGAAGCCAGAGCAATGCGGAGTCTGGAGTCCCGTCCCAGAGCCACGGAGCAGATGCAGAGGGTGGGGCGGGGGCGGAGGGATGGGGGGCAGCCAGCCAGTGCCGATTCGGGCAGCCAGCGGTCCAGATGGGGACAGCCTGTGACAACAGGAAGGCCAGGGCGCTCATCTGATTGCTGGTTCAAGAGGCTGTGGCCTGGGGGTCATTTTGGGGTGGCGGCCAGCTCTCTGGTGTGTGTGCACCAAGCACTGGCTCCCGGCAGGGGCCGGGTGCACACCGAGGCCAGTCTTTCATGGCCAGCAAGGGTGCTCTGGGGCAGCGTTTGTGTCTGATTATTTTCCAGAGGCAAGTTGAATTGGCTTGAGATTTTTGTGCCTTTTCAAGGTAGAGCTGCAGGTCACGACATCTGAGGTCTTGTCCTGGGCCCTCTCCTGGCCCCCTGGCAGCCAGGGAGGAACAGATACCAACTGGCAGAGGGGGTGAGGGGTCTGGGGCATGTTGGCTTGGGTGCCCATGAGGCCGGATGGATGCCTCTGGAACTCAGGAGCCTGCCTGGAGGCTAGAGATGATACTTTGGGTGCTTGGTGGTAAGTGAACCTTTGAGAGGGTGCAGAATTTTCCAGGAGGGTGAGAAGAGGTGTGGGGAAAGTTGAACCCAGACCTTGCAGGACCCCTGGCATTTTCAAGGCGAGAGGAGCTTGCAGAGGCAGGAGGGACCATCTTCACGGGAAGCTCTCCTTGCGCCTCTCATCTCGGGTGTTGACGCACTTAAATGGTAAGTGAGGAGGATCGCACCTGCAGCCACCATGGCGTAAGGTCAGACCCCAAAGTGTTG
Organism: Crocuta crocuta; assembly: GCF_008692635.1. NCBI lineage: Eukaryota > Metazoa > Chordata > Mammalia > Carnivora > Hyaenidae > Crocuta > Crocuta crocuta. Next base: position 8,830,215 of record NW_027531904.1, read on the forward strand.
GCGTGTAGGGACGGCCCTCCCCACACCACACCTGCCACGGCGTCACCTGGGCAGCACTCACCCCGGCATCTCCCCTCCCCGCCGGGCCGGTGGGGGCAGGTGCGGGCCTTGGCTGGCCTCCCGGTCACAAGCGTGTTGGACCTGGCCTGGGCGTTTTCCAGGCTCTGTGGTCACACGAGCGTTCCCACCTTGATTTGGCTCTGGAACGGAGTTTGATCCATTCATTTTCTTTTCCTGCGTTGTCATCGCAGCTGTTTTTTACGAAAGCAGAATTACTAACTTTTCTGAGTTACTATCCCTTTCGCAAAGAAGAGGCAAAACATATGCAGGCTCTGAAGTTGGCTTTGAGATCCCAGAATGGCCTCTTTCTGATTTAAGTGTCCAGTAAAACCTTGTGTGTGGCTGGAGGTAAAAGTCTGTATGAGCTAGAGCAAGAACATTTGAAAAACTGTTTTTTTTTTTTTTAATGTTTTGTTTTATTTTTGAGGGAGAGAGAGACAGAGACGGAGAGAGAGAGAATGCCAGCATGAGTCGAGGGGAAGGGGCAGAGAGAGAGGGAGACACAGAATCCAAAGTTGGCTCCAGGCTCTGAGCTGTCAGCACAGAGCCCGACATGGGGCTCGAGCTCAAAATGTGAGATTGTGATCTGAGCCGAAATCAGATGTTTAACTGACTGAGCCATCCAGGCACCCTGAATATCTATTTTTTGCAAAGCTTAACTAATTACCTTTCCCCCTCAAGCATAGGAGATGTTCAGCATTTTAAGAGAAGCTGATATGCCCACGTATGACATTATATGACAAATAGAAGGGTGATATTTGTACCATTAACACCCTTTCATTTTTTAGCAAAGGATTGTTCGATGACACCTTTAAATAAGCAAGCTTCTAAAGTGAATTTAAAATGTGTTCTGAATGATGACAACCAGGTTTACATTTCAGGGACACATCCTGGAGAGGAAGTACAGGTGTGAAAATGTTGAGTAAGGCCACGGAAGTCTTCATAGGAAGGAGAAAGATGCAGTATTCATTTCTACTTTCCCTTTTCTCTTCTCAGCATCTCAAAATAGCCTGACCATGCATTTTATTGTTACTGTTTCTTTGCCGTCACCATATCAGTGATGGCTCACCTGATTTTAGCCCTTTAGCCTTGAACTAAGACGCCATCATGAAAACAAAGCATATTTTATTATTTATTTGTTTGTTTATTGAGCATTTGCATGCCCATGAGCAGGGGAAGGACAGAGAGAGAGGGAGAGAGAAAATCTTAAGCAGGCTCCATGCTGTCAATGCAGAGCAGATGTGGGGCTCAATCTCATGAACCATGAAATCATGAGTTGATCCAAAACCAAGGGTCCAGTGCTCAACTGACTGAGCCACCCAGGCACCCCCAAACAAATGAGTGCTTTAAGGTGCCGTCCTTAGAGGAGTTTGGAAGGGCAGGCTCGCGTGAAGTTTTGCTGAGAAGTGCGGGGTGTGCGCCCAGGAGAGCCTGTTGGAATAGAGCCCAGAAGGAAGGTCCTGAATTGCACAATGTAGGAACCTATATGAGGGTGGATCCCAAGCCATTCCACACGGCGCTGTTTCCTAAGCTGGAGTTTGGAGCCATGAATGAGTTCACACTCTCAGTTTTGGGGAAACTTTTATGAAATCCTGGGGATGTTCTGGCCTTCCTCACTCGATGCAGACCCAGCCTTAATTTATGCATCTGGTATGGCCTTTATTTTGTTTTTGCCATTATTCTTCTCATCTCTCAGTGGTCTCAAATCTCCAAAAACAACTGAATGTGAAGTCGGAGAAGATTGTCTTCCCTGCCCCACGAGAGCCACCTACTGGCAAAAGCAACAGCGACCCCTGGAGACCACGGCAGCCCTCAGGCAGGGAACGGGAAGGCCATTGTTGGTGCCCAGCAGTGCTCAATGTGACCAGACAGCAGAGGCCGGAGGGCATGACCAAGGCCATAGGAAATGATTATACTACACAGATGATGTCTTCTCTGCCCGTTGGGAAGGTTTAGTTAAGTCTGTCATTTTTTTTTAATGTTTGTTTGTTTTTGAGAGAGAGGGACAGCAGGGTAGTAAGAGAGAGAGATGGGGAGAGAATCCCAAGCAGGCTCCATGCTGTCTGCACAAAGCCCCAAATGGGGCTCGAACTCAGAAACCATGAGATCATGACCTGAGCCAAAATCAGACACTTGACTGACTGAGCCACCCAGGTGCTCCAAGTTTGGCTTTTCTTGGAGTATCAGGGAGGAAGGCAGGCTGAGCATGAAAGAGGGTCAGTGGGTCACATGCACCGGTCGGGAGCGCTGCAGGGCCTCTGTGGCCCCAAAGGCTTTGATTTGCAAGGTGGTGGGTGAATCAGCCTTTTCTCCCAAAAGCTTCAACACCTCCAAGTTGTGTACCTACTGGCTGTTTTCTTTAAAAAAATCTGGCTTCTCTATTCTGTTGTTTTGCTATGAAGGATGTCTCTTCCCACTTCTGAAGAGAAATCCTGTGGATGCGTGCCTTTCACTGGTTAATTCTTGTTTAGCTGTTTTGTCTTTATAGGAAGAATTTTTCAAAAAATTTTTGAGATTGCATCCCATATAACCCTTGTACAGTGATGCAGATAAAATCATAAATTGCTAATTTTGTGCTTTTTTCTTTTTTTACTAAAGTTTACCAGAAGAATAGATTTGCTTTCCTTTAGTGAATAGTCAAGATTTTCTCTTTTATTACCATCTAGCAACTATATGATTAAATGATTTCTTTAATCTTTTTTAACTTTGCTGAAGGTCTTCCAGCCAGGAGATCACACGATGACATGATTTTAGAGATCTGATGGTTATTTCCTTGCTATCATTCAGGGCCCAATTTCCCTGGACTTTAATTGGAGAAAAGTGTCACTAATAGAAATTCAAACAATATCCTTAACGTGCCCTTCCGCACATTTTGGGGCGTGGTTTGTGGTCAGAAGCCTACTGTCCGGTATGCACTCTTCCAGTGCTGGGGACACCATGACGGATTAGACAGACATGGTCTTGTTTCCAGGGATCTCACAGGCCACTGCGAGAGGCTGGCATGTCATAAACTGCAGTGCGGGGTGATAAGGACTGCGTCCACACTGTATCTTTTATTTATTTATTTTTTTTAGTTTTATTTAAATCCAAGTTAGTTAACATATAGTGTAATAATGGTTTCAAGAATAGAATTTAGTGATCCATCACTTATACATATAATACCAGGTGGGACAGTTGGTTGAGTGCCGACTTCGGTTCAGGTCATGATCTCGTAGTTCCTTAGTTCGAGCCCCGCGTCGGGCTCTGTGCTGACAGCTCAGAGTCTGGAGCCTGCTTCGGATTCTGTGTCTCCCTCCCTCTCTTCCTCTCCCCTGTCTCTTTCTCTCTAAAAAATAAATAAACATTAAAAAAGTTTTTAACACCTGGTGCTCATCCCAACAAGCGCCCTCCTTAGTGCCCATCCCCCATCTAGCCTATCTCCCACCCACCTCCCCTCCAGCAACCCCCACTTTGTTCTCTGTATTTAAGAATCTCTTATGGTTTGCCTCCCTTTCTGTTTATATCTCATTTTTCCTTCCCTTCCCCTGTGTTTATTGTTTTTTTTTAATTCTACATATGAATCAAGTCATATTTGTCTTTCTCTGATTGGCTTATTTCACTCAGCATAGTACCCTCCAGTTCTGTCCACGTTGTTGCAGACGGCAAGATTTCATTCTTTTTGATCGCCAAGTAGTGTTACATTGTATATATACTGCATCTTCTTTATCCACGTGTCAGTCGATGGACATTTGGGCTCTTTCCATACTTTGGCTGTTGTTGAAAGTGCTGCTGTAAACACTGGGGTGCGTGTGCCCCTTTGAATCAGCATTTTTGTAGCCTTTGGATAAATACGTAGTAGTGCAATTTCTGGGTCACATGGACCACTTATTGTATTAAGGGGACCCACGGGAGGTCCCCAGCTAGGTCTCAGTGATGCAGGCTGGCTGGGTCCAAGGACCCAGAGGGGTTCTCTCAGGACCACAACCAACAGAGTTCTTGGCTTTGCACAGGATAGAAGTAAAATGTGAGCTGAGAGAAGTGAGGACAGGTTATTGAAGACATAGAGAGGGTATAGATATAGACAGGGCATGTGGGAGACTCAGAAAGACCAGAAAAGGGAGTTTCATCCTTGCGGAGGGTCTGGGGTTTTTATTGAGGATGTTGCCTGGTGCACCTGCTTTCTCAGACATCCGGGAACAAAGGTGTCCTCTGTACGTCACTTATGGCCTGGAACCAGGGGTCTTGGTGAGTCAGTGGTCTTGGAAAACGAAGAGTTGTCATGAAGTTCATGATGACTCTGCTGGGTCACTCCTTAGAGGTTATCTGTTGTGCTGGAAGACTTCTAAGAAACTCCTTGACCTTTACAAGGAGACATATCTGTTCTGTAAGGCGTGTGTAAGGCGAGGGCATAGTCTTAGCAAGATCAGAGCAGGAAAAGGAGCAAAACAGCAGGTTTTCGTGGGATCCGTTTAGTTTTCCCCGTCTCATCAGGAGGGAGGCCACACATGGCAGTGACACTGGAGCTGAGCCTTGAAGGTTTGCTGGGTGGGAGAAGCCTTGTGGACAATGGCAGGAAACAACAGGCTGTTTCTGGGCACCTGAGTGGCTTGGTTGGTTGAGTGCCCGACATCAGCTCAGGTCATGATCTCGTGGTTCATGAGTTCAAGCCCTGCATCAGGCTCTGTAACTGGTGGTGTGGAGCCTTCTTGGGGTTCTCTCTCTCTTCTTCTCTCTGCCCCTTCTCCACTTACACACACACACACACACACACACTCTCTCTCTCGTTCAGAATAAATAACTAAACTTAAAAAGAATAGGGTGCTTCTGTGTGACTCAGAGTTTAGGAATGGAGGAGTGTGGGGTGCTTATGAGGAGTGGCAGTGAATGGGACTGGAGAGAGGTGGGTGGCAGCCAGATCATGGGGTCATGGTACACTGTGTTTAGGAGTGTGGGTTTTCTTTTAAAGGCAACTGGGGCCACTGAGTAAGTCTGGGGGGGGGCATTACCTGGTTGGTGTTTTGGGTATCTCACTGGCAGCTGGTGGAGGAGGAATGGAGGAGCCCATTTAGGAGGCTGTTAGAGTAGTTTGGGGGTAAGGTGATGGTGCTCTGACTGACGATGCATTCATGGGGATGGAGAGAAAGAAATGGACTCGAGCTGTTTGGGACGGTAGGAGGGCTAGGAATTGGTGGCTGATTAAGCAGTAGGATGGGTGGAGCATGTGTGGGACAAATGAGAGGGAAGACAGATTGATAGCATTTCGGCAGCTGCTTTTATTTATATGAGACACATGCATGCACGGGATTCTGGGAGTCCCTTAGAATTTCTGTAAAGTCTACAACAACTTTTGGATTCCAGACTTTATCAACTGTGTAAATGGTGGTTCCACCAATTGAGAAAGGGACTTGGGCCAAGAAATAGATTTGAAGAATAGAATGATGAGTTTGTTCATTTTTAAATGGTGTGTTTGAGGTGTCTTTGGAATATCCAAAGAAATTGTCTAGCAGACACTTGGGGTGTGAAAAGAATTGAAGTTTAGGAAAGAAGTTCAGGCTGTAGCAATAGCACTGCTCGGAATTTACCCAAGGGATACAGAAATGCTGATTTCCAAGTCAGCAGCATATATAGACTGAAATAGATGGATAAATCCATGGGAATGGATTGAACTACCTGAGGAGATTGTGCAGGGAGAGGGAGAGGGAGAGGGAGAAGGCCACGGCTGTTATCATGGTCCAGCAAAACAGAATCAGGAAGGTAGCTGCGGAGTGTCCTAAGAACACTTAGGCCACGGAGGCCAAGAAAAGGGATACTTTCAGAGAAAGAACGGTCAGTAGGGTCAGAGAGGCGAGAGGCCATGTAAGCTAAGCGTTGAGATTTATTTTGGGGATTTAGAAATTAGGTTACTGGGTGGGAAGAAGAGTTTAATTGGAGCCAGATTATAAATTGTATCAATTGGGAGCAAGTTTGGCTGCAAGTAACCCCAACCACGTAGGGATCTGGGTGTATGTCACTCAGATACGGCAGAGCCCGAGTGGGCGGCTGCTGGCGGTGTGTTCAGCAGCTTACCGGGGCCACGGCTGCACGTCCTGCGGTTCTTAGCGCCTTTCCCTTGCCGTCTCCACCGGCCGCTGCAGCCTCGGACACCACGGCTCACGTTCAAGGCCGGAAGAAGGAGGAGTGCGTCCCCTGTCTTCTCACCTTTACACCAGAGGTTCCCGGAAGCCGCCCTCTGCCCCCAGCGCACTTCCGCTCGGTCTCATTGGCCCTGCCGGGTCACGTGGTGCGCTGGGGCCGTGAGGGATGCCGGGAGAGCGGGGGGGTGGGGGGCGGCGGGCACCTGCGGNAACGTGCGCCATTAGCACGCGGTTCCGGGGCAGGATGCGGAAGGCCTGAGGACCGTGGACGTGGATGCGCGGAGCGGGGGAGGTTGAAGACGCGTGGGTGGTGGTCGCCGCCGGGTGCAGCCTGGGAGGCGGGGGTCCCGGAAGCTGTGCTTCTCTTCTGTCCGGGGGCCTCGGGGGCTTCCAGCCGAGCGGCGGTGGCAAGGAGGACACAGGTTGGGGGTGCGGCCGCGTGCTGTGAAGCNCTTGTTGTCCCTGCCACGTGCTCAGCGCCGACTTCCTCACGGGGCCTCGTTGACCCCTGGGCCTCTCTGGCTGGTATTCGCTTGATCCGAGCCATGAAGGTACCTTTCTAATTCAGGTGGTGCTAGCCCGCTTTTTGAAGATGCTCATGGGGAGGATCCCTAAAAATTTTTTTTAATGTTTATTTATTTTGGGTTGGGGGGAGAGGCTCACAGAATCCAAGGCAGGTTCCAGGCTCCGAGCTGTCAGCACAGAGCCCCCCCTGGGGCTCGACCTCATGAACAGCGAGATCATGATCTGAGCCGAAGTCGGTTGCGTAACCAACTGAGCCACCCAGGCGCCAGGAAGGGTCTCTTGAATACCACCAGCCCCACTTCTGGCCTCAGGGTTTGCTGACCTTCGATCTGCCCTGAGTTTGGGCGCTCAATTACTTCCCTGGTCAGCAGTGTCTTTTCCCTCCCTTCCTCGTGTTGGCGGGACAAGGGCCCCTGGGCCTCTGCTTCTGTCTCTGGATTTTTAAAATCCAGAAACTAGTTGACCCACTACTGTAACTCACAGGACTCCATGAAGACCAAGAAAAGTCAATGGGGAAAAGCCATTTGACTTTATAGAGAAGAAATTAATTAAATGCCAGAAAATTCTATAATTTGCAGTGTCTTCAAGGTACTGAGGAGGGAATAGATTGACCTCTAACTGTTGTGTGTAGCTTGGTGCCTAGAGGGCACTCCATTGTTTTCTGTTGATTGAATTCGGTTGCGGTCTCTTCTCTGGGGTCTCTTCTCTGAGGTGGTTACAAATAAACGTGTATAACTTCCTGTTAGTTTTGCAAACAGAAATGTATGTGTGTGTTTTAATTAGGAAAAAGGTGGGAAAAACTGTCCCCAGCTGTTAACAGTGATTATATCTAGGAATAGGGGGATCTTTGCCCCTTAATTCTTGTGTTTTAAGATTTGATAATGTTTTACATTTGGTGTTTTTCATTATTGTTTAAATTTTATAAAATGCCATTTACAGAAAAGAGAGCTAACATAGGTCAGGACCTAGTTATGCAGTTTTAAAATTCAAAACAAAAGGTTCCTACTTATTGTTAAAAAAACAGGTGTGTCATTTGTGCTTGAACTCTCTTTAGACTGATATTTATTGGTGAGCATTAGGAATAAAACATTCTCAGCATCCACTTCCTACCTCCTTTTGAAGGCGATGAAATTTTTCTAGGATGACCCAGGTGGCTTGAGAAGAATGAAATACCTTTTTTCCAGCCAGACTGTTTCATGTGGTTGAAAGTGTATTATCTCATCTTGTCTTTTATAATTCCCGTCAAGAGCTATTTGATACTGTCCGTATGAGGTCCTCGCCTGGTTAGATCAGTGCAAAGGGTCCGTAACAGAACAAATCAAAACAGAGGGAAAACGGAAAAGAGTAACTTCCTCCCGAAGTCCCAGTGAAACTCTGGGCTCCTCTGTGGGCCTGTCTGTGGTCTGGACCCCATGCAGAGAGTCCCAGAAAGAGAGCTGCCTTCTTGATTAATTACATTCCCTAAAGACTCTGCCTTAATTGTGTAGGGTCTTCCACAAAGGAAATACTAAAAGGCCACATTTTGCTCTGAAAGGGATCAAACGTAGAATACAGGCTAGAATCAAACTTTTGGAAAGGTCAGACTCTTAGAGACCTATAGCTTAATGATCATTGGTTTGCATACATGTGGGCAAATTTTTAAAGAAACAATGAAAATTATGGGAAAAAATGTCAGCCTCATCCATCATTCCCAACTGAAAATGACCAAAGAAATATAAAAATGGATGGAAAACAGCATCAGTGCTGGAAATACAGAAGTCCTCCACCTGTATGTCATCAATAGGGAGGAAATTCTGCCCAACAGAGTGCAGACTTCCTCATTGGCCAAATCATAGCTCTCTCTTCGGAGAAGAAGCTAGGGTGTGCAGAAAGTAAGTAGAAGAGACCGGTAGATTCTGCTTTTAGTGATAGCCTTTGATTTCTAAGCGCCGAGCTGACATGGGTCAGCCTCTGTACTTACAGGGAACATTTACCCCAGTCAGAACCCCTTTCCCCATGGTGGGTCCACGATGTAGAATCAGCTCCTGTAGGGAGCCCAAAGTCAAGCCTGGCCCAAGGACAGGCCAGGTGGTAGAATGGGTGGGGTGCTCAGAGGTTGGGTGGTCCTGGGCACACATAACTACGAAGGGTTGAGCCAAACTTCTTTCCCGTCTCTTGTTGGTGTTTACTGTAGATTCTGGACACATTTCCTTGATTCTGTTTTCCCAATAAGCAGTTCATAGTTCAGCTTTGTCTATTCTGTGCTCACCCTTTTTTGTTGAGGTTTCACCCCTCCCCCTTCTAATAGCTCCTTTTTCGTTAGAGCCTTTTCTTCTTTTATGTATACAGTAACTTCTTAGATGTCTCTGTGGGCATTAATAAGAAGTTTTAGAAGTTCCTCTCTGCACCTTGATCATCTCTGTTTCCTTTGGGTCATCTTTAACTTTCCTCTTTGACACTTCCCCTCATGCTCGTAGTTTTCCTTAAATTTCCATGATTCTTGGCCATTGGTTGATAAGAACACTTAGGTAGTTGGATTAGGTTTTGTCTATTTGTCTAGTAGTTTCCTTTTATTACTGGAAGGGCTGAGGTGTTGGGTGGGTGTGGTTACCAGTGGGCTTCACACTAGGGTGAGGGCCACAGGACACCAGACAGGACGGTTGGAAAAAAGGGTTTTACCCTGGAAGCGGGGGGCTTATACTCTTGGGCAGCCCCGCCCATCCGTGTTTCCCTTGGCATCTGTTGGGATGTTGGGACATTTAGAAGGATCTCTTGCGTCTCTCAGGTCTTCAGACCCGCTTTGGGTATGAGCAGTCTTCTTTCTTTAGATTGTGGGTGCAGGACAGGCATGCTGGATCCTGTTTCTCAGTGGTGATATTAATGGTTCATGTTTAATGAGACTTAACAGTGTCACATGCTTCTCATGCATTAACCCTTATGAGGCAGTTACTATTATTATTTTATCTGTATTTTGCAGATAAGGAACGGGAGGCACAGTTTGCCTGGAGTTACCTGAGCTGATTTGCCTGGAGTTACCTTTCTAGTTAGCACTGGGTCAGGGATTTGAGCCAGGTTGGTGTAACTTCAGATCCTGCCCTCGGCTGCAGAAGGGGGCGCAGAGATGGGGCTGGAGGGGCCCCACGGATCCTGATTGCTTTCTACACCGTTCTTTTCTCAAGTTGCTTGCTGACCTCGCAGGGGCTCACTCCATTCTTTTTATGTTTGTTTTATTAAGACTTTGGATTTCCCTGTACAGTTGGCCCCTCCCTGCCCCCATCTGTAGTTTCACTTCCTGTGGTTTTAGTTACCTGTGGTTCGTTCGGTGTGCATAATTTCAGTTACTCGCTGTTTCAGTTATCTGCAGTCAGCCGTGGTCCTGAAGCCAGTGATCCTCCTGACATATTGTCAGACGGTCACTAGTAGCCTGATCCTACATGACAGTGCCTACATCATTCACTTCCCTTCATCTTGTCATCTAGGCATTCTGTCATCTCACGTCCTCACAAGAAGGGTGGGTACAGAACAGGCAGATATTTTGAGATGGAACGAGAAACCACATTCGCGTAACTTTCATTGCAGCATGGTATACCTGTGCGGGCTTATTATTAGTTATGGTTAATCTCTTACTGGGCCCAGTTTAAGAAGTACATTTCATCGCTGGTAGGTATGTACGGGAAAAAAGGAAACAAATACAGGGTTTGGTACTGTCTGTGGTTTCAGGCATCCACTGGGAGTCTTGGCACGCACCCCTGCAGAGAAGGGGAGACCACTGCCTGGGCTTTGGTCTCGGGTGCAGTTTTCTGTCATGGAGGTATAGGTCTGCTGCTTCCTCAGCTCTCTCATCCCATCTGCTCTCTGTCTTCTAGGCATTTCTCACCATTTATGACCTGCTGCTGGCACCTTTTTTGTTTCTCAGCCCTGTTAAGTGTGTGTCATATGCCTCTCACTCTCTATGTATGTATATTTACAAGTCTTTTTTAAAAGGTTTTTGGTACAGTGTAGTGGAAGACGTATGTATTCAGTCCACGATCTTGATTCCATCCATGTCTGATACTTCCTGGATGTATTTATCTCTTTCCTTCTCCTTGGCGAGATTAATGAATTTCTTTATTCTGCTGCTATAATAATTACCCTTGAAGTAGCATTTAGGGTACAGAGGACACAGTCACCATATCATAGCCCCTGGGACTTTTTGTTCTTTTGAGTGTAAATTATTAGACTTTGGTTTAGTCATGATCCGACTGAGCAGAGGCTTTCTGATGTGGATAGTCAGACCCAAATGTTATTTCTACTGTTCAGATGGAGGAGCAAGAAACAGGCCAGTCTTGTTTGTTACGCTTCCTTAGAGACAGATAAGTCATGTTGAGTATGACGTGTGCATGTACTGACAACACTGAATGCAAGGTTCATGGGAGGGGGTGCTTCAACATTTTTAAAAAAAATTTTTAGTGTGTGTGTGTGAGAGAGAGAGAGAGAATAAGCGAGGGAGGGGCAGAGAGAGAGGGAGACACAGAATCAGAAGCAGCTCCAGGCTCTGAGCTGTCAGCACAGAGCCGGACACAGGGCTCGAACCCACAAGCCGTGAGATCATGACCTGAGCCGAAGTCAGACGCCCAACCGACTGAGCCACCCAGGCACCCCAACATTTTTTAATGAAATAAAAATACGTGCAAGGAAGTGACAGGTCCTGTGGGTGACACTTGATCTGTTGTAACACAGTGAGCACATTCGCATTCCCAGTTCTAAATACAGAGTATTACTAGCGCCCCAGGGAGCTCTCTTTTATCATAGCTTAAAGGTAAGTACACTTTTATCACCCTGGGTTAGCTTTTCCTGGTTTTAAATTTTATATGAGTCGAATAATATAGGACGTTCCCTTTTATTTTTCAACTTTCTGTAATCAGAATCGTACAGCACGAGTGTCTTCAGTGTTACATCTGAAATCTACCTGCGTGTCTGCTGCATGTGGCAGGAGTATTTTCTCCTTTTTAATTGCAATACAGTATTGCATTCTAGAAACGGCTGCGGTCTGTCCACTCTGCCATCAACATTTAGGTGGTTTGGGGTTATTATGAGTAATGGTACTTGTATCTGAAGTTTGGTTGCTTATAACATATTTCTTCTGGGTCCTGAGCTAGGAATGGAATTACTGAGACATAGAGTATGGCTTTTATACATTCCGTTCTAGTGGACTCTGCTAAGCTGTTTCCCCAAGTCGCGATACCAGTGTAGACTCCCACCAACAGTGTAGGAATGTTCCGGTTGCTCCATTAACCCTTGAAAAAACTTGTGTTAATGTTGTTTTAAAATAATTTTAGCCACTCTGGTAGCGATGAGGTGTCATCTTGTGGTTTAATTTGCATTTCCATGGGTGATAATGAGATGAAAATATTTTCATAGGCCCATTGCCTATTTGGATACCC
>NW_027531904.1:8842391-8915970 GCF_008692635.1 Crocuta crocuta
TAAGCCCATTTCTTATTTGGATTCCCCCCCCCCCCTTTGTGAAGTTGCTTTTGCAAGGCTCTTGGCCATGTTACAACGTGCGAGTGTGCTGCCTTCCTCTTAGTGACCCGTAGGGATCCTTTTTAATATTTGCATGTGATTCTTTGTCAGGTAAATATATGGAAAATACCTTTTTCTACTCAAGGATTTGATTTTTCACTCTTTCAGTCTTATTTTTAATGGAGTCTATTATATCAGGCTGTCTTTATAGTTGGCGTTTAGGAATCAGTCGAGCTCTCTCCTGTCCTAAGGTGATGTTATCCTACAGAATCTTTCAAGTCTTACATTTTGCATTTATTTTAAGATAACGAGGAATTGGTTTTAATATATGGTGTAAGGTAGGGGTCCTAAATTATTTTTAAGCATATGATGGGATCCTGAAATGAAAGAGTTAGAGAACTGGTGCTTTAGAGCTATAAAATCCCCTCTTAAGAAACAGCTCTAGAGGGGCACCTGGGTGACTCTGTCGGTTAAGTGTCCTGTTCTTGATTTCGGCTCAGGTCATGATCTCACGGTTTGTGAGTTTGAGCCCTGAGTTGGGCTTTGTGCTGATGGTGTGGAGCCTGCTTGAGATTCTCTCTCTGCCCCTCCCCCTCTTATGCATGTGCACATATGCTCTCTCAAAAATAAACATTGAAGGAAAAAAAATAGAGAAACAGCCTTAGCTACATCCCACAGACTTAAGTACACCTTTGTATTTGGTGTTACTCACTTATAAATATTTCCTAATCTTCAAGGTGATTTCATATTTGATTTAGTTCATTTCGACATGTTTAATTTTGAAATAATTTGGGAAATTTTTCAGGTATTGATTTCTGTATTAATTTCCCTGTGGTCAGAGAACATACTCCGAATGACTTTAGTCTTTGAAATTGTTGCAGATGTGCTTCATATCTCAGCGTATGATCTGTTTTGGTAAATGCACCATGGTTACTTGAAAGCCATCGTTTTTGGGCATCTGGGTGGCTCAGTCTGTTGGGCGTCCGACTCTTGATTTCAGTTCAGGTCATGGTCTCACGGGTTGTGGGTTTGAGCCTTGTGTCAACCCCTCTCCCCCCTCAAAATAAATAAACTTAAAAAAAAGAAAAAACCACCTTCATTCTGTCCTGTTTTCTGTAGCACTCTCCATATGTCAGTTAGATTGTTCAAGTCGAGTCAGTCTACAGATGGATTTTTTTGTCTGTTTTATTGGTTATTGAGAGATGTATGAAAAAATTAAAATATTTGGAATCATTTATTTGTAGTTTTAGTCTTGTAAGGTTTTCCTTTGTACATTTTGAGGCTATGTTATTAAATGTGTACAGAATTAGGATTCTTATTTCTTAATTTTGAATTGACCATTTATCATTAAAAAAACCTTTTTTAATGTTTATTATTTATTTTTGAGAAAGAGACAGAGCACAAGTGGGGGAGAGGCAGAGAGAGAGGGAGACACAGACGCCCAAGCAGGCTCCAGGCTCTGAGTTGTCAGCACAGAGCCCAGTGTGGGGCTCGAACTCATGAACATGACAAACTGTGAGGTCATGACCTGAGCCCAAGTTGGACGCTTAACTGACTGAGCCGTCAGGTGCCCCTACCTTTTATCATTTTTTAATGTCTTTATTCTAGTAATAACGTTTTTTCCTCTAAAAGTATATTTTATATATAAGTAATAGTTTCTCAGTTGTTTTGTTGTAGATATTCATGTTTGATACATTCTGTTTATTTTCCTATCGTGTCATTGTATTTAATGTGCATTTTTATAGGCAGAAAATAGTATAGTATTTTATAATCTTGGTTCATGCTTTTTATTTTTTAGTTGAACTATTCGAAATATATAATAAATGTATATTATATTTATTCCATATACACGTAATTACTGACATTTTTGCATTAAATCTGCTATTTTTTATTTGTCCTGTTTATTCTTGTTTCTTCAATTCTCCTTTTTTTTAAACTTTCTTTTTTGAATTAATCATTTTTATTATTCCATTTATCTTCTCTAGTATGTTGCTTGTTACATATTTATGGTTACTTTAAAAGCAACCCTAGAGATTACAATATGCATTTTTTTATGGGGTGGAGTTTTTCTTAAATTAGTACCTTAAAACTTCCAAGCAGTAAAACACCCCATAACATTTTATCTCAACCTCTGTAGTGGTGGCTTTTGTGCCATTGTTTTCATGATTTAAAATTTTAGATATGTTTAAAACCTCAAAAGATTTTAAGTTTTCAGTATTCATATAGATTTCCCTTTCTGGTTCTCTTCATTTCTTGCCATATTTCCTTGTTTCTATCAGAGATATTTTTCTTTTATTTGGAAAACTCCCTTTAGTGCTTCTTTTAGTGTGTCTACCAATGAGAAATTCTCTCACTTCTTTTGTCTGAATATTTTTATTCCTTATTATTTTGTTAAGGTTTTTTTAAATGTTTATTTTCTGAGAGAGACACAGAGTGTGAGCAGGGGAGGGGCAGAGAGAGAGGGAGACACAGAATCTGAAGCAGCTCCAGGCTCCGAGCTGTCAGCACAGAGCCCGACGTGGGGCTCAAACCCACAAACCGTGAGATCAGGATCTGAGATGAAGTCAGATGCTCAACCACCTGAGCCCCCCAAGTGTCCTCTTTTGTCTGAATATTTTTAAAATATTGCCTTCATTTATGAAGGGTATATTCACCAAGAATGGCATTTTGAGTTGGCAGATGATTTCTGTCAACACTTAAAAGGTGATTTCGTTGTTTCATAGCCGTGCCACGTGAGCACAGTCAGCTCACAGTCCTTTTCTTGCTTTTTTGGTGCAATTTTTCTTTATTGTTTTAAGTTTTCCTGTTTTGCTCTTCAGTAAAAGACTTGTTCTAGGCATGTGTTTCTTCATATTTATCCTGCCTAAGAGTCAGAGAAGAGCTTTAATTTGTAGCTTGATGTCTTTTGACAGTATATAGTGAGCAATTCTTGGCCACCTTCTCTTCAGGTATTGCTTCTTCTCAATTACTCTGTCCTCTCATTCTGGAACTCCAACATATGTTGGGTATTTCCACTGTGTCTTATATGTTTATTATAGTATCTTTTTTTGGTATTTTTGATCCTCTTTCCCTTTATGTTTCAATTTAGATACTTTCCAGTGATTTATCTTCCAGGGCACGTATTCTCTCTTTTTTAGCATCTAATTGTTATTAAAGCCTGCTGTGGAACTCTGAATGTCAGTTATGGAATTTTTCATCTACAGTTTTCATTTGTTCTGTTTCTTCATTTTGTTTTCCAGTGGTATTTTACATTGTCATCTATTTTTTGGGAACATATATAATCATAATTACCTTGAGAATTTTTGATGTCAGTTTGGGATAATCTATTAGATTATCTTTTTATTTACTTTTTCATTTTTTGCATGTTCATTTTAGAGAGAGAAAGAGAGCTGGGGAGGTGCAGAGAGAGAGAGGGAGAGAGAATATCCCAAGCAGGCTCCACACTGACAGCAGAAAGCCCGATGTGCGGCTTGAACTCATGAACCTTGAGATCATGACCTGAGCCCAAGTCAGACACTTAACTGACTGAGCCACCCAGGCAGCCCTACCTGTTAGAGTATCTTTTTTAAAATTTAGTTTAAGGGACATCTGGCTGGCTCAGTTGGTAGAGCATGCTGTTCTTGACCTTGGGGTGTGGGCTCAAGCCCCATGTTGGGCATAGAGCTTACATTAAAAAAATAAATAAAATTTAGTTTCTTTTTCCTTTTTTTTTTCTTGGTTCAGTCACCTTGTATACCTGATGGGTCTTTAAAATTATTATTTTCGGGGTGCCTGGGTGGCTCAGTCGGTTAAGCGTCCAACTTTTGCTTAGGTCATGATCTCGCGGTTCGTGGGTTCGAGCCCTGCGTCGGGCTCTGTGCTGACTGCCAGCTCAGTCTGTGACTCCCTCTCTCTCTGACCCTCCCCTGCTCATGCTGTCTCTCTCTCTCTCTCCTAGAAATTTAAAAAAAAATTAAAATAAAATTATTATTTTCATGGCAGATACTTTGTGTGAAGACTTGCATCAGTTCTAGATGATGTCCTCCACCAGGGAGGATTTAGTTTTATTCTGACAAATAACAGGCGGAACGGCAGCCCCGAACTCCAGTTTTGTCTCTTGATCACTGTGATTCTGCAGAAATCTCTGCTGAGATGTTGAGCCTTCTAGCAGCCTCTTTGCACTGGTATCTTCGCCTCTTGCCTCGCATATGTGCAGCTTAGGAATTGTTAGAAGCCTCGAAAGGAAGTTGCATGTAAACTGTTGTGTTCACTTCTTTCTGGTCCTGGAATTTTGGCCTCTTAATGTCTGGTTTCCTTGGTTACGGTGCATCCAGTTTTCATCTCCCCTGCCTAGGGAGACTTGCGCAAGTTCTGGGCTGGTGCTTTCTGCACAGATTTTATATCCTGTGTCGTAAGGCAGAAATCTTTCCAAAGGGAAAGAGCAGCTGTAAATGTATGGCTCTTCCCAGTGCATTTTTCTTCATGATTTCGGCTCCTCAGATCCTGCCTGCCTTGGTTGCTTTGTGAAACCTTCAGAGATTTAAAAGAAAACCTTTAATTTTGAAACAGTTTTCGACCCAGAAAAGTCACAAAACTGTACAGCGAGCTCGCATAATACCCTTTGCTCATCTTCCCCTGATATTAACATAACAAACTTACAAATAACAGTTTGTAATTTGAGTATTGCCATCTTTTCCAAGTGGATAAAAGCAGACCAGGGCCGCTAATTGTTTGAAAGAAAAAACAAACAAAGGGAGCTAGTGGAGAGGGTGACATTTGTGGTGCAGGGCTTCTCAAAGTAGATTTCTCAGAAATCTCTTCTGAGATTTTCCCTTGTAAGAGACATCATCGCCCACGACCAAGTGAGGGTGGGGAATGCTACATCTCATATGCTCCCCCCCCCCAATGGAAATCCACAATGCCATTTCCGTTTTAAAGTCTCTGAAAAATGTTTTGGTGAAGAAAACTGCCAATTCTGTGTATCCTGGCGTTTCCAAACTTACGTGGCCAAGGAGCCCTTCCTTTGCCCTGTGCGACGGTAGTATTAGAGAATACCGTCCTGGAGCCCTTTCTAATTTATCCTGAGGTATAAATTTTGCTTTTCTACATTTTCTCCTAGGTTCTGGCTTTCTTGCTGTTTAATTTCTTGCTTCGTTAAAGGGAAGAAGATGGAGAAGCCAAGGTTTCTTGAGAACAGATATTTGCACAACAAGGCGGCCGAGGCCGGGTTAACATTTACCACTAAAGCCCCAGCACCTCTTGCTGAAAAGCCAAATGCAAAACCGTTGTGTTTCCCAAATAAACTTCTTTTACATCAGTGCTGAGTTGTATGTAATCTTTGAAAATGCTTCTTGTTTCCCAATTATTGACGAAACTGGAGGCTAGAGGGCCAGGGACGGTTCGGTCTTTGTCGCACCGAGGCACTGAGAGACAGGCCTCGTTTCCAGAATGATCTTTTCCTCCCGGGTGAGACTACACGAGCCATGCTGACTTGGCCACACAGTTGTATTTTAAATTTGCAGCTTCTGGCCGGTGAGCCCGGGTCTGATGTGATGTTTGTGACGGGGAAGCTGGACAGGCGAGGGCAGTTGGTGTTACAAGTTGAAGAAGGTGGTTGGGAGAATTTCAGGGCACACTTCTGACCCTCCTTCCTGTAGTCTGCCTTGTCCACCTCTTCATGCGGGCCGTCCCTTGTAATCCCCTAAGGGACCCCCCGTCCACCCTCTGGTGGCTCTCTGGTGCCCTGCTCCTGCGGGCCCCTGGGGTGATCTTCCCGGATGGAGGGCAGACCTGACTGTACCACTCACCTGCTTGGGAGCCGCCGCTGCCTGTGCTCGTGTGTTCACGTTCACTTGGGGCCAGTCTTCCATATCAGTTACCCTTGCTGATGGCCACGCTCTGTCCTCAGTGCTCTCGTGTCGTTTTAAATAACACGACTGAGCTTATGCTCTCCTCTCTGCCTCTGGTCTCTGGTGGTGCACCCCGTATATCCTTCGAGGCTCTGTTCTGGAGCGTTCTTGGCGCCTTCTCATCCATATAATTTGCTTCCTCCGTCTGAGTTGTTATAGCAAACTCCACATCCGTGTTAAGGGAGAGTACTTGTGTCATTGTGTTCTGGCCATCGGCCTCCTTTCCTCAGTGGCCCAGGAGCGTCCGGCCTGTAGAGTGGCCTTTGTCTCTCTACCAGGTGGATGTAGTCGGTGGACTTTCAGATATTTGTTGAATTAGATGGAATGGCATTGTGGCAGTTTGCAATGTTACGTTGAAGTGGTTTTTCGTTTTAATGAATTTAATGCACGGATTTCTAAATCCTGTGTTTGCTGCATCCCATACAGGTTTTGTTGGATACGATTTTCGTTGCTTAAGTTAAAAAGTTTTTGTTAATTTCTTTTAGTGCTTCCTTTGTTTTTTAATGTTTATTTATTTTTGAGAGAGAAGAGCATGAGCAGGGTAAGGGCTGAGAGAGAGGGAGACAGAGAATCCAAAGCAGCTCCAGGCTCTGTGCTGTCAGCACAGAGCCCCGTGTGGGGCTCAAACTCGGAAACCATGAGATCATGACCTGAGCCAAAGTCAGTTGCCCAACAGACTGAACTCCCCAGGTGCCCCCCCCTTTTTAAAGTAGGCTCTACACCCACACACTGCCCAATTCAGGGCTTGAATTTGCAACCCAGAGATCAACACCTGAGCTGAGATCAAGAGTCAGATGCTTAATAGGCTGAGCCACCGAGGCACCCCTGGGTTTCCTTTCAAATTCATTATTTAGGGCCAGATTCTAAAATTTTGTCTACATACTCATTTTGATTGTCGATTTCAAATTTAATTACATGATAGTAAAATTTCAAAAAAATGTTCTATGTGGTGTTGGTTGATTTTGTGACTTAGTGAATCATTTTTCTTAATTAAAAATTTTTTTAAATGTTTATTTTTTGAGGGACAGAGATAGAGCGTAAGCAGGGGAGGGGCAGAGAGAGGGAGACACAGAATCCCAGACAGGCTTCAGGCTCTGAGTTGTCAGCACAGAGTTCGGTGCGGGGCTCAAACCCCTGAACCTAGAGATGATGACCTGAGCCAAAATCAGACACTCAACCTACTGAGCCACCAGGCGCCTCTGATCTGTCCATTTTCTGGTAGAGTTGTGTTGAAATCTCCTGCTATGATTGTGGATTTCAGTGTATTCTTTCAGTTTCTGCATTATTATTAATTTTTTTGAAGCTCTGCTCTTGGGTAGATAACTATGACTGAACTATCTAGGTGCCACTTCCAAATGGGTATTTTAAAACAGGGACCTAGGGGCGCCTGGGTGGCTCAGCCGGTTGAGCGGCCGACTTAGGCTTAGGTCATGATCTCACAGTTCGTGGATTCAAGCCCCGCATTGGGCTCTGTGCTGACCTCAGAGCCTGGAGCTGCTTCAGATTCTGTGTCTCCCTCTCTCTGGCCCTCCCCTGCTCATGCTGTCTCTCTCTCTCAAAAATAAATAAAACATTAAATTTAAAAAAAAAAACAAAAAACCACGGATCTATACATGGGCTTCTGCACAGGGTTACAGTAGCCCTTGGAAATCATAGGCAACCGAATCAATTTCTTTGCTATATAACAACCACTTTAAAACATAATGACTTATAATCGAAACCACTGATTCACAGTTTTGTGGGTTTGTACACTGGGCCGGGCCCACTAGGCTGCTGGCCTCGATGTCTCACGTGCTGATTCATCTGTCGGTAGTGAGCTGCCCCGTGAGCTGGGGGCCTGGTGTTCTGAGATGACTCACTGGAAGGCTCCTCTCTTCCCTGAGTGGGCTTTCATTCTCCAACGTGGTGGCTCAGGCTTATTCATGTGGGGATGGTCACAGTGGACCTCAGAGGCTGAGGTGTCTACACAGCTCCTTTATAGCTATAAAGTATGAGACCTGAACTCGTGTTCTCACAGTGTTGTTTGCATTCTGTTCTATCGATCAAGGCCAGTCCCTGGGGAGAAACATAGCCTGCATGTCTCAGTGGGAGGGGCTGCAGGGCACTGTGGCCAGTTTTGCAATTTACCACCCGGCAAAATGAGTGCTTTTCCTGGGGTGCAGTTGCGTAACTTTCATTAGCTTCTCAGAATATCACCTCCAAAATTAAGAACCAGTATTTTAAATTATTTCACTACTGGGGCGTGTGGGTGGCTTAGTCGGTTGAGCGTCCGACTTTGGCTCAGGTCGTGATCTCACAGTTTGTGAGTTTGAGCCCAGTGTCGGGCTCTGTGCTGACAGCTCGGAGGTTCTGTGTCTCCCTCTTTTCCCCTCCCCTGCTCATATTCAGTCTGTCTCTGTCTCTCTTTCAAAAAATAAATAAACATTTAAAAAATGATTTCACTACTGAACAAAAAGATTTTTGGGGGATCTAACTGATGGATACTTCATGTAAAGACCTCGGTGTATAGCAGTGGGATTCCCAGTTGTTCCTGTTGAAGGTTATACGTTGTATTTTTTTGGGGGGGGGGAATGTTTATTTTTGAAAGACAGAGACAGAGAGTAAGTGGGGGAGGGGCAGAGAGAGAGATGGAGACACAGAATTGGAAGCAGGCTTCAGGCTCTGGGCTGTCAGCACAGACCCGACATGGGGCATGAACCCGCAAACTACGAGATCATGACCCAAGCCGAAGTCGGATGCTCAACTGACTGAGCCACCCAGGTGCCCCGGTTATACCTTGTATTGAGGCATCAGCACAGTCCTCTCTGACTTCTCTTTGGAGTCTGACAAACCAGAACTGTTGCTAGTGTATCAGCTAGCTTCTGTTGAGTAACAAAGCATTCCAATGTTTAGTGTCAAACAACCACCATTTATTTGACTCATGTTTCTGTGGATGAGTGGATTAGGCTGGTCTCGGCTGGGCTTTCCTATGTGCCGGCAGCCCCGTGCGGGTCAACCAGGGGCCCTGATCCTGGGAAATGACTGGGTGTCCTGATGCGGGGTGTTTGGGCCACTTGCCTCTCACCACCCAGCAAATCAGCCCAGGCGGGATTTCACTTGGGGGCAGCAGGGTTTCAAGCTCTGCTAAGGCCTGGGCTTCTGTCTGTGGTCGAAACAAGTGTCAAGAGCAGCCCAGCATCACTCGGGGGTAGACAGACTCCTGCTCTGGCCGGGGGAACTACAGAGACACAGCGATGGAAGATAAAGAATCATGACCACTTTTGTCATCTCCTCCATCTACTCTCTCCCAAGTAATTCCCTCTTGTGCCTCAAATTTAAGTTATATATGGTCTGCCCCTGGATTCCTCCTATTAAATTGTAGTTCTGTGTTCACGATAGTTGTGGACATAGCAGCAGAAAGTCACACTTACATTTAAAAGAACCTGCAGTTGTTTTTTTTTTACAATCAGTTGATGCTAACCACCCCGCTTCCCACTGATTTTTACATTCATGTTAAGTATTTTAAATGTATAAACAAATTATGTTGCTGTGATTTTCTAAAGAACATGATTTGACTTATTTTCTACTTCCAGTCCTCTTCCTTGTTCCCTAATGCAAGCCACTCTGGAGCCAGACTTGCTTTGCTGGAAGTTTCTCTACACTGTGTTTGATAAAGGGTCTTTAGGGACATCCGAGCCATACGTCTTAGCTTGGCATTTCGGAATTTGTGTGATCTGGCCTCTTTCCCTTTCTGCTTTTATTTTTCCCCATTCTCCCTTGGTCACTATTCATTATAGTTAAAGCAGATTTCTTGCTGTTCCTTGAACACATTTGCCCTCCGCAGTGATTCTTAACCATCCAGATACATTTCGTGGCTGTCACTGCGTGGGTGCCTGTGCAGTACTGGCATTTGGTCGGTGGAGGCCAGGGATGATGTTAAATGTCCTGCGGTGCACAGGACAGGCTCCCACAGCCAAGGATTATCGAGTCTAAATATCAGAGTGACAAGATGGCGGAACCCCATCCTACACGCTGCTGTCTCTGGGTGTTTTTCCAGGCGGCCTCAGGCTGTAAGCAAGGCTCCTTCAGTGTTGCCTGTGGAAATGTCCCTCATCCTTAAATGGGCAGCCCAGATGCCAGGCCTTGTAAGAAACCGGTCCTGGATGTCTCTCCTCCTCCCTCCCAGTGTAGGCTCTCGGAATCATTTCTGTGAATCACTGAAATGTCTGTTACTTGGTGTGTTGACAATAATTTGTATCCAGCACTGTTTTGTTCATATTTTTCCTCCCTTGTATTATAATTGAGCGTGTGTTTATTAACTCTTCTGCTGCGCTCTGGATTCCTGGATGATAAGGATCTTATTTATCTGTGTTTCTACTAGAGCACTTACCATGTGCTTTACATACAGTAGGTGCATAATTAATATCGAGCAGGTGAAAATTGTGTATCTTCCCATGTCTTTTGATAGGGTTACTGTTTCCAACAATTTTCTTAAAAGGACTTGGTAAAAAAAATGCATTGAGCTGAATGTGAGCTTCTTTGGTTTTGTTTGTAATAATTTGAGTCAAATTATGGTAACAAATTATCGTACAATGCAATTACTTGTGTTTATTTCTGCAGCTGTTTAGTGAAAAAATAAGTGGCGTTGAAGGAACGAAACTCGATGACGAATTTCTTGACATGGAGAGGGTAAGAGAGCATGTTAATGTCACTTGTATTACATATTTGATTTTCACTGTGATATGAGATGTTCTGATATCATAAAGGATATTAGAGTGGCAACCAGGGATATAAAGACCTACTGACGTGGAGGTGGGATATGGCTAGTTGGTGCCCTCTAGTGGACAAAAGTCAGAATGCTCAAAAGACGGTCAATTTTGGCAAACCATCATTGCAAGGAAAAACCAAAGTAATTGTGAGTATCTGTTCTGGAAAATCAAAATGTATTTCTGGGATGAGACCATTCAAATACATAAGGGCTGATAACACCGTGTGGAAGACTCTGACTCTGCTCCCACGTGTTGCAGTAGCTGTATAGCAAATAACATTGATCTGGGTTCTGAGACCCAGCAGTGTGAACTCGGATGAGCTTTTTCCTCTTTTCTGACCGGTGACACAAGGTGGATACGTGTGCCCTGCTGGCCTCACATGGATGTTGGGATAATTATGCCAAAAATTAATGGATATGAAGGCACTTAGGAAATATGATGAGATTGTTACAGAAACGATTGTAACATGTGCCAAAGGAAGACTGTAGAATCTGTGTCCCTTCACCTGTTTCCGGGTCAGCTGTGTGGAATAGGTCAGGTGGAGGTAAAACTGGGACCGCTAATAGCCCCAGCTTCCTCTCTTTCCCTCCCCTTTGTCTTGGGCCCTTTAAACGTAGCCTTGTTGTAATAATTAGACTCCCCAGGGGGATGGGCACGGAGGAGGGCACTTGTGGGGATGAGCCCTGGGTATTATATGGAAACCAACTTGACAATAAACTATTAAAAAATAATTAGACCTCCCAGATGAGAGAGGGCAGAGACTCTACCTTCAAGTGTAACAGCAGGGATATAGGATGTTGCAGGTTATAGAGCTGTTAGCAGGTGCAGGGGAGGTTGTGGCTTGGGAGGTTCCTATCTTCAGCATGCCTGGTCCTGGCCAGACTGTCTCCCAGGGAGCTCCTTACTTTCTGGGTGAGCACTGTCAAGTTTCTAGAAATGTTAGCACCTTGAGAGGGCAAAACATATTTTGTTTTGCTTTTGAAAAAACTTAATTTCTGAAAATTGAAAAACAGAAATAGTTTAGCATCGTTGACATACCTGAAATGACTTTTAAAAATCCCTTGGCATATAAAGATATTATATGTAACTTTATTACTAACAAAATGATTCAATTTAAATGTTAAACTTAGAACCACATTTTAGCAATTTCAGTTGATGGATTGAGATCACTCTTGTTTACTTCCTTTCCCTCTTAAAACCCCAATGAATGACAGAAGAAGTATAAAAATAAAATCTATGTATTTTCTTACAGCAGTGAGAAGCCTGGAAATATCTAATATGTGACCAAAAGTTTTAAGGACTTTTTGGAAGAGATGAATTAGATGCTTTCAGATCCACCTAAAGTATGACACAGAAATGCCAAAGGAATGGAGATATTCTATGACAAATCCTAACCACACAGAAGTAGAAGGCCAATAATAATGTCAAAGTAAAATTTGATGCAGAAAACACTAAGTGGAAAAAGTTATAAAAAATTATTAAAAAGATGCAATCATGCAGTCTGTTGGGAAATTGTAATGGTTATGAATCATTATGCACCATATAACATGGCATCTAAATACGTAAGGTAAAAGTTGTCAGAAATACACGGAAAATTGACAGAGTCCAGAGTAAAAGATTTCATATACCTCTCATAAAATAAGTAGACAATAGTAGATTGGCTCATAGATGATTAATATAAAATATGATTAATAACTTTGTTTATAAATAGATACAGATCTCTGCATTCTTCAAAATGAGAATCTTTGTAAGTCCCTTTAGAGCAATTAAATAGTTATATATTAGGCTCCAGAAAAAAACTAAAAAAAATTCTCATTATAAAATTATAGCACATAAGGATTACAAGGAAGGTATACTTTCCCAGTGAGGAGTGTTTGGAAATGTAAAAACATGTGAAAATTATTCCTAGCTGAAATGGAAATGACAAGTAAAATCAAGTCATGAGAGACCAAATTCTGTTATGTTAGAACCTGTGGTATATGACTACATCTTTCATACATTTAATAGAAAATAAATGTTAAATGAATAAATCATATAAGCCAGGAGGCTAGGAAAATAATAGCAAATTAAATCACTCTAGGTGGAAGGAAGGAATCCATAGAGATAAATAATAATAGGAAACAATAACAACAAAAAGGTAGAATCTGTAAATAAAACCAGGCAGTATTGTTTTTTCAAAAAGCTACTTCTTCCAAGTGTGAACAAGAGAGCACAAATATATTACATAAGGAGTAAAGAGGAGATCATGACAGGTATGGATTCTTTTTTAAAAAATTTAAAAATGAAGTAGCATTGCTAGGAGCTCTCTAGCTGAGACTGAGGTGGCACTGGCTTTGGGTCACCAACATTTGAAGGAAATTCCAGATTTAATCAACCAACAAAGATGCATTCACAGCAGGTAGACTTCACAAAAACAGTTTGTACCTGCCTACTCACACCTGTTTGTCCTGGTGGCTTGCGGAAGCCGGTGTGTGGCGTTTCGTCAGCTTGAACGGCCCCCACCCCCGACATTCTCAGTTATTCTGGGAGGGAGGTTTTGTTTTATTAACTTAAATTTATTTTTAAACCACATGGATTTTTTCCCCCAGCGTTCACCTTGCTTGCCTGTATTTGCCAAGGTGGTTAGTGGGCATCCTCTTTATTTTGTAAAGGGCTCATTCACAGTTTTGATTGCTGGGCTGTCCCGGAAGCTGCTCCAGGACAGTCACGTCAGGCTGTTAGTTTTCGGCCGTTTGTTCCTTGGCTTTTTTTCTTTTTTTTTTTGCCCCCAAAGAGAGAAGGATCTAAGGTAGAAGGTACCCCTGCCCCAGATCTCATCATCACCCTTCAGAAATGGCTGCTTGGCTTCCTGGTTGCTTTTCATGTCTGAAGAGTGTTGGAAATATGGAAAGGAACACTTAATTAATATCGAATTTCTGAAAGTTATAAATCTAAAACCTAGTTTTTCTTAAGCATAAGCTGAACCTACTAATCTTATTTATAAATTTAGTAATTTCAACATAGAAATCGTTTTCAGTTATTCTTCGTTTTAGTTTCCATTAAGTCATAGGCTTAACAGATTAAATCCTTAAACATTTATCTCCAGTTACATAATTAAGCAAATTCCCTTAGACATTTCAAATTAGAATCACAAATGCAATGCATGGAATTCGCTCCAATGTCACATCGAATTTAGAAAAGCGTTTTGCAAAGCACTTAAATTTCTTGAGATGCTAAGCACTTAAATTTTTTGAGATGCTAATAAAACAAACGTTTAGGTGATCATATTCTCTTGAACATTTCAAAAATCTTCATAAACAATTGAACATACTGAAGAAAGTTCAAAGCTTAACAGAACTCACTACAAGGCCAGGTGCACGTACACACACGCGTCTCATGCACACAGCGGGCACCATGCACGTCAGTAATACAAGTGTGATTCATTGCTTCATCATTTTTTTTTTAAATTTTTTTTAATGTTTTATTTATTTCTAGGAGAGAGAGAGAGAGAGACAGCGTGAGCAGGGGAGGGTCAGAGAGAAAGGGAGTCACAGACTGAAACAGGCTCCAGGCTCTGAGCTGGCAGTCAGCACAGAGCCCGATGCGTGGCTTGAACCCATGAACCACGAGATCATGACCTAAGCGAAAGTCGGATGCTTAACCGACTAAGCCACCCAGGCGCCCCACTGCTTCATCATTTTTAAAAATTTTTAATGTTTTTTATTTATTTCTGACAGAGAGATAGAGACAGCATGAGCAGGGGAGGGTCAGAGAGAGAGGGCGACACAGAATCCTAAGCAGGCTCCAGGCTCTGAGCTGTCAGCACAGAGCCCGACATGGGGCTCAAACTCACGAACCATAAGATTATGACCTGAGCCAAAGTCGGACGCCCAACCGACTGAGCCACCCAGGCGCCCCCATTGCTTCATCATTTACGTGCTGTCGTTTTAAACCTTCCTGGGGCCCCAAATTTAGGTGCTCAGCTAATGGGAACAAATTCACTTTCAGGCTGGCTGAGTTCGCTTGGTTGGAAGCTTCTGACCCTGACCAGATCATAGATTTTTGAATTACAAAAATGAATTTCTTGTATTATAAATCACCCTACAACTTGCTTTCTTTCCTTGACAATGTGCTGTGGGCCTCCCAGTACATATGGAGCTTTTTTTTTTCTTTTTCCTTTTTTTGGTCTTGTGATTAAAGAGAATTTCTTTATTTGAATGTCTCACAGTTTATCCAGGCACTCTCTTACTGCTTATAATTCAAGTTGGTTTCAGGTTTAAAAAACTTTTTCTTTAACATTTATTCATTTTTGAGAGACAGAGAGAGACACAGTATAAATGGGGGAGGGGCAGACAGAGGCAGAGACACACTGAAGCAGCTCCAGGCGCTGAGCCGTCTGCACAGAACCAGACGTGGGGCTCGAACCCACAAACCGTGAGATTATGGCTTGAGCCAAAGTCGGACGCTCAATTGACTGAGCCACTCAGGCGCCCTGGTTTCAGTTTTTAATATGACATAAAATGGCCTGACATCCTTTCATGTCATTGTAATTGGCTGGTGTGTTTCCGGACGCTGGGTCCCCGGAGGTCTGATTACAGGCACACCAGTGTCCCCACGAATAGGTTCTTGTCCCTTGATCTGTTTTGCACTCCCAGTGTGTGAAAGTGCCCATTCCTCCACACCTGGTTGACACCTAATATTGGGTTAATTAAAAAAACCTTTTTTTGTCAATCTGGTGAGTGGGAAGTATCTCCTTTTTGATTTACAATCTTTTCGAATATTTTGTCAGCTGTTTGAACTTGTATTTTTCCATTTGTTTTCTTGCCATTTTATGTCCTTTTCCCTCTTTCCAACTGGGTGGTTTTCTTTCTTTCTTTCTTTTCTTTCTTTCTTTCTTTCTTTCTTTCTTTCTTTCTTTCTTTCTTTCTNATGGGAGTTTTGAGTATAACGGATGCCAAGCACGGGTCCTTTCGACAGTTTCCTTTCTCTTTCGTTTTACCACTTTCGTCGAACTTGATGTTATTACATCTATTCACTGTTCAGTCTTTAATTTTATAGGGTCAGAGTTTTGGGGGACGCCTGGGGGGCTCAGTTGGTTAAGCGTCCGACTTCAGCTCAGGTCATGATCTCATGGCTCATGAGTTCAAGCCTTGCATCGGGCTCTGTGCTGACAGCTCAGAGCCTGGAACCTGCTTCAGATTCTGTGTCTCCCTCTCTCTCTGATCCTCCCCTGCTCATGCTGCCTTTCTCTCTTACAGAAATAAATAAAAAACATTAGAGAAAATTAAAGGAAAGAATTTTGGGTTTTGTATCATGCTTAGAAGATTCTTCCCACCCCCGTATTTAAAAATATTTTCCTGTGTAATTTAGCGCCTTTATAAATTTTTAGGTCTGTGTTTAAGCCAGTATATAGCATGAGGCATGAACCCAAGTTTAATATTAGTTTGCCAAATTGTAACCACAAAAAAAGAAAAAATGAAAATTAACATAAGATTTGAATCAATTTTACGTGTTAATTTGGGGGAGGACTTCCGTCTTTGCACAATTAAACTTTCCCATGTAGGAACATGGCTCTTCAGAAAGAGGTTGTACATTTTCTCCTTATATTTATTTCCTTATTATTGTGTATTTTTACATTGCTCTTATGAATGGGATCTCCTTTTCCTTTATATTTTCTTTCAGACGGTTGAGGGTATGAAATGAAGCTATTGAAATGTGCCTATTTAACTTTATCTTATATTCTCACATTCGGTGTCTGGCTAATCTGTAGCCAGTGTCCAGAAATGGTTTTGTGGAAGGAAGGATTCAGTCTCAGCGTGGAAAACCTTGGCTATTCACATCTTCTGCCCACAGAACACGTGGGTGTTTATTGCTAGTGGTAACGCTAGTGGGGATGGTTCTTTCGTCGTTGATGTACCGTGGTCATTTCTACTGCGAATCCTTGTTAGGGAGTCCTTATATGCACAGACACTCAAGTTCACCCAGCAGATAAGGAAGGTTTGGCTGAGACGTGCTGGTGCCAGCTGCAGACACCTTCAGGCATGTCCAGTCATCTGGTGGAGCAAACGAACTTGTCTGAGTTGTGTAAATAATACATGACGACTCATTGTATGTGAAAAAGAAAATGAGATGAATGTTCTCCAACGTCATGGGGAGGGAGAGCTGTCCCGAAATAAGAATGAGAAAATATCGTTCTCCCCCAAAACGTTGAAGTTCACTTGAATGAAAATCTATTAATAGTGTTATAAGTATTAAATTAATGCATATTACTTCTCTGTTTTTCTGTGAATTCATTGTTTGTCATTTACCAACATTTTTATGTTTGTGTGTGTGTGTCTTTTTTTTTTTTTTTTTTTTTTAAAGAAAATAAATGTTACCAATAAAGCTGTTGCAGAAATTCTCTCGAAAGCCACAGAATATCTTCAACCAAATCCAGGTAAAGTTAGAAAATGTCTTGACATATTCTATTGTCTCCACTGTCATAGACCAGCAACCCATGTTTACTTGACATATGGCTGATGTGACTTAGGAACATTGTCATCTGTGTCCAAATTATGAATTTCAGTTTTTCAAAGTCAAGCCTCCAGTGACCGAAGGTAGTTTAAGGGAGTCCTAGCTGATGAGAAACAGAGAGGATAATCCCATGATCTGTGGTGACATCATTTGGATGGAAGCTTGGTCTTAGCAGCAAGCCACTGCTAAATAAAGACATATTTTAGGAGATGCTTCAGAAACCCGCTAAACGTGTTGTATATGTTTTCTTACTCAGGCATCTCCCCTTTTAGAAAAAAATTCTGCCATCCTGCTCTAAGAGTGAAATCGCTTTCACTTTGTAGCTCAGATGCTAAAGAAACGAGGCACGGAAAGGTCCTGTGTTACATCAGCTTCTTGACAGAAGGTTCTTAATTCCGTGGTCGTGAAGCAGGATCCCTTGATGGGTTTTTCCTGGGTTGTAAATTACAGAAACCAACAGGGGGCAGGGCACCCAAGCCTTGAATTCTGCGAATTTCCGAAACTGCCTTTCCTTTTTAGGAATGTATTACTTGCCTGGAGTTACTGTGACTCCCTCGGGCTATAGGAATCCCCCACCGACCCAACCATCGGAAAACCTAGACAGGAAAAGTTTAGAAACATAATTTTTATCAAAATCACATCCAGGGAGGCTGGCGGGTATAGAATTCTTTAGAACTGTATAGAGGATTATAATTTTAAGAGCCATAACCGTGCATCTCTTCCCTGGCCTCAGTGATTGAGATGAGCTACGTAAGTTCCTTTTCCTGATAAATCCATCAGCACGTATTTAGCGAGTGCTGACTTCGCACAGGGCCTCTGCTGGATCCCTGGACCCAGAGCCCGCCCTCAAAGAGCAGACATTGGAAGGGGGCAGGAGTCGGCAAGGCCACACTGTTTCCAGGGTGGTGGGTGTCAGTCACGTGCCGGCCACCTCGCAGGCCCCCCGCCCCTTCCCCTGACCGTGGGAAGGAGGAGCCGGGAGCACGAGCGGGCCTTGAAGCAGAGCACAGCCTCTGTGCACAGGGACCAGCGGAGGCGGGCAGGATGCGGAACGGCTGGCCCCGGGCGTGTCCGGAGCCTCGCGGCTCGAAGTGTGGTCCACGGACCCGCAGCGCCCGCCCAACCCCAGAGGCTGTGGAAACGCGGAATCTTGGGCCCATCCCAAACGGACTGAATCAGACTTCGCGTTTTAACAGGATCCGTGGGTGATCTGTATGCACTACAGAGTTTGGGAGGCACTGACTGGGCTAGAAGCGTTAACAACAAACATGTGCTTATTATAGTAAAAGAGAACAAAAGTGTACCTCTTCTCTTCCTGGAGTTATCCCAAGCAGCGCAAGCTGGGATGTGCTTCACTCTCTAGCCCCTGGAATAAAAGCCCAAATTCTTAGCTTGGTATTCAGTTCATAGTCATATTTTCCCATAGAGCTCTCCTGATTCCTCCTGGCTTTGTTTTTTTTTTTTTTTTTTGAGGGGGGGGAGGCGAGCACAAGTGAGCGAGGGGCAGGGAGAGGAAGAGCGAGAGAAGCAGGGCTAAGCCGAAGCAGGCTCATGCTTCCCCGATGTGGGGCTTGAACTCACGAACTGTGAGATCATGACCTGAGCCGAGGTCGGATGCTTACTGACTCAGCCCCCCAGGCGCCCCCTGATTCATCCCATTTTAATTTCAGTGAAGGTCAGACCAGCCTCCTCTTTATCTGTTGGTTCTGTACCATAAACATCCCATCTTCCGTATGACTGACATGATTTCTGCACTTTGTAGGGACGTCTTGCTGTCTTTATTCAGCTAATTGTCACAGTCACAGCACACTATTTGCACAGTGCATCTCGTGTATCCTGCCCCTGGCAACTAGCTCTGGGCTCCCTTAGGGCACCTGCTGTCCTGGGTGTCTCTGGATCCAGAGGAGCTGGCACTGTGTGTCACACAGAGCCCGGATCAGTAAACCTTGGTGGCCTGAGTTGGAGAAAAGAAGTTCAGAAGCGGTGGCCGCCTGTCCTTTCCCTAGGGACGGAGGACCTGCCCTGCCCTGAGAAGAAAAAGAATCTAGAAAATCATATAAGAGATGAAATAGGTCACATAGATCCCTTTCGAATGCTCCAGGCAGCCCACATTTTGTCTACCAGGGTGACCTCAATTTTGCTGTCAGTTGTTAAATGCGATGTACCTGTCGCTCCACCTTGTCATTTTAAGGAATTACAAATGACAATGTTTTTAAGCATACAGAGCTAAGCTAGGGATGCTGAACACTGTGTCGAAGATCCGAGGACAGGTGAAAACTACCGGGTACCCACAGACCGAAGGCTTGCTGGGCGACTGTATGCTGAAGTACGGGAAGGAGCTCGGGGAAGGGTCCACCTTTGGTGAGTGTTCACAGATCACCAGGGAGCGCTTTGTGTGTGTGTAAGGATGGAGGGAAGGAGGGGGAAGGGTGGAGAATGAGGGAGGGCAGATGGGCAGAGAGAGAGAAATCCAAGCAGGCTCTATGCTGACAGCAGAGAGCCCGATGTGGGGCTCAAACTCACCAACCGGGAGATCATGACCTGAGCTGAAATCAGGAGTTGGACACTCAACCGACTGAGCCACCCAGGCGCCCCATAATGCCTTCATGTTAACAAGCTTTATTATTATTATTTTTTATATTAATCAAGTAATACGTGTTCATTGCCAAAAGCTTAGGTAATATAAGCTAGTGAAATACAAGGAAGTAAATGCCAGCATCACCCACAATCACGTATCCGGTGGTAGACCCTTTGTTTAGTCTCATCTAAATTCACACACACCTTTACAGAATTAAGATGGAGCTATGGTATCTCTACCTTTATACCGTTTTGAAACCTGTTTATCTCCATCGACTGAATCATGATGGTGTCACAAAATAATTAACTTTCTACGATACTGTTTGTAAAGGCTGTACAATAGCTGATGTGTCATGGCAGACTTAATTCAGTCTACCCTGGCTATTGGATATTTAGATATTTTTTCTTTATGTAAAAATATTTACATAGTATTTATAACCACCATTTTCATAATCTCTGGGGATGTCCAAGATTATGTTCCTGAATTGAAATCCCTGGTACTGAAATTGTTAGGTTGAGAATATGCCTGTGTTTTTCAGTTTTTTGAAGCATATTCCCAGCGGACCCTCCAGAAGGGTTATGCCAGTTTGATACCTTTGCCGGGAGTGTGTGAGAGTATGTTTGCCAGCACAGTTCCTAACTGTGGGGATTAATTTTTGTTTACGTATAAATCACAGATACTTTGATACACAGCATATAAAATTGATCTCTTAGTGCTCCTTTAATTTCACCTTTTGGATTATGTGTAAGGTAGATTTCTTTCCATTTGTCATTTTTGTGAAATATATATTTGTATCTTTTGCCTATTTTTTCATCAATGTGTTCATTTTTTCCCCCTTACCAGTTCAGGAGCTCTTTCAATGGTTAGGATATTTGCTCTTGGTCTGCCTTATATCTTAATGCAGTTATGCCCCAGGTAGGCATTCACCTTCTGACCTTGTGGATGGAGGCAACTAAAACGGAATGATTTTTGGTTTTCATATAGTGGGACTCCTGGGTCTTTGTGGTTTATGGCTTTCGTTACTTTGTTTAGAAAAACGTTTCCACCCCACCCACCCCCACAAATGGTGTAAATGTTTTGTTTATCCTTTTCTTTTGAAACACGTTTCCTTTTCTTACCTTTAAATTTCCACGCTCCTGCTTTTAACAGGCACATACACTGTAGTAGGGTTCTAAATTTTTTTTCTCCCAAGTAAATAGCTAGTTGTCCTAATACCCCATTGAAAAGTTCAATCTTTCTCCTCTGATTGGAGAGAAACGTTTTGTTACAGACTAAATGTTTATATCTTAAGTTTGTTTCTGGTCCTTTTTTTCTGTCTTCTTGGTCTATACCTTGCTTTGCTCCAGCATCATATTTTAAGAATTGTAATTTTAAAGTCTGTTTTAATATACTTAAACTAAAATTTCCCTTTGTTATCTTATTGTAAACAAAACATGGATATACTCAACTTTTTATTTCAGATGAAATTTAGAGTCATTGTAAGTTTCCTTTGCAAAAAATAAAAAACTCATTAACTTTTGATTGAGATTTCTTTAAATTAATAAATTGGGGCTGAACTGAATGGAACCTATTTAGTCTTCCAGGAAAACTAGTCACTTTTGCTATCCATGTAGTGGTTAGAAGGCAGGGTGTGGGCACTGAGAATTCAGATACTTGACTGTAGGAATTGATCTAGGAAATTGGTGGAATAATCTCTTGAAACCTTAAACCCAATACTAAAACATTGATTAGCTGTAGGGGTAACAACACCCGTCAGAGCCGTAGAATGTGAGTTTTATTTTATTCCACCCGAATGAGTGGGGACAAGATGGCCTGTTCCTTGTCCTGCAGGCAGACCAGCTGAGGGGACCGGTGAGGGGATCGGGCGGCCCTCACAGCCACGGCGGTCCTGCGGGACCCTGGCCATGGCGACTAGGCCGGGGCTTGGGTGGGCACACAGTCTGATAGCTTCCCAGCTCCCCAGCAGCTTCAGGGAACTTGGTTAAGGAAGAGAGCTGATGTCGGAGGGCCTCTGGAACGGATGGGTTGCCCGCTGTTTCTAGAAAGCAGCTGTACTGTCTGATGCTTTCCTTCCGGGGTTCCACGGTGGACTCTTCCTCAGATGCAGAGCCCTCAGTGATGGGGCCCGAGCCCCATGTCCGCAAGGAATCCAGAGCCTGAAGCCTGAGCAAGGGGAGGGAAGGTCAGGTCCATGCGGGTGACCGCCGAGATTCAGAACTGATGTTTGGACTCTTCAGAGGAACATTTGGAAACGTTTCTGTCGAAGCTGGACTTGACACTGTGGGGCATGGCCTTGGTGGCAGAGGGGCAGAGCCAGTAGCCTCGGTTTCTGACCCGTTAGGCAGGAAAGAGTCCCCGGGCTGGGAAGGAATGTCTCCTCTTTACCCCAGAATGATTTCCCTGGGAGCCTAGAGACCCCAAACTCTACAGTTTCATGAGGTCAATTTGGAAAACTCCAATACAGGAAAAACAGTTTGGTTCGGGGCCTCACGTCCCAGAGATGCCGTTCAGAGAAACAGCAGCTCTCGTTCTGCTCAGCCATCAGGACCCCTGCTCGCGGATCACGGCGGGTCAGCTGGC
Organism: Crocuta crocuta; assembly: GCF_008692635.1. Classification (NCBI taxonomy): domain Eukaryota; kingdom Metazoa; phylum Chordata; class Mammalia; order Carnivora; family Hyaenidae; genus Crocuta; species Crocuta crocuta. Next base: position 8,864,717 of record NW_027531904.1, read on the forward strand.
ACGGAGACACCAGAGTGCAATCCCGCAAAGCCCGCCTGTCCCAGCCCCCAAGTCCAAGCGCAGCCGGCTTGGGCCTCATCGCAAGAGCAAACCTTGCCCATCCCGCTAAAGGGCTGTCCCATGAGACAGTGCCAGGCTTTCTTTGACATCTAAGCCTGTCATGGAGCCTCAGAACCATCTAAAGGCTATGGGGAGTGACCTCAAGATCTAGGAGCTAGAAGCTGACGAGAGGTTTTGTTCACTTCTTTCTATTGTAATCTTTATTGGCTGATACTTAGCCCTGATGAATGAATCCTTTTAGAGTTTTTACAAAGAGGGGTTTTGTTCTCCAGCTTCTAAGGAACCCTAGGTGCCAGTTCACCAAACTACAGATTTCCCCACTCTCTAAAAGTAGAGCATTGCTACCAAGCCTTTTGGAAACCGAAATGGTGTAAAGCAAAGAAGAAATGGCCATTAATTTACGTGGAAAATGTTTTGAGCTTTACCAGACTCCAAAAAATAGCCTCTCTTCGAGACTTGTCTGGCATCTTAGGACACATCTTGCTAACGTGTGCACAAAATAAAATCAAGCCAAAGCGCAGATGCTCACGGACGCAGCTCAAAGCTGGGGGTGGGGGCTGATCCCGAAGTGCTATATGCAGTAGGTTCTCACTACTTGGGGTACGCACTGCCCCTAATGGCTCCCTGCAAAACGGGCTCAGTGTTACTCTCACTTTTCACCTTTTTTTTTTTCTTTTTTCGGTGAAAGCAAAAATCCTCTTTGGATTTCTTCCAGTGAGCAAAAATAGATACTAATTATTGTAGGTCTCTGGTAAAGTGAGGGGGCGCACCACAGACTTTCGAGAAGCCGGCTGTACCTGTTAACCAGTTTTTAAAATGCTTTATCCCCATCTAGTGGCCAAAATGGTAAATGCTGCAGTCTGTCTGAGCCTCCGACCTTTATTTTATAGCAGACAGAGTACAGTTAACATAGGAAAATAAGACTTTCTTTCTCTCTTCCTCTTTCCTTTTCTGAGTCAGGATTCAGCAGTCTCAGGGTGATTCCCTTTTTTTTGCACTGCCATCCACAAACGTTGGGGAAAGAATTAAATAAATATCACCGCTAACCTCGGGTACTCTGCTAAAGACCCTCATTTTAAATTTGTGTTTTGTATTCAAGGTAGCGCATTGATAGAAGTCGGTGAGTCCATGAAGCTAATGGCTGAGGTGAAAGACTCTCTTGACATTAACGTAAAGCAAACTTTTATAGACCCACTTCAGTTATTACAAGACAAAGATTTAAAAGAGATTGGGGTAAGTCTCCCAGGCTCTCAGTCGGCCTGATGCTACTTAAAGTGATGTGTATATTTAAAATCATTAGAGTATTTCTGTAGGGATTCAGTGAAAGCATCATCTTGTCGTGGATGGTGAAGAAAATAACTCCTCTATTTTCCTGGCTCACTGGGAAAGGGACATAGGACCTCTTAGCTTTTTATTCTCTATGTTCTTAAACAATTTTTCCAGAAGCTGTTCATAGTCTCGACTGTGCTGCGTCTCAGACGTCAGGAGCGGGGAACCTGCTCCCTTAACACACGGCCGACCTCTGTGGCAGCCAAACAGTGCTTGGCCCATAAGCAGCCAGGCTAACCGTCCTCATCCCTGTTTTACAGCCACACATGGAGGCGCAGAGCACATAGGAGAGATGCTTCTGGGCTCTTATCCCATACGCTCTCCTCACCTCTTCATTATGGAAGCAGAACCGGTGCGTTTCACTAAAACGCTACGTACCGTTAGCTGCATACCTCACTGGGCCGGCCTGCTGTCGTGGGTGCGTTTGATACCAGATCCCTGTTTTCCAAGAATTAGAGGTGTAATCCCTCGTATGGCTGTCCTGTCTACAGTATTTCTGACATGGGATCCCTCTGCTTGAACACAAACTGTGATGGGAAACTTCCTACCGCACGAGGCAGCCCACTCCACGAATGGACAGGTCTAATATTTATAGTAGTTACGTTTTGTCAAAAAGGTCCTATTTTTTTTTTTTTTAAAGAAACCTCACCGTTTCAGAGATTGTGTCTGTTTCTCAGTATGTACATGTTCATCGACGGCATTTATTCAACTTGTTCTGTAATTATTTGGGAACTTTATGGGAGATGCCAGAGTATTCTGGGGGCTACTAGAAATCTGTGCTTTTATAATCTGCTTTTTGGCAAGGACTTGACAGTAGTGCCAAAGGAAACATGCTTGTTTTTGGTATAGTTTGGTTGGAAATTATCTGGATGTTATATCATAGAGCTGAAGTGAGGGGCCCTATAAAGAACTTTGGGAAAGGAAATCTGAGTGCTGATACTGTGTCCTTATGTTCCATATAGATATTCTGCCATCCACCTGTCTATCCATCCACTCATCTATCCACCCACCCTTCCTTACATTCTTCCATCCAACCAACCATATCCCCCCCACCCACTCACCCACTATCCATCCATCCATCCATCCATCTACCCATCTACCCCTCCATCCATCCACCCACCTATTCCATCCACCCACTTATCCATCTGCCCACCCATCCATCCATCCATCCAACCATCCACCGACCCACCCACCCATTTCCCACCATCCATCCATCCACCCACCTATTCCATCCACCCACTTATCCATCTGCCCGCCCATCCATCCGTCCATCCAACCATCCACCGACCCACCCACCCATTTTCCCACCATCCATCCATCCACCCAGCCACCCACCCATTTTCCCACCATCCATCCACCCAGCCACCCACTCATTCACCCATCATCCATCCATTCACCCACCTATCCACCCATCCATCCATCCAGCCAACCATTCACTATTCCTTGACGACCTGCAGTAAAGGCAGCCTCTAGTGGATGCTGGGGACACATAGATGTGTAAGATGCGTCCCTGCCCCTAGACGAAAAGCAATGTCTATATTCATGGAAATAATAAAGGCTTCTTTGCTCCATGTTTTGAGTGTACAATTATCTGAAAGACCCCTGTCTCCTTTAGCACCACTTGAAAAAGCTGGAGGGTCGCCGCCTGGATTATGATTATAAGAAGAAGCGAGTAGGTAAGATACCAGACGAAGAAGTCAGACAAGCGGTAGAAAAATTTGAAGAGTCAAAGGAGTTGGCTGAAAGAAGCATGTTTAATTTTTTAGAAAATGATGTAAGTATTTAAACCAAACAGGAGACTTTTAATGTGAATAAAAACACTGACCATATGAGTAGGATCAACATGTTGAGAAGCTCTGGAGCATTAGTTTTACAAAAGCTTCCAGAATTTTCTGTAACCATTATGTCCTGCCTCAGACATTGCTTCAGACATTTGGCGAGTCCCAGCTCAAACCTCAGATCTCAGGATTGCTCCGGAGACGTGCTCCAGGTAGCCCCGGGGAGGGGGATGGTTTGGGGGAATTGCAGAGCAGACAGTCTTTGTATTTGAGGCCATAGCATTGTGACTGTGCCGCGGAATGCAAAGCCCACTTCATGCGGTAATGTGCAGTTTTGCTAAGACTGAGAGAAGCAGTCTGTGAGGCAGATGTTTGAGGATGAGAATTGACTTGTCATCGCGAACATGTAGAATTTAAAAGCGTGACCTACATCATTCAGCTGTACCATAGTGGTGCCTGTAAACTCAGGAATGATGAAGGTCTGGACACACATCCCTCAGAAATGCTAATATTTTGTTGTACTGTAATTGCCACCACCGGCTTTTACTTTATTTGTCCATGTGAAGTCAGATTCAGCATCTCTGAGGGCGTAGTAACACCCTACTAGGCACTGTGAAGGCTGAAGGCCTCCCTTCGTTGCCCCGGTGATGAGTCCTTGGGCATTTGTTACTGCCTGATGGGAAGAGCCTTCTCCCACCTGCTTCTCTGTGGCGCCCCTGCCCTAACGCCGGCCTTGCTCATGCCATGAGTCGTTTGGGCCCAGCCTTAGCTTTGGACCCCTTTTGCTGAGCTTTCAAACCCGTGGGGACAAGTCAGAGGATTTGTTTATCTGCAAAACCATGTTCTACTTATATAATAGTTTATCAAAAGGTACGTTAAAGTCTTACACTTTTGAGTCAAATCAAATAGAATGTACTGAGCATCGTTTACTTGCCGTGGTGACGTTGGTGGGAGGGGTTATTATATTCATTGTTGACAAGACATTAATCCTGGAGATCACAGTTTGAAAATCCCGTGTCCATTAAACCTGAGTGCTGAAAAGCACACTCGATTATGTTCCTCCTTTTAATATTTTACCATGGTATTTACATCTTACAGGAAATGAGAAGAGGTGTGAACAGTTGGCTGTTTTTCTTGTTTGTTTATTTTCCCTTAAAAATGTCACTTTCCTCTTGAGATTGTCCCCAAGCAGTAGGCAATTTTGCTTTTGTTTTAGATTTCTATATTTGATGTTTTGAAGTGTTCAGAAAGTGGCTTTGAGGTGTGACGTGCCCGACGGACGTCATCCCCACCAGGCCATCGCAGACGTTGCCCCTCCAGTCCCGTGCCTGTTCGTGGTGGATTTGGACTCTGAAGATGAGTCTCGCGTGTCAGCTCAGGGCTGGGTCCGACGGCTGTGCCGGCTCATTTCGGGGATGGCCTTCTTCCAGAAACCAGCCACAGAAGTGGGAGGAGACCGAAGTCCTAAGGCGGCTGAGGACTTTCCGGCCGCCTTGGAACTAGGCTCCTTCCCTGTCTCTGGCCTCGTCCCTGTGGCCGGCTTTGCCCGCGGTGGTGGGCCCGGTGCTCAGGTTGGCGATTCTTGCAGGAACGGCGATGGTGGTGCCGAAGAGGTTGCTGGTTCTGATGACAGTGATGGTGGCAAGTGGACCATTTTCTGAGTGGCTCCTGGTGGAGCGTCCGGGGGTGCTGGGGGCGTCTCCCCAACACGACACCCCCGCGTTTACGTTTTCCCCTTCCCGGGTTATAGTTGAGGAGACCCGCAAGTTACTGCGTAAGCTCCAGAAGGCTGCCCTCCTTCTCTTCTTGGGACAACAGCAGGCAGACCCAGAAGGGGACTGTCTTGTCCTTCTCTGTGTCCGTGTGTCTGGGCCGTGCCCGGGTGGTCTGGCATCTTCTCCAGCTCAGCCCTTGGACCTGCCGTGCTAATGCGGAAGTGGTTGTGTTCGGGGGTCAGCAGCGGGTGGGTGGCGTGGTGGGGGAAGCCGGGGAAGCCATGCATAGAGGGAGGAGGCATACACGGGCTCTCGGCCCTGCCCTTGACCCTTATGTACGCCCAGGCCAGGCCCAGCAGGTCTGCAACCCCCCGGCCCCTGATTTCCTGCTCTCTCCGGGTCATCAACCCCATGTCCAACCTTTGCCGCTCTGCCCCATGACCTTCTTCATGCCGTGGGAGGTCGTGGGTGGTGCTCGCGATGTCTCTGTGGTCACATGAGTTTGGCGGATGGTAGTGGAGACAAAATTGGGCAGGTTTTTTTGTCACAAGACTTTTCCAAGTCTTTATACGACAGTGTGAAAAATTAATCTCTAAGAGCCTGCTAAGGCAGGGTTCACTGGGAAGTCTCTCAGACTTGTTTGGGCATCATCGTTATTGCTGTCATTTCAAGGGGCTGGTGCCGTGGGGCATGAGGTAACACTAGGAAATACTGGACTCACTGAAAGAAAGCACACTCAGCAAGGAGCGAACGGCCTGAGGTCCAGTTCCGGTTTCACTTCTGCTCAACTGTTTACCCCTGGAAAGTCACTTTGACCTACAGGTACCAGGCCTGACGAGAACAGATGCATGCGAGACACCCTTTGGAAATTGGGAATAGAAGCGTAAGAGGCCATTATCTAGGTTACTGATATAACTGCCTTGCTCGGACTTTCTCAGAAGCTCTGAATAAAGCTCTTGCCCCATTGGAAAAGGCACCTGTCTGTGACCAGACTCCTTCAGCTTCTCTGAGGAATCCGGAAAGAGTGGAGTTCTTTGAGATGACAGAGCAAGAAGTCACTTGGATGATAGCGATTCCTATTGAAGATAGCCTCCATTGGAAACATGCCATTTCGCTTGTGAAAGGGGCCGGCTTGTCACATTCCAGTACAGGTGCCTTTCCTCATTCAGGCACACCCAGCTCACTGCAGACTCCTGAGACCTGGGCGCAGGCCATTACCCGCTCCTGCCCGGTATCTCTGCCCATGCTGTGGACCTCAGAGTGTGCCCCTCTGCCCACCGCCTGGCTGCTAACCAGTCCTCGGTAACTGACTTTTTGAAGGGCCTGAGGACAATTCAGAGCCCTACTTGTATGTGGCCACCTGTTTCCATATCCCTCCCCAACGTAGAGAGCCACCCTTATCACGGTGCGTCAGCCTTCGAGCCCTTCTTCCTTTGGGGACAGCCCTAATCCTTTGCACTCGGCCCACAGGCCACCCTAGTGGCTCAGATCTCATTTAGGAGTCCCTGAGGTTCCAGCCCCCCCCACCCAAGGGACCCCTTGTATTCACAGTGCACAGCACTATGGGGACGTCTACACCCTGCCTCCATCCCCAGGGCTCAGAACCCCCAGCAACCTCAGCTTATAATCAGCCATTGGTTTGCAGCTAAAGAGGGTTTTGAAGTAGAGTGCACCCACGGGCGACACCCAGGAGATGCACGGACTCTCTCACCCCTGAGAAAAGAGCGAGGAATCACGGCGTGGAGTGGGGTCAGCTGTGAAGTCCTCAGGCCCAGCCATGCGGGCGCATCCCCCATGGAGTTGGGTTCCTGGAAGTCTCAAGGCAACGGCTACCCTCCCCCGTATCAGGGGACCCTGGCCAGGGCTACTCCCTGTGCTAGATTTTGCTTCTTTTGAGAGCAGTCTAAAGCGGCTCAGAAACAGCTGTTTCCTCTTCTCCTGTGACAAGTCACCACACACGGGTGCCTTCCGACAACACGGATGTGCTGTCGTACAGGCGGGGGGTCAGAAGTCCTCACATCAGCACCTCGGCAGCGCTGCGTTTCGCCCGGAGCGCGCAAGGGATGACACCGTTTCTTTGCCTTTTCCACCTTCCAGAGACTCCTGCTTCCTGAGCCTGGTGCCTGCTCCCGATTCGAAGCCCACCACCGTGAGGCGTCTTCACGCTTACTGTGCTGCCTCTGATGCGCCTCCTGCTTTGACGCTGACCCTCCCATCTTCCTCCTCTAGGACCCTGTGACGATCTGGGCGCACCCAGATAATCCAGCTAACCCCCCAGTTCAAGTCCCTTACCTCATTCACACCTGTAGGGTCCCTTTCACCGAGAAATGTGACATCATCGCAGATTTGGGGAGACAGGCTTGGATGTCCCTGTGGGCCGTTTTTCTGTCCACCAGTTCTGTCCTGCTTCCCCGGGGAATGTTGTGTGGCCTCCCTTCCTTCACCATCGGCTTACTGGGAAGTCTGCGCCTGGCCAGGCGTGACCCCGTCTGGACAGCTGGGCCTCGTTACTCGGAGACGGGAGTCCGTTCTCTGGCAGTTTTCCTCTATCTGTGTTGTGCGAACCCTCCCATGGTGTAGGTCACCCTTTACTCTCAAGATGGCACCAGCACAGGGCCACAGGCCCCAGCCGGAGGCAGAATTAAACCTCTTTTCTCATCCCGGGTGACCTTCCCTGAGTCAACAGGTGGATTCACCAGACTGAGTGGTGTGGCCCGTGGAAGAAATGCTTTAGCTTCTGGACAGGTACTCGCAAAGCCTGGCTTCATCGCCACCTTGGCTCTGCCTGTCTAGGTGTTTAATTCTACCTGGGCGTGACGGGAGGCAGGGCCCCCTGTGCACACCTTGCCTTGTACGGCCCGGAAGCCTCCCTGTTTTGGCACAAAGAGGCAGATAGTCCCCTTGTGGCACCACGTGGCTTCGCTGTCAGCAAGCGACTTTGCAGCGGAGTCCCTCCTCTTCAGTAGGTGTGTCGGGCGCCTCCTTATGTGGGCACGGACCGCCCCACGGCTCTCTCCCAAGTTCTAAGGGGCCTTGGGATTCCTGTCCTTCCCAAAGTCAGCCAGCGAATGAATAGTTCCAGACACATCTCTACATCGCATAACCTCCTTTAGCCTACCAGACAGGGTAGCTTTTCCTTCTGCACCTCCCTACACAACCCCCCATAGGTTTCAAGGAATATTCATTTAGCTCTTATTCCTTTGAAAATGAGAAATATCAAACATCTTTCAAAGTGCGGATTGAAATAGAAACTAAGTTTACTAAAGGCAGGGAGGCATGGCCCAGATTTGACCCTGCATGCAGCTCTCCTGCCATCGGGAGGCTTCCTTCTGCAGCAGGTTGTGCTGGGGTCGCGTTAGACCGTGGCACCGGACAGTTTAAACATCAAAGCCAAGGAGGTGAAACGTAAGAGATCCTTAGGATTTTGTAGCGGCCTGGCTGTCTTTGTTTTGTGTATTGGGTTTGGGGAAATTTAAGACCAAGGCTTGTTGCTCTTTCCGCCACAGAGCGTGGTGCGGTCAGTGTAACACGGGCGAGATTTCCTCGTTCAGATGCCGATCACAGTGGGGCACAAGCGGAATGGACATCTCAAGTGTGGGCTTGAACCTGTGTTTAAAACGCTGGGTGTGGGTAAAGAAAGTGAACGTCTAGGCAGCTGAGGCATGGTCTGGAGCAGAAGCGGGAACAGCTTGGGTCTTTGAAGGTGAATGCATCCCTGGCTGGTTTTGGGGTGAGCATGTAGGGGTGAAGGAGCAGGGCCATCTTTGCCCCGGAGCTACTCAGGACATGGAGGTGATGCATTAGGCTTTGGGGAAGCTTTGGAAGGTGGGGGGTTGATTTTCGTTTGCGTCCTTCACTGGAGTTCATGGGACCCGTGCAGGGGTCCTCATCCCCTCACCCCAGAGGTCCGCCTCTGAGGCTGGCCGACGTCCGCGTAAGGAACCCTGCTTTGGTGTAGCAGCTGCTCAGACACGTTGGGGAGCAGGGAGGTTCCCAGGTCCCGCAGGAGACATCCCTTCCTAAAATGATGCCTCCCCAGGTGTTCCAGGCTTGCTTATGTGATAGAGCTTTTTTATTTTAGTTTTTTTTTTTTTTTATTTGCATACACTGTAATTTGGTCACTGACTTCATGAGTGTCATGATTCATGACTGTATGTGTCTGGACAATGATACTGTACTGATGGCAAAAACCACGTAGGGAGGAAGCCGGTCTTTGCCCTGCTGCACACTCTGCCTCTCATTTCCCGTCTTCGGTGAGAACAGCTTAATTTATGGAGCTTCTCGATTTGACTTAGCTAGAAAATGCCCATAGAGATGTTTCACTGAGGAAGCAGTTCATTTACTAAATGCCGGCCTCACTTGTAATTGGAAAACACTTTATCTCTCTGTTTTCAGGTGCATGAACTGTAGAGCATAAAAAATCTCCTGAGAGTATCATCATCTAATTGGAAAAACAAGCTTTTATCGAGTTAGATCAAATTTTAATCACAAATAAATCTGAACATGGTTTTCCGGAATGTATAGCTCTCCACCGTGGCCTGGGTGATTATTACTACGCGGGGCTCCAAGATGAACGTGAAATGAAATGGACCGGAGCCGGGGAAGACACGGGGGCCTCCGGGCAAGCTGGGTCTCTCTTGCTGGTTTCTCTTCTCTCTGAACATGACATAGGCTTTGGAATAATTTTCCCCTTTCGCTGCAGGTAGAACAAGTCAGCCAGTTGGCTGTGTTTATAGAGGCAGCTTTGGACTATCACAAACAGTCCACAGAGATTCTGCAGGAGCTCCAGAGCAAGCTACAGATGCGGTGAGAGCCTTCGCGTTCCTTACAAGCCCGGGCTGCAGGGTGGAACCCCGTCAGAGTCGGTCCCTCCGTCCGCCCTTCATCTGCCCCTTCCCACCACCCCGTCCTGTTCTGAATTTTCTTTAGCTGGCTTTCGCCATTGGGTGTGGGAGAGCGCTGAGATAATAAAATACGCGGCTCTGGCCAGTGGGCGGAGCCGGGAAAAGCAGCCTGGCAGTTTTTCTCCCTTTTCGGTTCACTGAAGCCCTTTCCCGTGACCTGTGTTCAGGGCCCCCAGATAGACTTGCTCACCCTACAGAACCATCCTGGTTTGAGAGCTTAAGCTGGGGATGGCGATGGCACGGACCTCCTTGCCAACACGTCGGGATGCAGAGAGGCGTGACATGAGACGCAGAAAATGTGTAAAAGATGTGTTTTTTCCTCACCAGTACATATGTGAGGCCAAGTTCATACTACTGACTCTGAGAGGTGTTGAAAGAATCAGAAATAACCTTCTGAATGATCAAAAAAAGACTGCTGTGTCTCTTAGGCTTTAATGACGATGGTTCTATACTTCTTTGAAAATTGGTAGTATCATATGTAATATGCACAGTAACCCCACTCATTAAAATAATGGGTTAACAGATCTACCCTATTCATGACCAGGCTTCATAACAGAATATTGTCTTTATATGGGATGATGATAATGGAAAAAGTTGGAGGGATGCGGGATGCTTGCTTAAGTCAGTGCTAGAATGACAGAGGGAAGACACAGGTGTGGCCGGTCTCGGGGCCTGCACGCAGTGCTCACGTGAGCACATCCGCACAATCCTCTCTCTGTATGAGCGGAAGGAGAGGAAAGGCAGCTAACGCTATTGAATGCCCAGTGTAACCTGGCACCTGACCGATGCCTCAGAAACCCTGTGAGAGACACCCCCTTGCAGATCCGTAGTTGACGAACTCCACTGGGGATGTCGCAGCTCTTGCTTTGAGCTACGGTGCACACAAATTACCCCCGTCACAACCACCACCATCACCCCACTGTAGACTCCTAGACTCCTCCGCTGCATGCTCAGAGACTGGGGTTTCTTTGTCTGAAGTCTGACTGGTCTTAACATGCATATTTCAGAATATCGGCTGCGTCCAGTGTCCCCAAACGAGAATATAAGCCACGGCCCGTAAAAAGGAGTCCCAGTGAACTCAACGGGGTATCCACCACCTCATCAGCAAAGACAACAGGTAAGAAGACCATTCTGCGTTGCTAAGTGTGCTCTTCAGGAGGCACTGCCGGAAGCTTTTGCCTGCTGCTTGTTGCCATATTTGGTGTGAGACCCTGGCCTTTTTCTTGGGCTGTTCGGTGAATCCCCTTTCCACCCCACCAGTGCCCCTTTTCCTGCTTCCTGGTTTTGGATACTTCTATCAAGTTTCGAAAGCCAGCACCAGGAAGGATTCCAGCACTTCTTGCCTTTGTTAAAACCTTGGCCATGGAGTCTTCATGCTCCATTGTCCTCTGTATTTACATTTTTAACTCTTTCAAAGTATTTCCCTAGTTTCAGAAAAATTTGAACGTTTGTTGAGCACCTGCTATAAGCTAGGCACTGTCTTAAGCGCTGCATCATTATTTTTTAATTAGACAAATGACACCCATATATTCTTGGCTGAAATGATCCATCAGAGAAAAACAACATTCAGGTGGTAAAAGTGATGCTGGTGGGTCTTGTCATCAGGCCCTTCATCCCCGTCCCTTCCCTAGATGTAGCCGCTGTTAACAATCCGGTATGAACACTGTCCTGTTCATATGCACGTTTATGTATACACCCACACTATATACGCACAGTTTTAGATTATTTTCTGTGGCTCAAATACAAGATCATACTAGGTGTATTCTTCTGCATCTTGCTTTAGTAAATGGATCGCTACCTCTTGGCGTTATTTCCACATCACGCATATATATCTATCTCTAGCCCACAATTTTTTAATGGCTTCATAGTTTTCCATTATATATTACCATTTCCCTATTAGTGGACATGAAGGTTATTTCCAGTTACTTGTTAAAAGCAATATATTTCATCTGCCTCCATGTGCTGATGGGCAAGTCTTTCTTGGAAGTGGAATTGCTGAGTTAGAATGAATACACATGATAAATGATGGTAGCTATTGCCAAATGACCTTCCAAAATGGGCATGGTACTGTTGGTGAAGTAATACCTGTTCCCTGTACCCATGTTATTCGACTTCCATTTTTGCCAAGCATTCATGGGTAAAGTGTTCTGTCTTCCTTTGCTTTTCTGGAATAACTAAGAAGTTGAACTTTTTTTTCCTATATTTTAGTTTGCCATTTGTATTTTCTCATGTCTGAATTGTCTGTTCATGTAATTTATTCATCTTTTCCTTTAGGTCACTTACTTTGTCTTATTGAGTCACAAGCATTCCTTACATATGGGGATATTGATAGGTTTTTTCCTGCAGTTTATTGTTGTGTGTGTTTTGTTTTGTTTTGTTTTGTGTGTTTTAGTTTTATTTAAGTGATCTCAGTGCCCAACCTGGGGCTCGAACTCATGACCCCAAGATCAAGAGTCAAATGCTATCCCTACTAGTAGGGGCCAGGTGCCCCATAGTTGTGTTTTTAGAGTCCTTTATATATTCTAAATACAAGTCCTTTGATGAATACGGGGTTTGCAAATATTTTCTTTCACTCTGTAGCTTTTTATTCTCTTAATAGAGTTTTTGATAGATCAAAAGTTTTTAATTTCGGTGAAGTCCAATTTCTCATTTCTTCCTTTTAGGATAATGCTTTTGGTGTGAAGTTTAAGAATTCTTTGACTAGCCCAAGATCCTGAAGATGTTCTTCTGTGCTCTTTCCCCAAAATTGCACACTTTCACAGTTCAGTCCATGATCCACTTTGAGTTGATTCTTGTACGACACTGAACTTGAAGTCTTACACACCCATGAATCCCACACTTCTCCTCTGCAGCACACCTGCCCATGGGAGCTACATGGTCTGGGTTTTCTTCCAACACTATCACTATGCTTTCCGATTTTTTTTTCAATTAAAAAGTAAAAATGATGGGACTAATATGTGTATATAGTTCTAAAAAGAAAATGGCGCTACACGGGCTTTAATGAAAAACATTTCTACCTTCTCCCCATCTTCATTTCCTGCTCTCGGAGGGAAGCACTTTCAGCTCTTTGTTGGGTATTTAGCTTCATTGTTCTAAACAATATGCTTGTGTTGCTACTTCTTGATTTTGTTGGTTTGGGATAATATCTGTGGTTTCCTGATACGACAGATGAGGACTTCGTTCCCTGTGCTCAGCCTCCCGTGTACTTCCCCACCCCACGTCCCCCTCCTCCTTCCAGGTTACTCAGTCACCACTTTCATCGTGGAACCGTCACTTTGACCCTGCAGAACTCTTACAGTACCTCCCCTCTGCCCCTTGCCGTTATGTTCAATGGAGTTGCCTCTGCTTCTAGAGGAAGACATGGGTGGGCTCGTGACCTTTCTGGTTTCTCTTGGGTAACGTCAGTCCTCCACGCGCGTGTTTGAATGCAGGCACACGCGGCCCTCAGAGCTGCCTCGTGTAATAGTCAGTGTGCGGTCTGCACTGGAAGGTGGCCTCCCTCCTCAAGCTCTGGCCTGTTGTAGTGTGAAGGCTGGTGTCGGGAAAGGGGTTGCGGTTGGCTCCAGCTCTCGTACACGTCTTTTTAAATGTCCCTCTTCCTCAGGGCGCCTGGGTGGCTCAGCTGGTTGAACATCCGACTCTTGATTTTGGCTCTTGATCACGTCTCCTGTGCCCTTAAGCACATTTTGTCTATTCTTTTCTATTAATTTTCAGGGGAGGGGTATTGAATCCCTGAGTGTAGTTGTGGAGTTGTCTTTTCCTTCTGGCAGTTCTAGCAGAATTATGGGAAGACTGGTTATGTTTCCCCCTCCTCCCCAGTAGTTCTCTACCCTTTAAATCTGATTATTCGTATCATTTTTAATGACAGGAAAAAATTATTAGTGCTTTAAATAGTCTTCTCTCTTGTCTCTGATTTTTCCTTTTTAAAATCCTATTAGATGTTGAAACTTTTGGCTCTTCATCTTTGGCTCATCTTCTCCTTCTTGCTTTCTGTATCTGTGCTGTTTTCATTCTGGCCTCTGGGGAAATTTCACCTTTTATAGCTTTTTTCTTTGACTGTACCCATTCATTTATTTAGCCCATCTATTGAATTTCTTTTTCCAATTGAATTAGCTTCCTGCTGATGCTGTAACAAATTACCACACACTGTGTGGCTTAAAGTAACACACATTTATTCTCTGTCTTACAGTTCAGGAGGCCAGAAGTCTTCAAAATCAAGGTGTTAGTGTTCCTTGTTCTGGGGGAGAATCCTTTATCTTGTCTCTTCCACCTTCTAGGGGCGGCCTTTGGCCTTGGCTTGTGGCCCCTTGTTCTATGTTCAAAGTCGGCAGTACATGGTCTTCAAAACCGTCTACTTCTTCTTCCATTGAAAATCTCTCTCTCGCTGACCCTGACCCTCCTGCCTTCCTCTTATAAGGACCCTTATAAGCTGTTATGTTGTGATAAAATTGGACTCACTCACGTAATTCAGGGTTGTCTTTCCATCTCCAGATCTGTAATTTAATCACATCTGCAAATTCCCTTCCACGATGTGAGGAGGAAATCTACTGGTTCTGGGGGGTTAGGATGTAGATATCTTACAGGTGGGGTGGGGATGGAATGGTTATTATTCTGCTTAACATCACAATATTCAAATTTTTAAATTTTAAAATAGAATTTTACAAGTAATTAGATTCCTCATATCCCTTTGAGAATATTAATTAGGCGTTTAAAAGACTCCATGTGACATCTCTGATAATTCTGACCTCCTTGTGTGTTTCTCGAGGTCTGGCGTCTGCTTTGTGAAGCCGTCTCTCATCCAGCATTGGATGTTCTTGGCTCTCTGCACAGCCTTTTATTTGGGATTTCGTGTTGGCTTGCCCATAGTGCCGTGTCTGTTGCTGCGGCCTCCCTCCCCCGGCTGTGAGGGGACTAAGGGGTGGTCTACTGAGTGAGGTACTGCTTTCCGGTTTCGAGGGTGTTTGCATCCCCACAGCAGCGCCCTTTCTGTTCAGGTCCCTGCACTCACTACTCCTTCCTGGAGGCAGATGCCTGGGCTCCCAGGTGCTTGGCACAAAGCCAGGAAGGGAGGACTTCCCTGGGCCTCTTTTCCCAGAAGGCCAGCCGGTCACCCAGCTTCCTGTTTGCACGGACTCTGGTCTTTGGGGCCACTTCTGGGGCGTCCCTCCTTGGGAACCATCGTGAGTTTAATTTCTGCCACTTTCCAGCTCTCAGATTACCCTCCTATTCTTTGTAATTTTTCATCTGCCGTTAGTGTTCGTTCTTGCTTCTCAACTTTACTTGGAAATTTAAAAAATACCTCCCTTATAATTGCTGGTGATTCGATATTGAAGGAAGGCTGCCATCTTGTACTGTGTTGTATCTGCACAGACCTCTCTCTCCGGGTTGTTCAGGCCGTGTGCCCACTGGGTGCGTGTGTCTGCTGCTCCTTGCCTGGTGTGGCCTTAGGTGCCAAGCGGTATAGGCGTAGAGAACCTTGAATCGCACCAAAAGAAAAGTATTCGTTTCTCAACCCTTGAAATTGAGACCAGTTCTCACTCCTTGACACCAGTTTCTTTCTGTTTTGTCTTTTTAAAAAGGACCCCAAAGCGCAGCCAGCGCTCAACAAAATAGGGTCTTCTTACGCTCGCGCCAGTCCGGGGAGAATACTCCTAAGTTTTCTGGAGTGGGCGCTCCCGTGTCCACAGAGTCCCTCGGGCTGGGCTGATGGCCCCGCCAGCCTCACCGCATGGCTTCCGCCCCACCCTCCCCGTCGCCACGCCAGCCACCAGGAAGGGGATAAAGGAACAGCGGTCCAGGCTAGACACGGGCTCTCAAGCCAGCGCGGCAGGGGTGACACACAGCCCCGGGGGGAGACCTGGGTGTGATGGCCGCGTGCGGTGGCGGAGTCGGGCTGTGGCCTCTGGCTGGGCAGCCATCCCGGCTCCCGTGGGGACACGCGGCAGACGCCCGTCCCTAAGGGAGCTCTGCGGGACAGGAGTGGCTAGGAACCCCTCGAGTGGCCATGGGAGAGGTTCCTCGATTAGACGCTGGTTCTGATCTCAGGCAGGATCAGGGGACCTCCCTTGGCTTGTGCCCTGGGGTCCCTAGATTTGCCTTCTCAGGAGTCCTTCATATCATCTACACCCGCACTTCACGTCGGAAGTGGGCTGTGGAACGCCGCCCCTTCGAGAGTTGTGTTCCTGTGCTGAGGGACCCTGGAGGCCCTTCAGGGCTCAGGAGATGCGGACGTGTTCAGGTTCGGCTTGCTCTTCCTTCCACGCTTGGCGCCTTCGGAAACATATTGGCCTCTGCTCCTGGGCCGGAACCACACTCACGGCCCTGTCTTAGGTGTAGCTCCTTGGGCCGCCTTCATTCTTCCTCTACTTATCTAGCCTTTTTCTTTTTTTTTAATTTAAATTCAAGTTACTGGTTGAGCACTGCAGTATTGGTTTCAGAAGCAGAACCCAGTGACTCATCACTTCCGTACAACACCCAGTGCTCCTCCCAGCAAGCGCCCTCCTCAGTGCCCATCCCCCGTCTAGCCCNCTGTTCATCTGTTGTGTATCTTAAATTCCACACAGGAGTGAAATCATATGATATTTGTTAAATCAAATTTCTTTGATTTATTTTACTTAGAATAACATACTAGAGCTCCATGCACGTTGTTGCAAATGGCAAGATTGAATTCATTTTGACTGCAGAGTAATATTCACATTGTGTCCATATACCACATCTTCTTTATCCATTCATCTGTTGATGGACATTTGGGCTCTTTCCGTACTTTGGCTACTGTCGATAGCGCTGCTGTAAACATTGGGGTGCACGGGCCCCTTCCAAACACCACACCTGTAGACTTTGGATACATGCCTAGTAGTGCAGTTACTGGGTGTAGGGTATTTTCATTTTTAGTTTTTTGAGGAACCTCCATACCGTTTCCAGAGCGGCTGCACCAGTTTGCATTCCCACCAGCAACGCACAAGGGTTCTCCTTTCTTTGCATTTTATTATTTTTTTTAATTATTTTTTTTTTTAATGTTTTATTTATTTCTAGGAGAGAGAGAGACAGCGTGAGCAGGGGAGGGCCAGAGAGAGAGGGTGTCACAGACTGAAACAGGCTCCAGGCTCCGAGCTGGCAGTCAGCACAGAGCCCGACGCGGGGCTCGAACCCACGAACCGCGAGATCATGACCTAAGCGAAAGTCGGACGCTTAACCGACTAAGCCACCCAGGCGCCCCTTTTCTTTGCATTTTAATCAGCGTCTGTTGTCGCCCGAATTATTCATTTTAGCCATTCTGACAGGTGTGAGATGGCATCTCATTGTTCTTTTGATTTGTAGTTCCCTGTTGATGAGTGATAATGAGCATATTTTCACGTGGCTGTTAAATATCTGGGTGTCTTTGGAAAGGCGTCTATTTTATGTCTTTGCCCACTTTTTCACTGGATTATTTGTTGTTTGTGTGTTGAGTTTGATAAGTTCCTGATAGATTCTGGATACTAAACCTTTATCGGATATGTCATCGCAAATGTCTTCTCCCCTTCTGTTGGTTGCCCTTTAAGCCTTCCTTGACTTATAAAGGCTGCCTTGAGGCTGTCAGAATCAACAAGAGTGGGTGTGGGGAGGCAGTGCCTTTAATTTAACCTTTGCTGCAGAACTGGGTCCTTCATTTGGTTTAGAGAAGTCTCAGAATGACGTGGAATAACACCTTGGGGTGGAGAAGCCGTTAGCGTTTCTGGTGCGCTGGGACCCAGCCTCTCCTCTTCCTCTCTTGCCTTTCATCTTTGCTTGCAAACCGGGCAGTAACTGCCTTTCTTATCACATTTGCGGGAGGAACCGAGGAGCAGCGAATGGGCCCGGCCTTCTGTTCCGTCCATCTTTTGTCGTTAGAGTTGCTGCTCTGTGATACGCCTCTGGGGTTGTCACAGGCGGGGTTTCAGCAAACGCTTTGCCACGACCCGGCAAGGGTCACCGGCTCTCACGCCCGTTACACCTGCTTCTCCCCATCACTTCCTGCCCCCAGAGGCAGCGCCACGAGTTTTGTGGTAGCGAGAGCCCGCTTCCGGCACCATGTTGTGTCGCTTAGGTAGTAGTCGTTGCTGTTGTGCGGACACCCGGGAAGCAGGTGTTCAGAAAAGGTAGAAAGTAAAAACGGGAGCCCAGGCCACAGATTCCCCTTTAGGAAGTGAGCCCCGCGTGGCTCCCGGCCTGGCAAGAGCGGGAGTCTCATGACCTCCCCTGGTTGCAGAGGCTGGGGCGGGCGGAGGCCCGAGAGCCACGTCCTTACCTGTATTGATAGTCCTGGGGAGGAAAGAAGAATGGGTTTTGGTGGTTAGCTTGTGGCTTATACCACAGTCACCGACTCCACACTTGTTGTGGAAGAAAATATCTGCCCTGCCTCTCGCCGACCTCCCTGTAGGTCCCACGTGATTCATTTGTGCCACAGTGTGGTCCCACGTCCATGCCCACCTGCTTGTGGGAAGGCTTGTTAAGGTAACCTGGAGGTGGCAGATGACTTCCGTTGGGCCGAGCGGTGCATACTGTAGGTTTCCTGGGCTGTATGGGCTCTGTGGTAGCCACGTGACGTGGTCACAGTGGGATGCAGCCGCAGACAATATGGAAATGCCCAGGCAAGGCTGTGTTCCATTAAGAACATGCCATCGTCTGTCGACCCCTGGGAAATCAGTTCCGTGGTATCTATCAAAATTAGTGAAAATGTTTATGCATTCTCAACGGCTTCGTGCCTGGACCTGTATCCTGAGGAAATGATTTAAGCAATAGCATTCTCCTCCATCTGTTACACTGCTGTCCAGAGAAATAAAAACGTGTAAGCAAAAATAACCTAATGGCCGGTGTTTATTTATACATATTTGTCAGTAGTAGGGTAATGGTACCTCTGAGGGTACCATGCGGCTCTTTAAACTTCTTAATGTGGACATTGTGTAGAAGCATAACGCGTATGGTGTGAGGATTAAGTGGAAAAGAAGAACACAAACTTGTAAGTATCCTGCAGTTACGGTTTTGCAAATCAAAATCGGCATGCAGACCAGGTTAAATGGTAGTAGGGTCATGGGCAATAGTTTCCTTTTTTTTTAAAGATATTCTTTAAATTGTATTTTGATAAGAATATTTGAATAAGAAATGTATTTGATAATTGGAAAATTGATGGTCCTTGAAGAAAAGGTATACTCCCTTCTTTGAAGAAATTATGCACCACGTTTCATTCTCTTGACCTTGGCNCGCCTCCCTCAACCTCCTACCCGCCCCGCCTCTGGGAAGCGGGGAGGTGACGAGAGGACCTGGGAACCCATTAACGTGACTGCCTCGGGCTCGCGTGCCCCCCCCCGTGGACCGGGGCAGCCCTGTGCCCTCGCTTGTGTTACGGTCCCAGCCCCGTGTCCTGAGACAGCCCCACACCTGTTGCTGTCGCTCAGTTTGTAATAACGCTCCGCTTTTACTCTCAAAAGTTCTCTTGGGTGAATAGATACTGTTTCCCTAGTGTTTATGGCTTTGCTTTTCTACCTCTGGTCCAGAAACGCGAAATTCTGAATATGCGTATCATTGGAAGCCACCTCACAATTTCTGTTGGGAAAGAAGCTGGATATAAAAACAAACTAACCAAAAACTTTGAAAAGGAGTCCAACCCTAGGCTGCCCATCACCACCCCCCGCCCCTGCACTGTATTGTGTCTGAGGGAAGCCCAGTCGGCAGACCCCAGGACCTAGGGGCCAGCTTCCAGGATGCTGTGCTCTCGTTTGCTAGGAGGGAAAGCAGCTCTCCTTTGATAGGGGGTGTCCTCGCCTACCAGTGTGGAAAGTGTTCTACTCTGAACAGTGAAAGTGCATTTTAAGTACAGTATCACCTGAGGCCATAAGGGCATAGCATCGGGGTTGCCCAAATATGCCAGGTGTGTCATTATTTGATGCTTTATGTACAGAACCTTCATGACCATAACAATATTGCAAGGAAGTATTAACAGAAAATGGGAGAGTAACAATAATAGAACAACACAGCAGCTACACTTCTGAGTACTTACCGCAGGTGAGGTAACGTACGAAATACTTCCCACACATTTCTTAGACTGTTGCTACGCACATTTTACAGATGAGTAAGTGGAGGCTCAGAGAGGTTAAGTGGGATTTTTCTCACGGCCACAGAGCCACTAAGTAGCAGAGCTGGGCACGTTACCTTACAGATAGTTCACGTTATGTCATTAAGAAGGAATCCTGGGGAACGTTTCAAACATCCGAGAGCATTAGGAATGATTTATTTCCAAGATTCCTGATCACAGACTCCATGGCCAGCAAGTGGCCGCACAGGGAGTCGGTTGTATGCATCTGACTTGGAAGAAGAAAACGTGGATGGACAGTGAGTTCCCTGGCTTTCTCCTCTAGACCGTGCATGTCCACGTTCTCGTCCCCTCCTCCTTGGCCAGTAGCGAGGTCCCCGGGCAGATTAAGTTGTTAGAGGGGCAGTGGTCAGCCAGAGATCACAGGTGTGCAAACGACGGCGATGGCTCTGTGGAAGGCTCCATGTCCAGTCGCGGGGATCGTGGCCACTGCAGGCTCTGGGTGCCACTGTCTCCGTGGGCCGGTGCCTTTCGCAGGCTGCCTCTCTGAGCTCTCCCCCGGCAGGAGCCTCCACCCTGGCCTCCGGCCTTGGGCTTCGATGATTTGTGGCTGGAATTTGAGAGTGTAAAGGGGTCTTGTGCTGTTTGTTTCTGGAGCACGGTTTCAAAAGAAAATGGCATTTTATAGCCTGTACTAATGGGAAATTACTTTCCATTAGGATCCTGAATGATTTGCACATAATGTTTATAAAGTGAAGGAAAAATGTCAAGCATCTCACTAACAATTTAAAGCGAAGCTCGCACGACTCTGCCAGGAATGAATTCCAAGAACATTTTCTCCATCGTTTCTTTCTGAGGGGGAAAAGAGGGAGATGAAAAGGATGCAGGTCAATTAGGCACAATCCGTCGTGGGACCGAGATGGAATCTTTGATAATATCATTTCTCGCTGCCTAAGAGAATGAATAAAATGAGCCAGGAGTGGAGAAGGGGGCAGGGGGTGGTGGTGGAAGTCACATCTTGAGATGATGAATTGCAGGCAAGCCCCGGCGTAGCCCTGGCGTGGAGACGGCAGAGCCTGTCCAAGCCCGTGAGTGCAGGGTCACGACACTTCATCAGCATGTGCTGCCCCTGGGTCCCCGAGGACACGGCGGGGGGGGGCGGGCAAGAAAAGTCCCCAGACTGAAACGTGTGCCTGGGTTGTTCCCAGAAAACCCTGGGTTTTGCAGAAAATAGTGTAGGAGTTTGTAACCTGTGCTCAAGTATCTTCCTGGCTCATTTTTATAGGGCCCCACGTTGTCACTTACTGGGTTACAAAGTATAGGGGCGCCTGGGTGTCTCCGTCGGTTAAGCATATGACCTCAGCTCAGGTCATGATCTCACGGTTCAAGGGTTCAAGGCCCATGTCAGGCTCTGTGCTGACAACTCAGAGCCTGGAGCTGCTTCGGATTCTGTGTCTCCCTTCCTCTCTGCCCCTCCTCTGCTGCGTTTTCTCTCTCTCTCTCAAAAACAAAACATAAAAAAAAGACAAAGTATATTTTACATTTTTTATCAACCCATTTATGCATGGAGGGTCCCCCCTACACTTAAGTTCTTAGAGAAGGTGCCACTTTATATAATCATGATTTAGGGTTAATGCACTCCAGCCTGAGATCGGCTTTGAGAACGTGGAAGGGCTGAGATCAGTGAATGAGTGTGGGTGTGAGTGCGTGCCGCGGGCGTCTCAGAGCAGGGCAGAATAAATCTCTCACACGGCTTATGTGAAGACATTCTGACTCCCTTCAGGTATAAAGGAGACTTTTGTAAAGTTCTTGACACTTCTCAGGGGGCTCGGAAATCCTGTCTCGAGTCTGAGTCGTACCCCTCGTTGGGGCAGAATCTCTGGGATTACATTAGAAAACAAACATTGATTCCGTAGTAAAGTGTGAAGCTTGAAACTTGAAGAAAATGAGCACTTTGCAAATAGAAATACGTGCTTTTTGTTTTTCCACCTAAATTTCCAAAGAGGAAATTAAAATGTCACTTAGCAGTGACAGTGGTGATTGCTTGGTGGGCAGGTTGTTTCTTACTTTTTCTTCTTTCCCTCCCGCGATTTTCTTGTGTGTCGCCCTCCGCCCACATCCATTTCTGTGTATTATTGGCAGCGGGTCAGTCAGCACTATCGACAGGAGAAAAATGAACCAGGAGGTGCCGGACTCCTATATTGTGGCTCAGATTCATTAGCTGTGTGACTTTGGGGGAGTCTCTTAACATCTCTGGGCTGATTTGAACTTGTCCCTAAGTGAAATGACTGGATTTAACGCCTTCCAAGTTTCTTTCCCAGCTCTAAGGTCTGCGGCCGCAGTAATGATCTTTTCTGAGTACCTAGCATTCTTAAAAACATGATTGGACATTTATTTTATATGTTCTCTCTTTAAAAAATATTTCTTTAAAAAGATGAAATGTGAACCACAATTCTTATTGTTGACCAGCAGCCATTGATTCAAGAAAGGGGAAGAGCCCTTCTCTTATTATTCATCTGAAGGGAGCTTTAGAGGGAAAGGCTTTCTCCCTGCAGGGAATGGCTTCCTGAAAGTCTTCTAAAAAGTCTATAAAAAAAAGAGGTTTCAAAAAGCTGTAAGATGTGACATCTAAGTTGTGGGAAGTTTAATACCACTTGGCTGAGAGGGCAGTATGATTCTATCATCTCAAATGCTGCATATTTAAAAAAATTTTTATATTCTGCAATGCTGCATTTGGTTTTTAAGCTAAGATTTAAAATGTTGTTATGTAAATATTAATATAGGTACTTATATATTTTTAAAAGTTTATTATGAGAGAGACAGAACTGGTGAGCAAGTTGGGGTGGGGCAGAGAGAGAGGGACAGAGAGAGAGAGAGAGAGAATTCCAAGCAGGCCCCGTGCTGTGAGCAGAGCCCAAAGCGGGGCTCGATCCCACGAACCGTGAGATCACGACCTGGGCTGAAATCAAGAGTCAGATACTCGGCTGAGCTACCCATGTGCCCTGAGACTTATATTTAAAAAAAAAAAAAAATAGTGTAGACGTGGATTGTTTCCAGGGCTGAGACACAGGGCAGCGGTACAGCACACTTCCAGAGGACTGCACGTTGGAGTCCATGTGTCCGACGCCCCCAGGAATTGTCCGGTGGCTGTGGCCCCAGTGCAGAGTCTACTGCCAGATTCTGGGGACGCCAGACACAGGGACAGTGTAGGAGAACAGTGCTGGGCCCAGGACGAATGGCTGGCACCGGACCTCCAGGGCAGTGCGCAGGGGGGAGACGCCCGGGGTCCGTGGACGCCCGTGGTCAGTGGACGCCCGTGGTCAGTGGCCACCGCTCGTGGCCTAGGACTGTGGGCCCAGAATAGCCAGCCTTTTTTCCAAGAGAAGCCAGAAGTCGTATTTTTATGAGCAGTCCCCTGATTTTTAAGTATTGGCATCTAATCCACACTCTGCAAAGTGAGGAGCCGACCAAAGGAGACACATCTGCAGGCTTCCGCCACCAGGGAGCCACCGCTGATTACGGCCACAGTTTGCCTTCTGCTTTCCCTTCACTTAGAGTGGTGAAGGGAACCCATAAGTACTAGGGCTGGTTGTCACGGAGGCCACCTCCCAGGCCCGGTTGTCACGGAGGTCACCTCCCAGGCCCGGTTGTCACAGAGGTCACCTCCCAGGCCCGGTTGTCACAGAGGGTCACCTCCCAGGCCTGGTTGTCACAGAGGTCACCTCCCAGGCCCGGTTGTCATGGAGGTCACCTCCCAGGCCCGGTTGTCACAGAGGGTCACTTCCCAGGAAGCTGCCATATGTAAAGGGGGCTCAGCTTTTGACATTCCATCTCGGGACGAGCAGGGCTGTGCGAGGCGGCGGGCACGCCCCTTACTGTCACGCCGGTGTGTGCCGTCTGTCACCTGTGGAGGATTGGTGTTAGGGGTAGAGGATGTCACACATGCTTGATTTTACAGACGAGAGTAGAGCGCTGGAGCCTGAGCTCCAGGGACAAGCAGTGTCAGCGCGTCACGTCTCCTGTGGATAAACACGGAGTTCTTACAGTTCAGAGACTTGCAGTAGATTTTTCTTAGTAATTTGTGACTTACACGTCGTAGCTTGGGCGGCTGTCACAGAGCCCCACAAACCAACACACACTTCCCACGGCTCTGGAGGCTTGAGGTCCAAGGTCGAGGCGCCGGCGGATTCCGTGGCTGGTGAGGGTCCGCTTCCTGGCGTGCAGGTGGCTGTCTTTTCGTTGTGTCCCGACACGGCGGCACTGTCCCCATTCCCGGGGGTCCACCGTCACGACCTAGTCACCTCCCCAAAGCCCCACCTCCACCTACCGCCACACGGGGGACTAGGCTTCAACATATGAGCGGGCCGGACACTCAGTCCATAGCGTTAACCACGGATTAAAGCTTACAATTTGCAGGTAAGAAAATCAGGGCCCGGAGGTGACCTAACCCAGAGCTAGAAACCAGGGATCTGAAGTTCTTGTCTGGTTTATTACCAGTGGACAAAAACAGGATTTTATTTTATCTTACTTATATTTTTAATGTTTATTTTACTTTTTGAGGGAGAGAGAGAGACAGCATGTGAGCGGGGGTAAGGGCAGAAAGAGGGAGACACCGCATCCGAAGCAGCTCCAGGCTCTGAGCTGTCAGCACAGACCCCAGTGTAGGGCTCGAACCCACAAGCCTTAAGATCATGACCTGAGCTGAAGTCAGACGCTCAACCGACTGAGCCTGATTTTAGATTAGAAAAAAAAAAAAAAGGAAGAAAGAAATTACATCTTGAACCAAATATGCTCTTTCTAACTGAAAAGAGATGGTATCTTCTAGGTTGAGCGTGGTGCCTGGCCCGGGGTGCACACCCAGGGAGTGCTCGAGAACGAGTCTGAACTGGAAATAAGCTTGAAAGTTTGAGATCGGTTGTGCGCCCCCAGCGTGTTAAAAGGTGAACCTCCCAGCCGTCCGACGGAGGGGGCACAGGCAGATCTCAGAGTGGTCCTGGTGCGCAGCCAAAGCCCCCCCCCCACCAGAGGGGGCGCGGGTCCCATTCCCTGTTGGGTTAATTCCACCCATTAACAGGAAGGTCCCTCTCTGCCCCGTAGCAGCCCCAGGGGTGGCGCTGGTGATAAGGAAACACCCCTGAACTTGCAGACTTCAGACCAGGAAGGCGGCAGGACGTGAGCCCACCCGGCCGAGATGGGTGTCCCCCTGTGGCCCTCACTGTTAGCGGTCACGGAGGTGCCCAGATCCTGGCTCTCACCCCGGGCCTCTGGGTCTCAGTGTCATCCTCGGAAGATGGGGAATCCCCACCCTGGCCGCACAGGGTCGTGCGAAGCGCGTGTGCATCGGAGGTGCTGGGCACGCGTGGGGCTGCCGGGTGAGAGCCCACAGCATGTGGCTGCTGGCGTCCCCTAACGGTTACCTGATTGCCTAGCCTGCAGCGCACTGGAAGCAGCAGATTAGAGCGGCCAAGGGACAGCCTCGGGAAGGCCCCCTGGCGCCAGGACAGGGACGGGTGGCATCCCGACTCCGTGGGAGGCGAGAGAAAGACTAAAAAAAAAGCAGGAACAAAAACCACAACAGGCACAGGAGTCTGGGGCATTTACTGAAAGACCACACTCCTCAGGTCGGCAGCTCCCAGCAGACCGGTCGTTCCCGAGAGGCCCCCGTGCTCACCACCGCTGTGCGCTTGACCCCTTTCCTCTCCAGAATACAGGAGTTGGGGGGGGTCATAGCTTGCCTTTCAGCTGGGATGCTCCCCCGCGGGGGGGGTTCCGGGTGACGAGACCCCCAGAGGAGAGAGCGCAGTGGGCTCCTCTGAGCATCCGAGAACAACCCAAGTTTAAATGCAGCAAAAGATGGCGATGTTTTCGGGCTGCAGAGAGAAGGATGCCCCTGCCCCACTGGCCGCGCGCTCCCCCTCCCCCTCCCTGGCACTGAGCTGCGGGGGCAGAGACTCAGCCCCTGAGGACAGGCCCCACATCCTGGCACGTGAGCGGGCCAGCCTGCAGGAACGCCAGTGGCGTCTGCTGCCTCGTCCCCTAGGTGGCTGATGTACCACCTGGAGTGGACTCCTGCGTTTCTTCTGGGGTTTTTTTGTTTGTTTACTTGTTTTGCTTTTTCCTTGCGGCCTGAGCTGCTCACTTAGAAGCAGGGCTCAGGCAGAGGCCAGCAGGACAGAGAATAAGTACCCAGACGACGTCCTTGGAGCCTGACGGGTGAGGTGGGACCTGAGTGGACTGTCGAGGACCAGGGAGGGGTTTAGGGGAGAGCGCTCCCCAGAGCACGCCAGGCCGAGGACGCCCGGGGCCCCCCAGCCCCAGCGGACGGACCCCGCCCCCCACCCTGGCTTGGGGTTGCCTCAGAAATTAGGTGGGGATTGGCCCACCAGCTCATGGTTTTCGGATGAGAGCAGACTCTGGCCCCAGACGGAGGCCCATCTGGACCGTGGCTTCGCTGTGTTGAACGTCTGTGTGTCTCAGTTCTCCGTCCGTCCCACTGGGGGGTGATGGTGCACAGTACATCCGCTGATCCCAGTGAGGCACTCAGACTGTTGCCCCGGCACGTGGGAACACCAGAGACTGAGGGTTAGCACGTCGTCCCTGCTGCTGATGGGGGCTGAGGACCAGGGGCCACCACTGCGTAAGGTGTGCCGTCACCCCCTGTGAGTGAGTGGACCACTGCGGTGGGGACTTGGGGCAGCAAAGGGCTGGCTGGGGGAAGGGCACTCCCTAGACTCTTACTGTTGCTAAAGTAATAAGGGGGGGGGCCAATATTGTTCGGAACTGGGCCATATTATTGCCTAGAAGGAAGGAAACGTATTTTAGGGAGAACGTGAGTCCCCCGCCTCTTGTGCGTTGTGGAGACAGCACTCACTGACCAGCCACCCCGGAACCCTTGAGTGATGGCCTCCTTTGTTTCTTTTTCTCCTAATGGTGTGGATCAGAACAGGAATAATAAATATTTAACAGGGACACTCCCTTTTCTCTGTTAAAATAATCTTTGTTTCAGCACTTTCCCAAGGAAGACTGTTTTCCCCACCTCTGCTCTCATGTTACGTTAAGCCAGGCCTCGGGAGTAAGAGAAAATAAACACAGGCCACTGGGCCAGGGCGGANACAGGCAGCGGGTTGCGGTCAAGGAGCATCAGCTGCAAGAGCCCAGGGACAAAGGGCACAAGTTGTCCCCAAGGAGGGGACACTGGGGAGGACACAGCAGAGGTGCTGGCTTCTGATCGTGGGGACGTGGGCATCCGGGCACCTTGCAGGTGTCTGCGACTGGTCCAGTTTGGAAGACCCTGCCGAGGAAACGCGCCCTGTTCTGCCCGGATTTTTGGGCTCCATCCGGGGAGACGGTCTCCTCTTCTGTGGAGACGGAAAATGCATACGTGATCACTTAGGTGGACAGAAGCTCGATTTCTCTTTAAGTGAACTGAACTTGCTTATGAGCCTCCATTTAGACCAGCGGCGGAAACGAGTTAATCTTTTTTCCATTTCTACTGTTGGCCAAAAAAAGAAAAAAAAATTAATCTTTTTTCCATCTCCTCTAATGGTGGAAAAAAGCATAATCTTGCCATTTCAAGGTAACTCGGTCTCTTTCAATAGAAAGTAGACTATCCATTTATTACTTGGTCACTTTAGGGCTTCAGCTCAGTCGGCTCGGCTGAGATTCCCTGTCAGGGCTCTTGGTTTTCTCACGGTCCTCTTCTCCCCATGTCTGTGCCCCAAGGTGTTGCCCGGATGCCAGGGGAAGGTCACTGGGCGCCGTGGTGGCCGGTGGCAGGCTTGTCTGGGCCTGACCTGCTCGCACCGCTGAATGACATCACTCCAGGCCCAGGCCTGGCTCTAGGGTCCAGGCCTCCAGCTCTGCCTTATGGGGTCTCTCTACCCTGTGTGCCCATCCCCCAGGCCACCTTGGTCAAGCTGGCATCCCCCCAAGCACCTCCTCACTTCCTGGGGGGACTTGAGATTTGCTCACGGGTCTTGGGGGCCAGGGGTGGCTTAATTACCCCACTCCACTGTGTGCCCCCCCAGCGCATGTTGCGCTAGACTGCTTGGTGGGGGAGCTGCCTTCTCCCAGAATTCCAGTGGGAAGTGGGACCCAAGACCACCCCCCTGGATGGAATCCGGGGGAGCATTTCAACCTCCTTGCCCAGCCTCTCCTCTCTCCAGCCTCTAGAAAGAGCTTGTACATCTCTGGGCAGCAGGAAACAGCCCTGCTCTCTCCATGGCTTGTAATAAGACCTCCATGCTCTGAGCTTTTCACATCCTCGTTCCTCAGACCCCAGAAGTCAGCCTCTCTGGCTGTCAGTGTGTCTCTCTCTGCCTCTTAAATCTCAGAAAGGCCTACCTGGCGCTGGCATGAAAGCCTAGAGGCCTTGGCCTTCCCACCGTTTCAGAGCTAAAATGGCATTATTTTGGAACTTGGGTGTTATTGCGTTGACCACGTCATTCATGGGCAGGCTCTACCCTTTCCGGAAAGTTAGGGAGGCCACAGCCACTTGGATTAAGGGCCCAGACAGCAGATATGACCCAGCATGACAGATGCACAGGATGATTCTCCAGAATTTCATCTGCTGCTTGCGTAATTCAGGACAGCCAGCCCCACTCTGGTTGGTGTGGATTCACCTGGTGCCTACACTGCCGGCAGTGTGTTCGGTGCTGGGGGTGGTGTGGGGCTGGCCAGAGAGCCAGGCGCTCAGGTCTCACCTGAGTCAGGGCACTGGTGCCCAGGGGTCTCTCCACTCAGTGGTCTCAGGGGAGATGCCCCGTTCGGGGTTCATTTGCTGATGGAGGATGACAGGAGTATTTCCAGCTCTTAGAACATCAGAGTGGGCCACGTGGCAATGGTCCCTTGCCCAGAATAAACAAAGTGAGAAGTGAGTAATGTGTCGCTCCCCTGATTTGTTCAGCGTGTGTGCTGGGCGTGCACATGCATGCACATGCGGCTGGTGGCCGGCCTAAGTGCACGCCTGAAGTTTAGCATTTATTTTAGTCATTGTAGGCAGCTTGCAGAGTAAATAGGAGGAAAAATCTATATATACTTAGACCCGTAGTCAGGGTGGCAATTAGTAGAATGTCTTGGCAACCCTTAGTGGCATCATAGATCATGCAGGAGGTGACATCATTGGGGGTAGATCACAGGCTGGGGTCTGGAGCCCTGGTGTCTGGCCCGGGCTTTGCCATTCGCCCTGGGACCAGGCTGCTGTGGCCTCTTAGAGGCATCACCGTCTCCGCTTCAAAAAGAGAAGGGCTCACGGAAGACCACCAAATCCCTTTGTAGCACTAATGTTTCATGTCCAAGGACATGCTTTCCAGACCCACCGTGTAGTTTGGCAGCTGCCTCCGGCTCCCCCTTTACTGCACTGGTAGTGCAGGGAATGCTAAAAGGATAGTAATCACTTTTATAGGCCACATTAAAACAGGTATTCATTAATAAAGTTGACTTCGACTCAAAGGCCCAAGTTGCCATAGATTTTCGGGGCCCCAGCTCACCCAGAGAGGCTTTGGATTTCCAAAGGAGAATGAAAAGTTCTGCAGGCTAAACACTCCCATTTCCCAATGCTTTGAAGTAACTGCGTGCTATTCAGTTCAAATTCAAGATAATGAGCTGGGCCTCCATATTTAAATCCTTCCACTGCCATCGTTATGACAAAAGGAAGACACAAAAGTTGGGGTGGGATGGAGTTCTGTCGTGGAAGGAGCCATCCAAAAGCTGGAAACGTCAGGTACATTCTAGAGACTGTAGTGCAGGTGGATCTGTATTCTAAGAGGCTGATCTACCTGTAAGTCAGCACATGGAAGGAAGCTTCCTATCTGGAGAGGGAGAAGAGACTCCCCTTCCCTACCATGACCACTTTCCGTTCCCCGCCAGCTGAAACTCCGTGACACTCCCAAGCTCTGGATGAAGAAAGCAGAGGGAAGGGAGGGCCATGCGGCCAGTGATTTGCAACCTCCCTTGGACGTTGGAAACCGTGAGAAATTTTAAAAAGCCCTGATGTCCAGGTCCCCCGTCAGAGCTTCTGATTTAATTGGCCTGGGGTTCAGATGGGCTGTGGGCTTCATGATGTGCCGCCATATTGAGAGCCACTGTAACAGGAAGGCTGTGGGGTCTTGAAGGAGGGCCTCCCCATCAGTCAGAGAAATGGGCAGCACGCAGTGAATTTGCTGCCTGGGACAGAGGGGCTTCTCATTTGGTCAAACACAGAAATACCCAAATTTATATTCTCTTCACATGGACATAAAAGATTTGATGAGGAAGGAACACAGTCTCTAGCAGAACTTGCCTCAACTCTCGGTTGAAGTTAGAGAAAGAAGACTGTTTCTTAATAATAGAAAAAGGAAATCAAGAGAAAAAGCGTAAAAGAGGATGGCACAAATGAGATGAGATAGGCAGATATTTCAGTGATGTGCAGGATTAAGCTCTTTTGAAACGGACAGACTGTGAACCTGGACAGACTGTGAACCTGGCTTGGTCTTGTTCTGGGACACTGCCTCCCTCCCCCGCAGACCTCACTCTGCTCCCGGGACAAAATGCAGCCATAAGGGTTGGCTGTCGATGGTGTGGAGTTCTCCCCGGTCTCCTCCTGGGCGGCCTGCTCTGTCTTCTGGAGGTGGCCTCTGTCCCTGGGGTGGTTACCATGTACGTGGGCTGCGTGGTTTTCCTGACTGGGGGGAGCTTAGCTTCCTTCCAGCTCCTTCTTCACAGGGACAGTCACATCTGCTCTGCGTTCACCAGCAGTCCATGTGCTTGACCCTCTGGCCTCAGCTCCTCCACAGGGAATTGTGAGAACTGCTGAGGCCATGTGTCCCCGTTAGAGGCTGCAGCGACCTGGAATGGGGCCACGGCACCTCCTTCCCAGACACTCTAAGGTTACTGCCATAAACCATTCATGAAAGCCTGCTACGTTCATAGATCCATTCGCCTAGCTAACTGGGGGCAAACTGTTTTAAATCTTCAAGGTTGAATATTTTAGAAAATAGAAAAAAAGGCTGTTTTATAAAACTGACATGCTCTGATACCAAAACCTGACCAGAATATAAAATGGGAGTAATTTCGCTTTCAAATAGAGATGCAAAAATCTCCAATAGTAACAAACTCAGTCTAGCTATGGGATGAAAGTTTAAAACAGGAGTAAGTGGTTTTCAGGGCATGTAAATCATCAATAATTTAAAAATATTCTAAAACTAATCTTAATACTTAAAAAAAAAATGATCCAGTTAAAATTAAAATGAAATTTTTAAAAAGTAATCTCTATGCCCAGCATGGGGCCTGAACTCAGGACCCTGAGATCAAGAGTCGCGTGCTGTACCGACCGAGCCAGCCAGTTGCCCCCAAAATGAGATTTTTACTGGAGGGAGGGGGAGTCTCAATACATTGATACTAAAGTTTGCTGGTTGAATAATTTCATTAGAATAGGAAGTTTTGACAGATTAGAAAGTGATGAGATTACTAGCAGGTGCCTAATGGAACAATGGTGAAAAAATAGAAAATCCTGAAATACATCCAAGTGCACATGATAATTAAATATATGGTAAAGATGAAAGTAATATTTGAAGTCAGTGGAGGAAGAACTGATCATTTAATGAGTTGTGTTGAGATAGCCCTTGAGCATCGTTGAAAGCAAATAACACCTCTATTTGCCAAAATTCAATGGAATTAAGAGTAAAAATTTTCACATGAAAAAATTAAATCATTCCTGGGATTAGTTTAGTTGAATATGTACATACGAACGTGGAGGAGGAACTAGGGATGCACAGGTTGGTGAACTTGACCTGTATGTATGCCGGAAGCAAACAGGCCCCCCTTCCCTGCCCCGTCCCCAGGACAGTCCAGAACAAACTGAAGAAAGCATGATATACACTGGGAATAATGCTCATATCAAAGTGACAAAGGGTTAATACTTATAGTATAAAAGGGGGCTCCTACAACCTTTAAGGCCAAAAAACAATAGACAAACTGACAGTAAAGGTCTTGGAAATCTTGGAAGAATTTATGTCCCATGAATAGCAACTTCCCTTCTGAAGTTTACCCTCAGAAATAATTAATTGTACATGTTTGTAAGTGAACATCTATTAGGATGTCTTTCAAAAAGGAGTTATTTAGGAAAGTCAGGAAAGAGCAAAAGAAAAAGAAGGAGAGAGCGAAAGAGGAAGGAAGGACCTTACCTATCCAGCAATAGGAGGCTGGTTAAAGAAATCATGTTGTTGGGACGCCTGGGTGGCTCAGTCAGTTGAGTGTCTGACTTCAGCTCAGGTCATTTCACTGTCCGTGAATTCAAGCCCCGTGTCGGGCTCTGTGTTGACAGCTCAGAGCCTGGAGCTCACTTTGGATTCTGTATCTCCCTCTCCCTCTCTCTGCTCTTCCTCAGCTCGCACTCTGTCTCTCAAAAATAAATATTAAACAAAATTAGAAAAATAAAAGAGATCCTGTCATACAAATATAATTGACAACTCTCAGCAATTAAAAGTAATCTGGAGAAAGATTCACATTAACATGTATAGGAATGTTCTTTCATGAATATATTTATGCAAATACATACACAAATATATTCATAAAGACATCTGGAAGCGTCTCCACCAAAATGTTAATTTACCATTGGTTATCTCTGGGTTAGTGGGTTACAGCTGACTTTTCTCGATCTTGCAGCCTTTTCTCCCCTCCCCCCTCCCACCCCTTCCTCTTCCTCCTTCCTTTCTTACCGTTGCCATGGTTTAGTTCAGATATTAAAAAATAACTACTTGAAACCGTTATTCCAAGAACTTCCTCTAATAAGCCCAGCATGTCAGGCTAGTCTGTGCATAGTCTGCCTGTTCTCTCTGGCATCACATCCTGCCTCATTCAACCTCTGGTCACCAGCTCTGGGAAGATGTCCTGCTTCCTCTTTCTCTGAGCTTCCGAGCTGTAAGTGACCCACCACCTCGTCTTTGTCCTTCAGATGTTGCACATGTATTGTGTGGTCTCCACAAAGAAACCGTAAGCTCCCTGAAGGCAGGGGTTGGGCTTTGTAGTTCTGTGTCTCTTCTCCCTTCGGCTCCGAGGCAGAACCAAGGAGCTGCTTCAGGCAGGTGGGCTGGGCCTGACTCCTCTGGATGGGAGTACCCAGGGTAGAAGCCGTGGGCCCAGGGGGTCGGCTAGGGCATCACCTGGCGAGGGGCAGCCGGATTAGACCCTGAGAGCACAGCATCAGTGGGCCAGGCTGAGTCAGCCTTGTGGGGAAGAAGGCAAATAACCCACCGTTCATGATTCCTCCAGCTCTCCACCTTCCTGCTTCTCCAAAGATCACGTGTCCTGTTAACCTCTACTTTTTGTCTCCATGTGACACGGACAGGTTCTCACGTTCCCATGGACCAGCCCTGCTGTCGTGGTCTCTATGATTTTGAGCCAGAGAACCAAGGAGAACTAGGATTTAAAGAAGGAGACATCATTACATTAACCAATCAAATAGATGAAAACTGGTACGAGGGAATGCTCCATGGGGAATCTGGCTTCTTCCCCATTAATTATGTTGAAGTGATTGTGCCTTTACCTCAGTAAATGTGTAACTCAGACTTTGGACCTACTTTCATAACTGAAATGAATTCACACCAGTGTTCCCTCCATGTGGTGTTCTGTGACATCCTTGCTCTTTGACCCACTTAATGACTTTTGTATGTATGTTCTCTTTATAATGTATTTTGTATCAGTTTAATTTGTATAAATGATTTTCTTGTCTTAGCTACGCGAAAATATACTTTCCTTTCTCGCTTATTGTCCTAAAAGTCTTTGGTTCAATAAATGTACGTGCTTCTCGTTGCTAAGAATAAACCGCACCCAGTGCAGTTATGTTAATGAATTGCCTCTATTCCTCAGCTCCAACGGAATGCAAAATTTGAAACTTAAGAAATGCTAAATATTTTGTTTCCTGACGTTACTGATGTCATCTGGTCTTTCCTTTCCTTCTGTTTCAGCTGACCTGTGAATAGCCCAATAAACATGACACGCCATGTTGGCAAAAGGCCGTGGTTATTCTTAATGTTGAATTGACTTCCCAGCATGGTGGTCTGGCTGTAAACTCCCCCTGTGTCCCACGGCTGACGGGGGAAGGGGGGGCACAGTGTGGATGCGTGCATGCTTCTTCCAGACCAAGTCCATAGGTCTGAGAGGGGGCTTTCACTGTCCCCTTGATGCAAACACAGCATACGCTCCTTCCAATTCAGAGAGAGCGGACTTTTCTGTGCACTGTCAAGTTTATTTATAAAAGAGCTTAACACAAGTTGCTGCTGCTGCCAAATACTGGGTAGGTTTTCTGAGCAGGTCCTGTTGGGACGCTCTGGAAGAAGCAGGAGTTGGGGCGAGCGCCAG
This sequence comes from Crocuta crocuta, assembly GCF_008692635.1. Taxonomy (NCBI): domain Eukaryota; kingdom Metazoa; phylum Chordata; class Mammalia; order Carnivora; family Hyaenidae; genus Crocuta; species Crocuta crocuta. The sequence continues at coordinate 8,898,885 of NW_027531904.1, forward strand.
TCACAGGATCGCGTAGTGTCAGAGAACCAGCCCCTGGCCTCGCCCCGGGTATGCACTCGTCCCGTACTTTGATCCGGGGGGGCCCACAGCTGTCCTGTTGGGAGGGGGCGGGAATCCTTTCTCCTGCAGAGAAGGAGGTGCGTTGGATGGCTTGCCCAGGATCAAATGACCAGTGGTGTGAGAGGCAGAGTTTGAACTCAGATTATTCACTGCGCCCCACTACCCGCGGAAGTGCTCACCCGAGCCTCTTGGACGGACATTGCATCTCAGTGACATTAGTAACAAATGCCCAGAGGCCAGGTTGGTCTCAGGTGACCAAAACCAGATTTCCCAGTCTCCTGAGTCCTTGTTCCATCAGAAAATTCCCAACCTCCTACTAGATAGTTTTTCTCCTTTCTTTTCCTGTCAGTCCCCCTCGACCCCCCACCTTCTCTAAAACAGTTGTAAATATAGTGTCTGTAAGAAAATAATAGTAACGGCTAACATTTATTGAGTGCTTACTACGTGCCAGGTGCTGCTCTAAGCATTTAAATGAATAAACTCACTTAATCCTCCTAACAATCCATTTTGCAGATAAAAGAACTGAGAGGCAGCAAGGCTAAGTAATCTGTCCATAGTCACCCAGTCATGAAATGCCAGAGCTGGTCTCCTAATCTAGGCTGTCTCCTTCCCTCCCCTGCACTCCTCACCCCTGCCCCACACCACCTCTCACGCCCTGCATTTGCCCACACAAACTCGCAAAGGAGCTTTTCATCAAACTTTTCTTCTCCAGCCGCCATATTTGAAATGTATCACAGAGAAGGAGAAGTCCAGAGCCATACTCAGTGCCTGTAATATGCTTTGGTATCTTGTTTGGGGGCTAGTGATTGCAGTCACCTGAGAGTTACAGACTGTGGGGAGCTTGTGAGGTTTCAGTAAATGGCTCCCCTCTTTCCCTTCTGAGGTCTAAACAACCTGGGGCATTAGTCACGGGTGAAAAGAGATGAGAGCCAATATGAAACTTGTGTGAAAGGCCGTGTCAGAATCTGTAGCTTAGGATGAGAGCAAAGCGCCTAATAACTGAGCCTCAGAGGAATCAGACACCCCTAGTCTGGAAGGAGGTGGACTGTCCTCCCCTCATACGGGGACAGAGCCTTTAACACTGAGCGTTACTGCCGAGCTGCCAGGATTCAAGAATGCACATTCCCAGGGTTCCCGGGGGACTCGGTTCCAGCATCCGACTTCAGCTGGGTCATGGTCTCATGGTTCATGGGTTCAAGTTCCCCCATCGGGCCCTGTGCTGACAGCTCGGAACCTGGAGCCTGCTTCTGATCCTGTGTCTCCCTCTCTCTCTATCCCTCCCCTGTTCATGCTCTGTCTCTGACTCTGTCTCTCTTTCTCAAAAATAAATAAACATAAAAAAGTAAAAAAAAAAAAAAAAACACACTCCCTGCCTTCAGGCCAGTTTCCAGGGAAACGGGGCTATGATACCTGTGCCCTGTCGCTAACCCGAACTCAGCCACCTCCTCAACCAGCTACGGCTATGGCTATGCAGAGAAAATCTCTCCTCATAGAAACTGGGAGAATGGGGAAAAGGTATTGCTCTCTAACTGTGGGGACAGGAGACGAGGAGCATACCTCAGAGAAGATTCAAGTTACCGGAGGCCCAGACACACCTATGTGAAAGGGAAAAGGGAGAATATGTAGAAGAAATATCCTTCGTAATGTCTTTAAAAATGAGTTTATATGTATGCAGTAAGGCAAGGAAAAGAAAAAGAAGGTGGTCTAAATATTGAAAGGTAAGAAACACAACTGTCTTTATTTGCAGAAAACAAGATTGAACATGTAGAAAATTATTAGGGAATCTACAGAAAATAATCTGGAATACGTATATGTGCTAACAGATATACCAGTATACATGCTAATGTAATAACATACATATACTGCATACATATAAATTTGTCAAGATCCTGAGATCGTATACAACAACCAATTATGTTTGTATACGCTGGAAACTAGGATTAAATGTTAAATTTAATATAATAGTGAAAAGCAATGTCATTTGTAATAGCAGCAGAAAGTACAAAATACTTAGAAAATATTTGGACAAAAGATAAGCAAGACCTTGACCCTGAGAACTATACAGCTCTGCATATAAAAATTGAAGACCTAATAAGTAGAGAGAGATAATATTGTGAAAATGTTTGTTCTCCCCAAAGTGATCTATAAATTCAATGTGATCCTAATCAAAATCCCAACAGGCTTTTTGTTTAAATTGACTAGCTTCTGTCTTCTAGAATTCTATGGAAATGCAGTGAGCAAAACAGTGTGGAATTAGCACAGGTTTGGAGAAGTAGGTCAATGGAACAGAACAAAATGTCTAGACATAGGCTCTTGTAGATATATGGTCAATGTATTCTCAACAAAGGTGTTGAGATAATTCAGTGGGGAAAGGAAATCTCTTTTCAACAAAGCGAAATAAACTCTGATCCTTATCTCACACTGTCCATTAAGATTAGTTTTAAATGGATCAGAGACCTCACCATAAAAGCTAAGACCTTGATGCTTTTACAAGAACACACAGGAAAAGGTCTTCATATCCTTGAAGTGGGCATAATTTCTTAGGACACAAAAAGCACTAATCCCAAAAGACAAAATTGATAAATTAGACTTCATTAAAATTAAAAATTTCTGCTATCTAAGGATGCCATTAAAAAAATAATAGACAAACCGTAGATGAAAGTATCCACAGAACGTATCTGGAAGAAAATAATCACAATGTATATCTCTGACCACAGACTTATATGCAGAATATGTAAAGAACTCTCACAATTTGATAATAAACAAAAAGCCCAAAGATTTGAAGACCCACTTCACAAAACAAGGTATATAGGGGCGCCTGGGTGGCTTGGTTAAGCGTCCGACTTTCGCTTGGGTCATGATCTCGCGGTTCGTGGGTTCGAGCCCTGCGTCGGGCTCTGTACTGACTGCCAGCTCAGAGCCTGGAGCCTGTTTCAGTCTGTGACTCCCTCTCTCTCTGACCCTCCCCTGCTCACGCTGTCTCTCTCTTTCTCTCTCCTAGAAATAATAAATTAAAAACAAAATTAAAAAAAAAGGTATATAAATGCCCAATAAGTATATGAAAAGATGTCCAAATCATTGGTCACTATCAGGGACTGGTCCTTGGGTGGTACCAAAGAGGCTTAGAATTATAGCCTACTAATGCCAGTGGCTAGGGCAGCCCCATTCCCAGAGACATTAGCAAAGTGAGGCCTAGGACTAAGATATTTACCACCAAATTCATAGCAAATAGGTTCTAGCAGTCATTACTGAAAAATAAACAGTAGTTTAGAGCTCCATGCCCAGGAACACAGGCAATCAGCATGGACTGTTGTGTCCCAAGTCTTCTAAATATCTGCCCAAGGTGATACCATCCATGGACCTAAGAATGGAGCCACTGAAGATACGATGAGCAATAGAGTCCAGAATGTTCAAGACTCTCCCGCTGAAGTCTACATCACTGGAGCAAGAGCAGAAACTGACTAGACATAGATTTTAAATATTAAGAAAAGTTGGGGTTCCTGGGGGACTCGGTTGGTTGAGCATCAGACTCTTGGTTTTGGCTCAGGTCATGATCTCACGGCTCGTGAGGTCAAGCCCCGTGCTGGGCTCCACGCTGAAGGTGCGGGGCCTGCTTGGGAGTCTCAATCTCTCTCTGCCCCTCCCCCATTCTCACTGTCTTTCTCTCTCTCTGAAAATAAATACACTTTTTTAAAAAAAGTCTTTGATTACCAGATTCCCAGGAGGAAATGAATATATTGCGTTTGGGTCCTGATGCTGAACACACGAGCTGCTGCTGACTCAGCCCAGGCCCCTTGGTGGATCTGAAAATGTTATCAAGTCGCCCCCCCAGAAGCCGTGGTGCTTCCCCTGCATACGCATCAGCATCAGTGATGACAGCTGTGGCCAACACCCCTTCTCCCTCTAAAAATGCAGGTGCACAGGGGCCCGGCTCCGCCTCTCCTGAGCTGATTTGCTGGGGCTGAGATGGACAGCTACTCCTGACCTTGTGCTCTGTGTTTTACCTGCCGCAGTTTCTAAAAACCCAACATTCCCGTTAAATTCTGATTTTCGTTCCGTACGTCCCGCCCCAGATCCCTTGCAGTCTAGTGCAGGTGCACTGCTAACCAGGTGAGTCACAGCCTGCAACACAGGCACTTGCATGAGGTACCCACGATACTCTCTCGCTTCTAGGATTCTGTGGTTGTTTCAAAGAAATCAATCTAGGGAGGCTCTAAGGAAAATAATTCATGAGACAAAGTGGTTGCCACCGACCTGCCCTTGTAAAACTCACGCATCTGTGGCATGGGCAGATGCAGGTGTTCTGAGGTGAGGCCCGTTCCAGAAGGCAGGCTAGCGAGGCTCCCTGCTGGCCGCCTCCGTGCGTGCCTTGTGGGAGACTCAACATCACCTGATTGTTCACCACGTCTGGCCTGCGACATTACAGGGATAGTGTGTGTGTGTGTGTGTGTGTGTGTGTGTGTGATGGGGGGGTCTCCCCTGTGTGGTACCCCCTGGCTGCCTTTCTTGCCAGCCTCCTCCTTGGCCTTCCTCTGCACAGTGTAAACCATAGGCCATGGATTTAAAAAAATACTCAGTTTAATATGAATTAAACTGATGGGTTTAATTCATCAAGTACTAAATCAAGTTCAGATCTCTAAGTGCCCACCCGTCTATGGCAGAAAGGACATTTCCTGTAGACCGAGGAATGACAAGAGGCAAATAACCCAGGCTTCTGTCTCCGGTATGGATGGGTTAGGCCAGCAGTGTAATACAGGGTGTTTTGAGAGGTCAGAAGTATATCCAACCTAATGGTGAGGTCAAAGCTGGGTTCCCAGCCATGGCCACGCGCGGTGTTTCCCACACCAGCCGGTGTCCCTCAGCCCATGTCGGGCAACATGATTAGACACAATTTCAGGTGGGACAGAGAATACAGAATATAGACATTTAGTCTCGGTGGTGACAGCGGGTAGAATAACGGTCACCGAAAGGTATGTCCTCGTCCTAACCCCCCAGAGCCCGAGAATGTGACCTTGGAAATAGGGTCTTTTCCATGCAATTAAGGATCTTAAAGTCCAGGATCTGGGGTGGGCCCCAAATCTAATGATTGGTGTCCCCACAAGAAAAAGGAGAGGGACACTTGTCACAAGACCGATGTAGGGAGAAGGTCATGTGAAGATCGCGTGGAGACAGAGGCAGAGCTGCGAGGGATGCAGCCAGAAGTCGAGGAAGACCCAAAGCACCAGAAGCTTCAGGAGGCAAGGAAGGATTCCCCCCTGGGGCCATCGGATGGAGCGCAGAATTGCCAGCACCTCGATTTCCGACCCGTGCCCTCCAGGACCCTGAAAGGCCACCTTTGTGTTGTTCCAAGCCACCCACTTGTGGTCATTTGTTACAGCAGCCGTGGGAAGCTAATGTAGCGGCCTTGGAGTTCATTCAAGGGTTGTATCATCCAAATTCACTTCAGAGCCCTCCCGGAGAAAATCTATCCAGCCCGTGAGAACGTTGTAGCAATGGCCTCATGAAGACAGGAAGTGACTTTCTCTGACTGACTCCGCTGCAGGCACGACTAGGAGAAACCCCCAGGGGTGCGGGGGTTGGGGCTGGTGGCGGAGCCTTCTTTTCCACTTTGGTATTTCTTCCCCATACAGGCAGCTCTGCTAGTGGGCTCTCCTGCCCTGTCTACGCCCTCTGGTTCCTAAGTCCTGGGCACAGAGGGAGACAGAATGAGCCGGTGAGTTTGGGAAGAGGGACCAAGGGGCTGGGCAGGGGTAGCTAAGGCCCTCCCTTCCCCTTCTTGGTCGCAGAGAGAGCAGAGAGATGCTCAGTCACCACGGAGATGCCGCGAACGTCCATGCGTTCCTCTCCATCGCTCAGGATCTGGGCAGAGAAATGGGGGCTGTTCCCTGGTTCCTTTGAACGCTCACACTTGTCATAGCTCTTACTTCTAGCTTGAAGCCAGCTGGTGTTTATTATCCTACCGTTCTGTCCTGCTTCAGTCTACGTGTGTTTATTCAGCCTATACGATGCGTCTATAATTGTCGGCACAAAGCCACGGGAACGGTGAGAGATGAAAGTGTGCAAGGGGACCCGGGGCCGCCTTGGTCTTGGCGGTCACGGGCTCTACCTCCTGGATCTCCTTGAGTATCTCCAACTTAGGAAATGACCCTTGTTCAAGGTTCATTGACTCGTGAGATGTTAAAGATGGAGGGGTTAGTGCTGGGAAGGCGACCCATCAGTTTAATTCATATTAAACTGAATATATTTTTGAAAACCATGGCCTCTGGTTTACACCGCCCAGAGGAAGGCAGAGGAGGAGGCTGGCAAGGGGCAGCCAAGGGGGTACCACACAGGGGAGACCCCCCCATCACACACACACACACACACACACACACACACACTATCCCTGTAATGTCGCAGGCCAGACGTGAAGAATCAGGTGATGCTGAGTCTCCCACAAGGCACGCACGGAGGCGGCCAGCAGGGAGCCTCGCTAGCCTGCCTTCTGGAACAGGCTTCACCTCACTCCACCTCTTGTGTTCTCCTGACCTCTCAGCCTGTGCCCGCTGCTCCCCTCGTCTCTCCTCCCAGATCCTTTCTTCTCTGGGTCAGTCCACGTAATCCATTAGCAGAAACTCTTCTGATTCTTTCCAAGCCCAAGAGAAGTCTCACAGCTGACTGACCAGGGAAAGACTCACCCCATCGTTGGAAGACAGAGGGGGAAGAGCAGTATCGCCAACCTGTGTCATTTACTCTGTTCTTTCGTACTTGTCAAGAGCAGTCTCCTTACCTTCCTGGCGGAGTCAAGGAAGGACATTCATGGGGTACAGCTCTCTTCCTTCCTCATGGCGGCCGTCGTCGGCAGAGCGTGGCTACTCCTGTAGCTCCTCAACCCTCCGCGCCTCAGACCCGGATGACTTCTTCTCCAGTTTCCAGCACTAATGTGGAATTTTACATCCTATCCATTTAGTGGCTTCAGTGGGGAACGGATGGTTTGAGGAAACAAGTTTGAGCTCAGATCATCTTCTGGGGTCAGAAGTCTCTGCCTGATCTGAAATTTCATGTCGATCTCAGTTTTATTTTAAATTTTCGTTTCCATTTTCTTTCTTTATGCTTTGCAGAGCACAAGACATTGTGTTCTCATTTTCATGACTACACACATGAGTTTGGGAATATTTGTTTCATGCATGCAGTCTTTTGGTTTCTTGGTTTTCAAAAACAATAAAAGTACACTGCTCTGGCACATATTTAATGAAATAGCATTTAGTGATTTCATGGGCAATGCCGAGTAAGTCCCACTCTTGCTCTGATGGTAAACCAGGGACCCAGGCTAGGGTTGAATGTCATACTTCTCTTGGTGGATTCGGGGGCGTCTGGGGGTGTCTTTCAGGCTGATGTTTACAATAGCCGAGCAAGAAGACAGAGTTGGAAACATCCTTCAAGCCCGAGCCTCTGAACCATGTGAGCAAATAATGAAGACAAAGGCAGAAATCAAAAGTGGCTCAAAATAATTGCTTCTTGGTTGTGTGTGTGTGTGTGTGTGTGTGTGTGTGTGTGTGTTAGAAAGAAGCAAAATTTGATATGTTCACTGTTTAAGGGAATTATAACACACTACAAGCACATTAGAGAATATTTAGAACCTCCTTTCCTGATAAACAGACATATGGACAGATGGTGGATGGATAGGTAGCAGTTTTCACGCACACTATCGACTTCCATGGCTTCAGGGATTAACCATATGCTGACAAGTGGCAAATCTGAACCTCCGGTCCAGACTGTCCTGATTCTACACCACACACGTTTCTGGTTCAAACTCTCCCCAGTGAAGCCATTGTCTCTGTGCTGCCTCTTCCCACCCGATATGCTCCTCTTTCTCTGATGTTCTCTGCGCTAGTGAATGACACTGCTACTACCCACGGCCCGGGTCAGAAATCCAGGAGCTTGCCTTGGCTCATCCCTTCTTGGTACCCTACCTTTTAAGTCACTCGCCAAGCCTTATCAACGCTCTCTAATAGCTCTCAAGTCCATCCGTTTCCTTCTGTCTCCACCACCATCTGTGCCAGGCTATGCCAACATAAGCTCTTGCTTGGATTATTAAACATACAGCCAGAGTCCTCATTACTAAGATCCAATCTTCTCGCACCCTCTCGCTGCCAGATATTATACTAAGCAAGCCACTGTGCTCAGGGTAAGGTCCAAAACCCCAGAGCATGGTATATGTGCCCTTCACAAACTTGACCCCTGCCTACTTTTCTGTCTATTTGACTTTGGCCAATCCCCGATTTTCACTCTGTGCCTCAAATGTATTAGTCTGCATAGGCTGGTTGATGCGGATATAACAAACAACTAAAAAATGTCAGAGGTTCAACAGAGAAAGGTAATTTCTTGTCCATACGAGACCCAGCGCATGTGGGATGATTCTCCGAGCCAGCCGTCCTTCCTGGACCAGCCAGCTATCCAGGATCTCTTAATCTGTGGCTCGGCCATGCCGACACACCGCATCCAGTTCACTGCCCAACTTCTCCTGTGGACAAGCCACGGGAGCTTTCCCCTGCCTCGACTAGGAAGAGAGACACCGCAGTCAGTCTTATTTCACTGGCCAGGATGAGTCACATGGCTCTGCAAGAAGGCTGGGAATTCTAGCCTCCAAGAAGGAGGCATATGAGAAGGGGTTTGGCGAATTTGCAGCACTTTCTCTGCCACATCAAACATTTAAAAAGCACGTGGCTATTGCATTGGAACTTTCATCTTTGGGTCTTTGCACGTTTTCCTTTTTGTCTGGAATTCTTACTTCACACCCAAACCTTCTCATGAATAATTCCTGCCCAGATCTATTTTTGTGGAGGAATGCATGGGAATGCCAGGCTAGAACCTCTTTCTTAGGATTACGAATGCTGGAACGGTATTCTAGAAGCTGGCTTTTAACTGGCATCCTTGAAATGAGATATAAATTCTGTCCTTTTAAATTTGATTTTCAGATCACATAAAAATGTTTATTTCTATAAATTTTCACATCTCCCTCTATGATAAAAAGAAGTTGTGTTTAGGTGTTTGGTTCTGAGTTAATGAGCATCTACCTCTCTAGTGTTGGATCTGATGTGTTACCCAGCCCATTTCATAGTTGATACCACTGAGAACGTACTGGAAAAGAGACATGAGATGAACAAGTAAGGATGAGCTATTTCTTAATTCCTTTACAATTTTTTAAAGTTTACATTATTTTGAGAGAGACAGAGACAGCGTGAGTTGGGGGGGCGAGGAAGAGAGAGGGAGGGAGGAATTCCCAAGCAGGCTCCACGGTGCCAGCACAGAGCCTGCTGTGGGGTTCAAACCTACAAAACAGTGAGATCATGTATGGGGCTGAGATCAAGAGTCAGATGCTTAACCAACAGAGCCTTTCTAAAGTGTAATAAAGTTGTAGACACTGTGTCAATGATCTATTACTGTGTAACAAAGTATAGCAAGCCCTAGTGGCTTAAAACAGTACACACTCACGCTACGCATTCACACGCTGACCATCTTACAACTTCCATATTTCAGAAACTCAGGCATGGCTCACCTGGGCCCTCTGTCACGAGGCCGCAGGTCAAGTGTCAGCCAGGGCTGAGGTCTCATCTGGGGCTTGACTGAGGAAGGGTGCACTGCCAAGTTCATGTGGCTGACGGCAGAACTCACTTCTTTTGCTGGTTGTCTGGTAGAGATCCATAGCTCCTCGCCACACGAGTGTCTCTGTTCTTGGCTCACGCCATCATGTCACACAAGGGAGAGAGTCCTGGCAAGAGGGAAGTGACAGTGTTACATAACACACTCAAACACGTGCTGTCCCAGGGACTTTGTCAAATTCTTTTTTGTTTCATTTTATGGTTTTATTAACAGAAATACAATATACACACAGACTGTCCATTTTCTTTGCTGCACAGCCCGGCATTGGGAACGGGGGACTCAAATGGCCAGCCGGGCTCCTCTTTCCACAACGGCTTTGTGGTTCTTGGAGGAGACATTGTGAGCAATCTCTGCACAGTAAGACTTGTCGCACAGCAGCAGCTCTGCGCGCTCCTTGATATCATGGACTGGGAACTTCCGGAAGCCACCGGGCAGCGTGTGCTTTGTTTCCTTTACCCTGTACCCACTGCTGGGCATCAAGATCAGATCTGGCCCTTGAACCTTCCGTGCATCCCGCTGTCAATGCCTTGGGGTTTCTGCCAGCTGTGCCTCGTTGTGATACAGCTGACTGGTGCCGGATGAACTTCCTGGTCCTCTTGTTAAGGGTCTGGGGCTTCTCCGGAGGTCTGAGGGCGGCCATGGTGGCTAGCAGGAGATGGCTGTCACCTCCACAGGCAGCACCGAGGACGAGACACCTTTGTCTTACTCTGTTGCTAGAAGTCACAGGTCCCGTCCGCACTCGCAGGGAGGGGGTTATGCAGCGGTGTGCACGCCAGGAGACGAGCACCGGGGCCTCGTTAGAACAGGCACGGGTGCTCTACAGTGTTCCTTCGCTTCCTCATTAGTCTGAAGGTGCGTGCATATCACGTGTGTGACCACAATGGAAGCGGACAGATAGGGTTTGTTCCCGAGCATGTGATAAACTTACTCGTTCTTTCCCAGATCCACACCCCCTCGTCTCAGCCGTTCATATTGTTTAAAAATGTCTATTTGGAATAGTAGATTGTTTCTAATTGGAGATTGTTTTTCATTTTTATCTTAATTTTTTAAGTTTATTTATTTATTTTGAGAGAGTCTGTGCAAGCAGGGTAGGGGCAGAGAGCGAGCAAGAGAGAATCCGTCAGCACGAGCCTGACGTGGGGCTCTGTCTCACAAACCGTGGGATCACGACCTGAGTCGAACTCAAGAGTCGGACGCTCAAGCATCTGCACCTCCCAGGCACCCCTGGTTTTATTTTTTTTTTCAAGGTAAAGTCAAAAAAGTTTAATAAAAATGTAAATCCCCTTACAACTGGCCCCATGTTTTCCATCTCTTTTTTTTTATATTTATTTTTTCTTACAAATAGTTTATTGTCAAGTTGGTTTCCATAGAACACCCGGTGCTCANACCCCTGGTTTTATTTCAAACAAGAAGATCCTATGCCTGCATTTAAACTTTAGTTCTCAGCCGAAATATCACCTCTCCTGAGAAATCTCTAACACCCCCATGACTGCGTTCGTTGCCCTCCTACCCGATTCTGTTATAGCTCCCTGTTCTGACGCCTCTGGCAACATTTATCACACCGTATCTCATTTGTCCCCTCCGGGAAGAGGCACTATCTCATCGTGCCCCTGTGTTCCCAGGACCTAGCACGAAGTAGGTCGTCAGCCACTATATGTTGCGTTTCACTGCACTGCACTGAGGTTTTCCTTGGGTCTGACACTGAGCAGTAGGGGCTGGTGGGATCTGGAGGAAATTGGTTCTTTATACTCATCCGTAGAACATTGTTGCCTGGGTCTTCGTAAAGGAGGGTGAAAAATGCCTAATTGGCCATGAGAACCGTCCCAGAGTTAAGTGTACTTTGTGTAACAATGTTGTTGTTGTTGTTGTTGAACTTATATGTGAACACAGACTTTCAAGTATTTCTTTGAGGTATTTCCAGCCCAAATATTGCCAAGCGGGTAGAGTAAGGGGCACGTAGGAAGCCGACTAAACAGCAGGTCTCATTTTGTGGGCCAGGTGAGTGACGTGCAATGTGGCCCCAGGGAATAAAGCTCTTCTTGATGGTTTGGAAGGAAACTGTGGTCACAGTTGTGAACAGTAGTGTGTACAGAGTACTTGGCACTCTTTTTTCTCCCCCTGCAAATTGGTCAACGCTGGAGGAGATCATGGTCTCCTATTGTTGCCAGAGGTGATGTTCTAGATGTGACTTTTTCAGAAAGCTGAGAGTGAAGAGGTGAAGGAATACAGATTGCCTGGTTTTGTTTTCTTTTTCTTAAATTGAACCCTCTTGGGAGTGAACGCCTTTCTGAAATGTTACATGTACTTCTATACATCCATCAACAGATCTAACGAACAAATCCATTTCTAAATAATCTGGATTCGTGAACACAGGGCTGTGCAACAACATAGTGATTTTTCTCCGGCCTTCTGAGGGGAATGAAACGGTCCCTTACTATGGTGTTTCTTTTACTCCTTTTGTGCCTTTTGCAGTTTTTCTGTAGTGACTTTGTTCATATCCCTTTTCTTAGCAGGCTCGCTCTTCCTTTCAAATTTATAGTCTCTAAGTCACTCGTGAAAGCCAGATGAACGCATGCGTTAGAATGATGTGCAGAGAAAGAGTCCATAGTTTGCGTGAGACCTACGTGTTTGCTCAGATGCAACATGTTTAAATCTGACGTCAGTGGGTGTTCAGAGGCCTTTTCTGCTCTGGCTGTGGTTGGACCCACAGGGATCGCTACAGCTGAGTTCTAGATTAGGAAGCTGTTGCCATATTATTCAAGCAGAGTCTGAAGACAATTCTGGAAGTGACCGTAGAAGGACCTATTGTCCACAATAGAACGGAGAAAGCTGATGTTCTCAGAGGTGAAGGGACTTGCCTAGAACCCCCCCCCCCCGTTTGTGGGGGGGGGACGGGNTGATAGCCCCCGCGTCTCCCACTGACTTTGTGTCTCTGAGGAGACGATAAGCGTTGTCAAGGGCAGAGTGAAATGGTTCAAAGGCACCGGCAAATCCACTCTTGCCCGGGCATCTGCATTTTGCTCCCGTTCCCCAATGGAGTCTGTCTGGACGTATGCGTATGTGCATCTGTGCAGGATTATGAGAGGAGGAGATGCCCACACAGCCGGGTCAGCTCGGCCCTCCTCGCGCCGGAGGCCAGGCGGGAACCGGCCTCTGTCTGGGGCATGGAGGGTTGGCTGGCCCTGTCCGGGGTCCCAGCTCTGTTCCTTTGTAACACTTTAGGGGACTCAAGCCCTCCTTATTGCATCCCTAAAGACTTGAAATTTCTAGAAAAAGTGTCCAACACCACCCTCCTGACAGAGAGATTCTGGCTGGCTCGGCCCTCCAGGGCTGCAGGACGCCTAATTCCTAAGCTGACGTGCAATCGTGGATCCGGCCGGTCTAAGAAGTCACGAAATCATGGACCCGTCGGCCCCAGGTGCTCCTGGGGGGTCTCAGCGCAGGACGAGAGGAAAACCCAGGACTGAGGGTGCGCCGAAGAGCACAGCGTCCTCACCGAGTGCAACTGCCTCCCGTCACCCCTCCTCCCAAGGGCTTTTTTTTTTTTGCTTATGAGGTAGAAGATTGAACACATTTTGTAAAGCAAGTTTCTGTTGCAAAGAAGGACCCCGCCTCCTGGACAGGCAGAAAACTACGGCCATTCGGTGAGCACATTCCCCCCGTGGGGCTGGGAGACCCAACAAACACCGGGGAGCAGATGCGGTCGGTGCGGACGCCCTGTCGGACCCTATCACTGCCAGGTGCGCCCATTCCCCAGCTTAAGAGAATGTGGAGGCCAAGGGCTCCCACCCGACAGTTCCCTGGAGCACTGTCTTTGGTTTCTGGGAGCTGCCTGGGGGCTATGGCACCCCCCCCCCAACTGCAGGGGAGGCGAGGGCTGACTGACATGTGGATTCCACAGCCCTGTCCTGTTGCTTTAAGACAAGGCACATCTTGGGGCGCCTGGGGGGCTCAGTCGGTTGGGCATCTGACTTTGGCTCAGGCCATGATCTTGGGGTTTGTGGGTTTGAGCCCCGCGTCGGGCTCTGCTGACAGCTTGGAGCCTGGAGCTGCTTCGGATGCTGTGTCGCCATCTCTCTCTGCCCCTCCTCCGCTTGTGCTCTGTCTCTCAAAAATAAACACACATTAAATACATAAAAAAATAAAAAGACAAGACACATGTATGATGCAGCTCCTGCACCAGGTCCCCCGAGGATCGAGCAAGGGTGAGACCGTACCAGGGGCATAGGCTTGCTCTCTGCTCTCGCCTCTTCCCTGGCCTGCTCTCTTCTCCCTTGCAGGTTTTTTTTTTTTTTTTTTTTAATTTTAATGTTTGTATTTGAGAGAGAGAGAGAGCAGGGGAGGGACAGAGAGAGACACACACACGGAATCCGAAGCAGGCTCCAGGCTCTGAGCTGTCAGCACAGAGCCCGATGCGGGGCTTGAACTCGTCAACAGTGAGACCATGACCTGAGCTCAAGGTGGATGCTTAACTACTGAGCCACCCAGGCGCCCCCAGTTTTTTTTCCTGGAAGAGCGCCCCCTTGGCAGGCTCGCGCCCCTGACACACCACGCTCACTTGGCACTCTCGGCGTCTTGTCTCCTGCGGCTTTGGCTGAGAGCGTGTCCTTCATGCCTATCGTGGGCAAGTGCGGTTTCCATAGGATTTGTCCCCAAAAGCTCTTTTCTCCTAGCCTCCAACATAATCTTCTTAAGTGTACTTTCCGGACCCATCTCACAAATCCTGTGGGCAGAACAGCGACTCTGTCTCGAGAACAAATTCAGGCTGATGCCCAGAAGGGACATCCTCTCTCTCTCTCCCTCTCTCTTTCTCAGGGTAAAATACACACATACTCCAACAGCAGCATCCCCAAGAGTAACCTCCCCTCCCTGCACACCTCGTATACAAACGCTGCCTTGCACTGCTGGTCGGGGTGGGGTGAGCAGGCCACGCTGGGAGCAGGGGAAGGAATCCCCGAAACCTCTGCCAGGGAGGCAGCAGATCCTGGCACTGGGCGTGGCAGCCGGGAACTCTAGAAGATGGATCATCAGGTGANTCCAACAGCAGCATCCCCAAGAGTAACCTCCCCTCCCTGCTCACCTCGTATACAAACGCTGCCTTGCACTGCTGGTCGGGGTGGGGTGAGCAGGCCACGCTGGGAGCAGGGGAAGGAATCCCCGAAACCTCTGCCAGGGAGGCAGCAGATCCTGGCACTGGGCGTGGCAGCCGGGAACTCTAGAAGATGGATCATCAGGTGAAAATGGAACTTGGTTGCTTAGGTCTCTCAGGGTTGATGACATTGCCCTTGCCCTTTGGTGGTGGGGGTTCTCTTGGGGGAGGAGGGGTAGACCAAGGCCTGAACCCCCAGAGATAGATCGGGTGGGCATCTGCACACGGTGGCCCAATCCAACCAACTGGCTTTTTGGGGGTTCATTCTCTTGTGTTCTTCCCACACCCCCGTTCCTCCCCCACCTCTGTGCCTTTGGCGATGTCTTATTGAAATGTCGGGTGGAGCGTGGGAGGGGAGAGTGGGTGGGAGACAGACGGTGGGTTTGGGGTCCCCACTTGGGCAGAGTGGTGAAGGAGAGTCCTAATAAGGGGGGCCAGGCGGGGAACCTGCGGGCAGGCCCTGCGAGGTCCCGCCAGCCCTCCCTGAAGGGAGTGTACCCTCCATGGCTGTCATCCTAACTCCCAGGCCCAAGCCAGGAGCAGCACCGACTGGATTGTTCGATCTGCTTCTCCAGATCGAGGAGGAAGTTCTCCATCAGGGTGGTGGCGAAGCTTTCGCTTCTTCTTTTCCCTTGGGACCAACTGTTTCTTGAGGGCTGGGCCTGACGGGACGTGACCCAAGGGGAGAGAGGCCCAGCCCTGGCCCCCACACCTGCTGCAGGGCCCGGGGGGGGGGGGGGAGCTCAGGAACCAGCAGTGCCTCAGGGGAAATGAGACAGGAAGCCCTCAGAGCCGAGTGGCTCAAGTATTCCCAGCACACCTTCAGCTCCAGAGACTTCTCTGTGCCTTCCTGAACGGCGGGCCCCGGGCGCTCGGCTCGCCCCAGCTGCACGGGCACAATATCTCTTTGACTTCTCCATTTCATCTTGAATATTCATGTGATTTTTGCAACAGACTCCATGGTACCTCAGGGCTGGTTTTAGAACAGACCCATGCGAGCACTGGTACATTCTAGTACATTCTAGTTGCCAAGAATTTGAGGTTAAACCTGTCCGCACCAGTCTCCTCACTTGTAAAATGGAGTAAAAACCGCATCAGGCTGGGGGGATGGCTGAGGTCACACAAGTCAAGTGCCTGGTGCGCCATAAATGTTCTGAAATGTTGTCATTCTCCTACTGAGAGCCCGTAGGGGCGGTACTCATGATTTGCAGATTCCGCGTTTGCGAATTCACCTACCTGCTAAGGTTTATTCGGGGTCCGCAAATCAGTACCTGCAACCCCTCTCCCGGCCACTTGGCAAAGGGGCGGAAACTGTGACTCGCCCGATGCCCGCGCTTTCCCAGTTCAGGTGGGACGGGAGGCGCTCGGCTCTGCCTTCCCGTTCCACGGTGTATTCAGTGCGCCTTTCACATTTCGGTCCTCGTTGGTGGTGGCCTGGCTGTTGACCTCGGCCCCGAGGGCAGCGCAGGAGCGCCGGCTGGCCGCAGAGAAAATCGTCCCGCTACCTGAGCCTCCTTCAGGCAGGTGTTGGCCTCCGGGTGGCCGCGGGTGCAGCGTTAACGAATCGATAAGATACGTTAAGTAAAGTGCTTTTAATGAGAACCACATATAAAATAAGGCTGTGTATTGGCTGGTGGGTAGACGGGACCAGAAGCTGGCAGGAAGCTCACCCTGTATTTCAGCCGTTCAGTATTCACGAATTGATTGTTCCCGTGGCTTCGTAAGAACAGAACTATGGCGAGGGGCGCCTGGGGGGCTCGGCTGGTTAGCATCCGACGTCGGCTCAGGTCATGATCTCGCAGTTTGTGGGTTCGAGCCCCGCGTCGGGCTCTGTGCTGCCAGCTCAGAGCCTGGAGCCTGTTTCAGATTCTGTGTCTCCGTCTCTCTCTGACCCTCCCCTGCTCACATTGTCTCTCTCTCTCACTCAGAAATAAATAAAACATTAAAAAAATTAAAAAAAGAACAGAACTATGGCGAAACGAGAGCTGACTGTGCCTGGGTGCGCTTTGTGGTGCGGCCCAGCCCTCCCTGCCGCCTACTGACCAGTCTCCCCCTGCCCCCTGCTCCCCTGCTCCCTTCCCCTTCCTTCCTCTCTGCTCACGTTTCCAGGAGATTCCAGCCGTTTCACACGGGGTGGACGGTCAGGAGATGCTCCTCTTGGCGGGAGGAGTCACCGCCCAAGGAAGGCGGGCGGGGAAAGGCTCTAGCGCCGTCTGCAACGCACCCCTACAGACA
>NW_027531904.1:8916101-8916676 GCF_008692635.1 Crocuta crocuta
CCAGTCCCAACCCTGGCTTTGCAACTCGCTGTGCGTAAGTTATTAATCTCCTGCGCCTCAGTTTCCCCACTGTGAAATGGGAATAATGATCCTCACCGAGGCCAGGGGGCCTGTGGAGATAAGCCGCACAGGAGGGGCTGGGTCCAGTGACTGGCACACACGGGGCACCCAGGGACACGATGCCTGGGTCCGCACTGAGGTGGGGGCATCCGGTAGACTGTCCAAGCAATGCCCTGGCCCCTGGCTTTATGGAGCCCGGATCAGGCCAGAGCCGGGGACAAACGGTCCGTCTTAATTGCACAAGGAAAGCCACCGTAGGCCCGGTCCTGACACCCACCCCTACCCCTCATCCCAGGCCTGGCACCCTATTATTTGGGCAGTTTGCGGAGCACGGTACCCAAGCCCAGCTCCCACGAGCTGGCTGCCCGTACCTGGCCCGGAGGCGCCCCTACCCGGGGTGGGGGGCAGACGTCCGCAGGGTGGGCGAGCTCAGGGCTCCTCGGGCGGGTACGGGGTCCGTCCTGAGGTCAGGACGCCCGGGGCCGGGGAGGGGTGGCTGGAGGCTCGCGGCGCAG
>NW_027531904.1:8916779-8966782 GCF_008692635.1 Crocuta crocuta
CGCGCGGTCCCCGGGCCGGCCCTGGCCGCCTCCCTTCGGCCCAGAGTCGCCGCCTCAGGTCGGAAACAGCAGCACATTTGCGGATCGCATTAGGCCGGGCCCTTAATGCCTTCTCCAGATGGAGAGAAGCCACCGACCCGCCCCCGGACACCGGCTCCGCCAAGGCGCCCGCGAGGCGAAGCGAGAGGCGAGTGTGACCTCGGCTTTTCCAGTCTCGGCTCGTGCTGGTCTCCCTGTAAACTGTCAGGAGGGCTCTGCAGACCCCCCTCGACCCCTCGCGGCCCTCCTGGGCTCGGGCGCCTACTTTTGGCAGCTTGTGCCGGCCAGCGCCGAGGCCGTGCCCTCGGAACCCCCCTGAGCTCCGCTCGCAGACCTCTGCGGCCGCAGGTCTGGGGCTTGGACAGGATCCGTGCGGTGGCATCTGCCGGGGAAGGGTGGGGGGGGAAGCCTTGAACTGTTCTAGAACAGTCGCCATCTTGCTGTGTGACCTGAGGTGGGTCCCTTCCCCTCTCTGAGCTGCCTTAGTTGGCCTCACATTCATTTTTGCCCAAAGTCGAAGAAGCTGGCAGGTGCCCTGGTGGCTGGCTCCATGCTGGCTTCCTGAGTCGGATGCCAGGCGACACACCCTGCTGCTGACACACGAGCTGGAAAGAGGGGGAGGGGGCAGAGATGGCTCTGCTTCTGGAAGACCTGCGGGCTGTGTGGGCTGCACGTGGGAGGCGGGTCCAGCTGCCCTCCTGACCTGGATGTGGACGGTCTTAAAGGCAGCCCTCCATGGCCTGTGCCTTGTGATAGGTACCCCATCCTGAATGTACACACACCTTTTCAAGACATTGTTGGGGTGGGGGGGTTCAGGCTCCCTCCCTCTGATGGGTCTCTTAAGTCACGGGTGCTGCCGCGGGGGGGGGGGGCAGGCTGGCTGGAACCCGACTTTCTCCTCTCTTGCAGGCTCGAGAGAGAGTCCCAGGAGACCGGCCCCCATGGCTTCGTGGGAGAGGTCCTGGTGGTCGCTGATCCGGACCGTGTTCATGCACTCGGCCCTCCTGCAGGTACTGTGGAGCGTGGCGGGAGGAGGAGTGGCAGGCGCCCCTCTGCCTGCCGCGAGCATTGTTCTAGATCACCTTCGATGTGGCATGAGTCGTGTTAATCCCGTACCAAAGAGAATCTCGTTTCCTTCCTCACCCCCAGCAAACGGCATTTCCGGTTGACCTGGCTGTAAGTGATCCCTTGGGTCCTCTCCGAATCCTGAGCGGGGGCCTTGGGACCACTTGGATGCCATGTACCGGCAGTGACTTGGGGGCTGTTGTGGACCCGGTCGTTTCGGTCTAGAATGGCTGTGTGCATGTGCCCGGTAGAAGCTAGGCTGCTAGAGACCGGGGCACAGTGAAGGGGCCGAGTCCAGTTTCTGGCCTTTGCTCAGCCACTAAGTAAGTATTCTGAGTTTACTTGTGTGAACACACATCACACTATTTTGGGGTCCTTTCTTTAGACTCCCGTCTCTCCCCCTGGCCTGTGAGGGCCCAGCTAGTCTCTGGCATCCTCTGCCTCCAGGGCAGGCTGGAATAAAGAAGGGAAGACGGCATTGCCGGAGGGCGGGAGGGAGGGGTGGC
The DNA here is from genome assembly GCF_008692635.1 of Crocuta crocuta. Classification (NCBI taxonomy): domain Eukaryota; kingdom Metazoa; phylum Chordata; class Mammalia; order Carnivora; family Hyaenidae; genus Crocuta; species Crocuta crocuta. Next base: position 8,918,390 of record NW_027531904.1, read on the forward strand.
GACAGGGGCAAAGTGGAGGGCTCACGCTGCGTCTAGTTCCAGCGGCCTCCGCTCCGCTCCAGCTGGTCACAGCCAAGTGGGAACACGAGCCCAGAACTGCCGTATCTTCTGCTTTTCAAAGAAAACGGGATCATCTAGATTTCCTAGGAGACCTCCCAGTTTTCAAAGCATTGAAAGCCAGACAAATGTGTTTGCAACCTGGATTTCACCAAGCGGTTTGGAGCCCATGGTCTAAAGGTGCAGAGTCTGGCCTAGTGTGAGGTCCTCAGGGCCGCCGGGAGCCCCACACGGCGCCTCGTGTGCGTTAGAACAAGGCGGCCCGTCTCCTCAGATGTCATTTCCTGGGCCTGTGTCTTGGGAGCCTGAAGATCCTCAGGGTCTAGCAAAGGGCCTGGCCCTTTAGAAGGGCTTTAATGTCTGTTACATGAGGACGCCCACGCGAATGAAGAGACCCAGTGGGGACAGATTGATCAGGCTAACTCTCAGCTCGCTTTCTTGGACACAGTGTTTCTGAGCCTCTTTCAGCCCCAGTGGCCCACGGCTTTGGTGGCTCGTGGAAGCTGGTGCGGTGTCTCCCCCGTGGTCTCATCTCATCGATGCTGTTCCATAATCATGTTCTAATAGGTACGCGTTGTTAGAACAAAAACGCTTTTAGGATGGTTTTAGCGTTCGTCTAGGCAGTGGGGTGTAGGGCAGTGGCACATGGCGGAGACTCGCTCTTCTGTCCGGTCAGCGGATCTGAAACAGGCCTGCGAGCTGCAGACGTTTATTCCTGGTCAGACGGGGCCGAGGCTTCAAGGCACAGCGTTTCGTTTTGTCTCCTCGCACCCTATAAAAGTTAACGGTGCTCCGAGGCCGTCTGCTGACCTTTGGCCAAGGGCAGTGTTTGCCCAGCTTGAATCACTCAGTGACCTCTTTTGGGTTTTTCCATATCTGTGTGCCTCCGGCAGCGCTGTTTCCGTGTCTGGGGCCGTGTGCACGGGAGGTCGTGAAAGGAGGATTCAGACCACACCACCACCCACCGCTCGAATCCCAGCTCTACCGCCGCCTGGCCCGTCCACCCAAACTTCTCTGCATCTGTTTCCACATCTGCAGAGAGGGGTGTCGGCCTCAGAGGATTGTTCGGAGGAGTTAATCCCGTGCAAGTGGAAAAAAGTAACAAAGACCGTGTCTGGCGTGTAACAAGTGTACAATAAACGTGATCTCTCTGCCGCGGCCGCCTGTTAGCATCAGGGTTTGAGCGGTGCCTGTAGTTTCTGCCGTGGCACTGTAGGGGGCGCTGGGGAGGCGTCAGCGGAAGGGAGAAGATGCTGCGAAGGCTGGAAGGAGGTGGGGCCGGCCCTTCTCATGGGAGTCCCCCGGCAGGTGTGAGAGGCATTAGCCAGGGCAGTCTCACCATGTGGGCGGTGGGAGAATGTTCTAGTGTTGGGTAGGCCAGTCCTGAGAACACGCTTGTGGGTTGGGCACTCGGTTGTCAGCCCGGGTTTGATTCCCAGCTGCCCCTCTGGGATATCTTGAGGTTTTGGTTGGTGTCTGGGGGGCCTTGAGGTGTTCTTCTATCTCCCCTTCTTTTTCGTTTTGTTTTTGAGAGACGGGGGGGGGAGGGGCGGAGGGAGAGGGAAGAGAATCTAAAGCAGGGGTGCCCCCCGGGGCCNGGAATGTGCCAACTGATTTAATAAAAGACTAGATTTCCTTTATTAAATCAGCGAAAACTTAACCTCTGATAGTCACTGACCGCAGGGAGCTGGGATGGACTGCAGAGCAGACCATGAGGTCGGCAGCCTGGCGTTTTTCTAGTTTGTTCTGGAGCATTTCTGGAGCAGCGTGCTGTTTCCCTCACCCTTCCTGTGTCGTGGCCCTCGAAGCGTCCTCTCCTTGGGGACCCCGGTCTCCCCCGCTGCCGCTGCCGCAGCGCTCACTGGGAAGCTCACCTCCTCGGTGCCTGTGAACACGGCGCCGGGCACTGGCTGCAGCCACGCTCCGGCACATCCGCTCCGTTCGTTCCTTCGTGAAATCTCGGGCAGATTTCCTTTCATTTTTTTCATTTTGAAAAAGTCCAGTCCAATTTTAAAGTTTGATTCCCGCCGTTGATTTAAATCTCACCTCCCTTCTGTCCCGCGTAGGCTCGACACGTGGCCCCGGGCATGTGACGTGGGTCCTGCTATGGTCTGTGCTCTTCTCACCTCCACCAGGGCTGAGGACCGGTTCAGGGGTATTTCTTCCCTTCTAATCATTCTGGGTGCAGCCTTCCCGGCACCAGAAATGAGGAGGGGGGATGGGGAGGGGGGCCAGCCGCTGTCTGTGTAACTGGACGCCTCTCTCTGGTAGCTGCCAGTGCCTCTCGGGCCCTCGGCGACTCTTGTGCCCCCTGAGTGGCACGTGTGACTTTTGCAGGGGGCTCTGCGGGGCCTCCCGCTCCCGGTCCAGCCTGCCCGTTGCTGCGGCTCCTCTGTGGGGTGGGGCACGGGCAAGGTGTGCGGAACCCCGCTCCCCGGCAGCGCGGACGGACCCTGCACATCGCCGTCTCGTACCTCTGCGACTCTGTCGCGCTGCGTGTCAGCTACACTTCAGTTAAAGGAAGTCACTCCAGCCCCCTTTGCTGGTGTCCACTTGATCCATAGGAGACCCACGCTTCCTTGCTGTGCAGACGGTGGAGGCTGTCTGCACGCTGCCTCCTCTCTCTGCCCTGCCTCCACCTCTTGCTCGGGGAGGCCCAGGGACGCATCGGCAGAGCCAGTCTGAGCGGACACCCATCCGGGGCCTGGATGGCCAGTCCCGCCCTGCAGGCCCCCCCGTGCGGCCGCTATGAATGCTGCTTTTCTTCAGTGAATCAGTCCGGCTTAGAGACTGGGGGGTGGTGACCATGACACAGGACTCAGCCATGTCCCTCCCTGGCGAGCTCTGCGGCAGGCGTCCGGCTGACGGTGGCCCGTCTTTAGAATGTGAGGTACTTACCTCCTCTCTGCCACCATTTTGGCCCCTAAGGTCTTCAGCTCATTGCGAAACGTCCCACTGAATATCCTGACTCCAAAATTAGACACTGAGCTCTAGTCAGTGCTAGTCGTGGGGGTAGTTCTGGTCTTTAATCCACACTTCTGGTTCCTTCCGCTCTGGAATCGAGAGGGGTTCTGGTCTCAGTGATTCTGGATACTTTGGTGGCTCGGGTCTTGACAGCAGTTCTGTCTGGGTGGCCGTCACCTTGGTGGGGGCCCCGGCGTCTGTGGTTCTCGTGCTGGTGCTGGCTTCGGCTGTGGTGGTGGCTCTTCCCTTCCCCCACCACAAGCACGCGTCCCGATCATTTAGCCTCAACCCCGTCGTCCCCTTTGCCTCAGAAGGTAGCATCCAAGTTTAGGTGCAGAAGTCCCCCTCCTCCTCCTCAGAACCTTTCGCCCGGCCCGGGAGCGGAGGGCAGCAGACTCAGCTCAGGTGACAGGCATGTCCGTGTGCTCTTGACGGACTCGGGTCCCGCATGGGCGGTGGTTAGAGAGCCGTGTGCACCTGCGCTCCCTCGTCACAGTAGCTTCTTACGGCCCCACGGAACTCCGGTGGAAGCAGTTTCTCTCTCTCTCTCGCTCTCACATGCCTGGTGTCCCACCTTCGGAACTCCCCAGCCAGGTTCGGGGGCGCCTTTCTAGCCGATCCCCATATAGAGGAGAGAATGACAGCGATGAATCACATGGGCTCGTTGCCACAGCTCGGCATCCTGTGTCGAGCAGCACTGACCGCCAGCAGGTAAATTATGGGCATCCAAATTTAAGTCCTAGAAAAATAGAAGATGTAGATAATGAAAGGAAAATCAAAGTAAAAAATTTGCCTTACCCCTGTCACCCAGATAACTGTTAATGTTTTCATCTTCCAGACTTTTTCTGTGCGCAACTATGACATAAGCACATGCGTTATGTTTTGGTTACTGGGATCGTGCTAAACACACTGTTAAACATCATTGTCTTCAGTCGGTATATCATGACCATTTCTCCCTGCCAACACACACGCGTCTCTGTTTCCATTTGCAATGGCCGTGTTCACTGCACTTAGGGATATACTGTAATAATTTGTTTACACACATTAATTTTTGTTGGCCCTTTGGGTTGTTTCCAAGATGGTTTGGTCGCCTGTGTTTGCCCTCAGCTATCTGTGATGGACATCTATGCTCACATCTTTGCTTACTTATTTGAATATTCCTTAGAGTGATTTTTCCGTAGGCGAATGTGCTTTGCTACACATCTGATAACGTCGCGTGGTGCTTTTTGTCTTCATCCTGTTTTATTCTGGGTGGAGTCCTTGCAGCACTCTGGGTTTTACGTCACACGTGCATTCGCTGAGTGACCTCCCCCTCCACAGTGATTTTGGATGCATATTCCAAGCTGTGCCGATTGATGCTCATGACGACCTGAGCAGAAAGACCTAAGCTCTTCCTGGAGGCGGAGTCCAGCTTCTTACCAAGCTGCCCTCAAGGCCTGTCCCTGCGGGGTGGAGTCATTGGGTAGATCCCATAAGAATCTGGTGGAAGAGTGAAGGGGAGGCCTCTCCTTTTGGTCATCGTGACACCTGACGCCTTTCTCTCTCTGTCTCTCTGCCCTTCTTATCTCTGGCTCTTTTTACAGGCTGTTCAGCTCCAGACTTCTGCACGTTGTCTCTTCTCTCTTCATACGCTCTCCCCAGCCATCTCCCACCACTCCCCTGGCCCTCTCTCTGCAGAGGCTTCTGCCTGGGGCTTGTCACCAGGGGACCCGGGTCTCATAGTGATTCAGGCTTTCAAATGTTCTCTTCAGATGAGATTCTACACACACCCAAAAGATAAAATGGTGTCTTCTATTTTGTATTAACTTCAAAATGCAAACACTGGAAATAAGTTTGAGAAGTCTCTTTTGGTTTTTCTTTTCTCCTTTCTTTCCGTTTCTTTGCCTTTCCTTTCCTTTCTCTTTTCTATTCTTTTCTTTTCTTCTCTCTTTTTTTCTAAACTCTCCAAAATGGAAGAGGTGCAGTATCTCTGTCTTTCTCTTCCATGAGTTGTACATCAATATATCCGTGAGTTACTAGCCACCTCCCAAGGATATTGGAGAGATAAACACAATACTTCCTAAAGGGAAGCCCTCAGCCCCCTTCCCCCAACTCTGTCTCAGTGCTTAGAGTCTCCATCATCTGTCACCCAGAGTCCTGGGGTCACTGTAGATGTGTTCTTGGTTGCCCTGCCTGTACCCATTCTGCCACCAACTTTCATTTGTTCTGTCTCAGAAATGTCTCTTAAATCTGTTTCTGCCCCTGTGTTTCCGTTGATACCATATGTTTGAAGAGTAGGGTACATGGTGGCACCAGGTACGAACAAAGACAGGTTGCGGTTACACCGGAGAGGACCTCGCTGAGCAAGTTAAATAAGTCGTTGATAAAGAGGGCTTTGTTCGGCAGGCAGCATGGAGTCCTGTGGGTGTTCAGGGGGTGATGGGAGGCACCATTACGACTCCCTTGGATGACGGTGATGCACTTGAGCAGAGGGTACTTGGGAGGCAGCTGGCATTGGTCCAGGTTGGTAAGAAGTCCTTCGACTCAGTTCACGAAAGTGTGTGGGTGGGAGTTAGCCCACAAGAACGTGAGTGTGGAAACTATTTTAGAACCCAAAGAGATAGATCTTGCCAAGTGATCACATGAGGTATATATAAATAGACAGGGAAGAATTGAAGATTTCATAAGGTTTTGAACAAGCTTTAGGGACACATGAAAATGAAAACTCACCTTGATCTTGTGAAATGGTTGGTGATGGTTGAAGGAATAGTTTCCGGGGAAGATGTAGATTGCAGAAGGTGAGGTGCTGAATAAAGGAAATGCGGGATGTTCTTTGAGAGGGAAGCAGGATGTGAGCAAAGGGAACACTTCAGTGTATATATACTCCACAGGGAGGCATCTAGGAGAGAAGAAGGGATTAAAGATACAAGAGGAAAAAACCAATTATATGTAATTGTTTCATAGCAGAAAAGTGGGCAGCGTTCCCCCACTACATTGCTAATGGATCTTAAAGCACAAAAGCGAACATCTTATGGAAACCACATTTCAAGGTTTATGATTGTGATTGCTCTCAGTTTATTTTTACAAAGATGCTAATTTCCATAAATAGCATGGAGGCATAGAGCAATTTCCTTTCCAAGTGCTTTATGCAATTACTTTCTGGAATTTGTCAGTACTGAACAACTCCAGCCAATGTATGCTATAAATTATTGTGGTCAAATACTCAGAAATGTGTTTGTTCTCCAAGCCTTCATTTATAAATATAATAGCCTTTTATTTTGAAAATAACTTTTAAAAAGGAAGAATACCCATTTTGTTAATAAAAACTCATTTATAGTATGAAAGGACTTTAAATTCTCTTCACTCTTTTGAAATTTCCATTGTGTTTCTTTCCGGATTTAAAAACATAAAGCATATTTGTTAGGAAAAATGTAGAAATCACAGGGAGAGACAAAAATGCCCAAAATACCCATTAAATCTACCAACGGTTAGGATTTTGTTGTATATATGTATTCCTAATATTCTTCCTAGAATATTAACATATATGTGCGTCTTTTAAAAAGTGATTACACTGTATTTTGGATATAATTTTTTAAAGATTTAACAATGAGAGGAATATTTCCATATGCCCTCAAATATTTTTTCTATAGTAATATTTAATGTCTTCATAATACTGCATCACTTGGATGTGCTGTATTTTATTAACTCATTCTTTACTGCTGAACCTTCCGGTTGATCAGAATTTTGGCTATTACAAATAATGCTGCTACAAAAGTGCATGCAGAACCATCTTTGCTCACACCTGTTTTTATTTTCTTTGAAGACATTTCTAGAAAAATATATTTGTTGATACATAATTTGGGGTTCATAAGCTATCTGCCATTTCAAGACCTTAAATTTATACGATCAAGTTATCTTTCAGAAAGCTTCTATCAATGTGTGCTCTTTCTTACTTTGCAAAAGTTGGCAATATCAGACTTAAGTAAGGACATCTTAGTAGTGAGAGATTCTCAAAAATACTTCTGGGCTCTTTCAATTATGGTTTTGTGTAAGGTTTTCTTAAGGCATTAGAAACAGTATAACAGATTTTGTCTTCATGTTTTTGCCTGTGCTTTTCTATTGAGAATTTCTTACTAATTTAGAAGTGTTCTTTGTATATAAAGTATATTAACCTTTCATCTTTCAGGTGTTGCAACTAATTTTCCCATTTTGGCATTAATATTTTGTCTTTATATTTTGGATACATTGACATTTAAAATTTTCTAGTCATATATTCCAGGAGTCTCTTAATTTAAGAATTCTTTGTCTCTGCATCATGCTTAGAAATAGCTGAGAGAAAATACATGCACCTCTGTCTTCCTCTAGTCTTTTCTTTTAAACATTAACATTTTAATTTTGGAATATATTTAGTTAATCTGTCGGTGTCATCCTGTGCTAATACCATATGCTTCAACAAACTATTTTACTATAGCTTTATAATGTGTTGCATATCTATTAAGGCAAGACCTCTCTTCATTATTATAGTTTTGACTAATCCAGAGGACTTTCAGATGATTTGGTCAAGTTCCAAGCACAAAATTCCTGCTGTTTTAAATGGGATCTGGTGTAATGGGAGAGTAACAAGGATTCTTCCCTCAAAACTACACAAAACAGACAAACAACAGAAAGAATAAGGTTTGTCTTCGGTGTTACAAGGAAATGGCACTGGCCTCTCAACACAAACTATCAAGTATTTTTTTCTGACTTCTGTCGATTCTAGATCTGAGTGAGAGAGGATCCTGGAGACTGATATGTGTCTCCTTAGATTGTGAGCAAGACAGGGATTTCCCCAAGGGCGACTGTCACAAATTGTGTCTATCTAATAAACTTTTGGTAAGAACAGTGGACTTGGGGGCCCTGATGGGACTCAGAAGTGGGTTTTGTCCCCAAAGGGACCTTCCTCGACACTAAAAATGGCAAGTGACCCAGAGTTGAAGGGGAAAATTGTTGACACACATTTTTTTTTTTTTGGGGTCTAGATGTTCAAGGTGACCTTCTGCAGAGGGAGGCTGCTCAAGGGGAAGGGAAAGGGGAGGAGGTACCATCAATCTACAAGATGAAACATCAACAAAAAAATACATGATAATAGAACAATGATGAGGGGCGCCTGGTTGGCTCAGTCGGTTAAGTGTCCGACTTTGGCTCAAGTCATGATCTGGTGGTTTGCCAAGTTCGAGCCCCGTGTCGGGCTTTGTGCTGACAGCTCAGAGCCTGGAGCCTGATTCTGTGTCTCCCTCTCTCTCTGCCCCTCCCCTGCTCGTGCTCTGTCTCTCTCTTTCTCTCTCTCAAAACTAAATAAACATTAAAAAAATTAAAAACAAAAAGAAAAATGATGAAAGGAGGTCCAACATACATATAGTTCATATCTTAAAAGTAAGAAAAAAGTCAATGATGAGTTAAAACTTGTCTCACTTTTTTCCTGAGGTCTTTGTAAATATTGACTCTGTGCCTTTGGGCATTGAATATTACTGACGAGAACTGTGTGGCCAATCTGATTGTTTCCCCTTGTACATTCCTTGCTTTGTCTGTTATGATATCTACATGATTTCTTCTTTATTCTAAAGTCTTATATTTTCAACTGGATATGATGTAAATAATTTTTATGTAAGTATATATATTTTTAAATCTCTATAAGTATGTATTGTGTGTGCAGGAAACGTTTTTTACTCTGATCTTCAAATTTGTAGAGTTTTGGGGTGCCTGGGTGGCTCATCTGACTTTGTTAAGCATCTGACTTTGACTCAGGTCTTGACCTCATGGTTAGTGGGTCTGAGCCCTGTGTCGAACTCTGTGCTGACAGTCCTCTCTCCCTCTGCTCCTCCTTCGCTGCTTCTCTCTCTCTCGAAAATAAACTTTAAAAAAGGCAATTTTTAAAAATAATTTTAATGTTGATTTATTTTTGAGAGAGAGAGAAAGACAGAGCATGAGCAGGGAAGGGGCAGAGAGAGAGGGAGACATAGAATCCAAAGCTTTAGGCTGTCAGGCCTGACGTGGGGTTTGAACCCATGAACTGGTAGATCATGACCTGAGAAAACGTCAGATGCTTAACTGACTGAGCCACCCAGGTGCCACTCCCCCCAAAAGACAAGTTAGTAATATTTTTATTTTTTATTTTCACCATTCTTTTCCTAAGCTCAGTTTTTCGATGGTCTTAAATGTTTTCTTTAAACTTTTTTATTTCTGCTGAGGTTTTTAAAAGAGTGAGCAGGTTGTCTATGATTTATCTGTGGCTGTTGTTCTGAGAAATTTATCTAGTGATACCTGTTCATTGACTACATTTTGCATATGTCTCTATTTTAAAAAAATGTGTTTGTTGATCTTGTGAGGGTTCTTTTCTTGTGAGGGTTTTTTAAATTAAAAAAAAAAAAACCAACACTTTAATGTTTTATTTCTTTCCGAGAGAGAGACAGACAGCATGAGCAGTGGAGGTTCAGAGAGAGAGGGAGACACAGACTCTGAAGCAGGCTCCAGGCTCTGAGCTGTCAGCACAGAGCCTGACGTGGGGCTCGAACTCATGAACCACGAGATTGTGACCTGAGCCAAAGCTGGACGCTCAACAGAGTGAGCGACCTAGGTACCCCGTGAATATTTTCAACTAATCTAATCTAATCTGGTAAATCTGTGATTTTCTTTTTCTTTTTTTTAACTTTTAATTTTAATTCCAGTTAGTTAACATACAGTGTGCTATTAGTTTCAGGTATACAATATAGTGATTCAACAGTTCCATACATCACTCCGTGCTCTTCACGACAGATAATATTCCTTAATCCCCATCACTTATTTCCCCCATCCCCTTCCCCACCTCCCCTATGGTAACCATCAGTATGTTCTCTGTAGTTAAGAATCTGTTTCGTGGCTCATCTCTCTTTTCCCTGTGTTCATTCGTTTTGTTTCTTAAATAACACATATGAGTTAAATCATATGGTATTTGTCTTTCTTTGACTTGTTTTGCTTAGCATACTATACTCTGGTTCCATCCAAGTCAATCCAAACGGCAAAATTTCATTATTTTTTATGGCCGAATAATATTCGTGTGTGTGTGTGTGTGTGTGTGTGTGTGTGTGTGTATGTATCACACCTTCTTTATCCATTCATCAACTGATGGACACAAAGCCAGGCTTTCCAGTGGAGTGATAGCTCCAGAGAGCACGTTTTAATCACCACATTTACACCGTCACCATAAACTAATATTACTGAATTGAGAAATTGTAGCAAAATCTCACTTTGTGATGTGAAGCCAGCCAGGAAGAAGTGTATGTGTCGTGCTACAATGCATATATGTATATATGTGTTCATATCACTAGAGCAGAAGTTTCAAGAAACAATGTTTTATCCTTTCTATGAAGCATTCATGGTGATATTTGCTTTTTTACCCAGTCCATCCCACTTGATCCCATGGAAAAAAATGGCTGGTTAAGACCTACTAAATTAATTTCATGACCCACTAGTGGGCTGTGTATACAGTTTGAGAAAACACCGCCCTGTTCCATAGACCCCATACTCTGTGTACTCCTGTGTGTATGGATTGTCCTTCCCTGACATTTGGCTGGAGGGAGAGGGTTGGTAAGTGAGACATGCTCGTAGCACAACTCCCAGGTTCTGGCTACCTGTCACCTAGTGTAGCTCCGGCCTCCCGGGGCAGTATGTTCCCTTGCTGAACTGGCTGTCGCCAGTGGTGTGTGTGTGCCATTGCCATCATGCTTGTTTTCAGGGCTCTTCAGAGCGATCTAGATGATCTGGACGATCATATTCTTCTACTCCTCTGACCTGCTAACACAATGAGTCATATTACCGGGCTCCCTAATATTGAATCATACATGTGTTCCTGGCATTATCTATACTTGGCCATGGCGTATGGTCTTTTTAATATTCAGCTGGATTTGGTTTGCACATATTTTGTTGAAAAGTACGACCTCTGTATTCATAAGTAATGTTGCTTAGTATTATATTTTTGGGGTTTTATATCAAGATTTTTGTTAACTTCATAAAAATGGGCTAGAGCATTTTCCATCATTTTTCTTTTTTTCTTTTCTGTTCAAATAGCACAGGCCTAACCTGGTCCCTGAAGATTTGAAAGAACTTGATAGTAAATGGGGCACAGAACCTTTTGGGGAGAGTATCCTCTGAAGGCTTTTTAAAATTTGTATATGATTACTGGATTATTTAGATTTTCTCTTCTTTTTTTAAAAAAAATTTTTAATGTTTATTTTTGGGAGAGAGAGATAGACAGACCTTGCACAGGGGAGACACAGAGAAGTAGGGAGACACAGAATCCAAAGCAGGTTCCAGGCTCTGAGCTGTCAGCACAGAGCCTGACGCGGGGCTTGAACTCACAAACCAAGATATCACGACCTGAGCCAAAGTCGGCCGCTCACCCGACTGAGCCACGCAGGTGCCCCTTCTCCTTTCTCTTTAATGGATTTTGGCAATTTACCATTTCTTAGAAACTTTCTGTTTCATCCAAAATTAAAAATTTTGTAGGATAGAGGGAGATATTTTGTAATATTTGGAAAACCTTTAAAAATTTTGCTTTAGTTTCTATATGTTTTTTCTTCGGAGAACAGTCTTTAATTGTTAAGTTTTGAAATGCTGTATTCTAAAGTGCTCGATTTCACGAAGGTGGCAAGGATAGCTGACAGTTTGACATTTTTCTAAATGTCCACAGATAGATGACCATAAATTATATCCCTTGTATTAAGGCGTGCTGTTCTGTGATGAACTCTCTTCCGGACCCTTCCTGTCTGCCACTAAGTCATCCCCCACTGCGAGCCCTGTTTGGCCCCAGAGGGGAGCGTCTGTGCCTTTACTTCTTGTAAAGTACTTGGCCAGCTATTTTCATAAACAGAGAGAGGTCTGTCCTTGAGCAATGGGTCAGCTGTTGGGCGAGATTGAAATCTGCTTCCCCGTTTGCTGGTCTTGCCTCTGGGTTGCCTTTTAGTTTTTCCAATATTATCGATAATGAAGTCTTTGCCGTTTTTGTACACAAACATTTTAATTACCAAGGTGTGCCGGTTCACACTCCCGTTAGTGCCCTCGGGCAGTCCCACCTCTGCATACAGTCACCAGCATTTGATAGCCCTGAAAAATGTGGTCTGTTCAATAGCAGTTTGGGCATTTTAAACTTCATCACCCTAGGGGCCCCTGGAGGGCTCAGTCAGTTGAGCGTCCGACTTTGGCTCAGGTCAGGATCTCACAGTTCATGGGTTCGAGCCCCGTGTCGGGCTCTGTGCTGACAGCTCAGAGCCTGGAGCTGCTTTGGATTCTGTGTCTCCCTCTTTCTCTGCCCCTTCCCCACTTGTACTCTGTCTCTCTCTCTCTCAAAAATAAATAAATATTCAAAAATAATTTTTAAAAAATTTATAAACTTCATTACCGTTAAATCTAGAGAGAAGTGACCACCTTGGTTTTCAGAGCCTGGAATTCCAAGGGTTGGTGTAGCTCATTTAGGAGACTGTTTTAAGCTATGCTATGAAATGGATTAACTATGACTTTATAATTTTATGAAAAAAAAAAAGAGGCCCGTACATGTTAAAGTCCAAAAATAAGGTACCAGTAAGTTGGGGGTGGATAAAATTACAAGCAAAACTTGCTGTTACCCAGTGGAATCTGGGAGACAGGATTCCAGAGGATTCTAGAAAGGAGGAAGCAGGCAGAATCCTGTTGGGGTGAAGGCAGAGCTTACGAAGACTTGTCTTCTGCTTGTCTGGTTCAGCTCATTGGTTTGGATCCTGCCCATTTGCCGGGACTGAGAATTGGAGATGCTGATGGAAAGACGTCAGCCTGAGGGTGAAGGGCATGGCTGTCCTTCTCAAGGAAGAATTGCCCATCTGTTAGCAATAACTTATATTCATCCTCTGCTCAGGTTGGAAGGGAAGAGATGAGGGAAATGTGTGCGACGGGCAGGTTGAAGCAGATTCAATGCCCTGTGGCTGCTGAAAGCAAATTCCTTTCAATGCACACTTTACGTTTAGAATGCAGAGCCCCTTTTCCACGGAGCAGCAGTCAGTGGGACGACAGCTACCACTTCTCCCCCCTCCATGGCCCTCTGATGAAAGAAGGCCTTCCGGACCCTGGCCAGGCCTTGCCTCATGCTTCAGGATGGGCCGTGTGGCCTCGCAGGTTGGAGGAAGCCCGGTGGCTGTGAGCTGACCCCCAGGCCCTGCCCCCATCCTTGGGAGGTCCAGCACGTGGCAGGCACCCCCGTTGGCTGCTCGGGGGGTGGAGCACTTGTGCTGCACACTCTGTAAACACTTTCTGGGACACATTAGCAGCTCCCACTGCGAGAGCCAGGAACGCATTTGGTGTGCGGCGTGGCTGGTGGCCGCGCTCTGGCGGGCTCCATCCAGGCCCCGATGGGAGGCAGCTCTTCACCTGGGCGGTGCCCACTGTGTCCCGGTGCCTGGCAGGTCCTTAGCCATGTACTTAGCGACCGGGCACTTGAACAGACAATGGGAAGATTTGTGGCAGGGGGTGGGAAAGAGCCCAAGCCATGCTGTGGAACGAGCCAGCTGTGGTTTATTATGTCGTTAATCGATTACTGATCAACAGGCGCATGCACTTATTTGTGCACACAGTGACCCAGACAGTGTGCCGGTGCAGCCTCCAGCCCTTCGTCTGTGGGGCGGTGCCGAGTCCCTTGGGAGTGACAGGCCAAGTGTCTCTGTCCTTCTTGGCCGCATTCTGCTCGTTTTCTGTGTCGTCTGCTGACCCACTTTGGTGCCCACCCCAGGACACAGGTGCTCCGGGCCAGCCTTGGCCCCGAGGGTTCTCCCTCGGCCAACCCTTGAGCCCTTTCCTGGACAGAGTTAACGGGTTTTTCCATTCGAGTAATAACCAAGAAAGCCTGTCCTTCCAAAGACACATGGCGCACAGGACGTGGGCATCTTTCTGTAACTGTCACGTGGAAGTACTCCCTGAGCTCAGAGCTCTGTGTTGTCATATAAGACGGCGGAATTAGCACACGGTTCTCAGATTCAGTTAACAAATCCATTGACTGACAATCCCTGATGAGGTCAAGAAAGAGATGTTTGTGGAAACTACTAGGAGACCAGAGCTGGCGGGAGGAGTTCCCGTGGAGTCCTAATCTGTGTTCTGTGTTTAGAATTCAGACATCATTCCCTGCTTTCTCTTTGATATTAAGGTCAGGATAACGAAGGCCTTGTAGCCTCATTGGTAGGCTAGAATTCTCTCTGTGGGGTATGCTGTTTGCAAGTATTTTTTCCTGGTCTGTGGCTTGATTTCTTAAAATCCTCTTAACTAGGGTCTTTTGTAGACCAAAAGTTGTTAATTTTGATGAAGTCCAGTTTATCCATTTTTTCTTTTTTTTTTTTCCAAAATTTTAATGTTTATTTATTTTTGAGATAGAGAGAGCACCAGTCAGGGAGGGGTAAGAGAGAGAGCGAGACACAGAATCCGAATTAGGCTCCAGGCACTGAGCTGTGAGCACAGAGCCCAATGTGGGGGATTTGAACCCATGAACCGTGTGATCATGGCCTGAGCTGAAGTCAGATGCCTAATGGAATGAGCCACCCAGGCGCCCCTCAGTTTTTTTTCATTTGTGAATCATGGTGTTTGGTGTCATGGCTAAGAACTCTGCCCGGCCCTAGGTCCTGAAGATTTTCGCCTATGCTTTCTTCTGAAAGTTTTATGTACTTTTTTTACACTTTGTGTTTAAACTCATGATTCATTTTGAATTAAGTTTTGTCTAAGGCATGAGGTTAAGGGTAAGACTTCCTTTTGCCTGTCGAATTCTAAATGCTCCAGTGTCATTTGTTGAAAAAACTCTCTTTCTTCCATTGAATTACTTTTGCTCCTTTGTCAGAAATCAATTGATACTATCTGGGGCGGGGGGAGTTTACATACAGAATCTACATTTTGTCCCATTGATCTATATGTCTGTCCTTCATCCAGCATGACACTCTCTGTGTTAGTGTAGCTATATAATAAGCATTAAAATAGAGTACAATGCTCCTTCCTACTTTATTCTTCTTTATCAAGATTATTTAAGCTATTCTAGTACCTTTGCATTTCCATATAAAGTTTGAATAATCTTATATACGTACAAAAAGTCTTCCTAGAATTTTGATAGGAATTATGTTGAGCCCATTGATCAGTTTGAGGGAGGATTAATATCTTAACTATCTTGAGTCTTCCAGTCCATGATCACGGTCTTTTTATTATTTACATCAAATTTACATCAATTCTGACTTCTTTCATAAGTGTTTTGTAACATCCTGAACACGTCTTTTAGATTTGTACCTACGCAGTTCATATTTTTTTGGAACGATTGTAAATGGTGTTGGGGTTTGCGTTTCATTATCCACATGTTAGTTGCTAATGGATAGGAAGCCATTGGTTTTTGGGTATTGCTCTTAGACACTACAACCTTTCTAAACTTGTATATGGTTTCTAGGAGGTGTGTGTATTCCTTAGGATTCTGTAAATGGATGATGTGGAGTAAGGTGTAAAATTAAGGCCCAATATTATGTGTTACCTTGATATCTGGGGAAACCAGGAGGCCCTAAAATAGTATTTCTACAGGTTCCCTTCTCCACTTTGCTCCCACAGATACGGTCCCGTAGACAAACAATTTCCTAATCTAGGGAGCCAGGCAAGATTCCTGCTTAAACCTGAGAAGTGGGTTTCAGTTCCTTGCCAGACTACAGAATTATTCAGACAAGCCAATCACATCCCCCGTAAGGAGCCAAGAGGTCGCGTCGTGATCCTACCTGCCTGTCTGCCTCTGTCCCTGCTTGTCTATTCTGTTCCCAGGTGACATCCCCACATGGCACCGCATGGCATGAAGTGCTCTCTTCCGCCGGGCTATGAGTGTGTGATTAGATATTGGCTCTCTGTTTGGTCCCATGTCAGCCGTCAGGTGTCTGGCCATTCCTATAACCCTGGAGGAGAATCCCTCTCTCGCCAGTTGGGTGAATTGGAGACGATTAAACAGATAATCACGTCATCTCTTTCTTTCTTTGCAATCTGTACGCTTCACAGAAGTTTGTTTTATGTCCCAGAATGTGGTCTCTCTTGGTGAACTTTCCAGTAGACATGAAAAGAATGTATTTTCTTCTGTTGCTGAGTGGAGTGTTCTTTAAATATCAATTAGGTTTTTGGCTCATTGACAGGATTGTTTACTTCTTCTCTATCCTTGCTGATTTTCTCGCTAGTTCTCCAGTCAGTTACTGAGAGAAGGGTGTTGAAATCCCCAACTGTAAATGTGGATTTCTCTGTTTTTCCTTTCAGTTTTATCCATTTTTGCTTCATGTATTCTGAAGCTCTATTGTTTGACACATGCACACTTAAAATTCCTGTGTTTGCTTGTGGAATGTTCTTCTGCGTCCCTGCTAATGTTCTTTGCTCTGGAATCTGATTTTAA
The DNA here is from genome assembly GCF_008692635.1 of Crocuta crocuta. Taxonomy (NCBI): domain Eukaryota; kingdom Metazoa; phylum Chordata; class Mammalia; order Carnivora; family Hyaenidae; genus Crocuta; species Crocuta crocuta. The sequence goes on from NW_027531904.1 coordinate 8,934,810, forward strand.
TATAGTCATTGCTTTGTAAAAATTGCTATTAAAATAATATTGGTATAGCATAAATTTTCCTTTTACTTTAATATTCTTTCATTTTCAACCTATCTATATATAGCTTTATATCTGAAGTGAGTTTCTTCTTTTTTTTTTTTTTAAGTTTTAACATTTATTCAGTTTTGAGAGACAGAGAGAGACGGAGTGTGAGTGGGGGAAGGGCAGGGAGAAAGGGAGACTGAATCTGAAGCAGACCCCAGGCTCCAAGCTCTCACAGCAGAGCCCGACGCAGAGCTTGAACTCACAGACCATGAGATCATGACCTGAGCTGAAGATGGACGCTTAACTGACTGAGCCACCCAGGTGCCCCTGAAGTAAGTTTCTTATAGAGAGAATATAGTTGAGTTGTCTATGTGTCTAATGCATTCTGCCAGTCTTTATCTGGTATATCTGTGTATTTGGTGTATTTCGATCATTTACATTTAATATATATATTGATATGTTACAATTGTATGTTATGTTAGGACTTTAGCCTGCTATTATTTTTCTCGTTTCTTCTGTTTCTCTTTTCTTGCCTTCCTGTGGGCTACTTGAACATTTTTTAGAATTCCATGTTGATTTATCTATAGAGATTTTTAATGCCTCTAGATTTCTTCCCCCCCCCACATCGTGATTACTCTCTTATCACAGTTACTTTAAATGAAGTGTAGAAACATTACCTCCATGTGGGTTATTTTACCCCTTTCCCTTTTTTAATATGATATCTAAAATATATTCTTTTTGTACATTGAGTGCCACATCAGATGATATAATTTTTGTTTTAAACACCAAACCTTAAAAAAAAACTCATAAAGAGAAGGATATTCTATTATCTGTATTTTTATCTATTATATGGTTCTTTCTTCCTACATGAAGTTCCAAGCTTCCAGTATTGTTTTCCTTCTTCCCGGAGCACTTCCTTTTTTCCTTTCTCCATGGGTGATAGATTCACTTGTATCTATGAGAATGGCTTGATTTCCTTTTTATTCCTGAAGGGTATTTTTGTTGGGTATAGAATTCTGGTCTAACTGATCTTTTATTTCAGAACTTGAAATATGTGCTACTTCCTTCTGACCTTTCTGGTTTCAGATGAGAAATCATTCAGACTGTTCCCTTGTAGGTGATGTATTGTTTCTCTCGAGCTCATTTTTTGTATTTTTGTTTGTCTTAAGATTTCAAATGTTTGGTTATGATGTGTCCTGTTGTGTATTTCTTTGGGGTTGCTCTGTTTAAGGACACAGATTCGGGAATCTTTGGTTTTATGCTTTTCCCCAAATTGGGAAAATTTCAGCCTTTATTACTTCTAATATTTTTTTCCAGCCCCACACTACTTCTCTTCTAACTGTGCTCTGATGACACACATATTATGTCGTTTCTTATTGTCCCATGGGTCCCTGGGGCTCCGTGAGTTTTATTTTCAGACTGTTTTCTCTCCATTGCTCACATTGAGGAGTTTCTCTTGTGCCCTCTACAAGTCTCTCATCCAGCATCTCAGGATGCTGAACAGTTGCATCCAGTGAGTTTTTAAAATATTTAAGTTGTATCTTCAGTTCTGCAATTTCTATTTGTTTCTTTTTGATGTCTTGTATTTCTTTGCTGTGATTTTCTATTTTTTTTCATTTGTTTCAAGAGGATTCATAATTAGTTACTGAAGAATTTTATGATGGCTGCTTTAATATCCTTGTCAGATAATTCAGACACCTGGCTCATCGCAGTTGGCACCTCTTGATGTCCTTTCTTATTTAAGTTGTGATTTTCCTGGTTCTTGGTAGAACAAGATTTTTTAATTGTATTCTAAATATTTTGGGCATTATGTTATGAGACCCTGGGACCTACTTAAGTTATATTTTATTATAGCAGATAGTCACCCTATTTCGATTAGCATACAGGTCCTTGTCTGCTTTTGTGGGCCATAATTATAATGATAATTTAATTTTTAGGGCCCTTGCAGTAGCTCTCTGGTTTGTGTCATTTATGTGTAGTGATATTTCATGCTCTAGCTCAGTTCCCAAACCTTTCATACTGTTAGTACTGGTCAGTTTCATATGTGGATTGTTTAAGGGTTTGCTTACGACTTAAAGAAAATTTTTTTAACGTTTATTCATTTTTGAGAGACAGAGAGAGAAAGAGCATGAGTAGGGGAGGGGCAGAGAGAGAGAGGCAGACACACAATCCGAAGCAGGCTCCAGGCTCGGAGCTGTCAGCACAGAGCCCGACGCGGTACTTGAACCCACAAACAGTGAGATCATGACCTGAGCCATATTCAGATGCTTAACGACTGAGCCACCCAGGCGCCCCTGCTTAGGACTTTATATGCAAGTTTCAAACTTCCCTTCCTCTAGCTATCCCCTTCTAAGCTCTTCCTCACCCCCTGTCATTTTACTTGGGACTGGGGAGGAGTGTCACCTGCCACTACTGGGCCTGGATGGGAGTCCAGGCCCCGCCCCTGGTGTCAGCAGATATTGCGTTGGAGTGAGGAAGTGTCACCTGTGTCTGCCTGCTGTTGTTGGGGTGGGGGTGGGGGCCAGGGTCCCACCTGCTCTTTGGTGATTCTGTGCCGTCAGCCAGGGGAAAGTAGCACGTCAGGCTGTCCAGTGAGAAAGTCCAGAAGTGAAAGTCCAATCTCCACCCATTGTATTCATTCTTTGCAGGCACAGCTGATGGTGGAGGCGGGGTGGGGGGTGTGCTCTTTGGCTGGGGTAAGGTGGTCATTGTCAGAAGGATTTCTGTCCCAGCGGGCTGTCTCCTGGTCCTTTGACTAGAGAGAACACATATTATTGGCACTTTTATGGAAGGTAGTGGTCTTTGCTTACTGACTTTCTGTGTTGCAGTTTTCTAGCCCCCTGTCCAGAAGACATGGAGCGTGTCAGACACCCAGGGGCCCCACTACTACCTTGTTCCTCAGGCCCCGAGGTCCCTAGTCGGCTCCCCTCTCCGCCCATCCTTTCGGGGCCGTGTTGTAGATGTTTGCTGCGTTATTATGTCCAGGGTTCAGTTGTACTTAGCTGGTGAGGTAGGGACACATGAGTCGATACCATTTTGTTTCTAATCCAGCATTTATTTTGTCTTTGAGAAATTCAGTATTTTCACTAGGAGATGACTGGGTTCTGATTTTGATCTGCACAGTTTAGCTATTTTCTTTGGGTTGGGGAGTTTTCTCTGAGTATATTTTTTTCTCTTCCAGTTTTTCTGTTCTCTCTTTTGAGAACATGAATTATCCGTACGGGATCTCCTTTGTCCTCTTCGTCTGTCATCTTCTATTATAATGCTTGCATTTGCCTTTTCATTCCTCATTCTTGTGCTTGTCTGCTTCATGGATTCTTAATTTTCTGTAATGTATTCCTCTCTTTAACCTATCTAATGCTTTAAGTCATTATTTCCTTATGCTGGCTTCTTTTTCACTCGAAACTGGTTTTTAAAAATTTTTTTTTAATGTTTTATTTATTTTTGAGAAAGAGCTAGAGACAGCGTGAGCAGGGGAGGGTCAGAGAGAGAGGGAGACACAGAATCCAAAACAGGCTCCAGGCTCTGAGCTGGCTGTCAGCAGAGCCCGACGCGGGGCTCAAACCCACAAACCGTGAGATCATGACCTGAGCCAAAGTCAGATGCTTAACAGACTGAGCCACCCAGGCGCCCCTTGAAACTATTGTTTTATCAGCTCATTTTTTCTTTCTTGTTTCTCGAAATTCACATTTGCTTTAGTTTCTTTAAGTGCTCAAAGTAACTACTATCTAAAATTGTTTCCAGGGCGCCTGCATGGCTAAGTTGGTTAAGTGTCTGATTTTGGCTCAGGTCATGATCTCACAGTTCATGAGTTCGAGCCCCATGTCAGGCTCTGTGCTGTCAGCTCAGAGCCTGGAGCTGCTTCAGATTCTGTCTCCCTCTCTCTGCCCCTCCCCTGCTCATGCTCTGTCTCTCACTCTTTCAAAAATAAATAAACAATGGGGCGCCTGGGTGGCTTAGTCGGTTAAGCGTCCGGCTTTCGCTTAGGTCATGATCTCGCGGTTCGTGGGTTTGAGCCCCGCGTCGGGCTCTGTGCTGACTGCCAGCTCAGAGCCTGGAGCCTGTTTCAGTCTGTGATTCCCTCTCTCTCTGACCCTCCCCTGCTCACGCTGTCTCTCTCTCTCTCTCTCCTAGAAATAAATAAAAATGTTTAAAAAATAAATAAACAAAAATAAATAAACATTAAAAATAATTTAAAAAATCGTTTCTTAGAGTAAAACTTTTTACTCAAAATTTGTCTCTTGCATATGTATGTTTTTCACGCTGCAGATATTTGTAGTTTTCTAGTTGGCTTAATTCCATTCACTGGTCCCTGAAAGAGCATTTACCATGACCCCATTGCCGTTTGCATTAGTCCTGAAACTAGTGAGGTACGTTTTTCTTGGTATCAGTCAGGATAGGCTAGATCATGTTGCAGTGACATTCAAAAAAATATGGCAGCAACATGGTACAGGGAGGCCTCTTTTCTCACTCATTTGCACGTCTGTCACATGTCTCACCCGTTCTGGTGCCATCTGAGACATTGCTGTTGGTGCTACAGAGGAGAATAGACAATGCGGCAAGTTAGGCAGCGGTTCCTGAAGCTTCTGAATAGAGGTGACACATATCACTCGCATTCTGGTAGCCACAGCAAGTCACGTGGCCACACCTACTTCAAAGGGATGGGAATGTGCACTCCTACCATGGGCCCGCGAGGGAAACGGGAAGTATTTAGTGAACAGAACGAATGGCCACCATAGTTCCCCGAGTGCTGGCTTGCGTACCCTCCAGACCCATCTTTAAGGTTGTTAGGAGTCGATCTGGGTATAGTTAAGCAAGGACGTACCAGCCTGGCCCCAGCAGTAGATCCAGCTGACGCCTGATGGGCTGGTGCCTGTGCTTTACAACTTGTTGAATACTTTTAATATCATTCTTGATCATGTGTTTCTTTTATTGCCACTTTATTCATCCAGCACCAAAGGGCTCATGGGAACAGGGAGCAGGGGCCCGTCTGCAGGCTCCTCGCTTTCCCAGCTACCTTTGACTTTGATCCATGGTTAGAGACTTGCAGTTAAGTTTTTCCTGCCTCCCCTGACTTTGTTACAGTGTCCAGCTGTCATTCCTCCACATCTAGATTTTGTTTACTTGCTCCCATAATGCTCCTAGGCACCACTTTCCTAAGAATGGACATTTCACAGCCTGCCCTGGGGCACCTGGGTGGCTCAGTTGGTTGAGCATCTGACTCTCGATTTTGGCTCAGATCATGATCTCACAGGTTGGTGGGACTGAGCCCTGCTCAGTGCGGAGCCTGCTTAGGATTCTCTCTCTCTCCCTCTGCCGCTTTCCTGCTCGCGTGACCTACACACACTCTCTCTCTAAGAAATAGAAAAAAGATTTCTCTCTCTCTCTCTGCCTCTCTCACCCACTGTGTGCTCTCTTTCTCTCCAGGAAAATAAAAGAAATAAAAATAAGAATGCCCTTAGTGACTTTTTCTTTATCTGGTTCTGCCTATACTTGATCAAAAAAAAAAAAAGTTTTTTTAGAATTTGTATTATATGATTAATAATAAGAGATAATAATAAGAGTCATTTCAAGACTCTTATTCAAAACTATTGATATTCCCAAGGCCTGTTTTCTTTGGGTCATTTGGGACAGTTTCTAGGTAGGGAAAGTTGGTCATGTCACTTAGCCAAATGCCGAGATTTCCTGTTTTGACCCTCTGTCTCTCGGGGTGGGCTCAGCATTGTAGCAGTTTTCTCTGCATTCTCTATGGCCTCGTATGTGGTAGACCAGTTGTTTAAAACCTCTGGGATAGGAGGGGCGCCTGGATGCCTCGGTCCCTTGAGCGTCTGACTCTTGATTTCAGCTCAGGTCATGATCCCAGGGTCATGCTATCAAGCCTGCTTGAGATTCAATCTCTTCCCCTCTCCCCGGCTCTCTCTCTCTCTCTCTCTCTCAAAATAAACAACAAACCCCAAAGCCCCTAGGGATCGGATAAGCAGAACACCAAAGATCACTGAGCCCCAGCCACCCTAACGAGGTCTCAGGGCAGGTGAAGGTCTGAACGAGGACTCGATCCACGTCTCTAGTTCACTTGCCGTCTTGCTTCAGACGACCTATGGCTCAGTGTCGGTGCCGAGTGGCTGAGTCACTCTACCTGACACTATCAAAGGCACATTTTCCTTTACTTACTTTTCTGTGCTTCCTCACTGCTTGCTCTTCTGTTCCACTCCTTTTACCCCTCTTCCCCCACATATGTTAGGTCTGCCGAAGGCGCCTACCAGCACAGCTGGTCCTTGCTGTTGGCACCAAGTACCACGTCGATCACTATGTGCTGGAAGAAGGAAACGTTTGATGTCTAGTTGGAGAACATTGGTGTGAAAGGGTAGAGAGATTCAGTGTTTGTTTACTGCACCAGGATGCGTGATGGGGCTGTAGTCTAAATAGTACTAATTGGGCTTTCTCTTGGCTTGGCCTGACTCCTGCTGTTCTTAAATTTTTCCATCAGAGAGCAGATGTCATCAAATGGCTTCCCTACCAATGTTTGCTTTCTTAGAAGTCAGCTATGTTTATTTCTTCAGTTACAAAAATGTGTTGTTTATAACTTGTAAAGAAATGTGAATAGGTTCTGATTTGCTTCCCATCCACTTTTCTCACTGGGTCACTACCTGGCCTGGTGTCAGGTGGACCCAACTGCGCCCATCGTGTGGCGGTGGAGAGAGATATCCAGACAGACCCTCAGAGTTGCCCCATTCATCAGAGGTTTAGGAGTAAAAGGAAATTCGCCAGGAAATACTTGGACTCAGGCCATGTATTCAGTTTTGTGTTGGCTCAGTAGAACTGGTCAGCTTGGCCCATCGAGCCAAGATGAAATCAGTGGGAAGAAGGAAATTAAGTAGATACTTGGTCAGGCCTTCTATTTGTGGTCATTGAGGTATAGTTGAGTCGTTACTTGGTCTTTGTACGTGGCTGACCATTTCTTCCAAACAGCTGGCCGATTGTGTATCCGTGACTTAGTCCAGCTGAACTCTTGTTGCACATGTTCTCCTCTGCTCGTTCTTCCCTTCTCTGTCCTTTCTCCACGTGCCCATCTGCTCTTAATTCTGGCGATCTTTCAAGATTCAAGACCATCATAGAGTCTTTCCCAACCCTCTCGCTGCTGCGAATCTCTCCCTTATTGTGTCCTACCTTGTAACTGAATTCTTTCTATGTGTGTCTTTTCTTCCCATTGGACTTCACATTTGACTTTTCTTGCTCATTCCTTGGGGTCTGTATCTGCTTTCCCTTTGGGCCTGCAGTCTAGCACAGATCCTTGGACATTGTGAGGACTCACTTGATGACATGCTCTCTGCTTTGGAAGAAGTTCATACTGAGTTGGGGAGAGACAAGTAGATGACATGAGAAGCATAGAATGGGTCCTGATGTAGCCTGCCACCTTCCTGGTGTCCGATCCAGCTACGACCTTGGGCCCTCTCCAAGTTTGGTGGAGTGTCACTTGTTCCTCCCAGTCTGGGGCCTTTTCCACATTCGTTCCAAACTTTCAAAACTTGAGCCTCCCAGGTGCCTGGGTGGCCTAGTCATTTAAGTGTCCAACTTTGGCTCAGGTCATGATCTCGTGGTTCATGAGTTCGAGCCCTGTGACAGGCTCTGCATTCATCTTGTGGAGCCTGCTTGGGATTCTCTCTCTCTCTCTCTCTCTCTCTCTCTCTCTGCCCCCCTTCCCCTGCTTGCTCTGTCTCTCCCTCAAATAAACTTAAAACACACACACACACACACACACACACACACACACAGACAAACTTGAGCCAATTATATGGGGCAGCCTTGGCTGTCAGACATCCCGAAGGCCTGCTTAGCCTCTGATGGCCTGAGACTGTGTATTCTAACCTCCTTTCTTTGTATTTTCTCATTCTGCCGTTTGGAAAAACATTTAGAGTTTCTCCCTCATATAATAGTACTTCATGTCCCTGGCTGCATGCTGCATGTTGGTGTTCCGATCTTAGGGCTTCCTGGTAGACTGGAACTTCAAGGCGAAGGTTACCTGTATATGACTTATCAAGTCCACCATTGATTTATCTTCCGAGAATCCTTGCTTATTTCTTGTGAGCGTTCTATTTTTTTTTTTTTGAGATTTATACTTAGTTTGCTAAAATTTTTCTATTATGTAACAATTAAGAATTAGAAACGATTAAATAATAATTTAACACATAGTCGTGTACCACCGTCTAGCTTAGGAAATAAAACATTGTCAGTACAAAGAACCAGGTGCATTTCCCTCTTTTTCTATCCCTTTTGTCCCCACAGGTAATGACTCTTTTGAATTAAAAAAAATTTTTTTAATGTTTATTTATTTTTGAGAGAGATAGAGAGACAGAGCTCAAGTCGGGGAGGGACAGAGAGAGAGGGAGACAGAATCTGAAGCAGGCTCCAGGCTCTGAGCTGTCACCACAGAGTTGGACGTGGGGCTCAAACCCACAAACCATGAGATCATGACCTGAGCTGAAGTCGGAGGCTCAACCACTGAGTCACCCAGGCGCCCAACTCTTTTGAATTTTGAGTTAATAATTCTCTTCATTGTCTTTATACTTTTCCTGCATTAATAAAGGATGTGGTATTTTTTGTACTGTTTAAACTTAATATAAACAGAATGAGACCTTGAGTGTCTTGTAGCTTGCTTTTCTTGCTCTGTAGTCTATTGGTAAGACTCACCAGTGTTGTGAAATGTCATTTTAATTCCTTTATTTTTGTTGCTGTGTGGTATTGCACCGTATGAAGACATAAAAACTTATTTATTTATTCTTTCTCCTGTTGGACATGAAATTAAGGTTGTTTCCAGTTTTGATTTTATGAACAGTTCTGTTCATCTGGTACATCTTCTTTTTGGAGATTATTTTCTCTAAGGTCTATGCCTAGGAGTGGAATTTCTGGGTGAAATAATACACTCATCTTCAACTTTACCAGCTATGGTCAAATTATATTCTCCAAAGTCATATCACCTGTTTATAGTCTAACCAAAAACCCAGGAATACTCACACCACTTTAGCCCCAGCACTTCATATGGTCAGGCTTTTTCATTTTTGTCAGTTTCTTGATTGTTAAATGGTACCTTTTTGATGTTATGGTTTATATTGTCTTGACTACTAGTAAAATACTCACCTTCTCATATTTACTGGCATTTGGGTTTCCTCGTGAGAATTGCTTCTTCGTGCTTTTTGCTCATGAGTTTCCCTGGTTTGGGGTCTCACTTAATCGTAGATCTTATCTATATATTCTAGACACTAGTCCTTTGTCACTTATGTGTGTTTTCTCAGTCAGTGGCCTATATTTTTACCTTCTGTGGTGAACGAAGATGTCTGTCTGAATTTTAATGTAGGTTCTCTCTAGCGTACACATTCCTGGGATTTTGGTCGCTTCTGTTCAGTGCCGAATCCCAAGTGCCTACGGCAGTGTGTGGTGGGCGGCTGATGCCAGAAATATCAATTGAATAAAGGAGTGGATAAGCGTTTATTCCTCCTGTCATTTACAGTTTGCCTTTCTCTGTGTCTTTGTAGAGAAATCCCTTCTTGCCTTGATGCCACACAAATATCCTTGCCCCACATATAGGTTTTCCTCTCAGAGTGTAGCCTCGTTAATTATTTTGCCCAAGGAAAAATTATTTTCTATCTGCCCGGCTCTGTGAAGAGGAAATGAGTGAGTCTTCCAGAACGTTCTGCTGCTTGCTAACCGTGACGGTAGGCAGCTGTCTTTGACTCGAGAACCGCAGTGTTGACCCCTTATCTGAGCAGGGGGGATGGTGCGAACCCGCCTTGCAGGGTTGCTGTGAGATGGGCTCCGGCCCGGGACGCGGTGGCCTTCGGCGACGGGGCTGCCCTTCCTGCTCTCCTTTGCCCGCTGAGGACAGCAGAGCGGCAGCAAGGCCCGCGAATAAGAGACCGCCGGCCCCGGCGACTTCCCCGTGGACGTGCGGAGACCCCTCGGTGGGCTCCTCCGGCCTCTTCCTGGCCGCTGGCTCCTCACCGCCGCCCTCCCGGCCCGGCCGCACCTCCTCAGCCTGGGCTTCCGCCCGGAGCCGAGTAGCAGACGCCTCTCTTTCACAACCTGTGACACCCCCCGAGCAGACGCAGGCGGGCCTCTGACCCAGACGCCCCGCTTCCCTCTAAAACACGTAAAGACACCTTTCGTCAGAACAGAGCTGTGGTTTTTACATTTTTTTACTGTTTATTCATTTCTCAAGAGACAGAGAGACAGAGAAAGAGAGAGATTGAGAGAGAGAGAGACGTGGAGTGGGGCAGAGAGAGAGGGAGACACAGAATCCGAAGCAGCTCCAGGCTCTGAGCTGTCAGCACAGAGCCAGACGCGGGGCTCGAACTCACGAACCGTGAGATCATGACCTGAGCTGAGGTCGGATGCCCGACCGACTGAGCCCCCAGGCGCCCCCCAGAGCTGTCTTTAAGCAAGGATACGGACCGGCTTCCTCACAGGAAGGTTGTGACCCGTTCTCTTCTCAGCGCCTCCCAACCACAGCTGTCAGCACCGCGCAGTTCTCGCCTCTGGGCGTCGNTCTTTCTCACTGCCATGGAGTATTCCATCGTATAGATAACCCACATCTTCCTGATCCATTCGTCCGTTGATCATCACACAAATACACCTTACACAAGCTCTCCCTGTGGCTGGTGGTGGCGGGAGAATAGATTAACATCTGCAGCATCGGCTCTTTCATCCAGAAGTTGTTCTGTGTTTTTCATTTTCTTTTTAAATGTTTTTTTATATTTGAGACAGAGAAAGACAGAGCGTGAGCAGGGGAGGGGCAGGGAGAGAGGGAGACACAGAATCTGAAGCAGGTCCAGGCTCCGAGCTGTCAGCATAGAGCCTGACGCGGGGCTCGAACCCACAAACCGCGAGATCATGACCTGAGCCAAAGTCGGAAGCTTAACCGACTGAGCCACCCAGGTGCCCCTTGTGTTTTTCTTTAAACATTGGGCTTCGTGAGGCTTAGTCACAGTCACTAAGGGGGTCCCTGTGCTGTTCTCTCCTGGGCCTGCTTTTGCTATAAGAAAAATGCAGTGACTCTTGCCATGAAAGATGCCAGAGTTTTACTTTGACTGCTGGGTTTTTTTGTTTTTTGTTTTTTCTCAGAAGCCTTTTTCTAAATTCATACCAACGAGACTCCTTTGATCATATAACAAATGCAGTAACAGTAAAGAAACACAATCACTACAGCTTCTTCTTGCCTGGTGTTCCCGCAGCCGTGGGGCCTTCTGGGGCTCACCGAGGCCGGTGTCCCTGTTTAACAGTGTGGCGAGGAAGCCCTGGGGACGAGAAGGGTGTGTGGACAGCCACGCGGTCTCCCGTGGAGGTGGGCGGGAGCCTGGAGCCCGGACTCCCAGCTGCGAATCGGGCTCCGTTTCTCAACTTGACCATCTGTCACCCATTGTAACAGGTGTTCAGTGTCTTCGGGTGTGGCTAGTGTACAAATGTGCTTCTCCACGTATCCGGTACCATTAGTAAGACTAATCCTGTGTTTATTCCGGACTTAAACCTCCGTGACGTTTTCATGTCAGACAGATAGGGAATGGTATGATGACATTTTAAGTCCTCAAAAGAAGTGACTTATCATTCCATGCATCGTTAAGAAATCAAAATTATACCTTAAAGTATAGCAACTTAAATACATAAACCTGTATCACGACCCACATCTCACTTGGATCAAAGACACATAGTTTGTGTCTCTGTCTCTTTCTTTTGTAACGAAAGGCGATATGCTTGTAATTCTTTCCTCTGCTGATTTATGGTTCCGATATGGTTTGGTTACCGCTGGGGTTGACATTAGCATCTTTACTTGATAAAAGTAATGCCTTTTGTTTTCAAGAAGTCCTTGGCATTCTATGTGTCAGACACCCCAGTTTTCGTGCAGTTTCTGGAAATTAGGGTGATGCCATTTTGAACACATGGACCAGAGACACCTCGCCTCTAAATCACTCTCTTCCTGTGTCTTGTGTAAGAATTCCGAAAGGCAGGAGGAGCATCCCAACAGCGAACTTGGCCTCTGTGCTGACGTGTTAGCGCTGAAGGCTTCCTGTCTTGCTAAGCTGAGAAAAACAAACCGGCTTATGATGAATATAAATGTTTTCCCGAGTATGTGCAAACAGCACATTTCTGTCTTCTTCTTCTCTTGGAAGGCTGCATGATTTCAGCCACACGGACGAGCTGTTTCCTGAAAGAAAGAAAGCTGTAGGGGTGAGAACCATCTTAGATAAACACGAGTATGTCCCTGGACTGTGTCAGGTTGGGTGGTGTCTCGTTGCCAAATCGGGAAGAGCTGGGAATGCTTTCTACTCTTTTCTTTTCTTTTTTCTTTTCTTTTCTTTTCTTTTTTTTCTCTTTTCTTTTTTTTCGTTTCTTTTCTTTTCTTCCTCCCTTCCTTCCCTTCCTCTTTCTTCTTTCCTTCCTTTCTTCTCTCCCTCCTTCCTTCCCTCCTTCCTTCCTTCCTTCCTTTTCTTCCTTTTCTTTTCTTTTCTTTTCTTTTCTTTNTTTTTCTTTTCTTTTCTTTTCTTCTTTTCTCTTCTTTTCTTTTCTCTTTTCTTTTCTTTTTTCTTTTCTTTTCTTTTCTTCCTCCCTTCCTTCCCTTCCTCTTTCTTCTTTCCTTCCTTCCTTTCTTCTCTCCCTCCTTCCTTCCCTCCTTCCTTCCTTCCTTCCTTCCTTCCTTCCTTCCTTCCTTCCTTTTCTTCTTTCTTTTCTTCTGGCTACCGAGTTAATACAAAGTCATGCATGAGGGGTACACACAGATTTGCCGATACTCAGTCCTGGGCTCTGAGAGACAGCATGCCTGCTACGTATTCCTTTGTCCTCTCGTGGTGTTTTCTGCACACTTTTACTACACGCTTGCGTGGTAGGGCCTGTTGCCGGCTGGGCCGTGGCCCCCTGGGCGCAGGAGACGATGGATGCCCAGGGAGGGGCGCGGGGCCTGTCCCGGCTGCAGTCGGCGGCCTGCGAAGGCCGAGAGGCACGTGGGCGCAGGGAGTCCGGGTCCCACTGCTGTGGAAGCAGGTGCAGAGCAGTCCCCAGCCCTGCGGATGCCAGCGGGGTCCTGGAGAGTGCAGGCGGGTTTTGTTTTGTTTTCTTTTGTTTTAATTTTTAAATGTTTTTATTTATTTCTGAGAGAGAGAGAGCATAAGCAGGGGAGGGTCAGAGAGAGAGAGGGAGACGCAGAATCTGAAGCAGCTCCAGGCTCTGAGCTGTCAGCACAGAGCCCGACGTGGGGCTCGAACCCACGAACCGTGAGATCATGACCTGAGCCGAGCTGGACGCTTAACTGACTGAGCCACCCAGGTGCCCTGAGTACAGGCGTTTTGAAACTAGGCTCCCACTTGTCAGTTCCAAGAATCAGGAGAAGAAAACAGCAAGCGGTTTCTCAAGGGCACCTTGGCCTATGCTGACCACTCTGTTTGAAGCTGCAATTCCTGCTCTTCCCCCCAATCTTTCCCTGTGTGACGTAGATACACCTTCCCGTCTCTTTTGTTCATTTTCTGCTCCTCCTAGTTAAGACTCTAAGCTCCTTGGGAAAAGGGACTCTCGTCTGAGCTGAACTCCCTGTGTCAGCAACGGCCCCGGTCCATCGTCGGTGCGTCATAAACACGCGTGGACCGTGAGTCTGAATAGCTGCTCTCAACCCAAGAACCGCTTGGGCGCGCCGTGCTTTGGGGAGTTCCCCTCTCCTCCACTTTGGAAAAATAAAATAGTTGTTTGTACTTTATTTAAAAGGCAAAAATGCCTTTTCTCTGCCAGAGAGGCAGTCATGCGTGTCAGCGGCGAGGAGGCTGTGGGAAAATGCACACTCCACTTTTGGATCAGAGTGCAGCTCCCAGCGGCCACACTGGGCCTCACAGCGCTCCCCGCGCGTCAAGGCCCCTCCTCAGAGCGGCGAGGGTCACAGAGGTGGCCCCAAAACACCGCTCTGCCATGGTTGTTCCCGCACAGCACCCTCAGCCCACAGCAGCTGCTCACGGTCCCTGGATACCGGGCGTCCCCCCCCGCCGACTTCCGGGGTGACCGAACCAGGAGGTGGGGTGGTGAGAGAGGTGTTGGGTTAGCGAGTTCACGGTCGAGTCAGGTTTGAGATGACCATCCATTTGGGCCTTTTATTTTCTTTAAAAATTTTTTAATGTTTTCATTTATATTTGAGAGAGAGACAGAGCTGAAGCAGCTCCAGGCTCCATGCTGACAGCACAGAGCCCGATAGGGGGCTCGAACCCACAAACTGTGAGATCATGACCTGAGCTAAAATCAAGAGTCAGGTGCTCAACCAACTGAGCCACCCGGGTGCCCCACAGCGTCACTGATTCTTTTTTTATAAATTACTAAAAAATGTTTTTAAGTGTTTTATTAATTTTTGAGAGAGAGACTGAGCATGAGCGGGGAGGGGCAGAGAGAGAGGGAGACACAGAATCTGAAACAGCTCCAGACTCCGAGCTGTCAGCACAGAGTTCGACGCGGGGCTCGAACCTACGGACTGTAAGATCATGACCTGAGCCGAAGTCGGATGCTTAACCGACTGAGCCCCCGGGCGCCCCTAGTGTTTTTCTTTGCCTATAGAGCCCTGTTTGGGGGACACAGTGTTCAGTGTTTCCCCCTGAGGTATTTCAGGGTAGGCTGATTTCCACGTGACATTTTCTGAATTGAGGCTGATTCCAGCGGGTCAGCTGACTTCAAGCTCTTGAAGAATGAACTCTTAAAGAAAATTGTGTTGGGGGCGGGCCCTAGCGAAGGGGCACCTGGAGGGTGTTGACTGGCGGGCGAGGCTTTCCGTCCTCTCCCCGTTCCAGAACCATCATGGTGCTCTGAAATAGCCCCTCGTCAAGTGCCAGCGTGGTGCTCACGGGAGCGTTTCGGTCTTTCTGTGGCGGAGAGAACATCCATCATGCGGGGCTCTTCGGGGGCCGAGGCGCGGCCTGCGTGGCTATGTCCGGGAAGGAAGGTTAATTGTCCAATGTCCTCCGAGCACAAAGCCCGACGCTGAGCTCTGACGATGGATCAATGACGCAGGCAGGTCATGGGCTCCTTTGTCGGGTTTTCTTCTTCAGGGATCGGAAGATGGAGTCTGTTCCAGCACCATCTTTTCACTCATGATTTTGGTTCTGCTTTGCTAGTGCTGATTAAAGATGTGTTCACCTTTGTGTGTTCGTGTATGTGTGTGTGTGTGTGTGTGTGTGTGTGTGTCTGTCCATCTGTCTGTGTGGGGGGAAAGGGAGGGAAGGAGAGAAAGAGAGAAAATTAGAGAGTATGTGTTTAGTGGCTGGCAGACTAGTGCTGTGAATGCTGTTTATCAGATCCAAGCTCCAGTTTGCTAACGAGTCTTAACGTGATAAATTCAGGGAAAGGCCTTCTGTGTTTAGCAGCTCATGCCGAGCACGCACGCCCACAGGCAGACCCCACCTCACAGCTCCCAAGGGGGTCCAGGAGGGCCTGCCCTTCAGATTTCTTTGGAAAATGGGACCAGAGTGAAGCTGAAGTTTGAAACTACACTCAGATAGTTATCCAAATGTCCTGTCTTCCAACCCAGCAATATCCAGAGAATAAGTTAATTAGTTGGTGGTGAAGAGGAGACAAATCTTTAAACAAATTTTTTTAAAGTTTTATTTATTTAGTTTTAGAGAGCATGTTCATGAGCAAGGGAGGGGCAGAGAAAGAGAGGGAGAGAGGGAGTCCCAAGCCGACTCCACGCTGTCAGCGCAGAGCCCACCACGGGGCTCGAACTCGAGAACCGTGAGATCATGACCTGAGCTGAAATCGAGAGTCCAACACTTAACCGACTGAGCCGCCACGTGCCCTGAGAAGACAGATCTTAAATCTCTAGCATTAATTTGTAAAAACTCCCCAAAAAATGCAAAACTGGATTTTCCTTCCGCCCGTTTTTCCAGTCCTGCCAAAGTAAATGTGTGTCATGTTGAATCAGGAGGCACTGTGACACCTGAGATTTTGAAAGATCTTAGAATGATGACATCCTACTTGAAAACACAAAACGGAAGCCTTGGTTAACCTGATCCCCCGCCTCGTGGGCTTTGGAAGGTGCAAACTGTAAAGTCCTGTGCCGTCCCGGCCGGGAGCACCAGCACCCGGGACCCCCCGGAGAGCAGCGTCCCTGCAAACCGTCCCGGGGCCTGGGGGGTTCTGGCCGCCGCACCTGCGGCGACGCTACCGTCGGATGGAGGGGTCCCAGCCCCTCATGCTGGTAGCGAGCTCACACCCGCTGAGCTTGGCTGCCTGGAATAGAGATGGGCTTCCCGGGCGTTGATGCTCCCGACGGGATCCTTGACGGTTTTCTGCAAAGCGCAGGTGTGTCGCGTACCCGTCCTGCATCAGCGGCTCGGGGCTTCGCTTCCTAGGGGTTAGCTTTTGTCTCAGCCTCGCTAAGGTCTGGCGGGGTCACGGCTCTCCGTGTCGCGTCTTACTTCGTGGGCCTCGTCTGTGCCACTGCAGGTGTGAAGCACCTGGCAAGGTGTTTCTTGAGTCCCCGAGGGGCCCACGTGGAGACATCTGAAATGAAGGGACTGCACTTGGGTAGAGTCACCGTCAGCCTGGAGACAGGCTCTTGGTAGCTTGGTAAGGGGCCCGGGTCCCGGCCCCGATCCCGCTCTGTGCTTGTGGCAGTCACGGGGATGCAGGCAGACGCCGTGCTGCTCGGATTCGGGCCGACGTCGAGTAACGCGATGGCGATGCAGATATGGGTCAGTGGAGTTGGGATGCAAGGCCTCGGCGGGCTGGAGGGCCGGGCCTCGAGAATGGATGGCGGGGAACCCTGCGGCCTGGCTCTCAGGGTGCGGAGGCGTGGCTTCACCATGCCACATGGCTCAGCGGCCTGGTGGCCTTCACGGACCGCGAGTCTGCAGAGGTTAGCGGCGTGGTGTTTGGCTGTGCTCACACACGTGTGCTCAGATGTCCTATAGGACATCATCTTCGCGCCTGCTTCTCCCTCCTTCTATATCAGCCAGACCTTTTGCTCGGCCCTAATAGGCGTTCCCCGCCCTCACGGGGTACAGACCGGGGCCTGGGACCCTGAAGTCTGGTCCTCGACTCGCCATCACGTATTCACTCCCTCCTGCCGGAGGCAGAGCCTTCAGCTGGAGGGGGAGGGGGACACAGCTGCATCCCCAGGTCTCAGAGTCACAGTCCCTGGAGGGGCCATTTGCATTCCTCCTGACCCCCCGTCCCTGGTGACGCGGCAGCTGTGGACAGTGGCTGGGCGGATGATGCGTTCTGGCAGCTTCTCTCGGGCCCTGGATCTGTGCCCTGGGAAGATTGCGCGCTTCCTGGCCCGGCCTCCCTCCCCCTGCCTTCCCTGCAACTCTCGCTACTTAAGGGCCTGACCTGTTGGGTCACCGGGTCCCCGAGGAGCCGCGCACCGCCACCTCCCTGATGCCTCAGAAGTCCGCTCCCTCCTGGGCGAGGATGTTGGCGCGCGGGCTTTGCCGCCTGGTGTCCGCGTGGCGCTGGCTTCCTGCGGTCACCGGTGAACTGGGCCGCTTCTCCCAAAGGAAGGCCCGGTTTCCCCCAGACTGTTTTCCCCGGAGGGAGGCAGGGAGGCGGAACGGAGGGGAACTCGCACTTGGCAGCTGGGAGGTGCGTGCCCCCTGCTCGGACTGCCTGCCTCCCCGTTTGGGTCTCTTCGGGTGTGAGAGGAGGCCAGGGGCACCCCACCTCGCAGGTGCGTGTGGGGACTCGACGAGGCCGTTGTCACAAACCCTGCCCCACGGCGGGTGCTCGTACTCCTTCTTCCCCGGCTTCCTCTCGGGAGGGCCGCTAACGGTGCTTTGTTGGATGGTCGGAGATGTGGGTTGGGGTCGGAGTGTCTCTCCAGCGCCTTGCCGTCTGTCATCCTGGCCTCAGATGCTCCCTGTGCGCGGACTCCGGGACCCAGCTCAGCATGTGCGTGTCTGGGGGGAGGGGCAGGGGCGGCTGCCGGAGGGGATGCCCGGAGGGCGGTGCTGGTGCCCAGGGCGCCTCATACCTCCACTGGGGAGCAGTGGGCCTCTTCTGACCAGGGTGGGGTCTGTGAACTTGCTAGATTCTGACAGATCCCTGTTGCCTTGGGAAGTGAGCTCCCCGTCGTGAAAGGTATTCAGGTAGAGGCTGCAGGACATCTGGCAGGATTTGTGCGGTAGACGGGCTGGATCAGGTCACTGAGAGGGTGTTTTCGGGTGCTGGGCTGTCCTAACCCTGGGCTGCCACCGTACAGCCTTCAGATGGCACACAGCCTTGCGGTGCGCTGTGGCCTCGTTGCCGCCCCAGAGAGAGCACTCAGGTTGTGCCAGAGCTTTAGAATAACTGAATGACCGGAAATTTCCTCAGCAGCGAGGATCCTGGTCAAAGGACTTGGGTAGAGAGTCTTCCTTGTTTGTCAGCGATAAGGACTGGGATGTGGGCGTGGACAGCACCTGCTGTTCTGGGCACCCGTGACCCTGAGCTCCCACAGGTCGAGCCGGGGTTGCTGCGCAGGCAGACCCTGCCCTGCACGGCTGGGGTGGTGCAGTCCGCCAGTCTTTCCTTCCCGCCGTCCCGTGGGGACACGGCTGACGTGGCGGAGACCCTGTCCTCGGCCTTAGCGAACCTCTTCCAGAATGCAGCACCAGAGTGGTCCGGAAGCCTGGGCAGGAAGAACATGTGGGGCAAATGTACCTCGTCCTACATGATCTGAACTTCTTTTAAAAAAATTTTTTTAAATGTTTTTATTTATTTCTGAGAAAGACCGTGTAAGCAGGGAAGGGTCAGAGAGAGAGGGAGACACAGAATCTGAAACAGGCTCCAGGCTCTGAGCTGTCAGCACAGAGCCCGACGCGGGGCTCAAACCCACAAACCATGAGATCATGACCTGAGCCGACGTCGGCTGCTTAACCGACTGAGCCTCCCAGGCGCCTCCTACCGAGTCCGAACTTAAGCAGAAAAAAAGAAAGCTCCCGGAAGGCGCAGACGAAAGGTCTGTGGCTGTGTCTGACAGCACAGAAACACAGCGATGGACACTCTGGCTACAGAGAGGTGTCAGGTGTTACAGAAGGAAACCCGGAAGTTCTCAGGGACGCCCGGCTCGGGACGGGCCCACCTGACACCCAAGGCGGCCGGTGGGGAGAAAATGCGGGCGGCACGCTCTTCCAAGTATGGGCAGTTGCAGAGAGGCCTGGGAAAGAGGCCGGAAAGCCTACTTGGGAAGCGGGCTGACAGAAACGGGTGGGTGATCTCAGGCCCCAAGAGAAGGGCGTCCAAGTGGTAAGCACGGGCAAGATGGAGGGTCAAAGTCCAGAGTCCACCGGTGCGTGGGGCGTGGTGTAGACTTACTTCCCTTTATGAAAGCCAAGGCTCTCCACGCACAGTGTGGACCCCATTCCTGTGTCTTCTCGAGGGCTTCACACCTGCAGTGTCTCGTCCCCTCCACGGTCTCTCTTACCACTGGGTCGTTCCCATAACCAAACAGATGTGCTCTGGTTTCTCCCGTCTTTACCAATCCTGCCCATGCTTCCCCATTCCCTCTAGCCGTTGCCCCGTTTTAAGTGTCCCTTCCCCCCGTCTCTTCTTCCTCTTAGGCCGTCCACCCCTCAAACCATTTCCGTGGTCCCTGCTACTGCACTGTACCCCCTCTCGTCCACGTCAATGACCTCCATGTTGCCAGGCCCTGAGGACCCTTCTCCGGCCTCATCTTATTCAGTCTCCAAAGGGGCATTCAAGGTAGTTGGCCGCTCCCTTTGATGCTGAATCCTTCCACAGTCCGATACTTGTCTTTTTTCTGCTTATTCTTCTCTAATTGATTACCGGTTTTAATCTCTTTGGCTTGCTCCTCCTCTGCTCATGGTTAGACACTAGAATTCCAGAGGGCCCCAGACAAAGCCCCCTTGTCTGCCCTCTTCTCTCTTCCAGGAGTGTGTGAATATTTGAAAATGTCAACAATGACTTCCAGATCCCGAGCTTCAGCCTGACACCGCTCTGGTCAGCTCCAGACTTGCACAGGACACAGCCAAGTGGAGCTCTCCGCTTGGATGTCACGTCGGCATCTCAGACATCATGTGACTCAGACACAGCTGTCACCTGTCTGGCCCTCTCTTCCTGCTGGGGCTGCCCATCCATGGCATTCCTTAATAGCCTGCTGCTCAAGCCAGACCCCCGGAAGTTGTCCTTGAGTCCTACCTTCTTCTCACCCATCCGCAAGTCTTGCAGGATCTACTTCTAGCCCATTCAGTGCCCCCTTCTCCGTCGTCATTCTCATCCGGGGAATCATCTCTTCTCACCTGGATTAGCGCAGTAGACTCCCAGCTGGCCTTTATGGTCCCATTGCTGCCTTCTTCTAACCCATCCTCCATGATGAATCAACATTTGAGATACTCCTAGGGGTTGTCTGACCCCTGCCTGGGCCCACGGTGCTCCGAATGTCCCGCCTCTTCCTTCCCTTCTTCCTTCTCTCCCCTTCACACTCCTCTCTTCCTTGTCCACATGGGGTCAGCCTCACTGACTCCCTTTCTTTCTGCAGACTCAACTTTGTTCTCCTGTCGCCCTGTTTGCTTTCTTTAGACCACGTAGAACTTTATTCCTCTTGTTCATGAATTTGTTTACATACTAGGTGTCTTTTTGCCTTAGAAGATAACCTCCATGAAAACAAGGACCTCCTATTTTTTGTTCCTCAGTGCACCCAGAGTTCCTAGAGGGATTCAGGTGTATAGTAAGTGTTCAGTAAGTACATGTGGAATGTATGGTGCACTAAATATAAAGCACTGTTGGGGGGGCGCTGTTTTCAGGTGATGATTTCAGGCTGCTCCCAACACCCCCTCCCCCTTGATAACTAGATCTGTGTCTTTGCACATAGCTGCTCACGGGTTCTGGGCTGTGGTGCATTTAAAATTACCATTCTACGAACTCTGAAGGCAAAAGAGGCAAATCACAACTACAGCAACTAACTTTCATGGACTGTTCGCTAGGCATTTTAGTAATCAGGTTACATGAACTGTCTTAAGATGAAATCCATCATTTTCTTGCAGTTCTGTACGATTTCCCCTGAGGTTTACCTAGATGTGTTTTTCTTTGGTGAGAACAATTGGACTTTGACACATATTCATACTTCCTAGGAAACATACACAGAAGTAAGAAATTGTATCATTAAATTCACTTCCTGTTTTCACGTGGACTTTTTTATTCCCATCTCACTCTTTCTTTTAATTAAAAAAATTTTTTTAACATTTATTTATTTTTGACAGACAGAGAGAGTGACAGATCATGAGCAGGGGAGGGACAGAGAGAGAGGGAGATAGAGAATCTGAAGCAGGCTCCAGGCTCTGAGCTGCCAGCACAGAGCCTGATGTGGGGCTTGAGCCCATGAACCGTGAGATCATGACCTGAGCTGAAGTTGGACACTTAACTGTGACTGAGCCACCCAGGTACCCCCTGTCCACTTTTTTTTAAGCCTGGTAAAATTGAAAGATTGGAATAACAGGTCAGAAAGCAGAAGATATAATCAGGTATAATCAAGCTATTTTTTCCCCTATGCTAATAAATACCAAGGAGTGAAAACATTACTGGAGAGATTTTTGCTTTTGCTGGTGTTTTGTGTTGAGGGCCATAAAACGGTGCCAGAATGTGTGAGAGCCATGGTGTCTCTGTAGGGTCTGTCGTATTAGCTCCTCTTCCTTTTCCTTCCCAGGCCACTTAGAAATGAAGTCCGGCAGTGATGAGAACGCAGGCTGGCCAGGTGTGGTAGACGCAGTCTGTCCTTCTGGTGGGTCCTGGATAGACTTCCCTGCCAGACTCTTAGCACCCTAACCCCGCTGAGGCTGAAGGCGAGCCCATACTCGTGCAGCACAGGGCCCCCTTCCCCCCCAGAAGGCGGCATCATAGAGAAAACCTGCCCAGAACACAGCGGTGGGCTGATCCCCCAGGTGACAGGCCTGTGTCAAGGGAGGCTTCGCTGCTTAACAGATAGAACTTTTACGGGTGATTTTCCTCTTTTCCTCACTTTGGACCAGAGTCATCCGGACTCAGGTGAGCCACTCTGAGGGACAGCAAAGGAGGACGCGGGGATGCATGGCTCTGGGAAGATTCCTGTTGCTCACTTGGTGTTGAAACCCTCATGTGAATGAGACTTAATAAGAAAATTTTGAAATGTTTGTGAACAGTCTGGGGCTTACGAAAGCAGAGAGTTATCTGTTCTGTGTGCCCTCACAAGGGTATCACATACTGATTTCTCTCTTTTTTATTTATTTATTTTGAGAGAGAGAGAGCGAGTGAGAGCAAGCTTGTGAGCACACACAGTAAGGACAGAGAGAGAGAGAGATCCCAAAAAGTCTCTGTGCTGTCAGCGCAGAGCCCAACACAGGGCTCAGATTCACGAACTGCGAGTTCATGACCTGAGCCGACACCAAGAGTCGGATGCTTAACCCACTGAGCCTCCCTGACATCCCTGATTTCTCGTTTTAAAGCATGATGTTCAAATGGATGTTTTGCCTTAACCAGAGTTCCCGCTGCAGGTTGAACGTGACTGCTGGGGGAGCAGAGGTATGTGAGGGGTGCTTTGATGACTCACGCTTCCTGTTTGCAGACAGTGTTTTCCTCAGAGTAATGCCTGTGGCCTCTGTCTTGCATTTGTGCTCCCGCCCGAGCAGGGGAGTGAGGTCCCCTGTGGGGGACGTAGTCCTCGATCGGTGTTCTTGGATCAGATGGGCTACACACCGGGGGCTCCGCCTCCTGTGTCTCTTCCCTCCTTTCCAGCCAGTCCAGGCACTGACTCTGGGAAGCACCATGCACCCACCGACCCCTCCTGCTTGGGCTCCGCCAGGCTGCAGGTGACAACAAGTGATGGTAGCGAGTCCCTGGGCCATCGTCCCCAGCCCGTAGTGTCTAAGCGATGACGTCCTCCTCCCGACTCCCCTCAACCCTGAGAGCGGGGGACTTACGTCTCATGCTTCAGATGCCAGCGTATGAGCTTCTCATGAACCAAATGGGGTCTTCCCACAAAAACCATGTTTATTGCCTCTTGGGAAACATGCCAAAACGGTTATCCGTGGTTATTATAGACTGAAGGGATTACAGGGTGAGTTTTATTTCCTTTTCTGTTCCTCCATATCTTCAAAGTTTTCTACAGTGAATGTGCATTTCTCTTGTAGTGTGGAAAAAAATCTGTTTCTCACTCCTTCACCAAACAAACAAAAACAGGAAGGAAGAAAGGAAAGAAGGAAGAAAAAGAAAGAAAGTCCTCAAAACAATGGATTTATAACAACAACACTTAATAATCAAGTTAACCATGGGGCTCCTGGGTGGCTCAGGCGGTTAAGCTCAGGTCATGATCTCATGGTCCCTGAGTTCGAGCCCCGTGTCGGGCTCTGTGCTGACACCTCAGAGCCTGGAGCTGCTTCAGATTCTGTGTCTCCCTCTCTCTGCTCCTCCCCCACTCGCACCTCTGTCTCTTTCTATCAAAAGTAAATAGACATTAAAATTTTTTTAAAAAATAAGTTAACTGCACCGTAGCTGAATCACTGGAAGATTGTGGGGAGGGGGCAGGTGTTGGGGAATAAATACTGTGTGCGCCAATTTGGGGTGGTCTCGTGTGATGTCCTAGCCTAACAGCGCCTCAGCACAGACACCTGGTGCCTTTCACCTTGGCCTTTACTATGAGAGGTCACTTCCCTTTATCTTAGTACAGCCTTTACTGGGTGCAGTCTCCCTTTTCAGAGACTGCGTGGGGGGTGCTCACCGGACACTGGTTTGTAACCACGTGACCTTGCCTTTCAGACCACAGCAGAGAAGTCTCCTGGAGCCTATTTTCTTCCCGAGTTTGCACTCTCCCCTCAGGGAAGTTTTCTCGAAGATACAACGGGGGAGCAGTTCCTCACCTACCGCTATGATGACCAGGTAAGAGCCTCATAAAAGAGCCTACCTTTGGCTTTGCCATCTGCCAATGGGCAGGAAATGGTTTCTCAGAAATAACTTCAAAATAATTATATTTCCCCCCTCGGCACAGCTAGCACAATACACCTTTGGCTCTCGGGAAGGATCCCCGGACCGCTGGGCTGCTTCCGGGGCTGCCAGTGCTTGTGTACAATTTCCCACACAGCGCGTGGTTCTTGCTCTGCTGGGGACGTTGGCTTGTGTCTTGTGTGCTTATTTGCATCAGAAAATTTTACTGAAATCATCAGGTGATTTTACCCATCACCAAATTTATTATTTAGTCCTGAAGTTGTTCAAGAAAATTGTTTTCTGATTAGGCATTACTTTCTTTGCTCTCATAGCTTTTCCTTCCTTTTAGCAGTGCCGACGTTGATTTTTTTTTTCTTTCCAAGCCCATTTTCCAGAAGGGACCAGGGCTGTGTGCGTGTGTTTCCAGGACTTCCTGATGACTCACTGGAGAACCAGGCTGTGCCTGGCGGGGGGCGTGCGGGGTGGGCACTGGGCACTGTGATCCGCGGCCACGCACGGCTCCCGTTGTTGCCTTAGCTGCGTTTAGGGTCGTCCGTGCCTTTGAGGTCACTCACAGCTCGTCTGTGGCAGAACGTGTCATCTCTGTCAGGTGCAGGGGGTTCTAGCCAGTAGTGCCCGAGTTCACCGGGCAGGGAGGGGGGAGTATTTACGGTGGTGGAGGATTTGGGAGGATCTGGAAGATCTTGGCACCCGCAGGGCCAGGTGCGGATGGGGAACCGGGCCAGATGGGCTTCTCAGGGCACACACTGGGGTGGAAGAAGACGGGCCTGTGACCAAGGTGTCCTCCTCTCTGTGGTCAAAGGCAGCAAGTCTGGGTTGGACTGCGGCCGGCTAGGGAGCAGGGGAGGGGGTTTCCCAGAGGCAGCAGGGAGGGCAGATGTGAGGCATGGCCACAGCGGCGGCATGGCCGTGGCAGGCCCCTCGGTCCTCTGCGCTGCACATGGACATTTGGCTCTGGAGCTGGGCTTGGGGTGAGGAGCAGGCTGTGAACACGCGGG
Source organism: Crocuta crocuta (assembly GCF_008692635.1). Taxonomy (NCBI): domain Eukaryota; kingdom Metazoa; phylum Chordata; class Mammalia; order Carnivora; family Hyaenidae; genus Crocuta; species Crocuta crocuta. The sequence goes on from NW_027531904.1 coordinate 8,959,754, forward strand.
CCCAGCTGTGGGCGGGAGCTACCCAGGTGCTCAGGGGCAGGGGTGAGAGACGACCAACTGTCTTCTTAAGTTTATTTATGGGGGGAGGGGGCAGGGGAGGGGCAGAGAGGGAGAGAGAGAGAGAATCCCAAGTAGGCTCCGCACTGTTAGTGCAAAGCCTGATGTGAGGCTTGAACCCACAAACCACGAGATCATGATCTGACCTGAAATCAAGAGTTGGGTGTTGAACTGACTGAGCCACCCAGGCGCCCCAAGACCAGTTTTTAATAAAAAAATTCCAACATGCAATCAGGATTTTCAGGTATCTTGAAAAGTGAGTGTGTGGACAGTGACTGTGGGGGCAGGGCTGGGCAGCGGATGAGCCCGTGTTCATGCACCGGAGCCCAGTTAACACTTTGGATGGGCACTGGGGCCTGGTTACTAATAGGGCCTAAGTATCATTAAGTTACTTTCCACCCTTCTCCCTGGTGGATTTTTACAGGGCTTATAACTGATGGCTTCTTTTAATCGAGAAATCAGTGATCCACCAGACTTTCACGGGAGAACTTCAGGGAACTAATTGAGAGGGTATTACGTGATAAAAGAGGGCGTCTGGAAAATCATGAGCTACGTACTTTTTAATTAAAGAGTGGCTAATGCCTGCTTCAGGTTCTATATATACGTTACATTTAATAACAATGTATGAGCTGGAAAAAGAAGAAAGAAAGCTCCTTCAGCCTTTTCAAAAGGCCTAAAGAAGATCTTAAAAAAATTTTTTTTTAATGTTTATTTATTTTTGAGAGAGAGAAACAGAGCGTGAGCGAGGGAGGGGCAGAGAGGGAGACACGGAATCTGAAGCAGGCTCCAGGCTCCAAGCCCGACGCGGGGCTCAAACCCACAAACTCTGAGATCATGACCTGAGCCGAAGTCAGAGGCTGAACCGATTGAGCCACCCAGGCAGAAGTGTCCTTACACAGTGTCCCCAAAACCCCAGCGAATAGCCTATGACAGCATTTGTACTGTCCCCACGGTGTGTTTCTCGAAAGGGAAGGGAATAAGGCAATTATAGCACCTGCTTTCTGCTAACAAAGACCAAGCAAACAGACTGCACAGGCCTTCGCACCAAACCAGGTGTAGTTCCTGAATGAACTTCCAGAATGTTCTCAGCTGGAGACAATCCATCACCCCACACCTTGGTTCCCTTTCTTCTTAATGCTAAGTGTGCTGGCTGCATCGTGCCAGCCGGAGCCTCTGAGGCGGAGGGAGAAGAGAGCACTGAGACGGGAAGACCAAGTAAGAGCTCTGCTTTGGTGTTGAATCCCTGTCCTGACACTTGACCGCCCGACTTCCCCTGTGACTCTGGACACATTACTTCAACTCAGATGTCACTCTTCCTGTGTGATGTGGGTGCAGATGTGGGTGGTCTCTACCCCTGAAAATGCCTTAAGGATGAACGGAGGTAATAGAAGAGTCTGTGCATAGGGCCTGTGGCACGTAGGCACTCAGTGTAGGTATTGTTATTATTGACACGATTTGCAGAGGCCCCATTCAGAGAACCTCAGATACACTTATGCTGCAGGAGAGAAAGAAGCATTTCTTTGTTGACACTGGGGGACCTTGCACGATACTTAGGTTAACTTCTCATTGAGGTATAACACACATAGAGTCGAGTGCACGCATATCTGAAGGGGAGAACTTGATGAATTTGTAAATATCTTTTATAGCTGTGTTATTACCACCCGGTGATGGAGTATTTCCAACACCCTAGTTTCCCCCACTGAGGAACCAACACTGTTCTGGCTCTGTCACCATTATGCTTTTGCTTTTTATTTATAATTTTACATGAGTGGAGTCGTGCAGTGCGTACCCATACGTGGTCTGGCCTCCCTCATGCAGCATCATGTCTGAGAGATTTGACAAGTTGGCGGATCCGACGTGATTTAGGCTCTAACGTCCCCATGAGTTGTATTCTTTGGAACAAGGTGGCCCATACTGGAACACACCACAGCATGTTCAGCGTCATGAGGCATTGATCCCGGCTCAGAAACTCCCCACTGGGCCTAAAAGGTTTTTAGGGCTGTCCCTCACTGAGTCCACATCCGGAGGGTGGGGTGGGGGGGGTAGATATCACCTACCTTCCCCCGCCCCCCAGCAGCTGCTGGTGTTGCCTGGCCAGGGACAGGCGCGGGTGTTTGCGGGTGGCCGTCCAGGGCAGCGTCTGTGCTGTCAGGCTTGCAGATTTGTGCAGACGCCTCTTTCTGCTGGCGCAGTGACCTGAAGCCAGAGTGACACAGAAGCTCCCGTCCTTGATGCTCAGCCTGGCTCTGGGGGTTCCAGCATCGGGACTGGTTCCCCAGGATGGTCCTGCCTACAGCACGCTCACTTGATAAAATGGGAAGCAAGCAGGTGGTAGACGGACAGTTGCCATCATCCACAGTCCTCATAGGACTTTTCCCAGTGTTTCATCCTGGCCTGTTTTTCATGAAGACCTTTAAGGCCACTCTTCCAGTGGCTCCTAGATGAGGTATCTGGAAAACTAATAACCCTGAGGCCAGTAAAGCACAGCTGTGATGTAGGCTGTGTTTATGAGTCGCATAAAAGGCACGCTATGGATTATGCAGGGGCGAGGCAGCTCCTGGCGCAGGAAGCAGGGCCGAAGCCACCTGGGTGGCGGTGTGGTCATACCGGGCTAGCGGGCTGGCGGCCCTCATTTTGCTTCTGCTAATAATTAGCTTGTAATTTAGCAATGGTTTTCAGCATCTTTGCCATCAGATTTCAGCGTCGGATTCTCCGTTGGTTTTGAAAAACAAGGTGGCTGTATTTCATGATCCGAATGCCTTCCTCTCTGAAATTGTCTGTGTGGTTTTTTTTTTTTTAATGTTTATTTACTTTTGAGAGAGAGACAGAGTGCGAGTGAGGGAGGGGCAGAGAGAGAGGGAGACACAGAATCTGAAGCAGCTCCAGCCTCTGAGCCATCAGCACAGAGCCCGACGCAAGGCTTGAACCTACGAACTGTGAGACCGTGACCTGAGCCGAAGTCGGACGCTTAACCAACTGAGCCACCCAGGTGCCCCTGTTTTTGTTGTTATTGTTTTTTTTTTTTAAACCACAGCTAGAATAGTCCTCATTGCAGAGTGCTAACTGGATCATTCTGATTATCGAGGTGGACCTGCCAGCAGCACAAGAAACTGTTACTTAGAGAATCATAGCATTTTTATGGCTACCGTAGACCTTGGCTCAAACACCTCATTTTACAAGTTAAGAAAACAGAGACTCTGGCTGTTTAAGTGACCAACTGAAGGACATGCAGACAGGTGTTTGAAAAACATAAGACTATTGCACTCTGACCTCAGGCTGCTCCTCTGAGATACATCTGCCTGCTCTTTTCAAGAGAATCACACAGAAAATTAGCTCCTTTCCTAAAAGTCTGCTTCTGCTCCTGGAGTCAACAGAGCCTTGGAAACCTCAGTAGACCATAGTAGACCCCAGGGAATGAGTTAAAATCACTGAGTTGCTTCCTTAGCTCGTTCTTAACTTAGCACCTTCAAGACTTAAGAATTATCTGTGCTGATGGCATTTATACACATAATTATTACACACAGGAATGACATTTTTCTTTCAGAGTCCGGGTAGAACACGGTAGCTGATGTTAAAATGGCGCCGACTTCTTATTTGGTGAGCGTATCCTCGCCATGGAAGCATCCTGACATTTGGTTGCATCAGTCACACAAGGTGGTTAACACGTGTTTGGCGAAGGGCTTGTGGTCCAGAGACGTGTTAGCCCGCCAGCCTCTGGGGTAGATTCTTTTGTCATTCCTCATGGTGGTTTTGGAGTTGATCCCGTGGAGGATCTGTTCACAGGCAGACAGCTGAATGTCGGTCGGCTCGAGGAAGCAGAGTCTTGAATTCTGTAGTTTGTTCTTTCTCTGTGGCCGTTGGGGCGGCCGTCACTCTGCCCGTGTGTCTTTCTGGGGAGGAGGATAGCAAGCCTCTCCATCCTCACCTGCACTGCACTGCAACTTTAAACTTGGGGCCTCCAAAGTTTATTATGGGGATGGATTTAAAAGTCTATTCGAGGCTTAGTCTTTCTTGGCTGGAAATCATTTCTTTAAAAAAAAAAAAAGTTAGCGAAACAGGGTGCCTGGGTAGCTCAGTCGGTTGAGCGTCCGACGTTGGCTCGGGTTATGATCCTGCGGTTCGTGAGTTCGAGCCCTGCATCAGTCTCTGTGGTGACAACTATGAACCTGGATCCTGCTTGATTCTGTGTTTCCCTTTCTCTCTCTGCTCCTCCCCCACTCACACTCTTTCTTTCTCAAAAATAAATGGACATCAAAACAAAGAAAGAAAAAGAAAATGGAGACTCTACATTGACAAAAAAGTTATCGAAACTCTTTGTTTTGCACAGTCTTTCATTTTGGGGGTTTGTGATGTGCGTGTGTTTAGCACGTGTTAGGTGTAGGGAAATATGGAAGGTGTGGGCTTCCTGGAATACGCTTCCTCTTACTGGCAGTCATAGTGGGGTAAAAGGAGGCGACGCACGTGTAGGAATCAGCCCCCGTGTTCGTTTTCCCGTGGTCCATGTGTCGTCTTCACCTGCGAACACTTGGTGTAATGTCTGCCTTGTCACCTTCAGACAATGAGACACACAAAGGCAGAACAAAGCTTTAATAACTTGGACTCTAGGCTTGTGGAACAAGCCTGGGTGTTCAGTCAGTGCTGGGTTCTGACGTCTCTAAAATGAACACAGGGTCAATTCCGATGTAATAAGCTCGCAGCCATGTGGTAGAACACGCCTTGATTTCCTGTTGCAGAGGTTTTGTACACCTGTCTGTACCCATCATCCCTTCTCCTCGGTGACCTTCTCAATTAGGTTCAATTGCCTTCAGTTACGTAAGGAGCCCCTCCCTAATTTTGTCTCTTAACTGCCCATGTTTAAGTGGATTCAAGATTTTTTTCAAGTTAAAAATTCTGTTACCTACACTCTGATTTACCACCGCCCTCAGTGACCAGTTGATTTTCAAATTCTTATTGTCTCTTGCTACTTTCTCCTATGCATTTTAGCTCTTAAAATCTGTCTTCGAATACCTCCCGTTCCTGCCTCAGCCTTGCCTTGGACAACTGTCCTTTTTAAGACTTGCTGTTACTCTCCCGAAATCAAACCCGGACTCTCACCCAACTCATTCTACGTCTGTAAACTTCTGTATTTGTAAAATCCTAAGGCGTTATGACGCTATGGATAGAGTCACAGTTGACTTCTCTTTCCTTCCTTGGATGCCACCGACTGCCTATTTGTGTGATTCCTCAGTTCAAAATGCCTCTTCAATTTGTATTTTCTCTACTGTTTCCATTGCTGGGGAGGGCTAAGTCTGTGGCCCTAACAGGCATCTGAAATGGAAACAAGTCAGAGTTGGAAGGACATGTAAGGATTCTGTTTCTTCAGGTGAGGACCCCAAGCCCCAGAGAGGAACAGGGTCTTACCCAAGATCACACAGCCAGGCGGTAGCAAAGCCAAGTGCCTGTTCTTTGCCCTTAAGCTCAGTTAAGACATTTTTACATCTAATCTGCGGGAAGGAAAAGTATGAGAGAAATGTTTGAATGAATTTTTAATACTAGTAGTAACAATAATATATTAATAACCAAGTCTTTGTAGAGTCTCATTTCCAGACTTCTTTTAAAAGTCTTTTTTCCTGTACCGTCATGACAGATCTAATTTTCCTTCTCTTTAATGTAACTATTGATTTATGCATTTTTTTTCCTAAGGAGAAGAAATATGTTTGCTGTGAGTACATCTTTCTCAAAGGAGCTTCTTCTGAACTTTTCATGAATATCTTGGCAAAGAGATTCTTGGTGGGTCCGTTGTTGGAAGGCCTCAGACATAGCACTGGACGTTTCCAAGTTATTTATGTAATAGTTTTTACTCAGGAAGCATATACCAACTTCTGAAATTTCTGGTGGAAGAAGATAGATAGAGCCCTTGAATGCATAGGGTATCGTCAGCTGCTCCCCCGATCAAAATGAACGCTCACATATTCTCCAGATAGAGTTTCCGTGTTGTTTCTGGCCCGTGTGAATAATGTTTTGAAGCAGCACGCCATTTGAGCTTGAATAGTTCATTCCTTTGTTAGTGAGTAATCTTGGTCGAATGCAGTTATGCTCCTTAAATATTCCAAAGATTGAGCGATCTAATGAGAAGGAGAGCTCACGGTCTGTTAGGAGAAGACAAGAATAAGTTCACTGGAATAACTTGTACTCTGTCCCCAGTTCGGGCCCAGAACAAATACATGCGTGTTGCACATGCAGCGGGACACGCTGTTCTGACCGGCTCTGGCCAGGTGAACTGTGAAGTTCATTGTCATTGAGTTTTTGCAAATCAGCTGTTTCTCAAGCATGAAAGAATAGGGTCTGTTATTGGAGACTCGGGCTCCAACTTTTGAACTATGCAGACACTTTCCTCTTCTAAGCTGTCTTTCTAGACTCATTTTGGGGGGTACTGCGTGATTTTTTTTTTTTTTTTATCACTTGCACCAGGTTGGTTAAACGGTGGGTACAGGGTGGCGTGAAGGTCAAGACAGTCCCAAACATGGCTTCCGCTACAAGTTACGAGCGCTGAGAGATGGGTCTTGTCCTGACAGTGCCCTTGATGCCTGTGCTCAGACACCCCTTCTCCCTGGGAGCGGGCCAGTCCCTGCTCAGAGATGCTCTGTCTTCAAGCTCTGTGAGACAAGGTCACTGCAGGCAAGTCCAGTGTGTCACCTTCACCGCTTGGATGAAAGCAAGTGTGTTCGCCTCTCAACCTCTTGTGCCTGGCACAGATCACGTGTCCCTCTGCAGTGGCCCCCAGGGCTGGTGCTCTGCCGTGGCACAGCAGAGGCAGAGGTCTTGTTCGTGTCTGCCATCTTGGAAAAATGCGGGACCATGAGGAGTCGCGGCAGGTGGGGGCTGGAGGGAACCATCTCGTTTCTGTCTTTGGTCAAGGAGAAAAGCCAGAGATCGAGAGAGCTGCAAAACAAAGGTGAGGTGAGGTGGGGGCCTGTGGGCGGGGCGGGGGGG
>NW_027531904.1:8966854-8991689 GCF_008692635.1 Crocuta crocuta
GAAACTGTCCAAGCTGGAACTGGAAGGGCTGGATGTGGAGGCAATAATGGAATTTATTCCCTATCATGAGGGATTTGAAGCATTATGTTTGGATTGGCTTATTTGGAGTTTGGAAATGTTTCCTTTCGTTGGGCCAATTCTGGCCTACATCGCAGAAGGGCAGGCACGGCTTGCAAAGAGGCTCCTGATGGACTACGGCTCTGCAAGGCTCGGGTCATTCTGTGGACACACCGCATTTTCTTGGATCTGGATTGGGGGCCGGGCGAGGAATTCTTGAGGGCTCTTTTCGGGTGGTGGGAAAATGGCTGTGCCGTGGGGATGCACGGGGCCAGGTGGAGAAGTATCTCGAAAGCGTTGTGTCATTGTGTATATTGCGTTACTGTTTATGACACTCTGAACATGAGCTGTGTCAGCTTGTATAGGGCGGCCAGCTGTCCCTGTTTTCTTGGGACTGAGATGGTCCAGGCAGGCTGGACACTTGGTCTTCCCTCTTCACAGCCTGGACTTGACTGTCCACTCTGGGCTGCGGTTGCCAAGTGGGATCGGTGGCCCTGCGGCGGGTGCTGCTGGCTGCCGTGCTTGGTAGGACATTCCAAGGGTAAGTGGGGGACAAGCATGTGGCCGTTCGGGATGCCCCACGTGGATGTCCTCTGGGCGCTGCCTCCCAGTGAGCTTCCGGGCCTGGTTTTATCAATGAAGCTGTCCCATGTCCTCTCTCGTGGCCCTTCCCAGGGGCCGACATCCCGGTTCTTGGAACGTCGCCCTCTGCCGCTTACACCCCGTGCCTCTCCCCTGTCGTTTGTGCGGAGCCCCTGTTTCTATGCCCGTTCAGTTATGACGTCATCAGGGGGCCCCCACGCCATCCTCCCTTCCCTTCCCGCCCAGGTGAGACTCGGTCTGCTTGCTCGCTGGCTTCCTTCCTTCCGCATCTTGGGAATTCTTCTCTTACAGCATTTCCTGCCTCCTGAGCAGACTGTGACCTTCCTGGGTGGCGGGGGGCTGGCGGGAGGGGGCGGTGAGGAGAGGAGAAGGTGGGTGTGGTCCGAGAGGGCACTTGGGCAGTTGGAACCTCAGTGCTCGTCTGGGTAGCTCGTTTATCCAGACAGCAAGCCCTGCGGGGACACTGCATCGTGAACGGCTCCAAGAAAACACAGTCCAGGATCTGAGGTTTGGAGCACTTTCTGCTGAGCCTCACATCCCCGGGGTCAGCAGTGATAGTCCTGGACAGTGACTGATGGCCTTTAATATTGCCTCTTCCCAGAACTGATTCCAATGTCTTCGTCATTCTGCATGTGCACAGTTGTTTTGGACAGGTTTCCACTTCGGAAAGTTAATAATGCGTGGCTGCTTACACGAATCCATTCGAGTTGTGTAGAAATTAGCGAACATAACGTAACAGCTCTTCCCAGGGCTGGGTTTAGCTAATGAAGTACTTTCTCCATCAGTCTTCCCTCATCCCCTTGGAGGTTCCCTGTGTCCTCTGGCCCCAGCTCGGCGATGATTTCCTCCCTTGACTCTCCCCCTAGGCTCTGAGCCCCTTAGGAGCAGGGGCTACCGTGCCTTTTCATCATTCAACTCTCAGATCTGACTCACAGCCTGGCACACAGTAAATGCATAACGGGCATTTATTTGTTGAAGGTTATAGACCTTGTCAGAAACCTTAAGTGGGTCCCATTTGTGTCCTCCTCTGAGATTGCTCAACCCCTGAACAACATTGACGTTCCTACGTAACTCAGACTGGGCTACCTGACTTCTCTTATTCCCGGTTCCTTCCTCCCTCCCTCCCTTCCTTCCTTCCTTCCTTCCTTCCTTCCTTCCTTCCTTCCTTCCTTCCTTCCATCCATTTATCTATTTTGAGAGAGAGAGAGNATTCCCGGTTCCTTCCTCCCTCCCTCCCTTCCTTCCTTCCTTCCTTCCTTCCTTCCTTCCTTCCTTCCTTCCTTCCATCCATTTATCTATTTTGAGAGAGAGAGAGAGAGAGAGAGAGAGAGAGAGAGAGAGAGAGAATCTCAAGCAGGCTTCATGCTGTCAGCACAGAGCTCAACACCGGGCTCGATCCCATGTGAAATCATGACCTGAGCTGAAATCAAGAGTCAGACACTTAGCTGCCTGAGCCTCCCAAGTGCCCCTCCCACATTTCATTTCATGTGCCCAGTGCTCTAACCAAACCAGACCTCCTGCCTTTCTCGACCTTTGCCTGTGCCGGGCCCTTGGCATTGCCAGGCTCATCACTGAACACCTGTGATTCCTGCAATGCCCAGCATAGGTAGTGTGTCCTCTGTCTATCTCCAGGGAGCTCATCAGTGTATAGTGTGGTTTTTTTTTTCCTGCTCTTTGGGGAACAGTAGCCCATCCTTGCTTGGGACCCCAAGGCTTCATCTGGGTTTGTGATTATTTACATGGATGTCTTACTTCTTCTGGATTGAGGGCAATTTTGAATAAAATAAGTTCTTCAAAAATGTCCATTGTCCTTTGTCATAACAAAGAGTCTATACTGATTTCTTTCATGCGTGTATGTGTGTTAATTCCTGTTTCTTCCTCTCTACTGGACGCTGAGGAAATCATTTCTTTCTTCCAAACACTGTCAGTCCAGGGGCTTGGTTGGAGAGTCAGATCATTCTCTTTTTGGACAGTGGCTGTTCTGCTTCTAATTCTCCACTCTTTCCACATGGCAGATCACTGACGAGTCTGTGTAGATGATACCTTCTCTTGACCCCTTCTCTCTGGGATTTAATGGTGACAAGATTTTAATTCTGCAGCGTTCAGAATGGTTGAGCAGAGTTTCCTTTCTGATTAGGACAAGGCAAGATTTTGGCCTCAAAATTTTTCCTTTGTATTAGGTTTACGCTACATTAAAATATACATGTATCGAACAGAGCAGTGATGTGTTAAGTATATGCATTAAATACAGCCATGCTCCATTTAAAAAACTAATCCTGAACATACTGTGCCCATGAAAGATAATGATGCCTTGCACTGTGGCCTTCGTGTTCGGCGTCCGTCTGTGCGGGCAGCAGCACGAAGCCCAAGGAGAGTTATTCATTCAGGGAATCGTTCAGTTTTCCCTCAGCAATATTGAGGGACTCTCTACAGCGTGTCAGGCACTGTGCTGGGTGCAGATGGAGTAATGGGAGATATGATTGTCCCTAGTACCTCCTGCAATTCCAGCTGAAGACTAGAGAAGAGGGAGCTTTTTCTTTTTCAGATAAGATTATAAGATATAGATAAGACATAGATAAGATTATAGCTGCCCTTCATTAAGTAGCCTCCCTGTACATGCATATTGCATGTGCATTCTAGTTACTGTTACTTTGCAAAACAGTCTTCTGTGTTGGCTTCAGGGGCACATCTGCTAAATTAACACTACAGAGAGTATGAGTATAGCCCCTGTATGGCGAGATGAAATTTGTGAAGAGTTGGAACAAAACAAAACCCCAAGAGCTAATATATGGGAAGGGAGAGAATAAGGTTTAACAGAAAAGGATGGAAGCTGAATGTCTTTCTACACATCTGTCTTAGACATTTGACTCTGGAATCTCCAAAAATTTGACAAAATTGTAGAATGGCATTAGATTTAAAAAGTATAATCTCTAAGAATCGAAAATAAAGTAATGAAGCTAAAAAACATCTGTGTTTTCAGTTGGTAGCATTAACCACACAGAGAGAAGAATTATTCCAAGTGACTTTAACACACATAAGTTTGACTATATGTGCATCTATCCAAAGACAAAAAGAACTAAAAATAAAATGATGAAACCTTCTCCAGTAATCTTATCGTGGGTGCCGGCGTTCGTAATGCTACCTGGGAGTACTGTGTGGGCCGTGTGGGATAAAGCAAATGAACAATGCAAAAGTGATCGTCCAGTTTTTTATTTCCCGTATTCTTGAGAGCCCAGATTCTTGATGTGGGAGAAACGAGAGATAGATGTAAAAGAGAAAGGAAAACCTGATAGGCCTAAAGTTGAACTGTAAGAATCTGTAAGAACCCCTGAGGAATTTGATCTTAAACAGAAGTAATAAAATAGGATGCATTTTCTAGCTCCATTCACTGAAAAGTCTTAGAAACAATGACCAAATGACCAGTTTACCTGCAAAGGCACCCCTAGTGCCCAGATTATCATCTCTAAGTATCATTTCCCAATTAGAAGGGACTGGGACTCATGGGAAAATGGCTCAGAGGTGGAAATCTGCAAAATGAGACTGGAACATGATGTAAATTAACTCTGGTGATCAGGATTGCTAGAACTTCATCACAAGGACTCGGGAGCCAACTTGCAGAGATTCTTTTGAGAATAAAATGGGATAATCTGGGCATCAATAAGAATAAAAACTGCAGGGGCGCCTGGGTGGCTTAGTCGGTTAAGCGTCCGACTTTCGCTTAGGTCATGATCTCGCGGTTCGTGGGTTCGAGCCCCGCGTCGGGCTCTGTGCTGACTGCCAGCTCAGAGCCTGGAGCCTGTTTCAGTCTGTGACTCCCTCTCTCTCTGACCCTCCCCTGCTCACGCTGTCTCTCTCCTCTCTCTCTCTCCTAGAAATAAATAAAACATAAAAAAAAATTAAAAAAAAAAAAGAATAAAAACTGCAAAGGATTTAAATATATCCACTGTGTTTAAATCCCAAAATTAATAATGATACTAAAATGCATTAATCAGTGCTGGTGGGTGCTAAGGAATGAACTCAAGATATTGAAAATGAATAAGGGAAAGAACTCCAAATATTTATCTATATGAATCATCCCACTGAGTGACCAAATGGTAAATGAGGAAAATATGTCTTTGCAGAAATACTCCAGCTATTAAAGAAGGGATGGTAGAATGAGAACATCATCATTTTGCAACCCCCAATGAGCTGATGATGGTTCTGGGATTAGTATGTCAGCAGCTGCTAATGAGATCACAAAAAGAGACACCTAAATATTACGTGTCTCTTGATGAAGAACACAATACCATCTATGAAGTGCTCTTTCGCTGTGTGGTTCCAGATCCAACTGCCAGTTACAAGGAATACAGTGTTCAGAGAAATGTGTTAAACTAAGCCATTTCTCTGCAATGACCAATATCTAGACAGTGAGAAGCTTTACAGGACAAACAGCCCAGTGTCTCAGCAAATAAATTTTAAAGGAAGAAGAAAAACAATAACAAAAAAAGAGAAGACTAGATGGAGAACCAAAATGATTAAATGAAACTCTTAGAAGATATATCAAGCATTTGCAATATATGGGCCCTATTTGGATCCTCTCTTTAACTGACAATAATTACAGTACCACTGATGACATAAGAAGGCTGGAAAATTAATATTTTATTGTCAATTGCTCAGTTTTAAGCTGTGAAAACAGTATCATGATCGTGTTAAAGAAGAGTATCTTTTATAGATGCCCGTGAAAATAGTTACTGATGTGACGTGACGTTTTGTATTTGCTACAAAATAATGGGGAAGGGTGGGTAGTGGGTGGGTCAAGATTGGCCACAGTTGTTGATTGTGGAGCTTAGTGAGTGGCCCTTGGGGTTTGTTATTTACACTTTCCAAGATAAAAAGTAAAAAATTAGCAATTACAGAACAAACATCAAGAAAATAAACCCCAGTGTTCCTGTGAGGTGGTGTCATTCCATTGTTAATAAGGAGGCTGCAGGTCTGGAGGAGGTAGTGACCTCATCAAACGGAAAACATCTTTGCTCCTTATTGCACTAGATCACATTCCTGAAATTCAATAGTGCAATTTAAAATAGATTCTCAAGAAAATAAATTAATTTCACAGCAAAACATTTTATAATCAAATGCCTCTTCTATAGATATTCCTTAGATGTGTGGCCCCTGACCCCTTCGTCACACTGAAATATGAGAGAAAATAGTTTTCAGTTTAGTCCAGCGTTGTATCATAAATTAAAGTTTAATTTATTCATATTCCATGGGCCTTGTAAAAGCATCCCATGATGGTTCACACATTCTGACACCAGAACATGCTTGAGAAGCATTGATTTAGGGGTTGGTGACAAAAGGTATTGGATTGTCAGCCTTTACAAAGGTTAGGATGTGTCAGTGAGCATTACATTCTGAAGAGCTCTGTTAAGCACTAAAATATTTTAATGATTGAAAATATGTTATGCTATTGGCAGTGAAACTGTGTTACCATTAGTGTATTTTACAAGTTGAGTCTATTTTGTGTTCTGACTGAAGCAGCTTCATTTCCTGCTCTTACAGCATCAAGTGAGTGTCCCGAATTCAGCCCGTTTTAAGACATGGATTTATAATGCCATGAACTTAGTGTAAACCTTTAGCTCAGATGTTTTAAAAGCATATTTTTTTCTGTGTTCAGCCTTACAATATTCCACTCATAGTTTTTAAGTGAAAAAAAAAGACATCATTATACTTGCCAATTTTTATCGTGGTATATTAGAATAAGAGCTTACAAAATAAATGCAAAAAACATTGTTCTTTCCTTGGTTCAGACGAGTATAGAAAATCTTTTCGTACAGCTTAGTTAGGAATATTTATATTTTTATTTTTAATGTTATAATTTAAAACAATTTTTGTAATGTTCTTTTATTTTTGAGAGAGAGAGAGCGAGAGAGTGAGCACAAGCAGGGGAGGGGCAGAGAGAGAGGGAGACACAGAATCTGAAGCAGCTCCAGGCTCTGAGCCATCAGCACAGAGCCCAGCACAGGGCTCAAACCCACAAATTACGGAGTCATGACCTGAGCCGAAGTCAGAAGTTTAACCGACTGAGCCACCCAGGAGTCCCATAATGTTATAATTTATTTAGATGCAGCATACAGACTCTTTAATTTAGTGAAGTGGACCAGACCCAGGATTGATACTCCTTAGCATGGCTGTAGGAGGTTGCTTTGAAGTTCAGTTTTGCCTGCCATGTGTGATCTTGTGGTTAGATGCTACACCTATTAGGGCCAACTCTTGCCACATGCCATAGGAAATCTTATTTTAAATGACCAGAGTTCATCTGATCAGCAATATCATTAAACACCTTGTGGGCCATATCATTCATGAGTGTTTCATGGTGTTGGACCCAACGGCGATGTTGCCTTGTCCATACGCATACACTGGTGATTCAGATTCACACATTCCATAGTAAAGGATTTGAGTGAATGAGGTCCCTTTCCCCAAGGGTCTCTGAGATCCCCCTTCCTAGCCCTAATTCAGCTGCTCAGTTATTACCCAAATCCAGATAGACCAACCTCTCAAAGAAGTATACACAAGGAGTATCCCCTCACCTACAAAACTTTGTGCAGTTCGTGAGGAGACCTCCAATCCTCTAAACACTCTTAGATGTTGGCTTCCTGCAAAATAGGCTTACAGTCAGAAACCTAAGAAACGTAGGACACTGACTTGGGTTTTTTAAAAGAAGTTGCCCCCCGTGAAACTTGCTTAGACTCTGAGGAGCCAGGGTGGCCTGAAGTGAGCAAAGGCTGAAAAAGGAGAGGCTGGTTTCAATGAGATCAAGATGCAGGAGAGATCAAGCATGGAGTCAGCAGGAATTGAAGCCGTAAAGACCAAGATCAGCAGTTCAGTCACACAAGAAAGGACAGGGAGATAAAATTGATGACAAGGAGATTGTAACTATGCTGTAGAGATGTCAGAGAGCCAGCCTATGTACTCACAAAAGAGAGAGGGGAGACATAAGAGAAGAAATGAAGTAAATGTCATAAGACATCTTTGATTTCCTAAAAGCTTGGGGCGCCTGGGTGGCTCAGTCGGTTAAGCATCTGACTTCAGCTCAGGTCATGATCTCATGGTTCGTGGGTTCGAGCCCCGTGTTGGGCTTTGTGCTGACAGCTCAGAGCCTGGAGCCTGTTTCAGATTCTGTGTCTCCCTCTGTCTCTGACTCTCCCCTGTTCATGCTGTCTCTCTCAGAAATAAATAAAACATTAAATAGATAAATAAATAAATAAATAAATAAATAAATAAATAAATAAAAAGCTTGTGTGAAAAAAATCCCAAACACTTACTAACTGTGTTGATTGTAAGATGTATTGCATTCTGATTTCAAAAACTGGGGAAAAAATGAGAATTGGCATCTTAGAATTTAGGAAATGCAGAAATAGAAAAAAAATCAGGTAAGGAAATTGATACAGGCCACTGTCTGAGCCTAATATGAATAAACATTAGGGAAGAGATTTTAAGATAAAAACAATATGCGTTTAGAAACTCTAAAATATTCTCCTAAAGCAATTATTGACCAAAGAGAAAATGAAAACTATAATGACACACTGTGTAGGAAATAACAAAAATGAGAATATCTCAAAAGTTATGATGTAGCTACAATCTCTGTTGAGAAGTGAACATATTACCTCAAATACTTTCAGTAAATGTGAGCACTTAATATATTCAACAAGTGGCATTAGAACAATTGGCTAACTATTTAGAGAAAGTTAATTTAAACCTTTACCACATGCCAACATAAATTCCAGATGGATTGAAGAGTTAAATAAAAATTAAACCATAAAAATATAAAAAGGCCATAAAACTAGATGTTTCTCAAATTTCTCAAAATTACAATAAGAAACTCACAATGAATGGAAAATGAAATGTATTGATGGATGGGTCTACCTAGAGGGCTTAAAAATGGATATTTGTGGAAAAATATTCAAATGAAAATTTAAAGAAACATGATGTAATAGAAATGATGTGAAACTGCTCACATGTATATATCTGTATATATATCTCTATAAAGGGTAGATATATTCAGATAGATGAGAAAAATTAAAGATAGTAAATGAATAGTTTAAAGGAAAATAATGTATTCTTCTGTTTGGAAAGCAAGTGGTTAGCAATCCAAAGGAGAGATCCAACTTATAATTGATATCATGTAAATTCAAACAATGACCAAATAGCGTTTTTACCCCAGCATTACTTTAAAGAAAAGTATGAAACCCCCGTGGTGGAGTTTGTGGGGGCAGATTAGGTGTGTATGGTGCTACTGAAATAAATACAGGGTTTAAAAAAATTTTTTTAAATGTTTATTTTTGAGAGAGAGAGAGAGAGAGAGAGAGCACGCGCACGCGTGAGCAAGTGCACAAGAAGGGGAGGGGCAGAGAGAGACACACACACGCACAGAATGAGAAGCAGCTCCAGGCTCTGAGCTGTCAGCACAGAGCCCAACACAGGGCTCGAACTCATGGACCGGAAGATCACGACCTGAGCCAAAGTCAGATGCCCAACCAGCTGAGCCACCCAGCTGCCCCCGTACAGGGCTTTCGATAAGCAGTTTTGCAACACGTATTAAGACACTCAAAAATATCTTTACTTTCTGATCCAGCAAAATGCCCTCCCCGGGATTTTCTCAAGGGAATATTCTAAGTAAAACAAAAATTTTTAATGCAAAATTCATTAATCTCATCATTATTTATGATATGTGAAAACCAGAAATTGTCCAAATCTTAAACTGTAAAGAAATGGCTGAGTAAATTATGGGATCTCTAAGACGGAATGTTACAAATTTTTATTATATTTACACTTTCGAAATAACTTGAGGAATGTTAATATTACATCCATAAGTTAAAAGATCAGGTCATAAAATCTTACAAGTCTCCGATTTTATTCATAACGTGGACAGAAAGAAAACATCAAGAGACACCTCAAAATGTTCACAGTGGCTGTCTTTGGATGGTGGAATTATGAATGTTTTAAATCTCCTTTTTAGTGGATTTCTCAGGTTTTCTACGAGCGAGGATGTAATACTTTGATCTGGAGATCATGATAAGTACTCTTTCTAAGTGGTGATGAAGGAGCACTCAGAGGAGTGACTAACCCCTGTGCAGGTTGGGGGCAATCGTCACAAGCATAAAAGACGGGGGGGAGTGGATCTCCAGGACTAAATACTCATTTAATAGTGTCTACCTGTTTCTGTGTCTGGTGGGGGTTCCCCTTCTTGTTTTTCTTTGAAGAATTAAGAGATGACAGAGCTTAACCTCCCATTTTTCTTTTATAGAGAAAACTCTCTTTTCTTGTGGAAACCCTTTTCTGTCTTCCTTTTTCAGAGCAGGTGGGTCTACAGGATTCGTCCTTGGCCCATGCATGTCCCCAGGTGTTCAGGGTCATCTGCACAAACCCACATGCGCCCATGCCACTCCTCCTAACATTTGGGTGAAACCTTTTAGTGAGGTCAACGCAGATATCCATCTACCAATATGAAATTATTTGGTCAAGAGTTGGTTTGAAATCATAACTTGCTTTACTCCTTAAAGTTGCTCAGATCAAATCATTTAATGGAATATTTTTGAGATTAAAAAAGGTATAGGGGCACCTAGGTGGCTCAGTCGGTTGAGCGTCCAACTTCAGCTCAGGTCTTGCTCTCACACTTTGTGAGTTTGAACCCCGCCTTGGGCTCTGTGCTGACAGCTCAGAGCCTGGAGCCTGTTTCAGATTCTGTGTCTCCCTCTCTCTCTGCCCCTCCCCTCTTCTCTCTCAAAAATAAATAAACTCTAAAAAACAGTTATAAAAGATTGAGGTTAGTTGTGTTTGACCTGGGCAGAGAACCCCCTAGAAATATTCCTTTGCAGTAACACTCAAACCTGAGAACGGAACCCTACTTTGAGAAATAATTGCATTGGAAGTAGAACCCAACTGCTCTGGGTGATCAGTCAGCTTGAACATAACGATAGCACAACGCACAAGGGAACAGGGACCGCACTTGGCTATAAGGTGTCCCTACCCTCAGATGACCTACAGTATGCCTAGATAAATTTTTCAGATTATTTCTGAAATGGGAACTCAGCATTAAAAATTTCACTGGAAATAGATACTGTATGTACCCCTGTGGGTGTCCATTGGAAAAAGACCACCCAGGACTATGGTTTTTGCTTTACTCTCTGAGGGACAGAATTGTCACAGAATAGGTCGCCTAATGGAGTGGGTGGTACCTGACCTACACGTCCCAACTTTTTCCTTTAATAAATGGATAATGTCTAAAAACCGAAATTAAAAATCTGATGCTTAAAAATGATGCGGAACTGTGGAGAAGGTACTAGATTGCTTGGGAGTGCTGACTGCCCAGAGAAGGGCTTGCTGATGAGGCGGGGGGCCCTGACTGCCTACGATGTGCCCAAACGATGGATTTTTCTAGGCTAGACCTCCATGAGTAAAGCCTGTAGGGTTGAATCGGAAATGACATCTGGAGCCTGGGACGGTAAACCTCTCGAGATGGATGGGGGCTGATGACCCTCTGTGGAATGGGGCCCAGGTCACTCCGTGCAGCAAGGAGGAAGGAAGAAGAGCGAAGGGGAGGAGGCTGTCGGAAGCTGGCATGGAGACTCGGGTGAAAGAAGCCGTAGCAGTTTCCCAGCAAAGGAACAACCAGCCTCAGGGACTCGGAAGCTTAGCGGTCGGGAATGTTTGAAAACACAACAAACTTACTCATTGCTTTTATAACAGTGCATGTTCCCAGAAATGATCCTGAGCATCAAGAAGGTATTAAATTATTGTCATGTGTCCTTTCCATTTAAAAAGAGTTGAACTAAAAATGATATTCAGGAGGGGCAGTCTTTATTAGCTGGAAAATAAGTAATTTTCCTAATGGTGTCAGATAAATGAGTCATCACTGTATTTTATCTAATAGATGCTTCCTCCATCAGATCAAAACATACATGAGTCAAACTGGGATTTAAAAGAACAGGTTGGGGGGTGCCTGGGTGGCTCCGTTGGTTAAGTGTCCAACTTCAGCAAGTGGTCATCTTGCAGTTCATGAGTTTGAGCCGCACGTCGGGCTCTGTGCCAACAGGCAGAGCCCGGAGCCTGCTTCGGATCCTGTGTCTCCCGCACCCCCCCCTCCTATTCATGCTCTGTCTCTGTCTCTCTCAAAAGTAAACATTAAATAAATAAATAAAAGAACAGGTTGGGATTGATGTTATTCCTTAGAGATGGATTTTCCCAGAAAATCCTGTTCTGTTTCAATAATAATGGGCAATAATAAGAAAGGTCATTGCTTCTACATGTACTAATGAGTTTGGGTCACTCTTGTAATCCTCTCGGACTATATTAGAAGTTGTACAAACAATGTTCAGCTCTGTTTCACCCAGTTGATTATATACCATAAAGCCATCATTTGTATTCCACAGATGCTTCAGGGAATTTATTGACTTCTCATTTGTGCTAGATTATCTTCCTACTTCTCACGTACCATTGGATTTTCATTAGAACATCACACATGCCTGTTTCTCTCTCTTTGTGGGAAAGGGGTATGTTTCTTTAGAAACTGGCAGCTTCGGAATGACTCTGAATATGATTCCTGTCAGGCGGCAGTGAGCGCAGGTAATGGATATTGTCCTAAATGACATTTAGTTCATTAGAACCTGCCAAAATGGGCTGGATAAATGATGGCCTCTGGAAAGAGCATAATACCGCACTGTATCGGGAAGCACACGCTTACAGAATTCCTGCACTGCCATTTATTACAACCTGCCACATCATTTCTATTTTCTGCGTTTCATTAAATTGACCGTCTGGGTGTAATCACAGGAGTGAAATGGGAAATGTAATGTCAAATGTCTCCTTACAGCCTCTTAAACAGAAGTAAACGGAATCTTTATTCAGTCGAGCAAGGTGAGCGCCTCCCAGGCCCTCACTCGCAGGGAAAAAAATGAGTAACAAGACAGGCTCTGTGTCTATCTGGTCCTCAGTCCAGCAGGGAACCTGAGTGGATAGAAGCTAATGTGATGTTGTGACAGAGGTGTTGATAGGGAGTCTCACAGGGGTGAGGGGTGGAGGCAGGGATGTCTCTGAATTAGGCACTGATGTTGGTGAGGAGAGACTGTGACTCACCCAGCTTCTAAGCGCGACTGCAGTTTTGGGGCTGGTGCGAAGTTCATTGTCTTTCAGCATTTTTGTGGGCTGCGTGCACTATATGGGTGGAATTTAATGTCATTTTAACTCACCAGAGAAAGTCTGTGGGCATAAAGGCTTGGAAAACAATTCGCTCTGCAGGTTGCTCCGTTTTCCTGCAAATCTTTCCAATGCTTGCGCTACACTCGCTAAGCTTTGCCTGATGGAAGAAGTCTTCCTGTTTGGAGGAAACGGCGTTGATTGAATTTACAGGGGGATGACTTTATTTAAAAATCTCCTCTAGTTTGTCGACAGCACTCATACTTCATAAAACAGGGTGCACGGTCCCGAATTTCATATGAGTAAAAATTTATTAATTTTGGCGTCTATTTTGAATGCTTTAGATCATTCACTTGGCTTAGCGCCCAGCAAAAGCAGGGGAGGGACTCGGACATCAACCACAAAACAGCCCAGGGACCCCTTAGTGCCGGACAGACATCTGGAATGGTAGATGAGGAGTCGACATTGCAGGCGGACATTTAATTAAAGGCTGGTATTCAGACGGGAGGAAAGTGTGGTGAGCCTCCTTGCATAAAGGGAATCAGGAGTCTCTGAAACAAAAATTAATTTTTTTATTTTATAATAATTCTTACAGCTTGAACCAGTTTAGCTGTAAAATACAAACTATGAACTCATAACGACGTTAAGTCCAGATAGTAATTCTTACGGCAACGATTTACGATGCATCCATGTGGGTCAAAACGTCTTTGACATAGATTTTGCAGTTAGTGTGCGAAACAGAAAGCAATCTCTCTTGGGTGTGGGGTGCCTTTGGGACCTGAATGAATACAGGATTGGAAGGATTTTGTAGAGTCCTCTATTAGGCTCATCTGGATTGGCCGAGATCATTCCATAGATAAAGACACCGACAAGAACAATACTTTAAAACAATGACGTTTTGTTAATTTCTAAAAAAAAATGAAATTCATCCTGAAACCGCCACTGGGCTGGGATGGGTGTGACCAGGGCACATCCCTGGGAGAGCCAGGGATGGGAGTCCTAGCTCCCTGTCCCTGGAGCTGTTCGTAGAGGGGTTCGATGACCCCGTAGCTTGAACTGTTCAGCATCACAGCACCTGCGCGCCTGTCTGTGCTAACCTGCCTCTGCTGACTTACACCTGCGCGTCAGGTACAAGTGTAGCCACGTGGGGAGGGCGGGTACTCAGCCGGTAGTCTCGTGGCTCCTAGATAGAGGAGTTAGAACATCTCTCCTCTCAACCATGCGGGCACCAGTCATTGTTGGAGCTAAGAAGAAGGAGTCTCCTTTTCAGACTCCCCAGGGCATCAGGCTCAGCCTGCTCCCAGGTAATTCCCATCTCCCCTTGGAAATGATGGCTGCAGATGGTGCAAGCATTTTTTTTTTCTGGCTCCTTCTCTGCTAGCGGGGAGGGCGAGAGGTGTCGTGCTCGGTATTGCATCTCTGGTGGGAGGTCATCCAGAGAGTGGGGGGCCTCTACTCCCACCACCGGTTTTCTGATTTGATTATGCTGTGTTCTGAGCTCGGCCGGTAGTTATACTAGTCCATCTTTACAACCGTGAAACTCTGTCCGGTAGCCTTGTTATGCAAATAGTTCAAAATAAGAGTTTTTATTTTTTAAAAGTTACATCTAATTTTAAACAAGGCAGCCTATAAAGAGCTTGAAAATCTGATAGATATGGGGTGCCTGGGTGGCTCAGTTGGTTAAGCATCCGACTTTGGCCCAGTTCAAGCCCTTTGTGGGGCTCTGTGCTGACAGCTTAGCACCGCTATAGGATGGGAATAGGTTCAATTTTGAGCTTCTTAGTGGCCGATCTAGAGAGAGAAACTCAGTCGGTTACAAGGTCCTGTAAGAACCCAAAGATAATAAACTAACATTGTTTTTCAGGAGCAAAACCAACTATTGTTTATTTTAAGATCGAAAAAACTACTGATTTTATAGGGACAGCTGGGTGGCTCAGTCGGTTAAGTGTCTGACTTTGGCTCAGGTCATGATCTCGCGGTTTGTGGGTTCAAGCCCCGTGTCGGGCTCTGTGGTGACAGCTCAGAGCCTGGAGCCTGTTTCAGATTCTGTGTCTCCCTCTTTCTCTGGCCCTCCCCTCTTCATGCTGTCTCTCTCAGAAATAAATAAAACATTAAAAAAAAATTTAAAAAAAACACTACTGATTTTATAAAAAAGTAGCCCCTAGTTCACAAAGATCAGGATAATTGGCTTTGGGGAAAAAATTCCAGTGATAGGCTTCCTTAACCTTACTTACCAGATTCATAGCTTCAATAATTATGTTCTAGAAGCTTCTTCCATTAATAATCTTATAAGTATTTATAATGACTTTGTTGGGGAAGATTTTTAATAAACTGAAATGTGTTTTTATTTTTGGCATCTCAACAACCTAAAGGTAGGTTTGTTTGTTTTGCTACTATGCAATATTTGTGACACCAGCTACTTCATACATTTACTTCATAAATTGAACTGGGTTTGGTTTTTCCATGACCTGCTGGTCACAAGAAGAGAAGCGTCACTTTACTGTACCTCTTACACACTGTAGGATTTAAGGGGGTCTCTGCCTAGAAAGTTTTTATAAGAAAGTTAAGGCATGACACTTTTTGTAAGTTTTAGTTACCTTATAGTGCAATATTGGTTTCAGAAGTAGAATTCAGTGATTCGTCAGTTACATACACCACCCCATACTCACCACAAGTGCCCTCCTTAGTACCCATCACCCTTCTAGACCGTGGCCCACCTACATCCCTCCATCAACACTCAGTTTTTTTCTCTGTCATTGAGAGTCTTTTGTGGTTTATTTGACTTTCTTCTCTGCGCCCCCCCCCCACTTCCCATATGTTCATCTGTTCTGTTACTTAAATTCTAGATATGAGTGAAATCATGTATTTGTCTTTCTCTGACTGACTTCCACTTAGCATGATACATTTTGGGTCCAACCATGTCATTGCAAGTGGCAAGATTTCATTCTTCTTGATGGCTGAGTAATATTCTATTATGTATGTATAGACCACACCTTCTTTATCTGTTTATCAGTCTACGGACATTTGGGTTTTCTCCATAGTTTGGCTGTTGTTGATAATGCTGCTATGAACATTGGGGTGCAGGTACCCCTTCGAATCTGTATTTTTGTATCCTTTTGATAAATACCTAATAATGCAACTGCTGGATCATAGAGTAGTTCTATTTTTAGGTTTCTGAGGAACCTCCACACTTTATTCCACAGTGGCTGCACCAGTTTGCATTTCCACCAGCAGCGCAAGAGCCTTTCTCTTTCTATGCGTCTGTGCCAAACCTGTTGCCTGAGTTGTTAATGTCAGCCATTCTCACAGGTGTGTGGTGGTGTCTCAGTGTGGTTTTGATTTGTGTCTCCCTGATGATGAGTGATGTGGAGCATCTTGTCATGTGTCTGTTGGCCATCTGGGTGTCCTCTTTGGAATTGTATCATTGATATCTTTTGCCCATTTCTTAACTGGGTTGTATGTTTTTTTGGGTGCTGAGTTTAAGTTCTTTATAGATTTTGAATGCCAGCCCTTTATCAGACATGTAATTTGCAGATATCTCCTCCCATTCCATAGGGATTTAGTTTTAGTTTTAGTTGATCAATTTCTTTTTTTTTTTTTTTAATAGTTTATTGTCAAATTAGTTTCCACATAACACTCAGTGCTCATCCCCACAAGTGTCCTCCATGCCCATNCCAGTTGATCAATTTCTTTGCTGTGCAGAAGATTTTTATCCTGATGAAGTCCCAGTCATTCACGTTTGTCTTTGTTTCCCTTGCCTTTGGTGATGTGTCTAGGAGGTCATTGCTCTGGCTGAGGTCAAAGAACTTGCTGCCTGTGTTCTCTAGGAGTTTGATGGTTTCCTGCCTCACAATGAGGTCTTTAATCCATTTTGAATTTATTTTTGTGTATGATGTAAGAATTTGGTCCAGTTTCATTCTTAGGCACGTCACCACATTAATAACAGAAAGGATAAGAACCATATGATCCTGTCAGTAGATGCAGAAAAAGCATTTGACAAAATACAGCATCCATTCTTGGTAAAAACCCTCAACAAAGTAGGGATAATTAGAACATACTTCACCATCATAAAGGCGGTAGATGAAAGACCTACAGCTAATATCATCCTCAATGGGGAAGAAGTGAGATCCTTCCCCTGCAGTAAGCAGCAAGACAAGGATGCCCACTCTCACTGTTACTTTTTTTTTTTTTATTTAATGTGGTTTTTTTTTCAATTTATTTCTAGGAGAGAGAGAGAGAGAGACAGCGTGAGCAGGGGAGGGTCAGAGAGAGAGGGAGTCACAGACTGAAACAGGCTCCAGGCTCTGAGCTGGCAGTCAGCACAGAGCCCGATGCGGGGCTCGAACCCATGAACTACGAGATCATGACCTAAGCGAAAGTCGGACGCTTAACCGACTAAGCCACCCAGGCGCTCCTCACTGTTACTATTTAATATCATACCGGAAGTCTTAGCCTCAGCAGCTAGGCGACAAAAAGAAATAAAGGGCATACAAATCAAGGAAGAAGTCAAACTTTCAGATATCTGCAGATAACATGATACTCTATGTAGCAAAACTGAAAGACTCCACAAAAAGTAGCTACAACTAATACATGAATTCAGAAAAGTCACAGGCTATAAAATCAGTGTGCAGAGCTCTGTTGCATTTCTATACACTAATAATGAAAGAGCAGAAAAAGAACTCAAGGATTTGATCCCATGTACAATTGTACCAAAAACAATAAGATACCCAGGAATAGGAGTGCTTGGGTGGCTCAGTTGATGGAGTGTCCAACTTTGACTCAGGTCATGATTTCACAGTTTGTGAGTTCAAGACCCACATGAGGCTTACTGCTGTTAGTACAGAACCCACTTTGGATCCTCTGTCCCCTCCTCTCTTTACCCCTCCTCTCTTTATCCCCCACTTGCACTCTTTCTTGAATATAAATAAGCATTAAAAAAAGATACCTAGGAATAAACCTAACTAAAGAGGTAAAAGATCTGTATTCTGAAAACTATAGAAGACTTATGGAAGATATTGAAGAGGACACGAAGAAATGGGAAATCATTCCATGTTCATGGATTGGAAAAACATTGTTAAAATGTCTCTTCTGCCCAAAGTAATCTACACATTTAATGCAATCCCCATCAAAATACCACCAGCATTCTTTGCAGAGCTAGCTGAAACAATCGTAAAATTTGTATGGAACCACAAAGACCCTGGATTGCGAAAGCAGTCCTGACAAAGAAAAACAAAACTAGAGGCATCATGATCCCAGATTTCAAGCTATGTTACAAAGCTGTAGTCATTAAGACAGTGTGGTTCTGGCACAAAAACAGACACATAGATCAGTGGGACAGAATAGAAAACCCCAAAAGGGATCTACAACTTTATGGTCAACTCATCTTTGACAAAGCAGGAAAGAGTATCCAATGGAAAAAAGACGGTCTTTCCAACAAGTGTTGCTGGAAAAACAAGACATGACACTTTGGATCAAGATGGTGGCTAATAATTTTGCACCTACTTTATTGCCTATTGTAAGTCTCTTGAAATGACCTCAAAGATGTGTGAAGAACAAGAACTCAATGATAACCCCAGGAAAGAAGAAAAAGTTGTACAGCAAACTAGAAATTCTAGTGAATTACTAAAATAAAAAGTAGGTAGTTTGTAAAGACTATAGGAAACTGTAGCCTGCAAAAATTATTCAAGAGAAATTCTGTGATGGAAGCCCTTGTGTGGAATTCCTAAGTCTAGAATTAGCAGATAAATAGAGGGTGGAAGGAGAGTGCGATGTGGGCCTATGTGAGCTGAGACGTATATGACAGTAGTATTTTTTCCTAGGTAGCAGTCAGTGGAACACTGAGGCCAGAGAATCAGGCTTCTGCTCCAGGAAGCCAGCGACCACTAGGAAAGAGGGGATAGGGAGCCCAAATCTGGAAGATAAACTATCAGCATACTCCCCAGACCACAGTCCTCTCCTATATAAAATTAGATACAATGGATAATTTTAATATAAAACCCAAAAGTTCTAAAATAAACCATAGAAAACATAAATAGACAATATCTATAGAAAAAGTTGAAAAAGTAACCAGCTGTCTATGACATAGAAAGACATCAGGCCGAGATATTTTTCCATATAAATTCTAACAACCATTCAAGAGAACATGTATTTCCTATTAATATAAACTGTCTAGAGCATAGAAAGAACTAGAAAGCTTTCTAAAAGGTTAGTATGTTATGGATACCAAAGTATCAAAAATAATCCTTAGAAGGAAAATTATATACTAGTTTCATGAACCAAATGCTAAAATCCTAAATAAAATAGTAATTAGTGGAATCTATTAGCTTTTTTATTTTTTTTAGGTTAATACATCACAGCCGACTGTGATTTTTTTCCCCTAGGGATGAAGGAACAGTTTAAACTTCAGTCATTTCAGATTAAAAATTCAATCATTAACAGATTATAGAATTGTCTCAATATGTTGTGAATGTCCAACATAGAATACTAATAAAGAAATATTTTTAGCATAGTAGGACTGTATGGAACATTTCTTAATGAGTATTATCAACCTGCATGATACCTGGTGTTAAAATATCCTATTGAAATGAGGAAGTGGATAAGAGAATCATATAATATTAAGCATTAAATTGGAATACCCAGCCAAAGCAATAAGAAAAGAAAAGGCAAGGGGCACCTGGGTGGCTTAGTTGGTTAAGCGTGCCCAACTGTAGCTCAAGTCATGATGTCATAGTTCATTAGTTCAAGCCCCACGTCAGACTCTCTGCTGTCAGCACAGAGCCTGCCTCAGATCCTCTGCCTCCTCTCTCTCTGCCCCTCTCCTGATCTCTCTCTCAAAAAATAAAATAAACATTAAAAAAGAATAAGTAAAGACTGTAAAGAAAGAGACAGAACTATAATTATTTGAGGAAATGATGATCAATCTAAAAATTTAAGAAAACTTCCCAACTATCAGAAATGAAAGGTGAAGTCAGCAAGGTGGATATAAATTGAAATATATTCGGCACAGTTAATCTAATAGATTTATATTGGATTGTATGCTTTCCAAATAGAAAATATGTTTTCTCTAAAGAAGCAAATTATGGAAAGTTCCAAAAAATTACCATAGAGAAAAAAGTTCATTCATAGAGAAAAGTCAGTAAGTTTTCCATATTAGAGATATATCCCTCATTTCTTATTACAATGCAATTAAAATTCGGCATGTGTAACAAAAGTAGAAATTAAATAGATGTAGCCATTTGTAAATTGA
This sequence comes from Crocuta crocuta, assembly GCF_008692635.1. Taxonomy (NCBI): domain Eukaryota; kingdom Metazoa; phylum Chordata; class Mammalia; order Carnivora; family Hyaenidae; genus Crocuta; species Crocuta crocuta. The sequence continues at coordinate 8,986,932 of NW_027531904.1, forward strand.
TGTAAATTGATAGGTTATTTGGAAAATAATGAAAATGAAAAGAAAGCCTCACATTAGAACATAAAATAAGAATAACAAAGTGGAATAACATAGACATAATAAAATAGTCCTTGGTCACTGTGATTTTTCTTAGTTTATAATCATGTATGTTTATCCTGTCGGGAAGCTTATAAGATTAGTTCTCAATCTGTGTATTGCCAAAATGTTGCCTGGATGTGTTATTGTGAGTGTTTCTTTTCAGTGATTTTGCCTGAAATGAACCTCTTCAGTCTCTGGGTGGAGATCTGACTTCAGCTCAGAAGATGTTCTTCCTGTTACCATCAGAAGCACTGGTTATTTGTTATGACATTGTTCTTTGATTGCCGCCAAGTATTATTTCCTGTTTTGTTTTAATTTGCTGATCCTTTCCATTAGCATTCTGAAAGGAGCCTTAATGTCTGCCTGTTGCTTATGTGATTCAGATTTATAGATTCTATTTTCTGCTCGTTAACACTTATGTTCGTCTTTAATTCTCCTAGCATAGTACAAGTGTCCTTATATTTTAGCTTCATCTATATCCACTCCCTTTGTTAAAAGTTCATTACTTCATCATTCCCTTTTTATTTCTTCTACTATTGCGTCCAGTTGCCCTGAATTAATTAATTAATTAAGTTTAAATTCGTGTTAGTTAACGTATAGTGTAGTATTGGTTTCAGGAGTAGAATTTAGTGATTCATCATTTACGTATAAGACCTGGTGCTCATCCAAACACGTGCCCTCCTTAATGCCCATCACCTGTCTATCGCATTCCCCCACCTCCCTCCCTCTGTCAACTTTTAGTTTATTCCCTATGTTTAAGAGTCTCTTATGCTTTGCCTCCCTCTCTGTTTTCATCTTAGTTTCTTTTTCCTTCCCTTCCCCTATGTTCATGTTTTGTTTCTTAAATTCCCTGTATGAGTGAAATCATATGATATTTGTCTTTCTCTGACTTATTTCACTTAGCGTGATACATTCTAATGCTATCTATGTCATTGCAAATGGCAAGATTTCATTCTTTTTGATCGTCGAGTACTATTCCATTGTATGTATACCACATCTTTATCAATTCATCAGTTGAAGGACATTTAAGCTCTCTCCAAAGATTGCTGTTATTGAAAATAGAGCTACCCTATGACCTAGCAGTTGCACTATTAGGCATTTATCCAGAGGATACAAAAATGCTGATTTGAAGAGGCACATTCACCCAAATGTTTATAGCAGCATTTGCCTTGAATTTAAATGAAAAAAAAAAAAAAAAACCAAACCCAGGAATCTAACGTTACTTCTTTTGATTTTAACAAATATTTAAAAAATATGCTTTCCCTTGCCTTTTGAGTGGTATACTCTTTTGGTTTCCCTGCACAAGCGTCTGTGGGTTTGACATTTATGAAACTTAATTTCTCTGTCTGCCATTGGGGGAGGGTGGGGAAACTACTAAAAGGAAAATGTGAGTTACTAGAGTCTAACATTGTGCCTTAAAAGTCAATAGACAGTGTTATAACAGTTGTATGAAGAGGTTGAATGAGAATATTAAAAGTACTGAATTTTAATCTAGTGTAATAGTTGATGTTTATAACAATAATAGATCTAACCAGAAAATGTTTCTTCAATCCAAGTAATACCCAAAGAGGCAAACTTTATTTATGTGGAAAGTTTATTTACATAGCACGCAGTTCTAATTGTCCTAGAAAAGCAGAGCCTTGCTATATAGGAAAGATTAAACCACATCCATGACTTAATATTTGCCAAGAACACCAAAAATATTTCTGTTCAAATTTCCATAGTTCAGATTCTGTGATTTTCTCCCTTTTCACCTTGTGTAAAGTAGAATCCTTTCCACTTCCATTGGACATGAGAGCAAGAATTCCTACATACTTCTCTCACAGACACTCAAGTAAACGTGACCTCTGAGTATTGATTTTGAATCCGTGGTTTGTCTGCAAGACTTCAGTGCTGGAGATTTCCCACATATGCCTTTCTAGAGAAGCCATTTGTAATGTCAAAAGGGCATGTTTGTTTATTACATAAAGTTATTTGCATTAATACATGAAATGGAAATCCGTAGAGTGGGACTTGGTTTATGCCATTGGGCAATATATGCTCTGAATAAGTGTAATTTTTATGGTAGCCTACTGTCACGGAAGGAGGTTGGACAGACCTCGGATGTGCCAGGTGCTTTACCACATGATTTTAGTATAGTATCTTTTTAAATCTTTACAATAACCCTGTATCATTTGAGTATTTTTTAGCTGCATGAACGTAATGCCATACCAATGACTACTTAAACAGGTAGGGCTGGCACCATCGCTCAGTGACGCTATCAGGGATCTAGTCTGGCTTTCTGTTCCCCGGACTCAGTGCGTTGTCTCTTCCTTTTGTTGCTGCAAGTTGGCCCTCACAGCGGCAGGTACCACACTGAGGTCCTGGGAGGAAAGAAGGAGAGAAGAGGAGTGGAACCACTTATGTCCCATTAATCAAAAAAGCAAGTTTTGCTCAGAACACCCAGAACAAATGTCTTCCAATGTATTGTTGACCGGAACTGGGTCGTGTAGACAGCCATCAAGGGAAGCTGGGAAGTGGGAACAAGATTGTCATGTTATGAATTATGATGCACCACCTGGGATTCTATTAGCAAAAAAGAAGAAAGGTGTGAATATTAAGGGTCAACTGTTTGGGTCTGACAGAAATCCTGTATTTGCTGTACACACGGAAAAGTCCAGATTGAGGTAGGATAAATGAGTGAAAATCACCTGCCTTTGGGTGATGGTATATGAACCGAGGACTCTTTCACTTTTAAACCCATGCTTCTGACTATTCTGTGGTAAGCCAGGGCCATTTTAGGAAGGACATTAGGTAATGTGCCTGATGTTTACAATGTTGGTCACATGAGGAAGCTAGCCTTGGGTGAAAACAGTAACATTTCAGGTTTGAAGTAGTTTTTCATTTTGTTCAAAGTGAAGGGAAATATGAAGTTTCCTTCCCTATCATTCTGATGGAATGATTAATTTCCAGTAATGTAAGGCAAAGATTTTTGTTGTAGATTTTCTTGGGGGTTAGGGAGAGTTGAATAAAAGGACTCTGGGACTGCCTTATAATTTATCTCAGTTTGGACACCAAGAAAATGTCCAAAGCTAACGGAAGGGACAGGTCAGATTGGGTTTCAAAGGACGCTGCCCAGACAGTGTGGTCCAGGTGTAATTTGGACACTCCAGCACATAAGGAAGTGTTGGGCAGCCTTCTTGCCGCAAGCCTCTGGAGTCTCCGTCAGCTGAGAGCCGGTTCTACCCACGCCCCCATGCCCGAGGTTGCCTGCTTCCTTGACCCCTCCCATTGCGTCCTTTCCTGTTTGACTTGCCTCTGCTGTTCACCTTTCACTTCCTCTCTCCTCACTTGGAAAGAGCGTAGAAACCACATTTCATTACTTGGCCCCTCAGGGTGGTAGTAGTGCCCCTGCTTTGGACTGTGTCTGCCCTGGCAGGAGAAGTGGTTTCAGGACATTTTTCCATCCCCCTCTGGTGAGATTTCCTGTCCCAGCCAGATCTGTCCACACGTGGAAGACACGGGCCGGATGCGGCGCCTCTGGCCAGCTGGGAGCAGTGATGGGGGTGCATCTTGCTGGAAGATGGGATCCAACACCAGCTTTTGAGTCTTCCCGAGAGGCTGAGATTTCATGTTCCTCTTCGGACTGTGCTCACATGTCACGTCATTCAAGCCATGGCTCCAACCGCTCGCAGCAGGTTTTTGTTGATTTTTGGTCTACTTCTGTGATCCAGAGTTACTGTGATCCAGTTTTGCTTAAGTGAAGACAAACCCGTGTCTTCCAAACATCTATTGTTTCCCATAAGAAGAAAACAGAAAGAATAGTTTTGCTTGGCCATTCAGGGGTGGAGAGGTGGCTCCCACTTCAGCGTGTGGATTGTTCTAGATGGAGGAGGGCAGCCTGTGGTGGCAGAGGCAGACTCACTGGCACCAGAGAGGCAGGCTTGTGCCAGATGTCGGCTCAGTGTCCTCTGGAGTCATTTGTGCCTGGAAGAAAGACCTCGTACAACATTCTTTCTGTGTTGTTCCCCTTAAAACATTTCTACTGCTTCCCTTCCTCTCCTTACCTACTCTGCCATGACTAAGAATACAGGTATGAAATGCGTTCTCTGCAGTGCCTGCTATAAAGAACCAGTCAGCTGAGTGTCCGACTTCGGCTCAGGTCGTGATCTCACGGTTCGTGGGTTTATTTTAGACATTAAAATAAAATAAAATAAAATAAAATAAAACAGAACCAGTGGGGATAGCAGTACTTGGCTCTCAGGCAGCTGTAGTCGGGGGAGAAGAATGGCCCTGGCGTTGAGATGGGTTGTGCCTTCAAGATTTGTTACGTCTTCACAATCATCACCATTGTAACCATGCGCCGATCGCTCACAGTGTACATGGCCTGGTGCTCGTTCTTGTGGATACACACAGGTGTGAAGCACAGAGGATGCTTTTGACACCACGTACGTATGGTGTGCTCAGCGGTACGCGGTGGTTCATATGAATGTGAAGTAAGTGACAGGGTCCGTGTGTGCTACAGAACCCGTGGAGAGGGCCGGCCTGGGGCCTTGAACGAGAACGGAGGCAGGCATGTTACGGTAGGGAGTGTCGTCTGACCGGTTGTCCGGGGAGCAGGCTCTGAGGCGAGCCCAGCGAGCAAGGTGTTTGGGACTGAGAGCCAGGGAGGAGGGGATGGATGGGGGGGGGGGGGGGGGG
>NW_027531904.1:8991706-9005692 GCF_008692635.1 Crocuta crocuta
CCCGGGGGGGGTGGAGGGATGGGGGTGGGGGGCGGAGGACAGGGGAGACAGGCAGGAGGAGACGTGGAGCTGTAACCAGGCCCAAATGCAGCGTCAGCCCACCCCGCAAGGAGCTGCAGCAAGGGAAGCCTTTAGAGTTGTCGCACATGCACGGAGATGGCCGGGCCCTTGGACCTGCCCTTGGATTCGTCGCTGGGTGCAGGCGGCCCCTGGACATGCCTCTAGAGAGACACCCGTCTGCGGCATCTCTCTTCCGAAAAGGTGGTTGGCGCTTGGATAACCTGCTCCTGCAGTTGAGGCAACAAACTTCACCGACGGGCATCCTGGGCACCCACCTGCGTGTCCCCACAGGCAGAAAGACACAAGTGAAAGTAGGCATACCTGGGTGATGCTCACTGAAGGGCAGTGGCTGTCACTGCAGTGGGAACAGAGCAGGGGTCACGCCGGATATGTCGGCAGGAGGCAGGGGGTGGAGCGGTTTGCCGGCCGAGCCAGAGACTTCCGGGTTGATCCTGTAGGTGTTAGGAATGTGCTACAGAGTTTGAGCAGCGGGTGGGTGTGACACGTGGGAAACTTTTAAAGAGGGCACATCCGGCTTAGACATGTAGGGTAGATAGTCATGGCAAAAGGTGAAAGGCAGGAAAGGCTGTAGGCTAGCCGTTCTCGAAAGCGGGGATTGGGTTGGGGAAGAGACCAGGCGGAAATCAGAGTCCTTATCCAAGCCCACTGGCTCCCAGTTCACTGCGTAGCTTTTCTCCAGGCCTCTGTTTTACCACCTGTAAAAGGGATAAGACTGGGAGTGCATTTGCAGCTCTAACTTGTGATTCTACATTAAAATTATCTATCAGTTTGCGTGCCGTAATAGTTTCTGAGAAAGATGTCTCAGGCTAGTCTAGTGTAAAGCCAGACGTCTGGAAGCTTTGGTTTGGATACTAAATGTTAATTGATTCCTTCACACTTAAGGCCTTCCAGATCCCTCTATTTCTTTTTAAATGTGTATTTAAGTTTGAGGGGGATGAGGGAGAAGAGAGAGGGAAAGAGAGAATCCCAAGCAGGCTCCACAGTGTCAGCCTAGAGCCTAATACAGGGCTCAAACTCATAACCCATGAGATCACGCATGACCTGAGCTGAAATCAAGACTTGGATACTTAACCAACTGAGCCACCCAAATGCCCCTGAACTCCCGCTGTTTCAACACACATTTTGAAGCCAGTGGATTACAGATTCAAGCAGAACCAAATCATGTATCTGCTCTTACAAGCCTGAGAGTTTTGTGTCTTAATCAATTATAACATACCCGGCAACTTAACCCAACTCCACAGAAGACAGAATTAGCTTTCCTGGTTGCACAGAGATTGAATGTCTGCACCTGAGCTTCTGCTTAAATAGCAATGAAAAGAGAATCATGATGGCAATAAAAAAAAACCCCAGCCAGTTTGAGCCCATACTTGTCGAGGACTTAAGTAAGATCTGTTTCTTTCTCCCTTGTATGTTCTGTGGCATAGTTTGGTGTGATGACCAGAATCAAAAGCTAATTTAGGGAGTAACAAACACAAGACAATAAACAAAGTTAGACTCACAGATCAGGACTCTGGTCCCCTTTGCTTTCAAAATGGTCCATAGAGAAAATTTTCCATATTGGAGAGATTTCAGCTTCTTGGTTCATTATCTCAAAACATGAATTTTTATGCATATATATTAATTATTGAAAGTATTATTAACGCTGCATGTGTTTTTCCATTAACTAAATTACTAATTCATGTATTCATTTAGTAAATATTTTTATTAAGAGCCTCTTGTATATCCAGTAGAATGTCAGGGCTGGAGATACACTAGCAGATAAAACTGGATCAAATAAATACCAGATTTTATGGAGCTTGCAATCTAGTGGATGAGACAGACATTAACCAGATAATCACATGGTTTTCTGTATACAGTGAACTCCCCCCTGTCTACAGGGGATACATTCTGAGACTCAGTGGACACCTGAAACCATGGATAGGGATATATACCAAGCCCCATTTATACTGTGTTCTTCCTATACACCCATACCTATGATGAATTCTAATGTATAAGTTAGGCACAGTAAGAAATTAACTAATAAAATAGAACAATTATAACAATATACTGTCATAAAAGGTCTGTGAATGCAGTCTCCCTCTCAGACTACCTTATTCTGTACTCACCCTTCTGATGTGCATGTGAGATGATACAGTGCCCACGTGAGGAGACGTGAGTGACGTAGCACAGTGACATAGCGTTAGGCTACCGCTGACCTTCTGACGATGCATCAGGAGGATCGCCTACTTCAAGAGCGCGGTTGAGCAGGGTCACCGAAACCTTGGGAAGTGAAGCTGCAGAGAAGAGGGGAGACTAATCCCCGGCTGAGGTCCCGGAGGATTCCTCTGAGGACGTGAAATGGAGCTGAGCCCTGGGGATGAAAGCTTGGTGGACTCGGGTGACCAGGTGAGGTGGGATTGGAGCTTGGAGTAACTGGTGGATATTTATTTCAAGATCATTAAGGCTTTTGGCATTTTATTTTATCATGGGAAAAAGAAAAAACCCCACTATGCTGACTTAACCAAGTGTTGGAGGTCATCCAGTAGTTTAGAAGCAGAGCCAAGTTTACAGTGGACTTGAAGTCAAGTCTCTAACGACAGGGAGGCCGCCGTGGTTCTGCTTGGAGCCTTGTTGGCTGCTGCGGGTTAACAGTATCTGGAAGCTCCGGCCTGGGTAAAATCAGGCACCGGCGGGGTCACACCAGACATGAACCTGTGGGAATTTGTGATTTCTCCCGAGTAGCTGTTTCTCCGACACACTTGGGTCCTTTCTCAGAAGATGAGGAGCCCCGGCGGGAAGATCACTGGTATGAACAGATAACTCCCCGTGGGGTCCTTCTTCTTGGAGGCAGCATCCTAAGTAATGCAGAGGAGAAATTGCAGAGGTGGTATTGTCTCTCCGGCATTAATTTCAGTCTTGAATCACAACCTGCCCCTCCTTCGTCACCTAACCCTAGGTGTAAGGAGTGTGCCTCTAGGGTCCGGGTGGGAAGTGAGAATCGATCCACCCAACCAGAGCCTGTCCTACAGCATTTTGGGGCAAACACCAGCTCAGAACAGATTGCTCCTTGTACAATGAATGAAAACCAACAGCAGTAACGTGAGAAATGGGAAAAGAAATATTTATGTTTCGTAACATAAAACTGTATCCTAAAAGAGGTAAAAGGGAATGTTTAGAAGGTAATTTATTGCAGGAAACAAATACGGCTTAAATTACATTTGCTTTGGCGATCGATGAAACTGAAGAAAATATCAAGTATATGAAAATAACAAAGAGATGAAAAAGGCTTAAAAGTTCAGGCAAGTATGTGAACAAATACAAAATAGCAGGATTTCGATGGCGTGATGAGGGACAAAATTAGCATTGTAGAAAAAACTGAATCTGTGACACAGAATATACAGAAATTAAAGTGTTTTTTTTTGGTTTTGCTTACTCTCATTTCTCTTATTTTTTGCTTTATTCCTTTATCATGTTTATATTTTTGGGGTACAGCTCAATTTTTGGTACTTTTCTCTACAGACCATATTTTGCTTGAATTCATGGTCTCTGGTGATTTTGTAAGTCTTAAGTTCTGTTATTAAAAATCCCCACTGGATATTTTTAAGTTAATCGCATGCATGATTAAATCAAATGATTGGCTTAATAGTGTAAGGTTGTATCGTGTGTGTGTGTGTGCACGCGTGCACGCACATACAGACCTGTATGCTTTCTTCTCCAAGAAAATTTTTGGCTTTGCTTTCAAATTTGTGACCATACTTCCAACAGTGTGGCTGGTGTATTTCGGGTCCTATTTTGAGGTAGATAAGAATCTCACACAATACAGAGCTCTACAAGTTACCATATTCCTTTGATTACTCTCTCTGCAACCCTACTCGAATTTATACACGTGTCACCTCCCTTCCCCACAAATTACAGAGCCTCTTTGCTCAGATGGTCACTGTTAGGGTTTCATAAACTCCTCGTCACCCACCAAGATTCATCTCAAGTGACACCTTCTCAGGAAACACACCTGACTTCCCACGCCGAGAATAGTTGTCTTTTTCCTTTGAGCACTTAGTGCCTCCTTGAAATTATGTGTTTTCCTTTATCTTGTAACTAGATCAGTCTTCTTCAGGGCAGTGACTAAATTAGGCTTGGTGAAGTTTAAGTTTATTAAACCTGCGGAAACCTGGCTAACTCTCCAGAAGACTCAGTGGACCTGAACGTCAACCGTTGAGCAGTGACCTACACAAGGCCATTGTCATTTAACTGGGGAGACTCTCCTACCATTTTTAGTCAAGGATTTGCGGCTTTTGGCATGAGCTCGTCCAGTCTTGGGATGTGCAGACTAGTCCATGTTCTCTCTTTACGTGGGGTGACATGCCACCTAGGGGCGGCCCAGAGCATGCAGACTGCCAGCCAATCCCAGAAGGAGAGGCAGGAGATAAAAACAACATGCTGGCTTCTTTCATTCCTTACTTTTGTAGCTGTCAAATAATATTTCTTGTGGGAGTTTGTTTAAAGCCTGTGCCCCTAAAATGTGGTCTGGGTAATATTCTTGATGAGTTGTTGGCACAAAACCTCTGTTTTTCTATGTGAAATGGCTAACCATGGATGGAAGTAAATCACTGAGAAAAGTCAAAAAAGAATTTTTTAAAAACTTGGTATCATTAAACTTGAAAATCTATGCTGCTTTTTTCCTGGGAAAGAAAAGCCCACTGCGGATTGTCAAATATGAATGCTTTGAATATGGTTTGAGGTATGTTGAAATTAAGAGCTTCTTAAGGCTATTTTGTGGTTCTTAATGTAGGGCAAGAAAGTATATAAAGTAACCTATGCAAACCTACGTTAAAATAGTAAGAAGCATTATGCAGACGCAGGGTACGATTTTTCGCCATTGTGGCGAGCGTAGGTAAATCCCTTTGCATTGTTAAGACTATCTGAAGGTTGAGAATTTGAACGATGCTTTGTTGTTACAGTGTTCTCTAAAAGAATCCTTTAAGCAGTGTTAATCATGAGAGTAAAGAACCGTGGTTGTGTGGACATGCATCCTTTAGAATGGATTTCTCTCTCTCGCCACTGTTAGCACGTGGGGTCAGATAATTCTGTGCTGTGGGGGGCTGTCCTGGGCACCGTAGGAAGTTTAGCAGCATCCCTGGCCTCCCCCCAATGGCACCCCCATGTCCCAGCTGCAAAAACCAAAAATGTCTCCAGACAGGGCCATTTAAATGTTGACCCCGGGGGGACAGAACTGCCCAATTTGAGAAGCATCGTTCTAGAACATTTGTTGAAATGCCTGCGGCTGGAAGTTAATACTCTGGAGCATCTGACTGCAGACCTTTGTTCCAGCAGCATTGAGATGCCCTGAGGCGGTTTCCATAAATCCCGCTGGCAGGATTGCCAGCCCCCAATGCAGGCATCTCGCAGGCATTCCTCAGAGAGACCCTGACTTCCTTGGTTGGGTTTTGAAGCCACAGCGGGGTGACTTCTTTGGATGCAGGTTGGACTTACTCATTTATCAGAATAATTGACATCTTAAAAAAATGTTATGACTGTTCTTTAAAAAAATCCAGCTGTACAGAACAGTATAGAGAAAGCTACAAATCACCCCTATCCCACTTTCTAGAAATAACTAGTGTTTGCATGTGGTAAGTAGCATTTCTGGACATTTTCAAAACATATACAAAGAAGACTTTGCGTAGGATCAATAAATTGACATAAATCTATGAAAATGCTATCACAGGATGAATGCCATATCAAATTAGAAATATTTAATTTCTGTGGGTTTAATAGGTGATAAGGAGATTAAGGACTTGATAAACCTGGGATACATGCTTCACACAAGAATAAATCATTTCCTCAGAGATGTCTCTCCGAATGAGATGATGAAAAACACCAGGGTTTCGGAGTTACTGTGTTTAAAACCTTCATGGTTAAATTTCAGACAGTATTCACTTCCTTATGATTTTCCTCCATTCACCTCCCACCTTTGTTATATTTTTGCTAATTTAATATGGCACGTGTTCCATCTTACAACCTTACTGGCTTCTGTTGCTTATTCATGGCTCCATGTCGACCTGGATTAAAGACTCATCATCGTTTCCTTTTGTGCAACTTGTACAATCCTGTTCTTGAACAGTTTGAATCATCTCCAGGGTGGCTAGATTTCTTCATCCACTTTTTAAAGAAAGGTTCCATTTTCTGAATTTTTTGCTTTAACATTTGAAAATGCTACTGTGGCTTTTATTTCTATTTTATTCTATTTTCTATTTCATGTGGTAAAACACACATGACATAAAAGTCGCCATCATAGCCATTTGTAAGTGTGCCATGCAGGGGTGTTGAGTACACTCATACAACCTTCCCCACCTCCCATGTCCAGAGCTTTCTTCATCTTTTAAAACTAAAAGTCTATACCCATCAGACCACAGTTCCCCATTCCTTCCTTCCCCTAGACCCTGGCACCCACTCTTCTACTTTCTGTCTCAATGAATTATCTATTCTAGGTACTTCGTAAGTGGAATCATACACTGTTTTTGTCCTTTTTTTTGGGGGGGGGTCGTATTTCACTAAGTATAATGGTCTTCACAGTCCATCCATATTGTAGCATGTGCCAGAACTTCATTCATTTTTAAGGCTGAATAATATTCCATTGTTTGGATATATCACATTTTATTTATCTGACATTTATCCAGTCATCTGTCCATGGACATTTGGATTGTTTCTGTCTTCTGGCTATTTTGCATATTGCCGCAATGGACGTGGGAATACAGATATCTGTTTGAGTCCCTGCTGTCAGTTCTTTTGGATCTATACCCAGATATAGAATTGCTGGATCATACAGTAATTCTATTTAAGTTTTTGAGAAACCACCAGACTGTTTTCCACAGGAGCTGCACCATTTTACATTCCCACCAGCAAAGTACAAGGCTTCTCATTTTTACACAGCCTCTTCAAAACTTGTTTTTTTTATCTTGTTTTATTTTTTCTCGTTTTGTAAAAAAATTAACAGTCATCCTATGGGTCTGAGGTGGCACCTCGTTGTGGTTTTCCTTTGCGATTCCCTAATAATTAGTGATGTTGAGCATTGTTCCCTGTGCTTACTGGCCATCTGTATGCCCTCTTTGGAGAAATGTCTGTTCATGTCCTTTGCCCAATTCTTAATTGGGTGTTTTGGGGTTTTTTTGGTTGTTGAGTCGTGCTCATTATATTCTGGGTATCAATCCCTTATGTGATATATACGTTGTAAACATTTCCTCCCTTTCTATGGATTGCCTTTTTACTCTGTTAATAGTGTCCATTGATGTATAAAAATATTAAATTTTGATAAAGTACCTTTATTCTTGAGTAGGTCTTGGCTGAGTACAGTATATTCTTGGATGGTACTTTTTTTGTTTTGCTCTTTGTTTTTTGGTTTGTTTTGTTTTACAATTTTGTATGTATTCCTTCTCTTTCTTCCACCGTTAAATGTTCCTGTGGAAGGGCTCCCCGGGTGGCTCAGTCAGTTAAGCATCTGACTTCAGCTCAGGTCACGATCTCACGGTTCATGGGTTCAAGCCCTGCGCCGGGCTCTGTGATGGTAGCTCAGAGCCTGGGGCCTGCTTCAGATTCTGTGTCTCCCTCTCTCTCTGCACCTCCCCCACTTGCATTTTTGTCTCTCTCTCTCAAAAAAAAAAGCATTAAAAATCATTTTTTAAATGTTGCTATGGAGAAGACAGACTATTCCCCTTGCAATTGATTTGCTTTTGCTGTGTGAATATGTCACAGTTTCTCCCTATCTACCTTCTCCAAGGAGTGTTCCCCACCCCCTTTTCCAACTAGAAAAAAATCTAAAGAAAAAGAAAAATTCAGAGACTAGTATAACAGGCTCATGCACCTACCACCTAGAATTAATCCATACAAATGTTTTGTCATATTTGGGTCACAGTAATTTTTGTAATCAGTAGTTTACTTGTAGATAGTAGAAGAAGTTTCTTGGGTTGGGTTCTGAAAGGCAGAGCTGAGATGATGAGGATTCATGCCCAAGTGATTTATGGGGGATGTATTTCCAGTGGAGCCCAAGTGGAGGTGGGAAAAACAAGACCGGGAAGGGCAAAGGGAAGGAGCACAGCAAAGGCCGGATGTCAGATGGGGCCCCAGCCTCTGTCTTGTCCTGCACGGAGCCCTGGAGCACACACCCGTCTGCAGAGTTGGTCTTGTCTCCAGGCAACGGAGCTGGGCCTACCTCTAAATTCTGAAATGTACTAGTACACAGATATTTTCCTCCATCCCTTTATTTTAGTACACAGCCTACAAGAGATGCATTTTAGACCTGAGGACACTTGCGGATTTAAAGTGAGGGGATGGAGAATTATCTGTCATGCTGATGGACATCAAAAGAAAGCCCGAGTAGCCGTATTTATATCAGACAAACTAGATTTTAAAACAAAGACTGTAACAAGAGATGAAGAGGGACCTTGTATCATAATTAAGGGGTATATCCATCAAGAAGAGCTAACAATTGTAAATATTTATGCCCCCAACTTAGAACGCCCGAATATAATCAATTAATCACAAACATAAGCAAACTTACTGATAATACCATAATTGTAGGAGACTTTAATCCTACACTTACAGAAATTGACAGATCATCTAAGCAGAAAATCAACACGGAAACAGTGGCTCCGAGTGACACACTGGACAAGATGGACTTAACAGGTATATTCAGAACATTTCATCCTAAAGCAGCAGAGTACACAGTCTTCTCGAGTACATGTGAAACATTATCCAGAGTAGATCTGGAGTCACACATCAGCCCTCAACAGGTACAGAAAGATTGAGATCATACCTTGCATATCTTCAGATCACCATGCTATGAAACTTGAAATCAACCACAAGAAAAGATTTGGAAAGCCCTCAACACATAGAGGTTAAAGAAAATCCTACTAGAGGGGCGCCTGGGTGGCTTTNAAATCCTACTAGAGAATGAATGGATTAACCCGGAAATTAAAGAAGTTAAAAAAATACATGGAAGCAAATGAGAAAGAAAACACTATAGTCCAAGCCCTTGGGATGCAGCAAAGGCAGTCCTAAGAGGAAAATACACTGCAATCCAGGCCTGACTCAAGAAGCAAGAAAGGTCCCAAATATACAACCTAACCTTGCACCTAAAGGAGCTGGAAAAGATGAAGTGCCTTCAGACTCTGTAGTGATGCTCCAAATTTCATTCTCAGAATTGATGTTTAGTGACTTTTCTCTCTCTCAATTTTTCAGTAGTCTTGTCAAGGAGTTTTATCAGTTTTGTTAGTCTTTGTAACAAACAGTTTTCGAGTTTGTTGATCCTCTTTTCTCTGGTTTTGTTTTCTGTTTTGTAATTGCTGTTCTCATCTTTACTATTTTCCTTCTACTTTCCATGGGTTTCATGGAAACCCATGCTGCCATTTTCCTAAAGTCTTGAAATAATTTGAAATTGTTGATTTTTTCAACTTCTCCTTTGCAAATATCTGTATGTAGAACTACAAATTTCCTATGTTGTCTTCTAGGAGTTTCATCATTTCAGGTCTCACGTTTAGGCTTTTAATCCATTTTGAGTTTATTTTTGTGTTTTGTGTAAGAAAGTTTCATTCTTTTGCACATTGCCATCCAGTTTTCATGACACCATTTGTCAAGGCTACTGCCTTTTTCCTATTAGATATTCTTTCCTCCTGTGTCAGAGATTAATTGACCATACAGTTGTGGGTTCATTCCTGGCTCCCTCTTCTTTTCCATTAATCTGTGTCTGTTTTTGTGCTGGCACCATACTGTTCTGATTATTTTACCTTTGTAGTGTATCTCAAAATCTGGGATTGTGATACCTCCAGCTTTATTTTTCTTTCTTAACGTTGTTTTGGCTCTTGAGGGTCTTTTGTGGTTCCATATAAATTTTAGTATTATTTGCTCTAGTTCTGTGAAAAATGTTGTTAGATATGGTGCATACACAGACACACACAGGCACGCACGCGCGCACACACACACACGCACGCAATGGAATATTACTCAACTGTAAAAAGAATGAAATCTTATCATCTGCAACAACATGGATAGAGTTAGAGGGTATAATGCTAAGTGAAATAAGTCAGTCAGAGAAAGAAAAAGACCATGTAGTATCACTCATGTGTGGAATTTAAGAAACAAAACAAAGGAAAAAAAGAGGATCAAACCAAGAAACACTCTTAATTATAGAGAACAAACAGATGGTTACCAGAGTGGAGGTGGGTGGAGGAATGGGTGAAATAGGCAATGAGAAATGTATAGAATTGTTGAATCATTATATTGTGCACCTGAAGCTAATAAGACTATATGTTAATTATAGGTGAATTTTAAAAATGAAAAAATAAAAGACTCTCTTAATTTCCTAATGGGAATTTTTTAGTGTTGTTTTCATTGGTGTTTAGCTTATTTGATTTGTGGGCAGAGAAAATACTTTCAACCCTTTGAATTCTTAAGATTTGCTACATGGCTCAGCATACAATCAATTTCTGTAAACATTGCATAAATATAAAGCATGTATGTTCTGTAGTGGTTGGTTATAGCTTTCAATGTGTGTCTATTCATTACATTTTTACCTGAATCATGTCAATATCCTCTACTGTGGGATCAGTTCAGTAAATTAATAAGAGAGTTGTGTTAAAATCTCCCACCATGATTGTCAATTTTTCTATTTTGCTTTCTAGTCCTGTCAGTTTTTGCTTTGTGTATTTTGAGGTTATGTTATTAGGTACTTTTAGAATTTTTGTTCCATCCTAGAGAATTCAAACTTCAAACATCATAAAGCATCCCTGTTTGTCTCTTCCTTGTAAAGTCAACACTGTCTGCTTTGTGTAATTAGACCAAATTTATTGTGGTTAGTAGTCTTGTTGTGTCTCTTTTTTCAATCTCTTATTTTCAATCTTTGAGGTCTTTATATTTAAAGAATGTCTCTTTTTGAAAAAGAACATAAAAGGGGCACCTGGGTAGCTCAATTGGTTAAGCACCTGACTTCAGCTTAGGTCATGATCTTGCAGTTCATAAGTTTGAGCCCCGCGTCATGCTCTGTGCTGACAGCTCAGAGCCTGGATCTTGCTTTGGATTCTGTGTCTCCCTTTCTTTCTCTGCCCCTCTCATGATCACACTCTGTCTCACTCTCTCTCTCAAAAATAAATAAACATTAAAAAAATTTAAAAAGAGGGGCACCTGGGTGGCTTAGTCGGTTAGGCATCCGACTTTCGCTTAGGTCATGATCTCGAGGTTCATGGGTTCGAGCCCCGTGTCGGGCTCTGTGCTGACTGTCAGCTCAGAGCCTGGAGCCTATTTCAGAGTCTGTATCTCCCTCTCTCTCTGACCCTCCCCTGCTCATGCTGTCTCTCTCTCTGTCTCTCTCCTAGAAATAAATAAAAATATTTTTTAAAAATGTAAAAAGAATATAATTGAATTTTAAATTTCACCCTGAAAATCTTTATCTTTTAATTGGTACATTTTATTCTATTTGGATTTAAAGCAATTGTTGATATATTGGTATTTAAATCTTTCATTTTGCTATGTGCTTTTTAAATGTATTCATCTTAGCTATATTCCTCTCTCCATTTTGCTTTCTCTTAGATTGATTAAATATGTGTCCTTAATGTATGTTTTCCCAGCTATTAATTTGGAAGTTACCACTCTTTTCTGCTCTTTTAGTGGAAATGCTGGAGGTGAAAACATGTATCCTTGACTTAACCAAAATCAATTATTAATTTGTCTTTTTATCCTCTTCCTAGATGATGCAAGGATTTTAGGACATTGGCTGTTATCTACCACTCTGGCGACACATATGCCATTGTTGTCGTGTAGCTTATTTACATATAAATATTTTGAGCCCCATTAGCCATTATAATTGCTATTGTATGTAGTCACTCTTCATTTAGATTTACCCACATCTTTGCCATTCCTATTTTGATTCTTCATTTCTTCCTGGATTTCCAGGCTTCCTTTCACCCTACCATCATCTTTTACTGTTTCCTTTAAGACTGGTATGATATATTTTTGTCTCAAAATGGCTTTATTTCCTTCACAGAAGATATTTTTTCTTTTCTAGTTGCTCTCAGCGGGATGTCGATCCGTATTACCTCGCCCACTACGACTGTCTAGCAGACTTTTCCATCTGGCAGCTGTAGGTTTTCCTTGCTCGTCAGTTGTAGCTGACGTTGTGCTGGCCGTGCTTCATGATGGTGTCTTATTAAATCTTTCTTCTTTATATTTTAGAATTTGTTTTTAACAAAAAGCCGTCATCGTATTTGGACATTTTTAGTTATGTATCTTACTATTAGTTGGAAAGGAACTGGTTACGGTTCTTTTCCAACCTGTCTAGTAGCTATGAAAATGGCACTTATGGTGAGAACATTACCTAGATGTTTGCATCCACAATCTAGGATTGCACAGGCGTTGTTATGGAGAGGTGGCCCTGGGTGATTCCTGTGCTTCCTGGGGACCACAGTGTCCCATGTGTTAGTGCCAGCATAGTATATTCCAAAATAGTTATCTACACTCTGGGAATTTTTATTTGAGCTTTTAAAATACACTCTTATTTTATATCTGAAATACCCCGGAGATAAATCCCTTGGGTGCAAGGGGAGTTAAGGTTTAGACAACGAGCATCATGGAATAACTTCTTATATCCTGTTTCTGTGTGTACCTTGCTGAACTCACTGTCCAGTGAAGATGAAAAGTGCCCTTTGTTTTTATTTTAAAGTTATTTGCATCTGTGCTTCTTACTTGTGTTTCTTACTTGTTTCTTACCTTCTTCCATGTTGTTGTTCTGTAGCAAGATTGTAAAGAATCTGACCTCAGTTATAAATACACGTGCCTATTGATTACCTCCAAACCAACAGTCATTCATTACCAACACACTCCCAGTTCGGCCTCCAGGGACCAGGAAGATAGGGTGAATCCTTATGGTGGCTGTATGAGGTCTGTGCAAATTGGAAGGCACGGACCCCTTAAAAATCATGTGGCTGTATCTTGGCTATTGTAAATAATACTGTAATAAATATGGATGAATGGATAAAGATGATATGGCATATATATTACAATGGAATATTTTAAGTTTATTTATTTTGAGAGTGAGTGAGCATGAATAGGGAAGGGTCAGAGAGAGAGGGAATGAGAGAGAATCAGAAGCAGGCCTCATGCTGTCAGCATGGAGCCTGACATGGGCCTTGATCTCACAAACTGTGAGATCATGGCCTGAGCCAAAATCAAGAGTAGCACACTTAACCAACTGAGCCACTTAGGTGCCCATATATTACAATGGAATATTACTTAGGTATAAAAAAAAATGAAATCTTGCTGTTTGCAATGACATGGATGGAGCTAGTGAAGTAAGTTGGCCGCAGAAAGCAAATACATATGATTTCACTCATATGTGGACTTTAAGAAACAAAATAAACAAGCAAAGGGAAATGAAACAGAGAGCTAGAGACAAACCAAGATATAGACTCTTAAGTAAAGAGAACACACTGCTGGTCACCAGGCGGCAGGTGGGTGGGGGGTGGGTGAAGAGGTGATGGGGACTAAGGAGCCACTTGTGATGAGCAGAGAGTGATGATGGACGGGTTGAATCACTATGCTGTACACGAAACTAATATTACACTATATGTTGATTATACTTGAGAAAAAAATCACGTGGCCGTGCTTAGTTCAAATCATTGCCACGCTGGGATGTGGGTCCTATATTGGTTTCTTTTCCTGAGAAGTCAGAAGTATAGATTTGTACATACAATCTCCACATTTTTAAACGTTAGCCAGTAGTACTTTCTTTTAGTAAGATAATCGATTACAGTTAAATAAATCAGACATGCAGGCCAGATTCCTCCTGGGACCACGGGTTTGCTCCCTTTATCTTAGCCATTATCCGGGCATGGCTTATGTCCTGTGCACCGGGGCACTGAGAGCCTCACCTCAGCGGCGGGGTTT
>NW_027531904.1:9005850-9098861 GCF_008692635.1 Crocuta crocuta
GCCACTCCGTACAGAAGCCCGAGTCACCCTGGCACCTCCTTTCTCCCTGCGTCGGGGTAGCGGACGCGTCCTGTTGATTTTAGCTGCCGAAAACTTCGTGTCTAAGAAAGTTTATCTTAAAAGTTCTCATCCAAGAAAAATACATTTTGTAACTAGGTGTGGTGACAGACGTTAACCAGGCTCATCGTGGTGACCCTTTTGCAGTGTAGACAAATACTGAATCGATGTCTGTTATATACCTAAAGCCACTGTGATGTTCTGTGTCAACTGTATCTCAATACAAAAGTAAACAGACGACAAAACACACCTTCACGTCCGCACCTTCCTCTTCCAGACCCCGGTGGTCTCCAGCCCGGGTTCTTGTCTCTCGCTCGCCCTGGGCAGTGGCTCCTCCTCCCACAGTCCTCACCCACATCCCTGCCAGAGCCGTTTCCCCAAAACAACAATTTGCCAAAGTCTCTTCTCTGGTTAAAAATACTCCAGTGAGGGGCGCCTGGGTGGCTTAGTCAGTTAAGCGTCCGACTTTCGCTTGGGTCATGATCTCGCAGTTCGTGGGTTCGAGCCCCGCGTCGGGCTCTGTGCTGACTGCCAGCTCAGAGCCTGGAGCCTGTCCCTCCCCTGCTCAGGCTGCCTCTCTCTCTCTCTCTCTCTCTCTCCTAGAAAAAAAAAAAATACTGCAGTGAGTCGGGGCGCCCGGGAGGCTCAGTCGGTTAACCGTCCAACTCTTGGTTTTGGCTCAGGTCATGATCTCAGGGTTCGTGGGTTTCAGCCCTGCGTTGGGCTCTGTGCTGACGGTGTGGAGCCTGCTTGGGGTTCTCTCTCTCCCTCTCTCTGCTTGCACTCTTTCTCTCAAAATAAATAAGATAAACTTAAATATTCCAGTGAGTCAATAAATTACTGGGCTGAATGCTTCCCTCTGCGCTCCACACCCCCTCTCTGCTGCTCGCCACCACGTGCTGCACCCACGCAGGAGGCAGACCTGCCTGGGCTGCATCCATGGGCTCCCTCACCCTCTGGCTCCCGGTCAGATCTGACCACCGGTCCGGTGAGCCCTGGGGGGCCTGGAGGGAGGAAGGAGAGCAGTGTGTTTCTTTCCTCAGCTCTCACCTGGTAGGGTTGATGTGGGCTGTAATTCTTTTTTTTTTCTTTAATTTTTAATGTTTATTTATTTGAAAGAGGGAGGGGGAGACATAGAATCTGAAGCAGGCTCCAGGCTCCGAGCTATCAGCACAGAGCCTGATGCGAGGCTTGAACCTGTGAACCGTGAGATCCTGACCTGAGCCGAAGTTGGATGTTTAACCGTCTGAGCCGCCCTAATGCCCCTTGTGGGCTGTAGTTCTTAGCAAAGGCCTTAGCTCCTCTCAGGCAGCCTTTAGGCACAGCGTCTGCCCACCCTCACCCCACCCCTCACGCAAGGCCTAGGCTGATGGCATGAACCGTAGCATCACAGAGCCGGCCTGGTACCAGCCCCAGGGAGGAGGGGGTGCTGCATCTGCCCTGTGGATTCCTTGTGCCCTGTCCACACCTTAGTAAACAGTGTGTTTTTAGGATGCTCATCGAATGAGCCCCATCTGAGAGCGCCCTCGGTGTCCCCTGGGACCTGGTTCTCCCGGCTGACACAGGGCACTGTGCTGCTCTGCTCAGAAGGTCTGCCACACTCTCGCACGCCTGGGAACGTTCAGCGGGGGTTCCTTCATCTGGACCTGAGAAACCTTGGTTGCCCTGACTCCGGAAGTCTTCATAACATCTGTGGGACATTTTTCCTTTCCCAGAACAAGAGGTCCAAGCAACTTCCAAGTTAGGAGTTTGGGTCGAGGGTGTGGACGACGAGGTGGAAGGCACATGACCCGATGCAGGGGAGGGGCTCGATGAGGTGGGGAGCCCCAGGACTGGGGGCGGCCTCCGAGGAGCTGGGGCTGGCGGGAACAATCCAGGGGGCAAGGTGCTTCCTCAGAAGCTCTCCTGGTCTACACTGACTCCAGGCTCAGGTAGGAGGGCCCATCTGGCTCTCCGCTCACTGGTCTCCCGCAGAGGGAGCTGACACACGAGGAGGGTCTCCGTGCTGCTTAGGAGTTGGCCACGGGACGGGGGACTCGGCAGACGTGCTTGTGCTTGGGGAACGATGAGAATTATGGTGTGCCTGGATCTGGAATGTGGTGTGAGCCCGAGCTGTGGAAAGGGGGCTCGAGAAAGAGGTAGAGCGGGTCGCAGGAGCCAGGAGATACAGGACGTGTGTCCCGAGGGATCAGTGAAGGGTTTGAAGAAGGCGGTAAAATAATCAGGGCCACACTGTTGGAAAGGGTCACCCAAACCCCAGAGGTCATTGGCTATCAGGGTCACGAGTTGTGGTTACTCATGAGTCGCCCCCGATCATGGTTTCAGTCACTGGGGGTCAACCACAGCATCATCCCGAGGGAGACGAGCCTCCTTCTGACCCAACACCAGAAGGTCAATGACACGCCCATGTCATTCACCTCCTTTCCTCTCCTCAGGTAGGCATCCTGTCATCTCACATCATCGCAAGAAGAAAGGGGAGTGAGAACAAGAAGAGATTTTGAGAGAGACTGCACCAACATAACTTTTATTACAGTATATTGTTATAATCGTGCTGTTTCACTACGAGTAATTGTTATTCATCTCTTACTGTGCCTAACTTATAAATTAAATTTTATCGTAGGTGTGCACATAGAGGAATAACACTGTACATCTGGGGTTCAATACTATCTGTAGTTGGAGGGATCTACCGGGGTAGTGAAACATATCCCCCATGCATAAGGGGGAACTACTGTATACACTTTTCAGTCTAGGGCCCAAAGGGCTGGAAAGGGAGAGGGGAGATGCAGGTATGGAGTGTTCCTCAGTAGTGCCTTGCACACAGCTTTAGATGTGTCTGTGTTTAATATATTCTTGTTGAACTGAATTGTTGTGACTGTGTGACAGCTGAGTGACATTTTTACGTCATTTACCTAATTTATGTATCTTTAAGATTTTTGTTGTTAAAGATCCTAAGGTCACACTAACCTGAAAGAGTGTATTTACCGTTCACAAAATCTGGGTCATTTGAGATCTCCTTAAATAACCTTTGTGGTAACATTGGAATGAACATTTATTTGATGTCTGGGAAGTAATATCCCAGTGGAACTTATTTTATTTTGGGTTGTTTTTAATATGGAGCTGTTAATATAGCGTTTCCAATAAGTGACCTTATATGTGAAATCTGTGTTTAATTACTAACATTTTTGCAAGACTGGTAGAACTGTACTGTTCATTATAAATCACAGATTTAAGGACTTGTCAGGAAAATATTTTATGATTTGATTTATGCCTGGGGATCCAAGAAAGGCAAGGAGTCCTCGAGTCTTTATGAGATTGTGAACACACTTATTCCTACAATATTCTTGGCTTTTACCAGGCCTATTATATAATGAGTAAACAATATCTCTTTGGATTTTTCATCCAAAAATATTCCCCAGCTAGAGCTTCACTTAGGAAAATAGGATTTCCTAAGAGATCTTTAAGCTGATGGTTATACCCAAACAACAGAAAGTGCATTTTGCTTTTCTAGATGTGTTTCTATATGTTTCCTTTTAGTGGCCTTTTCTCCTCCTTAAAAAAAAGAACTTCTCTTGGGTGTTTTATTGCATAAACTGTGCATGTTTGCTGTATAAAATTGGGGAATATAGATGAGCAGAAGGAAGAAATCGAAAAGCCTTGTAATCCCATCACAATTCCAAAACAGAGATGAAGTTAAGGCCACACTTGCAGTCGCTTCACAGGAGAGCGGTGGGTGGGGGTGTGTGAAGCAGCAGAATTGGTGCATCCTTGGGAAGCGCGTGGCCCTAACGAGGCTCTCCCAACGCGGTAGCAGTTCTCGCTCTGGGCCCCTGTGTCTGTCACTGTCGAGACCCGACAGCCGATTCTGCGTCACTGCGCCCCTCCAGGGTCTGTCACCTGCTGCTGGCTGCCCTGCGGCCCGTCCAGGCTGGTCCTCCAGGACACCACGTCTGGAACGTCGGCAGCCCTGGGTCTCTGTTCCTGTGCGAGGAATTAACAAATGTGTCTGGGTCATGAGCATCGGTCAGGCATATGTGTCCCTCGTGAAATAACCTAGATACCATCAAATTCTTATGAGAAACAGAAGCATAGTTCTGCTCGCAACATAGAGGAAAAAGGTGAGTGTCCACTGAGATAGCAGGGGTGCGCCGCGGCCAGGCGGGTCACAGCGGCAGGTGCACACGCTGCAAGTGACCATAGTTTGGCCGCTGGACTCGCCGGGTTCCTGGCGTAGTGGGGCATCCGTGAAGAACGTGCAGGCTTGTTGGAGATCAGACAGAAAAAGGGTGGAGATCACCCCTCCCACAGCTGACGTGTGGTTCTCAAGGCCACAGTTGCTAACCTGTCAGAGGGGGCTGGTCGTGCCCTCCGGAAGGGTTTGTGAGAAGGTTACACGGACTGAAGGGAAAACGCAGACGAGCAGTGCTCCGTCCGTACGTCGGTAGCAGCTGCTTTAGGCGGGAGCCGATCTTCAGATTCCTCCATGTCACTCTTCAGAGACCCGCCTGAGACAGGGCTGCCGAGTGACGGAACTGGCGGACTCGGCCAGGGGCTGGAGGGGGGGTGTTCAGATAACAGCATGTAGAGTGCTCACAATGCGCTATGGAGATGATTAGGTAAGACAGCCTATGGAGATGGGGGAGAGGGAGCTGGGAACAGTGGGCCCAGGTGACAAACAGAGAGGTTGTCTCTTCGGGGTCACCATCAGGCCAGACGTGGAGCTGCTCTCCATCAGCCGGGTTTTATTGTCACTGCATTTCCGAGCTGGCCAAATACCCCTGCTCTCGGGAGGCTCACCACCACACACAGCCCAAGAGCATGGGCCCCACCTGCCTCCTCTGGGTCCCCTGATGGCGGGTCCCCTCCCTCCCCTTTACTGATTCTGCCTCCTAACATTCGATCA
Source organism: Crocuta crocuta (assembly GCF_008692635.1). Taxonomy (NCBI): domain Eukaryota; kingdom Metazoa; phylum Chordata; class Mammalia; order Carnivora; family Hyaenidae; genus Crocuta; species Crocuta crocuta. The sequence goes on from NW_027531904.1 coordinate 9,010,808, forward strand.
TGGCGATTGGTACCATCACTGTACCTTATTTTCACTGTAACATTAAACCATGTTCGCAGATTCTGAGTCTGATTAGTTTGGCCGCTCACTTGGCATTATGGTCCGCTTGCTAATTTTACAAAAAGCAGAGGCATGCATTAATGGAATCCTGTAAGATTAGGGAGCTATGTCCGGCACGTTTATCAGGGGCGCGGGTGGGATACGGAAGCTGCAAAGCTGAGCAAAGTGGCTCAGAGATGGGTGACAGGATCAGGATTCAAACAGATCCCAAAAGGCCAGTATTCTGGGCCAAAACCAACAAGCGGAAGTTCAGTAGTGATTAATGTTAAGGCGCGCAGGAGTAAAAACGGGGCAGAGCAGGCTCTCCTGTCGCTGCTTTGAAAAAGATGTTCTTTTGCCAGATAAGATCTTACGCTTATTGAGACGTTCACTTATTACGTTTATTGAGATGATGTGTGATTTGGTATATATGTGTTACTTTATTTAAATCCTGCTGGGGTGAAGAGTATCACCTCTGTTTTATAGACGAGTTTTAGAAGGGTTAAGGTACGGGTCCAAGGTTGCACAGCTTTTAACCCTTATGTGATATAGCTTCTGTGATGAGGCCCAAGAAGTGGTGACTGAAGAAGGAAGGAAGGAGGGAGGGAAGGAAGGAAGGCAGAGGGGAGAGAAGGAAGGAAGGAACTCAGATTTTATTGGAAGAAAGCAGGAGCGTGGAGCTGTGCTTGGTCTGCGTTATTCTCTGATACAGTGTTGTATTCTGGACGCTACACTTTTTTTTAATGTTTATTTATTTCTGAGAAAGAGAGACAGCATGAGCAGGGGAGGGGCAGAGAGAGAGGGAGACACAGAATCTGAAGCAGCTCCAGGCTCCGAGCTGTCAGCACAGAGCCCGACGCGGGGCTCGAACCCACGAACCGTGAGATCATGACCTGAGCTGAAGTCGGACGCTTAACCGACTGAGCCCCCCAGGCGCCCCCGGACACTACATTTTAAGATTGAAAATGTACAAACTTAAGTGTGTGCAGAGAAAATATTGGTGGAAGAGCTGGGGTGGTTGAAGGCACCAGATGGTTTGAGAAAGCTTGGGAAGGGCTGCGGTGCAGAGGTGGGTGGGGACGTGCTGTCCCCTGCTGTGGGGGGACATGCGGTCGAGGAAGAAGCTTCAGTGTTGCTGTGAAGACAAATACACAGACGTAAATGTTCAGAAAGGACCCGTTGGACCCTGGTGGCTTTTATCCTGCCACGACAGGGCTTTTTCCCCCGAATGTTGTGCTGTCCTCACACTGCTGGCATCAAGGGGGAGCAGCGAGGTCCAGGTAGATGTAGGGGTGCTCTTGCTGCTGTCTGGGCCAGGAGGGGTACGTGAAGACTGGCTGGCCAGCCGGGCACCGGGGTTTCAGAGCAAAATCCCAGCTTCATCTTCAAAGCCAAAAACAAGAGAAAAACTCAAGGACCCCTCTTGAGATGTGATTTTTCTCTGTTTTCTTAGGGGGAAAAATCTCTTACCCAACCAGAGAAACCAAATGCCTGCATTTATAACATGTCTAGTTTAGTTATTCTAGAATCCAGATTCTTTTTTTTTTCTTGTAAGTAAAGGTGGAGAAGTTATGGAAACAAACCGGACTCTGACTATAAACTGAACAGATGGGGTGGTGGGAAGAAAAACAAATTAAAACAATATTGCAAAGAACTCTCAACTTTCATTTAAAAATATATATGATGATGTTTTTCAACTTTTCACATTCAACCTATCGGTAGATCGAGTGACAAAATGAAAAATCAATTTCAGCTGTGTGTATTTTAAACGCTTGCCTAAATGGCTTGGACTCACCAACCTAAACGTCCAGATGAATGTATGAAACTGTTTTTTTATGAATTAAAACTTTATTTTATGTTATGTTATAGACAGGACACAGCTCCATTTGGTGACGTTTGGTATAGAAGATTGGACTGAACAGTGATCTAATTAGAACAGTAAATAGTATGGGTTTAATTAGCCCTTATTCGTGATGACAGATTTGATCAGTTGCCAGATATTTATCCTTTCCTTTCACTTGACTGTTTCTGAAATATTGCCTCCAGTAGGCTTCTTGCTGTGCTATGAATAGGTAGCTTGGCAGGAAGCCGTGAAGCCCACTGACTGGTGAGTCTTGGGTGGAAGTTTCTGGNTTGGATGAGGTAATATGGCCTGAGGGCTTGAGGAAAGCTGGGCAGTATCTCGTTCAGCTGTGTGCTGCGGTTTATTAGTGTTGGGGTTTCCTTCATAAGTGTTTGTTGACTCTGACTTAGAGCTTCCCTATTAGATTCCCCCCGGACTTGAACTTTCCTGCATGTCAGCGGGATGTGCTCTTTGTTTGTTTGCCTTCCTGCGTTTAATTGTTCACTTAAAAAAATATATCATTATTTTATTTATTTATTTATTTTGCAAAATGCGGAGAAACAAAAACAAAGGAGGATAAAACCCCCCAGAGTCCTTGATCCTGGAAGTAGCCACAGCGAACGTTTTCATGAACAACTCACTCCTTTCTTCATGCATGTGGCCGGTTATCTGTATGAAGAGCGACACAGGCCTATACTTTGCTCTGAGGATTACCTTTTACCCCCTCCTTTGAAAAATTTTTTTTTTGAAAAAGATATTTTTTAAAAAATTGCAAGTTCAGATACAGCTAACATCCATTATAACACCACCTGGCTTCGTCAGAGGTAAGGTTTTGTCATATTGGCTTCAGATCTTTTGCGAGGGTGTTGGGGATAGAAGACATTCGGTCAGCATCCCCTCTGTGTCTTCGCGAACAATGCTGGCTCCTGGCCCCACCTTGTCCCTTCTCAGAGGCAGGTGGCTGTCTCTTCTTGCAACCCGTATACTTGTACTTTATGCATTTCGTGTGCATGCGCACAGACACGCACCTTTATCTGCAGGTGAGGAGACAGGAAAGGCCTTGGGTGCTTGCATTTTAGTGTAATTAAGTCTTCCTGCCTTTTCCTTTGCAATTTCCACCTTTGTTGACGTATCTAGCTGGGTCTTGCCTATGTCAAGTCGATACGACTGTTAGTCTGTAATGTTTCTACTACTGTATAGTCTTAGTGTTTTTAATAGAAATTTCTAACAGATCTGGAAATCATTTTTGGGTATTTTGTGAACAAGTCATCTATGGTTTTTGTTTTATTTTTAAATACATTCACATCGACTTGTGGTCGCATCCTATGTCCTTATACTTGAATTTGCTTCTGGACTCCACCCTACCCCCCTTTTGTTAATTTAATAGATTTTAACTGCCTATTACTATGCCAGTTCGCTGCTCTCAGTTGAGGCCATTTCCCTCCAATTTCCATCCTTTTACAGTTTTTGTCTTGGCCCTTGCAGGCATTCACTCCACTAGATGAACTTTGGAATCGTTTTCTCGGGTTCAAAAAAAATTCCCTTGGGGATTTTGATTGGCGTTGTTACAGATTTATAGATTAATTTGGAGAGAATTAACACTTCACAGTACCAGGTTTGCCCATTTAGGACTATGGTCCATTTCTCTGTTTATTCTGTGGAGCCTATGGTGGGCCCCTTAGTAAAGTTTTGTAACTTTATGTAAGTATTACACGTTGTTTCTTTTCACGTCTACATCTGTCTATATGCTTTTATACTCTCCTCTTTTCTCCAGAGTAGCCCAACATAAGTCAATGCTGGCAATTCCAGAAGACTAATTAAACCGAAATGTATTCGTAATGGGCCCTGCTCTATTTTCTTGGATCCCCAAGGCTTTATTTACTTTGTTTTTTGGTGACAGAGTCCTTTTCAGGAGAGAGATTCGACAAATCCTCATGCAGAATGACTTCCTCGGAGCTACCGCCCATCTGTCTGATGGATGGGCAAGTCAGAATTTCAGTGGTCGGGGCGCCTGGGTGGCTCAGTCGGTTAAGTGTCCGACGTCGGCTCAGGTCATGATCTCACGGTTCGTGGGTTCGAGCCCCGCGTCGGGCTCTGTGCTGACAGCTCAGAGCCTGGAGCTGCTTCAGATTCTGTGTCTCCCTCTCTCTCTGACCCTCCCCTGCTCACGCTGCTTGTCTCTTTCTCAGAAATAAATTAAAAAAAAAAAAGAATTTCAGTGGTCAAAAAGGCTTAGGTACAAGGTGGGACCCTGCTATATAGGTTATAAAACATGATTTAGTCTATTTAGATTTTGGACTGATAAAATTTCAAATTTAAAACTGAGCTTAGAGGGACACCTGGGTAGCTCTGTTGGCTGAGCATCCCACTCTTGATATCGACTCAGGTCATGATCCCATGGTCGTGGAATTGAGCCCTGCAACGGGCTCTGCACTGAGTGCGTAGCCTGCTTGGGATTCTCTCTCTCTCCTTCTCTCTCTGCCCCACCCCTGCTCATGCATGGGTGCACATGCACGCTCTCCCTAAAAATAAACAAACGTAAATAAAATAAAACTGAGCCTGGAAGCCGTCTGGACAAAACCTTCATAAGGAGGAAAGATACTCATGTGCCACTAGTTTCCATATAAAACTAGTGTGTGTGTGTGTGTGTGAATGTAGTCATCCCAAAGCAAAGCATCTTTAGGCAACGTTGGTCTGTATGAACAGCTTAGAATGAGACTTGGGGAAAACTGGGGGAGCTTTGGAATATTTCTAGCAAATTTGTCTGTAATTTATTGTGTGTTGTTCACATTCTAGACCTCAAGAAACACTCGTGCAGATGAAGATAAAGACACCAACTGGGATGCCTGGGGTAGCTGGAGCGACTGCTCCCGGACTTGCGGGGGAGGGGCATCCTACTCCCTGCGGAGGTGTTTGACGGGGAGGTGAGTGGTGGCGGCACGTTGTGCCCTGGAACGGGGGGCTCGGGAGACAGCCTGGCTTCCCGGCTTCAGAAGGTACTATGATGCCGATAGGGCATCTGCTGTGTGTAAATGTTAGTCACCCTCACGTTACCATATTTGAATAGTAACGGTCCCATTTTCACAAGGGTGGCCATAGTCCGCCCACAGGAGACCCCAGCTCACAGGAACCCAGGGCACTAGACACTGTAAGCGTTGCAGGGGGGGCAGGCCTGGCATGTTAAGTCCCTGGCCCCAAACTGTCAAGATTAGGGATAATGGCTCGAGTATTGTGGCTCCCACCCTTGAGTTACTTCAATTTTCATTCATTTCTTGTTCACTTTCTCTGAGCATCCCGTCCGTTACGAAGGTAATGCAAGTGCTGTTTTCACACTGTAGGTATGCGTGTTAAAATGTAGGATTGGCTTCTTACAGAAAACACCATTACGTTTGTAAGATGCTCACAGTCGTCACTGCTTTGGGGACAGTTTGAGGTAATCCTTCATAGGGCAGTTTAAGTCCCAGCCAAGAGTTCGCCTCGGCTCTCAGATAAGACAGAGCCCCACGTTGATGGAACCCGATGTCCTGGTCCTGGACCAACTGGAGGTTCCGGATTATGGCAGCCATCTTCAGGTCTGGGATATTGTAAGACAAAAGGGTAACTTGACTTTCCCTGAATAGTGTCAAGGTGTAGATCAGACACGCAGGGAGACCGTGCCGTGTCTGGCTCCAGTTGGGTGCATTGATGTTGCTGTTTTATGGGATATTAGTGACCACATGCGTTCTCCAGCTTCCCTCACAGTGCACAGCGGGGCAGATGGGAGGTTGTGACGTGGCTTTGAGGAGGACCCTTAGTCCCGCAGGACAGCGGGGGAAGGCTGTGGAGGCCCTGAGGTGTCGCCGTCCCCAGGCTGAGTCCCCACGCAGAGCCCTGAACCCTACGCGAATGGCTGCAGAGCTGAACTCTGGGGTTTAGTCTTGCACGGGCAGCCTGGCATGCCTGCTGCCCCGCTGCTGTTCACCTGGGGACGAGTCACAGGCTCTGTTACGCTAAGTGCGTTGTGTGCTCTGGACGGATGGTGGGGTATGTGCTGTACTGGCTTGTATTGACCCCGGCGGGGTCTGCAGTCGGAGCGCCATGTGCCTGTGGGCAGGGCTCAGGGAGGGACTCCTGTGTGGGATGAGAGTTTTCCCACTGCCGTTCAGTCACCTGGGGGAGAGGTTCCCAGCCTAGAGTCTGATGTGCAGAAGGTAGTACGTTGGCACCACTCTGTGGCCTCCAGATCTGGGGGCCTGAATAATTTGCATTCAGTGGTGGAATTTGAATGGGAAAGGAGTGGGGGTTATTTGTGTTTGTCCTTTAAAAAAATTTTTTTATGGGGCGCCTGGGTGGCTCAGTCGGTCGGACGGCCAACTTCGGCTCAGTTCATGATCTCACGGTTCGTGGGTTCGAGCCCTGTGTCGGGCTCTGTGCTGACAGCTCAGAGCCNTCACTTAACCGACAGAGCCACCCAGGAACCCCTGTCCTTTTTTTTAAAGAATAGTATGTACTTATATTTGTTAAAAAACAATTGGAGGAATATATTAAGGACCATGAATGACCACTTTCATTCTATTGTCATACAACCAAAATGCTCACATATTTGTTGATTATGTTATTAATTAAAAAATAACTTTGACTTTGGAAGATAATTTTGATAATCGATCTACCTCAGTGTGTGCGTATTTCCATCTTCTGTCGCCTAACTGGGGTCAGCCGATCATTGAACACCTCAGATAAGGAAGGGAAGTGGCTGAGTTTCTCGTGTCTTTTCTGCACCTTCCGGAAAGGGAAATTTGGGACGGGGACGGTGACAGGAGGCGGAGAGTTCTAACTTGACCACAGCGCTCTCTGCCTCGGCTGGGGTTTAAAGCTGGATGCTTCTCTTGTGAACGCTTGGATGGGTTTCTCTGAGATGCCGTCTCCCCTCTCCCCCAGTCCCTTGGCCTGTCTTGGTGGCAGTGCCCTTGAGATGTGTGTTCACAGACCTGTTTTGCTAATCCTGCTCTGTCCTCAGCTCTTGGACAGCGGGGCGCCCTCCAGGCTTCCCCCTGGCGACGTCTGTGCTCCTCCATCTCGGTAGGCTCCCAAGACAGCGCTATGCTGCCCGTGTTGCATGCGCCCACCTCTGGCTCACCGGCGACCCCCTTGTGAACTTGGCTCAGCGGACTCTGGAAGTTCGGCGAGCCAGGGCGGCAACAGCTCCTCTTGGTACACAGGTGCCACGGCCAGTCTCTCTGCCCTTAAATTTCGCAGGTGTGGATTAGCTACCAACCCGCTGCAGGAGGCACGGCTTGAACTCCGTAAGTGATGTCCCTCACATTTCATCCCCTTGACCTGGGGTTAGCAGATCGAAGCCCTCATCCCTTCCCTTTCTTGGTGGGGCAGAGTGAAAGGTAGGATCATAGCAGAGATTTCTCAACTCTTCAGAAATCCTTCCACTATATAATCTTCCGCTGATCTTTCTGCCTCCAAGCACCAGACCCTTTTAAAAATTTATCTGCCTATCTATCTATTTTATTTATTTATTTATTTATTTATTTTTATGTTTTATTTATTTCTAGGAGAGAGAGAAAGAGACTGCGTGAGCAGGGGAGGGTCAGAGAGAGAGGGAGTCACAGACTGAAACAGGCTCCAGGCTCCGAGCTGGCAGTCAGCACAGAGCCCGACGCGGGGCTCGAACCCACGAACTGCGAGATCATGACCTAAGCAAAAGTTGGACGCTTAACCGACTAAGCCACCCAGGCGCCCCCTATCTATCTATTTTAATTCCAGTTAGCTAACATACAGTTATATTAGTTTGAGGAGTACAATGTAGTGACTCAGCAATTCTATACATTACCTAATGCTCATCATGATAAGCATACTCTTAATCCCCTTGACTTATTTCCCTATTCCTCCATCCCTCTCCCCTCCAGTAACCACCAATACCTTCTCTATAGTTAACAGGCTGTTTTTTGGTTTGTTTCTTGTTATCTTTGTTTTGTGTCTTAAATAGTATTTGTCTTTCTCTAACTGACTTATATCACTTATCATTATACTCTGTAGCTCCATCCATGCTGTCGCAAATGGCAAGATTTCATTCTTTTTGATGGTTGAGTAATATTCCTCTGTGTGTGTGTGTGTGTGTGTGTGTGTGTGTGTGTGTGTGTGTGTACCAAATCTTCTTTATCCGTTCATCTGTCAGTGGACGCTTAGGCTGCTTCCATAATTTGGCTATTGTAAATAATACTGTAATAAACATAGGGTAGGGGTGCATATACCTTTTTCAAATTAGTGTTAGTTTTTTCATTTTCTTTGGGTAAATATCCGGTATGGAATTACTTGATCCTATGGTAGTTCTAGTTTACATTTTTTAGAATTTTTTGTAAAAAAAGGAACCTCCATACTGTCTTCCATACTGGCTACACCAGTTTGCATTCCCACCAGCAGTGCACAGGCTTCCTTTTTCTCTACATTCTTGCCAACACTTATTTTTTCCTGTGTTGTTGATTTTATCCATTCTGACAGGTGTGAGGTGATATCTGTTGTGGTTTTGATTTGTTTTTCCCTGATGATGAGTGATGTTGAGCATCTTTTCATGTCTCTGTTGGTCATCTGGATGTCTTCTTTGGGGAAATGTCTATTCATGTCTTCTGCCCATTTTTAATTGGATCATTTGGGTTTTATTGGTGTTGAGTTGTATAAATTCTTATATATTTTGGATGTTAACCCATTAATGGATGTGTCGTTTGCAAATATTTTCTGACCAGACCCTTTTTATACCTTGATATTTGCAAGGAATTTAACAATTGTGAACTGCACTAACACAAAGTCTGCCCTCATGGTTCTTGTAGGGAAAGGTTATGGAACCAAAGATTCAGAGTGAGAGCAACATGTGTAAAGGTGCAAGAAATGAAAAGAGACTTCTAAGAACAAACTGAGGGCTGATGGGAGTGGAGGAGAGGGGAAGGGGGGTGATGGGCATGGAGGGGGCACTTGTGGGGATGAGCACTGGGTTTTATATGGAAACAAACTTGACAACAAACTATGAAATTTAAAAAAAAAGAAAAAAGAAAAGAGACTTCTATGCATGGAGAAAAACAGACAAGGGAGAAAGCAAAATGGGCCAATGTTGAAGAAGGAGGTGGATCGGTAGGCCAGGAGACAGAATCTGCTTCTCAGACTTTCGAATTTCACACACTAGTAAAATTTCACAAGAAGCATATTTGGACTTGATACAGGTTGTCAAGTTTTTACTTCATTTTATTAAATAAGGACAAAAATAAAAACAAACAAAACTCAACTATGGCCTACCATCATAGACTTTTCAAAAAAGAATTGCAACCAGGGTCGTTTCATGTTAGCATCTAAAAGCAAGACATACTCTTAGATTTGAAAAACCTACCTTTAAATTGAATTCATTTAGCTTTCTGAAAATCCACTGTTTCTCTCTTATTTGTCTCACTTTACTTCAGACTCATATAAAGTATTGCAGCATATTAACATATTAACATAATTGCTGCATATTAACAGCTCAGTGATGGGCAATTGGGAACCAGAAATTGAGAAGTAAACATAGTTATGGACTCAGAACTTGAGATTCTAAGATCCTTGAAGGATGCGGAAAAGTGATTTTATCTGAGCCATAGTTTTCATCCAGGCATTTACTGATTCCTAAGCAGTGAGAGGTAGAGAAGCCAAGCAGAAGGCAGTTACAAAGAGGCTGAGAAGGTAAGCAGATTTATTGACAGTCTCATGATTGTGGGATATAAAATTGGGGTTCAAAGCCCTGCTAGACACCTTAGGTGATAAGTTGGTATCCCTGAAGGACTATATACCTTATGAGTAAGGGAAAATATCAGGCCTAATCTAAATGTTGCTAAGCCTAAAATCCAGTCTTGAATGAGCTCAACCCTAATTTGAGTGATAAAATTTGTTAATATTCCAACTGCCTTCAAGAGGCTTTAAAAAAGACCCTAAAATACCCGGGAGATTATACAGATTTTCATAGATCATGCCCATAATTTAATAAAATTACCAGTCTTACCATGAGACAGGATCAAGAGGAAAAATAGACAATATTAACAGATACTGGAGCTGTTAAATCTATCTGTTAAAAAAAATATGACAGAACAAAAACCCTGTAATACATGTTTGTAAGAATAGATGACAAAATACAGGATTTTACCAGAGAACTGGAATCCGTAAAATAGAATCAAAGGGAAAATTGAGAACAGAAACATATGATAATAAAATTATGAACTAAATAGATACCGTAACTGCAGATTAGAAATAGCAGAAGAGAGTATAGGACTCTCCTGGCTAAATTATAGAGGGAAAAAACACAGAAAATAGAATAAAGGATATATGGTGTAAGGTGAAAAAGTCTAAAGCATGTGTAATTGGAGTCCTCAAGGAAAAGAGATGGGAATAGAGCAGAAATACTACTTGAAGAGATAGTAGCTGAGAATTTCCAAGAACTTCTGAACGTTACTGCTATGGAGGCCACAAATTGACGCAGTCCTGCAAACCCCAAATAGAATAAATATGCATAAGCAAATTATAGTAAAATCTTAAAAGAAGCCAGAGAGAAAGGATACATTACCTTTGAAGGACCAAAAATAAGGTTGGCTGTAAATTGTCATCACAAAATAATGAAATGACCTGCTTACCACCTTGAAAGAAAATAACTATTAGAGTAGGCTTCCCCACTAGGAGAAAGAGCCTTCAAATGTGAAGATGCAGTAAGATATTTTCAGACAAACACAAAACTTGAGAATTCTTTGCTAATTGAACTGTGCTGAAAGGAGTTCTTCGGGTAGAAGTAAGATGACCCCATCCGGAGAATAGAAATGCAGGAGGAAATTAAGAACAATTGAGAACACAAACTTAAGTGAATACAAAGTTTATTTGTATTTTTAATACAAATTTGTATTTATTTGTATTTAAAGTAATAATAGTAAGTTTTGTGGGGTCTAAGTATATGTAGACTAAAAAACAAACAGGGAGACCATGACATGAAATTTGGGAAGGGGGTAAATGGAGTTCAAGTATTCTAATGTTTTTGAGTTGCTTAGAAAACTGTAAAAGTGACTAACTTACATTTGACTTTTCAAGTCAGGGATGCGTCTTGTAATTTTTAGGGTTACCATTAAAAACATAATAAAAAATTCTATAACAACCAACTACTATAGAGATAGAATAATGGTAAAATATTTGGTTGATTCCAGATAACTCAAGAAAGAGAAAACTCAGGGAGAGACGATGGAACAGAGATTAAGTGTGACACATAGGAAACAAATAGCAAGGTGGTAGATTTGAACCCCCGAATATATCAGCATTTACATTAGATATAAATGGACTACGTCCAGTTAAAAGATAAAGGCTCTTAGAGAGTAACACCAATATCATATGCTGTTTACAGGAGACAAATGTTAAGTATAAGGACACCCAATGACTGCAAATAAAAGCACAGGAACAAGCTGTAACATGACACTAATTAAAAGAAAATTGGTAAAGCTGTACTGGTATCAGACAAAGTAGAAACTAAGGAAAGAAGCATTATCAGAAATAAATCTTTTGGAATAATTACCTCAATCCATCCTTATAGGGAAGTGTATAGCCCAGAATATATATATTAGAAATGAATTGGCTGAAAACAATCAATGGTCTAAGCTTCCATTTAAATAATAGGAGCAAATTAAAAAAAACACAAGGGTGTGTGTGTGTGTGTGTGTGTGTGTGTGTGTGTGTGTGTGTGTTATTTCTGAGTCCCTCTACTCCAAATATCAAGGATCTGGATTTTTGGTCAGAATTTGGTTAAGTCCCTCGTTAATTCAGTTCTGGATTCTCCACGGGAAAAATGCCCTTCTGTCTGGGTAAGAATCACCGTTCCAGATCTACGGCATCTTTGGGTCACTGTCCCCATACTGAGAGATCAACAGGAAGCGCAGTTAGAAGGCATTCGTGGGAAGGAAGAATTGCCTTTCTGCTGAATGAATTTCTTTTCTGATTTTTGTGGCTTGCTTTTATTTGGAGATAGTTTCTGCGGTACCTATACTTTATATAACCTTTCCAGAGTACCCCACCCTATGTAGGCACTGAGATTTCACAGGGACCTCCATCTAGTGGGATCTTAGGTGCCTTTACCTTTTCATCTTATGCTAGCTACTCCCATCCTGTTAACTGCAAGGAATTCTGGCTACATCGTCCACCTTAATTTAAGGGGTGAAGCTAGGTCTCCTATAGATCTCTTTCCCTTACTACAAAGGCAGGCTCCCTTTTGGTACAGTCAGTGGTACATTTACGTTCCCCCTTTAATTCAGACTTGCTTACATTATATCTTGAAGCTCTGGGTTTGTGTGTAGCCTCTGTGAATTTCCGGGTATGATAGAGAGATGTCCGCTTATTCACGTACTAAGTTGGTCATTTCACTAGGCATTTATAAGGGAAGGAGTTCAGTATATGTGTTCAGATTACTATTTCTGTTTAAAAATCTTTCTCTTTTTTCTTATACTTTTCTCTGAAATTTCACCTCTGGTAATTTGGACATTGTATATATTCTGAGTGGGTTTTTTTTTTGTTGTTGTTGCTGATGAAATTGAAGATGTTTGAAAGCCATATTTTAATAATTACTTTATAGCTATCAATGCCAATGCCAACAATGAAATAGTTTCTTTTTTTTCTGATTGTGAGATGATGAATGTTTTGTGCTTTTCCTCTTCGTTTCCACCTCTTGGGTTTTGTTATTATCATTTGAGATTTTATACTTCAGTGTATTGGCAGAAGTTATTTCCCTTTATATCTTTTCTTTTATAATCATATTTCAAGCCTTTGTGGAGACTTCATCATGTGTGCGCGCGTGTACATGATTTCGGTGCTCATTATCCATCTTTGTAGTTTCCTCATTTTGAATCATCACTTTGCTGGCAAGGATATGTTTTGAGCAGTGCTTCTGGAATTTTAATGTGCATATGAATCACCTAGGGATCTTGTTAAAATATAAACTTTGATTCAGTAGGTCTGGAGTGGGGCCCGAGAGCTTTCATTTCTAACAAATTCCCAGGGAGTGTCAGTGTTTCGCGTCCATAGACCACACTTCAAGCCACAGGGCTTTATAGCCTTTTTAATTTCAGGACAAAGCTGTGGGTCTTAGACTTTACGAGTCCTTATATATCCAAAAATGTCTTTCTCCTGCCTTCACACAATGAATGGCTTATTTGGGTATAAAATACCCGAGACACAAATTCTCGGAAAAAAAAGAACCGAGGAGTTCTTTTTCCATAATGTCTGGTGTACATGTTGACCCTCAGGGTCAGCTTGACTTTTTGTTGCTGTCGCTCTTTGTAGATAACCTGTTTGTTCCATTTGGCAGCCTAGAGAAGACTTAGGTTTCGTTTTCTCATCAAGTCAAGAATTTTACAAGATTGTGTCTAGCTCTCAGTCTTTTAAAATTTATTTCTCCCTGGCACCTAACAGCTACTTGTGCAGATTTCAGTCCTTATTTATTGTAGGAAATTTTTCCTTCTGTTGTATCATTCACTGTCGGTTCTTGCCCCTTTGTCCTGGGCTTCATGAACGTCCATTGTTTCCATCTGTTGTCCACTTTTATTGTGTTCTCACCGATCACTTTCATCACTTTTTTCTTTAAAAATTTTTGTAATGTTTATTTATTTTTAAGAGAGAGAGAATGAGAGACAGAGAGAGAGAGAGAGCAAGGGAGGGGCAGAGAGAGAGGGAGACACAGAATCTGAAGCAGCCTTGAGGTTCTGAGGTATCAGCACAGAGCCTGACGTGGGGCTCAAATTCATGAACTGTGAGATCTGATGCCAGCCAAAGAGGATGCTTAGTTGACTGAGGCATCCAGGCACCCCACTTTTTTCTTGTCTATTTGGGAGTGATTTTTCAAGACCCTTGCCACTTGAATTTGTGTGTGTGTGTGTGTGTGTGTGTGTGTGAGAGAGAGAGAGAGAGACAGAGACAGAGACAGAGACAGAGATCTATTGACTTCTAACTTCTAATGAAGTTTTAAAATGCTCCTATGGCATATTTCTTGCCTTACATTCTTTCCTTCACATTAAACCTGGTCCTTTTCTGTTTCGGCTGTCTTAATCACTTGCATCATATCAGGCAGACTTTGGTCTTTTTTTTTAAAGTATGATATCGTGCTAATTCTTACTGAGTGTTCAAGGTCGTCCTCATTTAGGAAGTCTATCTTGACACCTTGCTATAACTTTGATGTCTGTCTTTTGTGCTTTAAATTGTTGGCAACAAGGAATCCTTTTAGGGAGGGTCCAACACTTCCCCACTCCAAGGCCTAACATAGTATCTGACATGAGATTAGGACCCATACAGTGTTAACTGAATGGGTGAGTGAATGTGAGCTCACTATCAACTTGCTTTTTTTTGGGGGGGGGGTTAAGGCTCTTCTTTCTGACTAAAGCACTTTTGTCTCCTTTTCCTGGTTGACACATAGCTGACCTTGAAAACTCCTTTGAATCCTCGTTTCTCCTGTTAAGCATTTGTTGGTAATTCCTACCCTTTCCTAGGTCATGTGCAACTCTTCTATGCTTCCGTGGGACCTTGTGAGTATTTTTATGAGAGTGTTTATTTCACCGTGTTGTTTTAGTTTTCTGTTTTCCACAATTGAGACTAAATTGAGGTGGCATAGATTGTGTCTTTCATCCCTTTATTTTATCTGCAGTGTTAGTTACTACTGACATATATTGGAAATTTAGTACATTTTATTTTATAAATAAATCCCAGGATTGATTTAGAAAAAAAGCCTGCTTGACTATAGTAGATATCTGTGGGAGAGGAAAGGGTGGGTCATTTTGTGAAAACATTGAAAGCTGTGTTGGGGAATATGGACTTTTTATAGTGAGATTTGTAAAAAAGGTTTTTGCGTGTTTATTTATTTTTTCAGAGATGTACAGGGATATTGTTTAAAAAGCCAAATAGCTCAACTAGGCTTGAGGTGAGAAACAGCAATGTCCTGATCCCCTTCCTGTCATCGTTTGATTCCCCAGGGGTGACCGATTATTTTTATATTTATTCTAAATTCCTAACGTTTATATTACAACTTCTTGGTTGTAATATAATCGTGGGGATTATCTTTTAGATTCTTACTTTGGAAGATGAGGGTCGTAGCAATCTTTCACACCTCTTATTCCTGGAGTGTGCGTGTACGCTTGCACTCACACACATATGCAAATACTGTCTTTTAGCTCCTCATATTAGTGTCATATGTGACTTTGGCTAGACCACTGTTCAGGGTTTAAATTATTACAATATGGGGGCGCCTGGGTGGCTCAGTTGGTTGAGCGTCTGACTTGGGCTCAGGTCATGATCTTGCGTTCGTGGGTTCGAGCCCCGCATCAGCTCAGGGCCTAGAGCCTGCTTTCGATTCTGTGTCTCTCTGTCTCTCTGCCCCTCCCCTGCTCTCACACTCTGTCTCTCAAAAAAAAAAAAATTAAATAAAATA
The DNA here is from genome assembly GCF_008692635.1 of Crocuta crocuta. Lineage (NCBI taxonomy): Eukaryota > Metazoa > Chordata > Mammalia > Carnivora > Hyaenidae > Crocuta > Crocuta crocuta. Next base: position 9,026,134 of record NW_027531904.1, read on the forward strand.
AATTATTACAACTATGATCTTTCTACTACTCACAGCTGAGTCATATAAAATAGTCTGATTATTTTTCTTTTCTCTAGAATCCAAAATTGGCTCATTTGTTTTCTTAGTTTTGACCATTTTTATCACTAATTTTAAAAAGTTATTCGAATTTTCACTCATTTTTAAAATTTTCATTCTCTTTCATCTTCTTTCTCTTTGACTTCTCTCCTGAAGAATTCCTAACAGCTTTATGCTGAGCTGCTTGCTCTCCAGCTAGGAGCCCGGGCATCCTGTGTTTCATCATACCGTCATCCTGGGAGGGTCAGCTACCTCTGTGGGGTTACAGCCCCTGTTTCCTAATCACTCCTCTCTTTTTCTTTTTCCTCCTTAAATTCCTCCTTCTTTTTAATTAGTTATTTTTCAGGAGCTTCCTGGATATCTGAAAATGTCTTTATTTTACTCTCAAAGTTGAAGGATGGTTTTCCAGGAATAGGACTATATAGAAATTATTTTCCCTTAGAAATGCAAAGGCATTGCTTCACCATCTTCCAGTAGACAGCGGCCATGTTGTGACCTCCGAAGGCTTTCTGACTGCCTATTCTTTTTCCCTCCTCTCTGGATGTATAGAGAAGCATTTGTGCCCTGGTTCCGTGAAATGTCATCATGCCGTGTCTTGGTGTGGGTCTGTTTTCATCCATTATATTGTAGTCACCATGGATTCATCCACTATGAAAATTGTGTCTTTCAGTCCTGAATTATTTCTTTGATGATTTTTTCTCTTCACTTTTCTCTGTTTTCTCTTATTGAAACTCCTATTGTTCAGATATTAGACTTTTTCTTTTCTTCTCTCTGTGCACCTTATTTTCTGGAAAATATACCTTAACTTATTTTCCAGCTTGACAGGTATTATATATATATTTTTTTCCTCTCTCTCTATTTTATTTTTCTGAGATATATTTTGTTTCTTGAGTTAAAAAGAATAGCATTCTGTCCCTGATTTCCAGATGCAGTGCTCTAAGCATATAAATAGACTTTTTGAGGAGAAAGTTTTCTTCTCACATAGCCTTAGTTCCTTCCAAATCATAATTTTCTATTTGAAAATAGTGTCATTTATTTGTCATTATTATTTAATAGTGTTTCATGTTAGAGACTTTTCTAAGATTTCAGGTGATCCTTGTTTGTTCGTATTTTAAAAAAAGAGTTTTGGGGCGCCTGGGGAGCTCTGTCAGTTAAGTGTTTGACTTCGGCTCAGGTTGTGATCTCATGGTTTGCAAGTTCAAGTTCCACATCGGGCTCTGTGTTGACAGCCCAGAGCCTGGAGCCTGTCTTTGTGTTCTGTGTCTTCTTCTCTCTCTGTCCCTCCCCTGTTTGTGCTTTCTCTCTCTCTCTCTCTCAAAATAAATAAAGCATAAAAAAAATTTTTAAGGATAAAGAAAGAAGAAAAAGGAAAAAATTGTGAGCTTGATTGTCGGGGCTGTGGCTAGTCAATCTTATTGCCTAATGGTGCTCTGGGTGTTTTAGTTTGGGCTTCTCTGTATTGTCAGACAAGGATCTTTTCTTCAATGTTTATTATTTTGAGAGAGAGAGAGAGACAAAGAGAATCCCAAGCTGTTAGCGCAGAGCCTGACGTGGGGTTTGATCTCATGAACCATGAGATCATGACCTGAGCCAAAACCAAGAGTTGGGTGCTTAACTGACTGAGCCAGCCAGGCACCCCATACAGGGATCTTTTGATTCCAATAGTTGGAAACCAAGTGGAGCTGAAAGCTACGGTCTTAGCACTAATACATGAATTTCTAAATGTAATCCTTGTTTTCAATATGGTTACCTTTGCCCTTAATTGAACCCAGTTATCTCTCAGTCTGGAGACTTTTTGTTTTACCATCTTTAGATAATAACATGCAGCATTTTGCCAAAATAAGGAAAGAGAGCTGGGAGTCGAACTGCTCCTTGGGCAGACGTTCAACCAGTTTTACTGTTTTTGGCCCCAACTTTATCCCACTTCCAGAAATTTCTGATGTGCCTCTTCTGGAGCCTTTTGTGAATTCTGCAGAGCAAATTGAATTGCTTTTAAAAATTCTCCACTGCTGTTGTTGGATTTTCTTTCTTCAGTCTGTGAAATCCAAACATATCCTTAATATGAAGGAATATGTAGCTCCATAACTACTATGGAATTTGAATTCATAATATAAAAACTCTTTACCCCCAAACAATCTCCAGACCAAGATTGTTTCACTGGTGAATCCTACCAAGTGTTTAAGAGGAATTTAACGCAATTCCACACATCTTTTTCCAGAAAACAGAAAAGGAGAGAATACCTCCTAATTCATTTTATGACTATAGTATTACTCTGATATCAAAAACAGGTAAAGACTATACAGAAAAAAGAAAACTACGGACCAATATTCCACATAAATATAGATGTAAAAATTATTAATAAAATACTATCAAATAATATTTAGAAATAGGTAAAAAGAATTATACACTATGGCCAAGTGGGATTGATTTCAGGGATATAAGGCTGGTTCAGTATTTGGAAGTCAGTCATTGTAACCAACTTCGTTATCAAGCTAAAGAAGAAAAAATTCGGGGCGCCGGGGTGGCTCAGTCAGTTAAGCCTCTGACTTTTTGGCTCAGGTCATGATCTCATGGTTTGTGGGTTCAAGCCCTGCATCAAAGTTCTGTGCTGACAGTTCAAAGCCTGGAGCCTGCTTCGGATTTTGTGTCTCCCTCTCTCTCTACCTACCCCCCTCTCAAAAATAAACATTAAAAAATTTTCTTAAAAAGAAGAAAAAATTCTTACGATCATATCAGTTGATGCAGAAAAAGTATTTGACAAAAGCCAATACCAGTTCATGATCAGGAACTCTTGGAAAAATAAGAATGGAGGGAGCATCCTCAACTTGATAAAAAAAAATATAAAAATTTGTAAATTTATAGTTAATATAATATATTATGATTGATGGTGGAAGACCGAATATTTTCTCTCTAAGATCAAGAATAACACAAGGGAGTCTATTTTCACCACTCTGGCTCAACCTAGTACAATAAGAGAAGAAAATAAAAGACATATCAATCCAAAAGAAAAAAAATGAAACTATCCTTATTTGTCTATGTAGAAAATCCCAAGGAATCTACAAAATAATTCCTGGAACTAAAAATGTGAGTTTTCCAAGGTCAGAGGAAGCCAAATAAACATGTAAAAATCTATTTTATTTCTCTTGTTAGTGATGAGCACATAAAAAGTGAAATTAAAAATATAATACTATTTACATCACTCAAAAACAAGTTAAATGCTTGGGTGTAAATCTAGCAGAACATGTATAGGACTTGGAGGCAGAACACTGCAGAATGCTGAGGAAAGAAAGCAAAGATCTAAACTAATGGAGAGACCATGTTCATGGGTTGGAAGATTCAACATGGGAAAGAGGTCAGTTCTCCCCAGATGGATTTATAGATTTAACCTAATTTCTCTCAAAATTCCAGGAATAATTTTTTGTAGATTATTCTAAACTAATTATTCCAAAACAACATTATTCTAAAATTTATATGGGAAGGCATAGGCCCTAGAATAGCCAAAACAATTTTGAAAAAAAAAAAAAACACCCAAGAGAGTAGGAGGGTTCAGTCTACCTGATATAAAGTCTTATTATATAGCTACTAATCAAAGCTGTGGTATTGGCGGAGGGATAAACACATAGAGTGGTGAGAGAAAATATTTGCAAACCACACATCTGACAAGGGACTAGTCATCTAAGTTAAGAAAAAATCAATAATTAAAAAAGCACACAGTCCAATTAGAAAATGAACAAAGACATAAACAGATGCTTCACCAAAGAGGATGCATATACAGCAAATAAGGACATGAAAAGATCCTTACCATCACTATCTATTAGGGAAATGCAAATTAAAACCACAATGAGATATCATTAGATACTTAGTTTGGATAAAAAAAATAGTGACATCTTGAGATTCTGGCAAGGATGCAGAGAAACCTTATCACTCATACATTGGTGATGGGAATGTAAAAGGGTATAGTCATTCTGAAAAAATAGACAATTTCTTTAAAAAGTAAACATATACCCAGCAGAAGTATTCCTGGGAATTTATAGCAGAGAAATGAATACTGTGTTCACACAAAAACTTGTACATGAATGTTTATAGCAGCTTTACTCATCCAAAAAGCGGAAGTAACTCAAATGACCTTCAGTGAATGAATAGTTAAACTGTGGTGCTTTCATACCATGGAATACGATGCACCAGTAAACACAAATGGACCACCGATACGTGCAACAACCAGAATGAATTAACACAGAAATTGCTGAGGTAAATAGCCCATTCTTCAAATGTTACAAACTATATAGTATTCTTAAAATAACAACAATAAAATAGAAATTGAGAACAAGTTAGTAGTTGCCAGGTACTAAGGAGGAGGTAAATGTGGGAAGGAAGAAAGTAGTACAGTTATGACAGACAACTTGAGGGATCCTTGTAGTGATACAAATGTTCTATATTTTGACTGTATTAATGTCAGTATCTTGATTATGTCATTGTTCTATACTTTTGCAAGATGTTAACATCGAGGGAAATAAGGTCAAGTGTACATGGGATCTCTTTTCATTATATCTTACAAATGCATGTGATTTACAATTACTTTTAAATAAAAGATAGAATTTAGCTAGAAAAAAACACCTAGAAATGCCAGGTAAAATAGAACATAAATCTTTTAAAAAATAATGAAACTGAATGAAGACATAGCACATGTTCATGGATAGAAAGACTTAGTATTGTGAAGATGTCAGTTACTCCCAACCTGGTCTATAGATTCAGTGCAATCCCAATCAAAATCCCAGCAAGTTATTTTGTAAGATATTGACAAACTGATTCTAAAATGCATGTGGAGAGGCAGACCCAGAATAGCCAAAAAATGTTGAAGAAGGACAGAGTTGGAGGATTGACACTACCTGATATCGAGATTTACTATAAAGCTATCATAATCAAGACAATATGGTATTGGTGAAAGTATAAATAAACAGATCAGTGGAACAGAATAGAGAACCCAGAAATAGACCCACATAAATATAGTTAGGTGATCTTTGACAAAGGAGAAAGACAGTACAGTGGAGCAGAAGACAATATTTTCAAATTATGGTGTCAAACAACTGGCCATTTTCATGAAAAAAAAAAAAGAATTTAGACACAGATTTGCACCCTTCATAAAAGTTAACTCAAAATGGATCTTCATAGACATAAATACGANGTATGGTGTCAAACAACTGGCCATTTTCATGAAAAAAAAAAGAATTTAGACACAGATTTGCACCCTTCATAAAAGTTAACTCAAAATGGATCTTCATAGACATAAATACGACACAGAACTATATCCTAAAAGATAACATAGGAGAAAAAAAGGATGACCTTGAGTATGGCAATGACAATGACTTTTTAGATACACTACGAAAGGCACTTCATTGCGATTAAAACATTCTGCTCTGCAAAAGACAATGTCAAGAGAATGAGAAGACAAACCTCAGACTGGGATAAAATATTTGCAAAAGACACATCTGGCAAAGAAATACACAAAGATCTTGTTAAAACACAATGATTAGAAAGTGGACAACCTAATTAAAAAATGAGCCAAATTCCTTAACAGACAGTGCACCCAAAGAAGATATATAGATGGCAAACAAACATGGAAAAATAACACGCATTATATGTCACCAGAGAAATGCAAATTAAGCAGCAGTGAGTCACCACTACACATCTGTTAGATGGCCAAAATCTGAAGCACTAACACCACCACACGCGGGTGAGGATGTGGGACCACACCACCATTGCTGGTGCGAATGCAAAATGGTTCAGCCACCGTTGAAGGTGGTTTAGCAGTTTCTTGCAAAAATAAACATACTCTTAAGCACCCTAGCCAGCAGTCGTACTCGTTGACATTTACCAAAAGAGTTGAATACTTATATCTACTCAGTAACATGCACATGGATGTCTATAGCAGCTTGATTCATAATAACCAAAACTTGGAAGTCACTAAGATGCTCTTAAGAGGGGAATGGAGAAATAAACTGTGGTATACCCAGACAAGGGGATATTATTTATTGCTAAAAAGAAATGGGCTATTAAGCCATGGAAAGCCATGGAGGAACCTTAAATGCATACTCCTACTCTGAAGGAAGCCAATTTGGAAGGCTGCATTCTAACTATATAGATTCTATATAGATTCTAACTATATAGATTCTAACTATATGACGTTTTTGAAAAGACAAAATTATGGAACTATGGTTGCCAGGTGTTGGGGGTAGGGAAGGGATGAATCGGCAAGGCGCAGAGGGTTTTTATGGCAGTGAAAATGCTCTGTGTGATGCCATAATGATGGATACATTCAAACCTAAACCTACTGGATAAACATCAAGAATTAACCATAATGTAACATATGGACTTCGGCTGATTATAATGTGTCAATGTAGACTCATCAGTTGTAACAAAGGTACCACTCTGGTTGGAGATGTTGGTAATCAGGAAGCTATGCATGTGTAGGGGCAGAGAGGTGCATATGGGAGCTCTCTGAACCTTCCCCTTAATTTTGCTGTGAACCTAAAACTGCTTTAAAAAATAAATTTTCCCACTGACAGTGCTTGAAGGTTCCTTTTCCTCTACAGCCTCGCCAACACTTATTATTACTTGTATTTTGAGTTCAGCCATCCTGACAGGTGTAGAGTGATATCTCAATGTGATTTTAATTCGCATTTCCCTGATGATTAGTCATGTTGAGCATCTATTCAGTGTGTCCACCATCTGTATGCCTTCCTGGGAAACATGTCTGTTCAGCTACTCTGCCCATTTTTAATTGGATTATTTCTTTTTTTGGAGTTGAGTTGTGTAACCTCTTTATATTTTTTTGGAATAAGCCCCTTATTGGGTATATCATTTGCAAATATCTTCTCTTACTAAGTAGACCTCCTTTTTGTTTTTTGTTGATGGTTTCTTTTGCTCTGCAAAAGCTTTTTATTTTGTTACAGTCCCAGTAGTTTAATATTGCTTTTGGTTCCCTTTCCAGAGGAGACATATCTAGAAAAATGTTTCTATGGCTGATGTGGGAATGATAATTGGGCAGCTACAGTAGAAAACAGTATGGATGTTCCTCAAAAGAGTTAAAAATAGGATTACCCTTTGATCCAGTAATTCCATACTGGGTGATTTACCCAAAGAAAATGAAAACACTAATTTGAAAAATACCCCTCTGTTTCAGCATTATTTACAATAGGTAAGATAATCAGCCCAGTGTCCATCTATAGATGAATGGATAAAAAAGATGTGGTACATATAAAAATAGAATATTACTTAACCATAAAAAAGAATGAAATCTTGCCATTTTCAAGAATATGGATGGAACAAGAGGTATTATGCTAAGTGAACTAAGTCAGTCAGAGGAAGACACATAGCATAAGGTTTCATTCATATGTGGAGTTTAAGAAACAAAATGGAGAAAAAAAGAGACCAAAAAACAGACTCTTAAATACAGAGAACAAACCGTGGCTGCCAGAGGTGAGGATAGTGAGGGGGAGTAAAATAGATAAAGGGGATCAAGGGTACGCTCCTCCTGGTGAGCACTGAGTAACATACAGAATTGTTGAATCACTCTACTGTAAACCTAAAACTAATATCGCACTATATGTCAGTTATGCTTGGGTTAAAAAAACCCACAACATTAAAAGTTTTAACAAGAAAGTAAAGGTGAAACTACAAGAAATAAAGGAAATCAACAGAACCACAAAAACATAGAGGTAGCTGAATGCCATACCAGTCAGTGCATACCTGATTCTGTGCCTGTGTCAAAAATGGAGAGGCATCTGTACATGTCTAGAACTCAGGCTGTTGAGCTTTAATTCCTTCATTATCACAAGAGATCAGGTCTTAAGTGTATATGAGGCACAGTGGAGGAACTACAACCAAAATATAAAATATAAATTTTGAAGTCCGTGTGTTTCCTAAAATGATGGACTAGCCGACCCCCTAAAAATATGGCCATATACTAGCATAGAGAATTTTAGATTCTTGGTTTCAACACTGAACTGAAAAAAGTTTCCACTTTGGAATAATGGACCTGTTCTCCCAAAAGTTGGAGGTACATATATATTGATTTATATATATTGGTTATATTGAGTTGAATGTATATATCCCATATTATCGTGGAAGCTTTGAGGTGAGAAATTAATATGAAAAGTGGTCTTGTAACCCTTGATAGCTATGAAGCTACTGGCAGTAGTAGAAGATATGGAGGGACAGACCACCAAAGCAGACCAAATGGGATTCCTGTTCCTATCAGTGGATCCCTTATTTAAGATAGCCGTCCTAAAATACATAATATAAAAAGAAATACTTGCCATGAGGAAGCACCATCAGGCACAGCATTGATGACATAAGAGAAAAATTACAGTTATCTAAATCCATGCATGTTTTTTTTAATAATTGAGAAGAAAAAATTAGCAAACTAGAAATAGAAGTGTGCTCTTTTGGTCTTTGGTAGATATCCTTCCTAGTAAAACGTTACTGCATTTTCTCTGACGTTAGGTGTAAAATAAGAATGCTTGCTGTCGTTTTTTATATTTGTTATTGTACTTGAGGTCCTAGTCAGTGTCATAAGGCAAGAAAAAGAAATATAAAGGATTAGAAATACTTATTAGTATAAGAATTAGAAAGGAAGAAATAAAGTTCTCATGATTCAGAGACTCCCTGGTTGTCTAAGAGAACATCTAAGAATATCTACACATTAAAAAAACAGGGCTAATAAGAGTTCCATTACCGGAAACAAGATTAATGGACACATAACAATTGTATTCTTATGCAGTAGCAAGAACCAAGAAAGCAAAATTTCAAAAAGATGTCATTTATACTAACAAAATATAAAGGTGCCTTGTAAAATATTCAGTAGGTGTATGAGACTTTTATGAAAGAATGAAAATATCATCTAAATGGTGAGATATAATATGTTCATAAATAGAAAGTCACAATATCATAAAAATACCAATTTCACCCCCAAAATTAATCTTTAAGTGTAATACCAATTCTAAAAATCAAATGGAAATGCAAAGGTAATGAAAACAGTTTTTCAGACAACAAAATGAGCAACTTGCCCTGACAGTAAAATTTAAAATATTTAACTACAGTAGGATCAGGGGCATAAGTAATAGCAAAATGTAGCAAAATGGAGATCTAAGAAACAAAAACATGCATATATGAAACTTTGCTATATGTTAGAGGTGGCATTAAAAATTTGTGGAGAAAGGGTGGATGGATATTCAATATATGGGACTCAGGTATGATTATTGGTATCCAAAGGGAAAAATATTAGAAAGTGACAATCCACATAAAAAATACATTCTAGGTTTGTTAGAATCTACTTATGAAAAGCAAAGCTTGAAAACATTTAAAAGAAAATACCAGAGAATGCCTTTATGATCTCTGGGTAGTGAATTATTCCTTAACTAAGATACAAAGAATTTAACTTACAATGGAAAATATTGATAAGTTCAAGCACAGTACACAAGCACTTTTGCTTTATAAAAATACACTAGAAGCCAAAATAAAAGCCCAGAGTAGGAGGCCCTTGACAGTGAATATAGCCAATAAGGAATTAGTGTCTGAAATATTTAAATAACTTCTGCTTAACAGGAAAACAAAACCAAAGCTGTAGAAAAATGAAGAAAGAATGTGAATGGGAAATTCTGCATCATCAAAAACAAATGACACAATTAACCTCATTAACAAAAAGTGCAAAAGAATACAAAGTGAGATATTTTATGTTCCTCAGATTGGGAAAAACTTCAAAAAATTTTAAATGCTAAATATTGGAGTGCCTGGTTGCTTTAATTGATTAAGCATCTAGGTCTCATGGTTCGGGAGTTCAAGCCCTGTATCGGACTCTGTGCTAACAGCGTGGACCCTGCTTGGGATTCTGTCTCCTTCTCTCCCTGTCCCTCCTCTGCTTGCTCTCTCTCTCTCTCTCAAAATAAATTAAGATAAAATAAAATAAAGTGCCAAATACTGATCCAGATATATAAAAGCTAGACCCTTTCTGTACTACAAACAGGAGTAAAAATTAGTATTCTCACTCTAAAGAGCAATTTGTCAATATCTAGTAGGAACAAATCTGTAAAAGCCCACAAGAGAGTAGTCCCACCCAGGTGTACATCCCAGAGAAATACATGCAGCTATGCCTAAGACCGTGGTTGTGTGAGATTGCTTATTGCAGAATCTTCAAAAACTTTAGGAACACTGATCAGTAAAAAATAAAAAGAATTGGTAAATACATGATGATGTATTTATACATTGGGTTACTATGGAACCATAAAAACGAATAAATCAGAGTTGCGTTTTGAAAACATAGTGTTGGTAACAAATTTTAAAACTCAAGCTGTGAAAGATGATGCGCACTGTGATACCATCTCCCTAGTTGCCTCTGCAGAGGGAGGCAGGGAAATAGGATTGAGGAGGATTGGCAGAGAGCCTCCCCCATATTTGTAATGATATATTTCTTAAAAATAAGTCTGAAGAGAGGCGCCTGGGTGGCTCAGTCAGTCGAGCATCTGACTCTTGATCTCAGCTCAGGTCTTGATCTCAGGGTTGTAAATTCAAGTCCTTCACTGGGCTCCATGCTGGGCATGAAGCCTACTTTAAATTAGATAGATAGATAGATAGATAGATAGATAGATAGATAGATAGATAGATAGATAGATAGATGCCTACTTTGGATGGATGGATGGATGGATAGATAGATAGATGGCTACTTTGGATGGATGGATGAATGGATGGATGGATGGATGGATGGATGGATGGATGGATAGATAGATAGATGCCTACTTTGGATGGATGGATGGATGGATGGATATATGGATGGATGGATGGATGGATGGATGGATGGATAGATAGATGCCTACTTTGGATGGATGGATGGATGGATGGATGGATAGATGGATGGATATATGGATGGATGGATGGATGGATAGATAGATAGATAGATAGATAGATAGATAGATAGATAGAGGCCTACTTTAGAGGGGTGGATGGATGAATGGGTAGGTTGATGGATGGATGGATGGATGGATAGATAAGGAGCCTATTTAGATGATAGATAGATAGATAGATAGATAGATAGATAGATAGATAGATAGATAGATAGATAATAAATCTGAAGAACACTTTAAGAAATGATGAAGCTTGCTGGTGTATCTATGAGTTTGTATAATTCTTTTATTGTGGACTTAAAACATTTCATAATATTGGGATGGGCACTGGGTGTTATATGTAAACCAACTTGACAATAAACTATTTTAAAAAAACCACAAAGAAAACCTTTCATAATAAAATACTTGTAAGAATACAAAACAGTCCTAAATACTGCTACTATATTTTGAGTGCCCATCTCCGAAGTAGTACTTGCTTATTTTTTCCTCATTTTTTTAGGACTTTAGTGTTTTTTAGTTTATTTATGCACAAATCTTAACCTATATTCTGAAATTTGCTCTTAGGCCTGAGAATCTCCACATTTGCTTATTCCCTGAACTCATCTAATTTGAAAAAAATATATCAGGCTAGAAAAGATCCTAGTCAAGTATTAAAAAAATTAAATGAGGGGCGCCTGGGTGACTCAGTCAGTTAAACATCTGGCTCTTGATTTCAGTTCAGGTCATGATCTCACATTTGTGAGATCGATCCCTGTGTTGGGCTCTGTGCTGAGTGTAGAACCTGCTTGGGGTCTTCTCTGTCTGTCTGTCTGTCTGTTTTTCTCTCAAAAAAAAAAAATTAGGGGCACTTGGGCAGCTCAGTTGGTTAAGCATCCAACTCTTGATTTCGGTGCAGGTCATGATCTCACAATTTGTGTCTTTAAGCCACATGTCACACTCTATGCTGACGGTGCAGAGCGTGCTTGGGATTCTCTCTCTGTCGTCCCCTCCATCTCTCTCTCAAAATAAATTTTAAAGCTTTTTAAAAAATGAAAAAAATTAAATGAGAGACTTCAATGTAAGATAAATGTATGGCAATAGATGTCATGTTCCCAGCTTGATGCCTGGCATGGGGCCAGGCCTGTGACTCACCCACTCACTCCAGGTCTTTGGTGAGAAATCGGGACAGCAAGGCTATTTCTCTGCATAAAAATTAAATTAGACTAATTCCAAAGAAGGGCAGCAGATTTGTAACTAGTTCCCTGCTCCCCATCTTTCAGGCAGCATCAAACTAATCATTCCCGACCCACTCACATATTAAGAACTTTTATTATCATTTTGAAAGTACTCTGAGATTATTAAGAAGGAAATCTACTTCCCTTGGAAAGCTTATCAGGTCTCTCTATCCTAGAACAGCCTTAGAAAGTTGTTAAATCTTCATGAATATTGAGCTCTGTGGTCAGTTTTTCTTGGAAAAGGAATATGGAGGTAGTTACATATAAAATCAAACAAAAAGCCATCCCAAAGCCTATGAAAGCATTTCAGTGCCCTCTCTTTCTATCAGGGAGCTTATTTAAATTCATGATTTAGGGAAGGAGATGAATGTGGCTCTTTTGCTCATTTATTTCTTTGTGGATAATGTTTTTTTCCAGAATTTGATTATATTTAAATACACAGTGAATTCTTTTGTGTGCCCCAGCCAGAATATCAGTCTTGCAGAAATTTGTAACTTGATATTCTAGTCAACTGCCAACCATGGGAAACACAGATTTAAGTTAACTAGTATTTAAAAAATTAATATATTTTTATTCTTCAGACACATGCTTCTCAGTCTTTAAGACACTAGTGTTTGAGTCAATATATCATCAAATGCATGTAATAAATTATACTGCTATAAACTCCAGGGAAATTTTATTAATGTTTTTTAATGTACCCTCATGTGGAATCAACATATGTTTTTTATATATTCATAAATTTATGGCTTCAAAAATCTCCAATTTCAGAGTGTTATGAATGTTGTAACAGATAGAAAATACATAATTGTGGAATGATGTTCTTGAATTTTCATATACTCCTGATAACCATTAGCTCTTGCATATAATAATTAGAATGAAATTAAAAACTTGGAAGTAATACTTCTGTAGCTCCGTTGGTGCGAGCCAAAGGAATTATTTCCAGAATAAGCTGGCAGGTTCCTGCTTGGGGAATTAGGACTCCAGTGTCCTTAACTTTAAAATAACTTGCTCTCATTTTATGCCTGTTTCATAAAGTGGTCATTCATTTTCATACTAAATTGTAACCAAAGCATGCCACATCAATAGAGACCAGTCAGCGAGTTTACTGTGTGTTAGGTTGAAGTAGAGCGTTAAAAATGTTGGCCAGATGGTTGGGTTAAAAAAAAAAGTCTTAGTACTGATTTGTTAGGGGGATTGAGAGATAGCCTCCCCACATCTTTATATCCACATCCTGGTACCTAGTGCTTTCACAGTAAGAAGTTGTTGGAAAAGGAATGAACCCAGAATGGCACTTTATATTTTGGGAATTCACGAGGTAATATACCCAGTTTGCTGCTGTTGTAGTGAGATTTGTAGTGGATATACACTGATGTCTTACGTTTAGATTTCCAGGCTCACCAGTCAGGGTACAAGTTCGTGCCTCCTGGATGCTAGGCCTCTTATAATCAGGACAGTGAGGTGTGGACCATGACTTTACCATGTTTACGCAGCAGACCTGAGATGCAGTCATCAGCTGTTTTCACCTGATAGGTTCTTTCCTTTTAGTTTTAAACTTCTTCCAAAAGTAATTTTGTTTTTCATTTAAACGGCCGAAGTCAAACAGTTAGTAAAAACTACATCTGGAATAATTTTTCTAAAGTTCCAAAATGCTTTTCGAGACAATGCCATTCTTCCTAAGTTTTGACTTTTTTTTTTTTTGTATATCAGCATCTAGATCAATTCAGATGCTCTCTTAAAATGTATCTTTCCCATTTGCATGCTGTTTGGAAATGAGAGTTAAAAGCTCTATAGGGTTCCAAATCAGCATGGTTCAAAAGTTTTGGTTATCACTTCCCTAATCTATTAGCTGCTTTCTTCATTCGGGGCCTTTCCAAAATAAACAGAGTACTTTAAATTACCCTTTCACTTTTTCTGTAATTTATTTTCTTCTCTTCTCTGCACATAAAAAGCACAATGAAATAAGTTATGTAAGTACATGACCTTGTCCACTGGCATAGCTGTTGTCTCCCAGGAGAATGGCGTCACTTCCCCTTCACCAAGAGAGAGCCTTCTCCACCCTAATACCGGTTTCCCGCCAGCCTCCCAGGATGGTGTTGCTTGAGTATTTAAAGTTTGATGTAGCTTCTTTGAAAGTTTAATAAATTTCAGAGCCATATACCTATGACAGGACACACGAAAGGGGTATAGGAGGTGTTACAAAATACCACGACTGGATCAACCTATGCCCGTAACATCTGGGGATGTCCTCATCCCCAAAGTCATGACAATCGTATTAAAAAGGGGCAACTCATTGGATACCTTAGCTGAGGCAGCGATAATGCTTTTTTTTTCCCTCCCAGACTTCCTCCCATACCCCTTCTCACTTCCATCAGGGGTACACTCTGCAATTGCAACAGAAAGGAACGTGAGTATGGTGTGAGACAAAAGTGGGGAAGTGTGAGTTTGAGAACGATGGCAAAGAAAGGAAAAGTGAGAAGCAGGTTCAAAACACAGAAGACACAATAAAGTACAAAATAATCACTACGTGAAAAGCAAATGGGTCGGGTGGAGGATGGATTTGTCTAAACTCATAAAATTGTACACCGCCTTCCCAAAAGTGAATTTCACTGTATGTAAATTTAAAAAGTCTTGGGAAAAAGAGACAGCATAAATAACCATGAAAGGTAATGTTTGTACTACAATATGGGTATACTTAATGCTGAGTTGTATATCCAAAAATGATTAAGACGGTAAATTTATGTTATGTGGATATTATCACAATTAAGAAAATTTTAAATTCAAAACTATAAAAAGTGTAATGTTTGCATAATGGACTTTTATGTAGTTATTAAAAAGAATTTCTCCAAAGAATTAGTAGTAAAATGGGGGGAATGTTTGCTATATTAGATTAAAAGTAATACAAAGTTGAATTAGTAGTATGCTTTCACATCTGTAAGTAAATCATGCAGAAATACTGGATGATTAAAATGCCAAAATATCGAGAGTGTAAATCTTGGTGATGGGATTTGGAAAGATCGATTATCCGCCTTTATATTCCTTGGCATATTACTAGTTTTCACTTACTCTTTTTGTAATCAATAAAAACAGAATCATCAGCAGGTATGTGCCATGTATATTGCTGAAATAGATTATGAATCATTTCATATAGGCTCTTATTTAAACCATACCAGTAAAAAAAAGATCCACTTCATAAAAATTTCTGTTCTTCTAGGACTAAATATTTTAATACACTTGAAATAGTATCAATTGGCTTTTAACACAAGGTGATAAGTTAAGCCTGTGCTTAGCTTTCTTTGCTGCAAATCTGCCATTGAACTGACCAGGAATACAAAAGGTAAAAACACGTAATTGAAAAATGGGAAAGGTGCCTTCAGTGGATCAGATAACTTTAAGGAGTTAATATAAACTACTGAGCAGCGAACGCTGACTGAGGAAAGCTCCTGGCACAAGAAACATCTTGGATGTTTCAAACATCCAAGGAAAAAAATCTCAGAGAATGAGTGGCAAAGTTCTAGGGCCAGTGGCTGGAGGGGAGGAAGGGGTACGTGGCGATCATTTCTAGAGGATTCTCAAACCTGGATATGCCTCAGACCCCACAGTCCTGGTTTCCGAAGAAAGCCCCTGGGCCCTATTTCACAGCATCCATTTAGTAAGGCCCGTGGTTGAAATAAAATGTAGAGGCGTTGCCTCAAGCAGAAACCTGACAGAGGTCATCGTGTTGATTAGAGAAGGTCCCGGAATGCCCAGCCTCCCTGGGTCGCCTCAGTGAGTGAGGGACAGGGTACACAGATGCCGTCACCCGCAGCCTCTCCTCCTTCACAGGAAAACCCCAGAAATATGCATGCACATTACACATATTGGTTTCAGTGGTTATATGGAGAGCAGGGTAGAAACTGCATGTAAGTAATATCATTACATTAATTCAGCTAAAGAATTCACTCTCTATTTAAAGTGACACTTTCATGAGACATTTTGCCCTCCTGATTGCTGAAAGTTATTTCTTAGTATTTAAAGTCTGTATCTCTGAGGTAACATGAACAACAAAAGTTTTATCGGTATCACCTTGCATTTATCGGTCTTCCTTCCTCCCTTCCTTCCTTCCTCCCTTCCTTCCTCTCTATTTTTTCTCTTCTCTTCTTTTTTCTTTTGTGCTGCTTGCCACTTCTTTGAAATCATTTCTTTGTCTCCTCTTTTTTCCTCTAGGAACTGTGAAGGGCAGAATATTCGATACCAGACGTGCAGCAACCATGTAAGTTCTATAATAAAAATATATAATCCAGTAAAATAAGTTCACGTTTTAGGTTAGACCATTATACTGTGTACTATAAAGCTAGTGGCTTCTTGGTGCCCTTTGTGGAAAATTTAAATATTTTTTAATTGACAACAGATTTTTGTGTTTCTCGTACCTTCCATTTATACTACCTTTTGAGGCCATGCCAAATGTATAAACTTATTTGGTAAGTATTTAATAATTTCTGAATTCACCGAAACAATACCTAATACCTGTAAAATGCCTTCATTTTAGAGGAACTAATTTTAAATGCCCAGATCAAGGTGTTGCAGTTTGAGATTTCATTCTTGGGTGTGTGTGTGTGTGTGTGTGTGTGTGTGTGTGTGTGTGTGAGTGTGAGACTCTGCTCTTGCTAATTCCCAGAAAGCATCTTTCTTCAACACAAGTGTTAGGAGGGTGTAGGAGCGTTGGCTCATACACTGTGGACGTACAGTGTAATCTACTACGTATTAGGTACGATGGCGAGGACCTTGGTGCACTTGAGTGAAGACCCCCGTGCCCCCAGGGTCTCTAGCTGAGGCCCCTCTGGGAGGATCCTGCAGAACATTTCCCACCCTCTAGGCTGGGAAGAATTACACGTGTGGAAGGTGGTGACCAGCAGGGAAGACGGCAGTGTGAGTGAGTGCTCAGAGTTGGAGTCCTTAGATTTCATAAGAATATGGCATTAAGCGCCATGCTTGCTGTTGCCAACTCAAGAGTTTTTTGCCAAATTCCTTTCAGGGAGGTAAACAGAGTTGTGGCAGGTCCTTTACGGCTGTGGGGTTCGGGGCACCCCGCTGTCTCCGTGCGCTGGGGGCCGGCAGTCACGTGTGCTCAAGGCCTCCTGCAGACCAGGGCGGGGTCCGTGCAGCCCAGGCTGCTGGCGATCCTGCACAGGAGAGATTATGCAGTGTGTTCCCGGGGATACACACGGACACGTCACAAGGAGGTGGTGCGCCGTGAGTGATGTGACCGCATGAACTCAGGGCACAAAGATAGTCACCTCTTTTCTGGACTTGCTTCCTGCTTTATTCTTTTTTTACATTTATTTATTTATTTTGAGAGAGAGACAGTGAGAGCGCTAGCAGGGAAAGGACAGAGAGAGGGAGGGAGAGTCCCAAGCAGGTTCCGTGCTGTTGGCGAGGAGCCCGACAGTGGGCTCGATCCCGTGAACTGTGAGATCGTGACCGGAGATGCTCAACCGACTGAGTCACCCCGGTGCCCTGCTTCCTGCTTTACTAATTGGGGT
This sequence comes from Crocuta crocuta, assembly GCF_008692635.1. Classification (NCBI taxonomy): domain Eukaryota; kingdom Metazoa; phylum Chordata; class Mammalia; order Carnivora; family Hyaenidae; genus Crocuta; species Crocuta crocuta. The sequence continues at coordinate 9,043,819 of NW_027531904.1, forward strand.
TTAGAATCTCCCTTTTGAAATCACCACCTCTGTGTCACGCAGGAAGGGGACCGTCTGTGACCCACCTCCAGCGGAGAGGGAACCGGGCCCCCAGCACTGCCCCCAGCTTCTCGCTGTCATTCAGTGTCCCGGCGAAGACGGGCCATGCTGGTGCTACAGTCACTGGCTTCCCATGTCCCTGGAAATGGGGCCTACTACCCACTTTTCTGACGGAAGCTGCCTTTCGTGATTCCAAGATGAGGCACTCTTAGGGGGGAGATTTGCCTTGGGGTTCAGAGGTGCCCACACCTGCAGTCCTGGGGCCTACGAGCCTGTCCGATGGGGCCGCGAGATCTCCCATTCCCACCCCTCACCGTCTCCGTGATCAGGGAAGCCCGCTCCGCGGTGGAACAGAGGTCACTGCCGGGCACCTCCCGTTCCATCCCATCCCGGAGACGGCTCGTGCTTCTCTTCCTCCTTGTGTGAAGCCTCGGAACCACAGAGTCGGTCGGTCATCTGTGTCGCCAGCTTTCTAACTCTTAGCCAAAATCACTAATAATAATAATAATAATCGATCACACGTATTAAGTACTTCCTAAGTATTACGCTAAGTGCCTGACCACGAACAAACCCGTGATAGTCCTCAGAGGATCTCTACAAAGCAGGTATTACTTTTATTTCCATTCTTACACAGGAGGAGACTTAGGCAGGCTGCCCAAGGTCACAGAGCTGAATTAAACCCCCAGGCTCCCAGTGCCAGCCTTATCCACTCTGCTACGCCAGCCTGTCTCTTGGGAAAGGGGCCTGAAAGGTCTTGAGCTTTGTTAGGTGATGAGAAGACACTATAGATAGTAGTGTAAGACATGACTGCTTCTCCCGACCCACACGCACATGACTGGCAGGCGGAGTTGCCAGAACGTTCTACTTTCAGACATAGAAGCTGCAGGACAGACCTAAATATTCACAGTTGGCAAGGGACAGATCAGGGAAGGGCAGAGAAGGGATGACAAGAAGCAGCTGAGCCACGTCATGGAAACGAAGCCCTCCATGGCCTTGGGCTTTCCACTCCAGTGGCCCAGGGCGTCCGCGGCACAGGGGAGGACCCGGCTTGATGCGGACAGACCCCGACAGCCACGGTCCTGACCTGTGCCCACCTCAGTAGAAGATACCTGAGAAAAACAGACTCCAGGCTCTCAAGGAAAGACCAAATGTCCTTTTGTTATGAAGTGTGGATGCGTTAGGGATACACGTCAGAGGGCTTAGAGGGACTGATTCCACTCCCAGTGTGCGGGAACGGGAGACACGGCCAGGGAAGAAAGACCATACTGCTCTCCCCGAAAGATCGGGCTGTGGCTCCGCGGCTCTCTCTGGCTTCATTCTGACAGGGAACATGGGGCTTTGGGCTGAAGGCCTGTAGGATTAGGGGAGCATCCCGTAATCCCAGCTAACTCCCATCTTCCGAGAGAACCCTCCAGTCGTGCTCACCAAAGACCCTCACAGCCAGGGCCAGGCCCCTGAGGCCCCGGGAAAGAATTTTCCTTATCAGGCATAGCCCAGAGCCAGTGGAGACTTTCCAAGGGAAGTCATGCACGTCAGCAATGACTTCTAAAACTTGACTTTAACGACTCATTTTTTATACCAGGGTTTACGGTACCAAAGACAAGGCTGGAAGGGAGCAAAGGGAAGAAAATATCTTTAAAAACGAGTATATCATAATTGGCTAGGAGTGGTTTTGCAAGCATGAGCACATTTTTCTGTGGGCACAGAGGGAGGGACAGTTAACTCTGCACAGTGGGGTCCCTGGTGGCTTTCTAGAAGAGGCGACATTTGATGCGACCCTTGAGCGACTCTTCATACCATGGGTCCTATGGGTGGCTAATTCCTGGCAGTTTCCCCTGAGAGGTGTTCTTTACTTTCCATTGTGGCTGCTCCTACCCAAGTCCATCGGCCGTCACACCGGTTCTCCTAAAATGTCGTGTTTTCTGTGACAGCCCCCTCTGTGAATCCATATTGCTTTTAATTCCCCTCACTTGCTTTCAGGGACCTCCGGAAATTGGTTAGACTTATCCATTTTGAGCTCGCAACTTCCACCCTTTCTGGACAAGACTATTCCCGGTCCCTCATAGCTACTAAATTCATTTCTGCGGTTTCTCTGTCGCTTTCGTTGTTTCCTGTATGTTGTCCCATTCGCATCACGCCATCCCTTAAATCTCATCTGAAATATCATTTTTGCATGATGCGTCATTTGCTAACTGTGGCTTCTTACAATGGCCCCTCGCTGTAATTTTTTTTTGTGCTGGAAATTTTGGCATTGGTTATATAACAGCATCCCAAAAGTTAACTCCTAGTACAGCATGGTTATGAAGACTAAATAAAATTTTAAAATTTGCTTACAACAGAAATCGCATTTCCCCCAAGTCCCTACTCACTGGTTATCTGGGAAGAATGACCTAAATACATAATCCAGATTAAAGCTTGGTTCAGTCCTATTGTATAAATCATCCCCTAGGTAATGGTCTCTCTCTTTTGCATAAAAATGCTGTGTGTATTAAGTAATCTTCCTATCTTGGCATTTCTCCCTCAGTTGTCCATGAGAATGGTTTACGTAATCTCATGGAGGGACAAGAGATCTGTCTTCAGGATGGTCCTTAAGTGGGTAATGTTTGTTACCTGTGTGTCTTCCTTCCTCGCCTCCTCCCTCTTTCCCTCCTAATCTCTGTCCTTCTCCTCCTCCTTTTCCTTCTCTGTGCTTTTCAGGCTGCCTGCCTACTCCTGGTCAAGTCAAGTCTTCCCAATGTAGCGTCTCTTCTTTACTTATTAATTCTACTCAGTCAGTTTTTTGTTTAACACTTGGACAATTTTATCTCCTTCACTGCAAAGCCGTACTTATGAATCTATAAGTACAAACAATGGATCAGTGTATTTCAAGTATGAGGGTGCTACATCTTCAGTAAGATAACACACTCTTTAAATGACAGCAGTGGGTTATACTGTTTTAGGTTCTCCACAGCATGTAACGGATGCAAAACCTGTAAAGTAGGCTTAATACACATGTTATCTTAACTGATATGAAGAAACGCTTCTTAGGGAAATCCCTAAGAATGTTTAGCATTCAAGCTTCCTAACTGTTACCTTAACTACCGAAAACACAAGAATCCCTAGATTGTCTTGCACCAGGACGGGGGACCCAGCTGAAGCCGACCAGACAGGCTTAGTGTTGACACTGGAAGAATGCCAAGTAAAAGGAAGCATTTAATGTAAATCATCAATGTCCCCCAAGATTACCAGAAAGCAGTATCATATAATGGAATGCTTGTTACGTTGGGAATCAGTCTTGGCTGAGTCATAGTCTAGCTGTGGGTCTTTGGGCTAGTGGCTGAAGACTTCTTAGATCACAGTTTTCTCCATTTATAAAATGAGGGTAATGACAATTCTGACCCACCTCCATCAAAGGTCGGTAGGAAAGAAAGAACATCGAATGATCCCTGGTAAACTAGAGACCGTTATCCAGAAACAAAGGTGTTTTCATCAGGATCATCATTTCCCAGGAACAGAAGCCCACTCTAATTAGCACGAGAAAAATGGGATTGATTCACTGGGTGGAGGTGTGGAAATTTAATGGAATTTGGGCATCAGCACACCTTGAGAGCCTGGACCCAAGAACCGGAAAGTGAGAAACCCAGGTTATATACACCTATTGAAATACATGGCTTATCAGCCTGCCTTCTTTCATGTCTGATATATTCTTCTTTGCTGCAGGACCTGGCTTGCTTCACTTCAGTAGGCATCTCAGGAAAGAGACAGTTAGCCCAGCCCCACAGCGATGGGAGTCCTCAGCTCTGGCCCTTCCGTGACAGTTCCAAATCCCAGGGAAAAGCGACCTGGCCGGGAGTGGGTGTTTGCCTCTGATAATCAGCTGTGGCCAAGGAGACTGGGTCCCCTGTCTAAACCTGGTCACTCTTTCAGCAAGGACTAAGTGTAGGCCACCATCTTCGGCTGTCTGTTAATTAAGCCTTGTTAATTTTGTGAAACTTTATTGGTTTATGGAATTGAAGACAGTCAGGAGTCAGATAGCAAGAAATTTCAGTCCCTAAAGCACGCTTGCCGCGTCCATGAGCCTAATGCAAGGGTCATCGTTTTCACTCTGCTCTCTTACACTCTTCGGCTTGGATTTCAAAGAGTCAGATATAGAGAAAACGGACCATGGTTGGGGAGAAGAGAGGCCATATAATTTTATCAACTGACGATCTTCCCTGGGGCCAGATGGACAACAGTCTACATTTCAAGACAGAAAGGTCAACTGCTTTCAGTCTTCAGTTTGACTCTCTCTTCCATCGGTGTGACCTGGGTTAAGGTTTAATCTTACTGAAACAGGAAAAATGTGGATACTCTACAGGATTTTGGAATGATTTGCAGCCAACTGATGCAACTAAGCCCAGGGGAAGCTTATTTATTATATTTTATTTATTTCCTACCTACTTCCAAAAGGGATTTGAAGCAGGTTATAAAGGCCAAAAGCATAAACACTGTAAGATGTAAAAGTCGAGTCGTTAAAAGGGGAGAAATGAAAGAAGTCATATTTTAAGCTTCTGCCTAATAATTTGTTAGTAGTTATTTGTAGAAAAAAATAAAGGTAGTTTCTACCTTATACTATATACTATCAAAGTAAATTCCAGATGTAATGAAGAGTTAAATATAATTGCTAAACTAGAAAGGAACTAGAAATGTGCATTTCAGCATTTATCTGTTCTTAGGCAGGGTGGGAAAAACATTTCTGAACTCATGAATGAGGGAAGAAGATTTACAAGGAAATATTAATAGAGCTGACTACTCAAAACGTAAAGTAACAAAGTTTCTTGCACCAGAACCAAAATCAAATGGGGAAAATATTTCCAGTGCAGATGATGGAGTCGATAACCTCACTATAAAGGTTGATAGTTTTATCTGTTAAAAAATAATAAAAAGGTACACATTCCAATAGATAAATGAAGGAAAGAAAACAAGAAATGTTTGAAGAATTAATACAAAAGGCAAATATACATGAAAGCTATCAGACCTAAATAATGAGAGGAAATGCAAATTCAAACAATGAAATGCTATTGAACACTGATGATTGGAAAATGTTTAGAAAATTATAATATCCAACCTGAGAAAAGAGACAGAGAAAAAGGGAATTTACAGATCCTGGTGATAATAGGGAGGGAAATTCCTGGCGGGCAATTTGGCAATATTTTGTAAAGCTCATGAAACACACCCTTTTTCTCAGAAATTTTATTTCCAGAAGTTTGTTTCTGGGGAATCATCAAGGATTTGTGTAAAGATTTAGGTACAAGAATCTTTGTTCTTTATTCTTTTTTTTTTTCATAGAAACTTTAGCAAAGTTTTTATAAAGACCACTGATACTTTTGTAACAAGAAAAATATATAAAATAATATATTGACTTTCTGTATCTGTTCTTTTTTAATTGGAAGTTGGTGTAGGATTAATTAATTGCCATCAATTGGGAAGTTTATGCTTAACTTTGAAGAGTGAAGTAACATTTGGTCAGCCAGCATCTGGCTTTGGAAATATCAGTGGGAGGGATTAGTAATTAAGTAAAAAGATTTCTGAGTCATCAAGACTTGCACAAACACTTTTTACTATTATTATGAGAGCTCCCTGGAGCATTTGCTTAGAATTTCCTTGCTGTTGTTATAGACAGAAATTGAAAAGGCTGCATTTAACTTCCCATCCCAGATCCAGTGGAAGGCAGGTACCGGGTTCTAGTGAAGACCAGTGGCTTCCCACCCCCGACCCTCCCCCGCAAAAAAGGAAAGAAAGGCACATTAATTAAACAACAATCACAAAAGCAGAAACAAAGACACAAACACAAATTCTCACAAAACACAATGCTTTGGGGCCAGTTAAAGTAAGGGCAAGTAATCCTTCACATTGAAATGGTTCTTGGAGGAACAAATACTAACTAACGTTCCCTATAAAGACCTTGAGTCACCCGGAAGAATTGAAAGCATTGGGGCGCCTGGGTGGCTTAGTCGGTTAGGCGTCCGACTTTCGCTTAGGTCATGATCTCGCGGTTCGTGGGTTCGAGCCCCGCGTCGGGCTCTGTGCTGACTGCCAGCTCAGAGCCTGGAGCCTGTTTCAGTCTGTGACTCCCTCTCTCTCTGACCCTCCCCTGCTCACGCTCTCGCTCTCTCTCTCTCTCCTAGAAATAAATAAAACATTAAAAAATAATAATTTAAAAGCATTATGTGCCCCTTGTTTCAAAAAGAAGACAACTGTGTAACGCATTTGGAAACTTATACCCAAGATGGTTAAAATAGAGCAAAATTTGGCATTCAAATATGATGGGCTCTAATTATTTGGGGGAAAATACCTGGGTGGAAGAGCGATGAGAATAAATTTTGTCTCCATCATCACGCAGCTCCCAGTAGAATTCCGCGGCTGTAGATTCGGTCTGGTCTCCTGAGACTTGTGACCCTGTTCAGCTCCCTGTTGGCTCGGCCCCTGGGTGATGTGCACGTGGCCTTTCTTCTCTGCTTCCAGGACTGCCCTCCTGACGCAGAGGACTTCAGAGCCCAGCAGTGCTCCGCCTACAATGACGTCCAGTATCAGGGGCGTTACTATGAATGGCTCCCGCGATATAACGATCCCGCTGCCCCATGTGCACTCAAGTGTCACGCGCGGGGACAGAACTTGGTAGTGGAGCTGGCACCCAAGGTACTGGATGGAACTCGCTGCAACACGGACTCCCTGGACATGTGTATCAGCGGTGTTTGTCAGGTAAGCCCCGCCTGCTTCCGGGGTGGGCCACGTCCACTCGCAATGCAGAGGCTCTTTTTCCTTCTTCTGTTCATGCAGATGAGAAACTCTCTCTGATAATTTTCATGTAAAAACTATTTTAGAGAGGATGACTCGCCTTTAAGTTATGTGATATTTAATGAAAAGAGTGTAGACTTTGTCCACATAGAATCAAAAGACTGCAGTACATCTCATCGTATGACTTCTTTAGGTCAGTGGTTTTTCCAACTTGAAAATCCATTCGGGAGCACCTGAGGAACTTGTTAAAACACAGGGTGCTGGGCGCCCGCCCAGAGTTCCTGAGCCAGTAGGTCTGGGCTGGAGCCTGATAATTTGCATCTCTAGCAAGTTCACGGGGAGATGCTGATGTGCTGGTCCAGGGGTCCTCTGTGGAGATCCATTACTTTGGAAGGGTAACATCTGTAGGTTCTTTGAGCCTTTTAACTCACTGATTTCTTAAAATTAATTTATTGGTTGGGTCCTTGGGAGCATGATTTATTTCCTGAAAATTTAGCATGAACGCGTTCCGACAGACTCTCCTCCTGCTCAGATTCCACCCTTCTGCCTTTTGTGCTGCTTTTTTATTCTGCCAAAGGAGAAAGCTCTTACGCATGCCGTCCCTACCCCTTCTACCTATGCTCCCGGCTACTCTTACTATCTTCCTGGTATCAGCTTCGTGTCACTTCCTTGAGATGTCCTCTGGGATTACTCTGCCTAATCAGCCGTCCTTGTCTATTTTAATACCTTTTAACTGCACTGATACTACTTCATAATTACATTATTTATTTGTGTGACAGTTTGATCACGACATTCTTCCACACCAGAATGTAAGTTCTTTGAGGACAGGAATCATATGTATCTTGCTTTCTGCCATGCCCCGGAGTGCCTGCCCTGTCTGGCCCCATAGAGGGTCCTCAGCAAAAACTGGCTTAATGAATGAGTCTTATCCACTTGCAGAGGTAGAGGGTATTCAGATATCTTGGTGTCTCTTTCATTTCTCTTTCAATTTCCCAATCCTGCATTTCTAGCTCAGTTTGAAGTCCATTTTGGGAGATTCCAGATTCCTTCAACTCAGATGCCCCCTTCTCTGCTCGAGATGAACTAGTATTGTTTTTCTCAGACCTACTAGTTATTCTAACCACTGTTCCTACTCATTTCTCTTTCTGGTACCGCATTTCTCCACCTTACCTTCTGGAATTCATATTTTAGTTAATGTATTTGCTCACATGTGTTCTCTGTGCTGCTACCTGTATCAGATATCTCACATTTTACTGCTTTTTCCCCTTTCACTTTTTTTATTCCAAAACTAGATGAGGCAATCTCTCTACCTTTCTCTCCTACTCTTGAATCGTCTTATTTGATGCTTGCTGTTGACTCATCTTCCCAAAGGCCAAGGCTTACTACCTCATTTCTTCTATTTTATCTGCCGTTAATAGTTTCTCTTTATAACCTCCAGTTCACTCTTGCGCTCTTCCTCTAAATGCTAATAGAAGCTAATCACTTGTCAGCAGAATTCTGCTTTTTCATTTTCCAAGTTTTTGACAATGAATATGTGTTGCTTTCATAATTAAAAAGAATTGTTACTAAAAGTAATTTGGTTTGATCTGAAGAATACTCTGGACAAGGTAATGTTTTGACATTGAGGTCTTGAAAAGTTGAGCGGTAGTTATGTAAACCAAGATGAGAAAGGGAATCACAAGCAGAGTGAATAGCACTGGTGGAGAGATGTAATAGTAGATATATTTAAGGAGCGGTGACTCATTCTGTAGAGTTGAGGTGGAAAACACCTGTGCGATAGTGCTAAAAGTTGAGGTTACAGGTGTAGGTGGAAACCAGTCATTAACATTCTGAAAGTTACAGTAGGAGTCAGTGAAGAATCTTAGAAGGAGTAGCTCAGTTGGGATTGTCTTCAGAAAGATCACTCAAGTGGCAACATGGTAGATTATTTGGAGAGGACAGGGTCTGGCCAAACAACAGGAGGTCAAGTGTGGGATAACCAGAGCCTGGGGTAATGCAGAGGGGGCGCTGAATGGAGAAGGGATGACAAATTATAGAGATGAATGAAGAAGACTGGATGTGTTGTTGAATGTCGGGAATGAGAGGGAAGCTCAGCACGATGTCTGGATTTCCGACATGATGGTTAAGTAGATGGTGAGGCCATTCTTCAAGACAGAAAATATTGGGCGAGGACCAAGTGTATGGGGAAAAGATGGTGAGTTTGAAGTGCCTGTGAATATCAAAGTTGATATATGAATTTAGAGCTTAGGAGAGAATTCTCAATGAGAAACAGATCTGGGAATCGTCACAGGGTTAAAGCGTATGTATGTATGTATTGGAGTCTGAATAAGAGAAGCAGGTTTCCAACGACAGAGTCCTGGCCCCCCCATTTTAGGAGCAAGCTTTGGAAGGGGTACGCTTGATGGGGCAGAGCTTCTTTACAAGTTATGGGTGGGTGAGTGTTTAAGAAGAAAAGTTAGCGGTGTCCAATACGTCAGAGAAATCAAGAGGGATGAGGACAGAAACATGCTTACTTCACTTGGGCCAAACAAATACCACTGGTGACCTCAGCGTGGGCCATCTCAGTGTCACGGCTGGAGTGAACACTCGTGGCAGGATGTGTTCATTTCCTGTGGCCGCTCACCCTCTCTGAGCCTTGGTCTTGGTATGTAAAAAGGCGGTAGCATTCTCGATGGAGGTCCTGTTTTAACCTCGTTCCTTCACAAACGCGTTCCCGGAGCCCAGCCCAGTAACAGTCCCGCAGGAGGCCTGCCGTCAGTGCTGGCCGCCGTTCCCTTGCCTCCCCCTTGGGCTCACGGACCACAGCCCCCTCTTCATATTCATCGTCTCAGGTGCCTAGCTTGCTCCAGTAATTTCCAAGGCTTGAAGGGAGTGCAGGAGAAATGTGGTTTTCAACACCGAATTAGTTCATCTGAAAAGCGTGCTTCCTTTCATGGTTTTGTGACGCTGATGGGTAAGGCGATTCTTTGGGCAGTAACGGGTGATACCCCGGGTGCCGAAAGCGGAGTGCTCTTTCTGCGAGGCTGTTTGGGAGAAAAGGATTGTATGCAGTCTCCTCAGAAGTGACTGAGACCCTCTCAGGAGAATCCAGAGCTTTCCTTCAACAGGATAAAGTTCACATAAGTTCCCATTATTGTATAACGTGGCCGTGGCCGTCAGTGATCACTGGGACCAGAGAGAACAAACTGTGCGATTCTCACCGTTTGCCTTAGGATGCGCGGACCGAGCCCTGATGTTTCCTTGGCACAGACTACAAATAACCTTCGCAAGGGTGTTTACGGCATGTTCGTTTAAATGAGCACATCACTGTGCTCCTGGGAACAGCCTTTTGTGAATCTGAGGGCCGCAAACAGCAGGAGACAACTATACTCCCTGAATGAAATTGCTTCCGCTTTGCAGGTCTGACTTTTATGAGAAACAGGACCTGGTTCCGACCAGCCTGACTTCTCATCATTCATTATTGAAGCTTATTGAATTCGCTGACTGCTGGGCCAATGAAGAGACCACTTTGTAGTTATCATAGAATTAATAGCAACTAACATTCACTGGGTTCTTAGGAGGTGTCAGAAGCCGTCCAAAGCCCTTTGCTGTGACAGCTCCTCACACGTGTGAGGTGGGTACTGTCCTTACCCCCACTTGATTAGTAAGGAGACTGGATGGAAGAAGGCTCAGGAATTTTTCCCAGGTTGCATGGCTAGAAATTGGGATAGCTGGAATTTGAACCCACACACCTAATTCCAGAATCTGTTTCCTCAATCATTGCGCTACACTGATGAAATTTGCACTTTTTGTATTGCACAAAGTGTAGCTGAAGTTTGTAACTGGAAATAAGGTGTGGTTCTGGTAAAGGACGGCCAGTCCCATAAGGGGGTCATGTGCAGACAGACTCCGGTATCTCTGTACTCTCCAAGACAGAAGGTACTCGGGTGGAGTCATGCTGAGCACGGGAGCTGCTGAGGCCTGGAGAGCTGCTCCTTGCGAAGGGCACACCTACATATAAACACGCCAGAATCTGTTCGTCAACAGAAGCCAGAAATCTGGATTTAAAAATTTTTTTTAATGTTTTTATTTATTTTTGAGAGAGAGCAAGAAAGAGTGAGAGCAGGGAAGGGGCAGAGAGACAGGGAGACACAGAACCTGAAGCAGCTCCAGGCTCTGAGCTGTCAGCACAGAGCCCGACGCGGGGCTCGAACCCACGAACTGTGAAACCATGACCTGAGCTGAAGTCAGACACTCAACCATCTGAGCCACCCAGGTGCCCCTAGAAATCTGGATTTTAATGTGAAATGTCCTGTTGGAAATAATAGCTTGCTGTTAATGACCTTCCTGTGTCCATTGATGGTTAAACTGGGCTCTTTACAACACTGGCATGATGAAAGCCGCCCAAGCTCAGTGGCTTCAAACAGTGAAAGATGACCTCTTGCCAATGCTGCTTGTCCAACAGAGGGTGCGCAGGGGTCTCTGCTCTTTGAGCGTCTCAGTGGTGAGACTGAGGGAGGCTCTATTAGAACACGGCTTACATAATAACTACGGTATGAGCAGGGCGAACGTGTGACTCGCTCCCTGACCCTCAGAGCTTCCTGTCCAAGTGACACCAGCACTTAGACTCCTGTCTCATTGGCCCAGGACAGTCAAGAAGTTCACTCACCTTCTAGGGGGTGGGGAAGTATGGTGTCTCCATGGGCTGAAGGAGAAGTCCCATGATTTAGAATATCGCTGATGACTACCATAGCGCCATACACTCTGGTTTTCTAGGCAGGAAGCTAGACAGTTTTCTAAGGTAGGATCCAGTTTTCGGGGATCTCAAATGGAAACTGACTCAAAAAATCGGCTCTTGGAAGTATAAATTAGACTTTACCTAAAAAGCTTCAGATGTGGCTTCCTGTGCAGTGATGTCACTTATTCAAATACTATCTTCTTTGATCTGGTTAGGAAATCGAATGCAGAAGCTGTGAAATAATCCTTAGCCGAAGTGATGATTTATGTAGGAGTATCACTCCCCGGAAGTGTGGCTCATATATTTTAAAATATTTGTTTAAATCAGATGTCTTGTGTAACTTGCCTCATTAACTGCACCGTGGGGTATGAATCTTGTCTCGTTAAATTATACCCCATGGTGCCTGGCTACAGAAAAGTTGGTTATTTAATAGATGTTAATTTATTGTTATGTTTTCTCCATTAGTGGTTTTTAAATCATTACGATTAGGGGTCTTGACTTCAGGAGATATCACCGAGGTTGAAAACACCTCAGGCAATTTTTCAAAAGTAGCTTATTAGTGGTTCGGATGAGATCTGAGAGCCCAAATTCAGGAGTGCCTCACTTTCAAGGGCAGTTCTGACTTATACCCCATGAATTGCAAGGCAACCAGACTTTCTTTTCAGATATTGTTTTTTTTTTTTTTTTCTGTGATGCTTTCACATGCTTTTTTTGGCTGGAAGATTTGGATGAACCGTAACTTGAAACAAAATTCTGACACGAATGTAAGTGCTCAGGGAGGTACTTTCTTGCTTCAAATCTTACAAGGCCCTAAACACTCTTCAAAACAAGCCCATCCTAGCTCCTAAACCCCCACCCTTTCTGGATGACCAAATAGAGAGTGATGCTCATTCTCATGAAATGCAAAGTACTCGGGGACCTGAATTGTGAGGCCAGAGCTTGGCTCGGAAACAGAGTTTCTATAACTTAATGGCAGAATTACTCCCCTTGGAGAAAGTTGTGTGAACGCAAGTTACTCACTGATTGAATCCCAACCATGCGAGTGTGTTTCCAAAGTCAATCACTCTTAATTTGTTCCACATGTACTTGTAAATAGTAACATAATTGCCTTTGTGACTCGGTCCTTTGTGGTCCATCTGCTGCTGTAAGGATGAGGAAGGTGTTAAAATTCGGTATCAGCTGACCTGAGTCCTCAGGCCATCCCTGACTCTGTTTACTAGCTGTGTGACACCCAAAGGTCAGGGAACCTCAGGAACAGACTCCTTATTTGGAAAACAGAGACCTGATGTCACCCATGTCATCAGGTTGCTGTGAAGATGTAATGCAATAATATGTGTACAGTGCTCGGTATGACGCCAGACTCGTGGTAGGCATTCGATAAAAGTCAACTATTATTATCCATATTTCATTCTTAGCTTTATAAAGTCATATAATCAGGATGGAAGGATCTCAAAACTCTTTGGATTTAGCTGTTCCTCAGACACTTTAGTCCCCGCTCTAGCTTTCCCGTCCACAAGTGCCCTGCCTGGCTCCCAGGTGAATACCTGCTGTTGGACAACTTAGGCTTTTCAAACGTTCTGATATTGAAGTAAACTTAGGCTTAAGCCTGGAGCTTTCACCGTTTGGAAATACGAAGAACAGACCTAAGCCCTTGCCTCATGACAGCCCTTTGTGAATTTAAAAATATCTTTAATCCTGGGCTTTTCCTTAAACTTCCTTGGAACTTTTCCTACGTCTCCCTGAAACTTTTTTATTTGATCTTTCTCCTTCCCTTCAGCACCGAAATTTTGGAAGGAATCGTCTATAGATGTGGTTTCAACTCCCTCCAGTTTTATTTTGTCTTCAACACCTTGGATACAGTGTCTGATTCAGCAGCTCCCCGCGCTGAAGCGGAGGGGCCGTGCCCAGGAGTCAAAACAAAATGAAAAACAGAAATGATAGAAGGCGGCCTTTTTTATTGAGCCCTGTGTAATGTTCTAATCCCTGTGCTAAGAGTTTGTATGTACGTTTTCTCATTGTATCCTTACCAGACCCTATGTGAAGTATGTATTATCATCTGTATATTACTACTCATTAATTTTTTCTTTTTAAGAGAGAGAGAGGGAGGGACAGAGAGAGAGGGAGAGAGAGCGATTCCCAAGCAGACTCCACATTCAGCACAGAGCCTGACATGGGGCTCGATCCCATGACTCTGGGATCATGACCTGAGCAGAAATCAAAAGTTGGACATTCTAATGACTGAACCACCCAGACACCCCTATTATCTGTATTTTACTCTTGATGAAAATAGGTTCCCTGAGAGTTTGAATTGTTGAGCATTCCACATCTTTTTTTAATTTTTTTTAAATGTTTTTAAAATTTTATTTCTGAGAGAGAAAGAGAGAGACACAGCGTGAGCAGGGGAGGGTCAGAGAGAGAGGGAGACACAGAATCTGAAACAGCCTCCAGGCTCTGAGTTAGCCGTCAGCACAGAGCCCGACACGGGGCTCGAACCCTTGAACCGCGAGATCATGACCTGAGCCAAAGTCGGATACTTAACTGATTGAGCCATCCAGGCGTCCCAAGCATCCCACATCTTGAAAGTGTTGGTGGGGCGGGAAGGGAGCCATCTGCTTCTAGGTCCCCTGCCCATAAACATCAGATATAGAAATACAAATAAAGTTGAGTGGGTATAGGGAGGGGAGAGATAAACTCTCTCACTAGTTAATATTAGTGGGCACATATTATATGGAAGATATATTTATAAAATAAAAAGAAATGTGGCATAGCCCTTCTCCTCATATATGGAAGCTCACAATCTGGCAAATCCGCACACATGCACGCACACACAAATTACTCACAAAAATAATAAGTCACAAAGGACTAAAAGGTAGGCATATGCAGTGAGACATCTTCCATCATTCCTTTCTTGCATTTAAAAATGGCTTATAGGGGTGCCTGGGTGGCTCACTCGGGTAAGCCTCTGACATCAGGTCAGGTCACGATCTCACGATTGGTGAGTTCAACCCCCCACATCGGGCTCTGTGCTGACAGCTCAGAGCCTGGAGCTGCTTCAGATTCTGTGTCTCCCTCTCTCTCCGCCCCTCCCCCTGCTCGTGCTCTGTCTCTGTCTCTCTCAAAACTAAATGTTGAAATAAATAAAAACGTTTTATAAAGATACCTATGTAGAGATAACAGCAGAGGAAGACACACAGGGTGTAGGTATAAATAACGATAAACAGAAGGAGATGTAAAGATACACAATAGAGAGAGATGGGTAAGTATAGAGGTTGAGATAATGTGGAGATGGAGATAAGAACAGAGGAAAAAAGTTTAAAGCATTTAACTCAGAAGGATACATGTGGACTTCAGGGTAGGAGTCGTTTTGGAGAGAAAACCACCAGAGTAGGGGTCAGAGGAGAGAGGGCAGGGGTGGGGAGAGCCGGGGCAGTGGAAACAGTGTCTGTAGTGTTCCGTTCACTTTATGTACAGAAAAATCTGGAACTATAAAAAATAAATTAAAAAACAAATAATGTACAGGGAGGGGCAGCTTCACTTCATTAGATCGGGGCCTGGCCTGAGACCCCCCCCCTCTCTCTACCACCCGCCCCCAAGCTAGATCTTGCAAGGCGTTAGGTCATTCATAGTCTGCAAACTCTGTCCTCATGGAAGGGAGCCCCCTCCTGAATCGAAGGGAGCTCCCCGCTGGGGGACGCTTCTGGAAGTCTCTAGAGCTGCGTGCCCCCGTTCTCAGGCTCCTGTCTCCCGCTTCTGTCCGCAGGCGGTGGGCTGCGACCGGCACCTGGGGAGCGGAGCCAGGCAGGACAGCTGCGGCGTGTGCGCCGGCAACGGCTCCACCTGCAGGCTCGTGCGGGGACAGTCCAAGGCGCACGTCTCTCCGGAGAAAAGTAGGTCTGCACCCCCACCCCCCCCATGCCACCCGGTGCCGGAGTAACATTGCCCCTCGCTGAGCTTTTTCGTTGGAGAGCCCTCGGTCAGATTTCTTCCACAGCGTGCCTGTCACCTCCTGGGTTCCGTTAATTTTTCTAAGACCACTGGCTTCTTTGAATCCTTATCGATACAGGTGTGTGTGTTTTTTTAAGGTTTGTAAAGCCTGAAGTAGTAATTTTTTATTTGCCTCCCTTGATTGCTAACAAGGCAGAAAACGTTGCCTTGCATTTCTTCCCATCTTTCAATACCTTCTCACCTTTCAATGAACCACGAAAGTCACCTGCTTATTTGTCCCTTTGGATATTGATCTTTTCCGCGTTTGGATGTTGAGCTTTTCCCCACTGCTGTGAGCTTTTGTTACATCGCGAATGTTAACCATTTGCCTCTTCTATTTTATTTTACTCTTAATGTTCAATTTTTTGGGGATACCTGTTTTAAATATTGGCCTCCGTCTGTCACTTGGGTTTCAATATTGTTTGTGTTTATAGGATCAATGGTTTCTAAGTTTTATAACCTCAGAAATTTTCAACTTTTTATTTCAGCAATATCTGCTCTTGTAATCCTGTGACGTGGGGGGCGTTAAACATTTTGGGTAAGGGGCCAGGGCTCTGCAGGGCGTCTGTTCTCTGTCCCAGCATGAGCACCCCGTTGCAGCCCCCAAGGCCGGCGCCTAAGCACAGGGCGTGGCTGTGTGCCAATAAAGCTTCATGTGCAGCGTGTCCGTTCAAGCTAGACTTGCTGTAGAAGCAGCCGCAGGAACTGGGGAGAAGCGAGAAGTACCCCAAGACCCAAAGGCAACCATGGCAGCTAGCGCAGGGACAGGAAAGGGCCAGGGGCTGAGCGGCCTGTCACCTGTTACTGACTGCAGGAGCTGGGGAAGCCAGTGCCTTGAAGGAGGTGTGGCTGGCGACCCACACCGCCCCTTAGCACACATCCCGGCGGAAAAGAGGTTCGGCCAGAGCAAGTGAGCGCTTTGAGGGCAGAGGCCACTCTTCTGATGCCAGAGAAATGCTAACGTCCGACTGCTGGGCTGGCGTGTCCTTAGGGACCTCAGCCCTGACCATGTGAGCAAAGACCCTTCCCAAAATACCGTGTGCAAGAGTTGCTGTCATCCTGGACATCCCTGTCGTGGGTGCTATTATCGTAGGTTTCCTGCATCTGGTTACACGTGGGAAAGCAGACCCTCTGGAGGGGACCTTGCTGAAGTCTGGGGGCGCCCGCCCACTCCGCTGTGACTGTTTCGGAGGCTGCGGTGATATCCTCCTCTCGGATCCTGCCGGGGGGTGTTCTTCCCCCTTTGGCACCCAGGTGGTGGCCAGACGTCCACCCAGACCCAGGGCCACGCCCATCACCTCCCAGAGCCTTCCTTCCAGAGCATCTGCTCACTGTTCTGTTCCCTCAGTGCAGTTTCCTTTCTTCGCTGGTTTCTACAAGCACCTTTATGTTTCAAAACCTTTTTTTTTAATGTTTATTTTTGAGAGAGACAGAGCATGAACAGGGGAGTGGCAGAAAGCGAGGGAGACACAGAATCTGAAGTAGGCTTCAGGCTCTGAGCTGTCAACACAGAGCCCGGCGTGGGGCTTGAACCCACAGACCATGAGATCATGACCTGAAACAAAATCAAGAGTTGGACACTCAACTGACTGAGCCACCCAGGCGCCCCTCAAAACCTTCTTTTATAATTACAGTCTATATGTCCTAGTGACATTGCTCTTTGGTAAAAAGGCTTGCTTTTCAAGACTTTGAGTGCACATTAGACATTCATAACAAAGCAGCACACTCTGGTTTTGAAGCTTTCCTTTTTTCCACTTTTAAGGTAAATACATACATGTTTTTATTTTCTTTTCTGACCAAAAAAATAACTAGACTTGTTATAAATTCAGGAGATTAAGTGTAATCTGTATGGTATTTAAGCAATATCTAAACAGCTAAAAGAAATATATAAACATATATCCAAATATACAGAAAAGGAAATGAAAATGGAGTCAAAATGGTTTATAAAAAATTAAACTAAAAAGAGGGGAAACATACAAGGTATACAGAAATTTTAATTAATTAATTAATTAAAGATTATTTATTTTGAGAGAGAGAGAGAGAGAGAGAGAATCCGAAGCAGGCTCTCTGCCTGCAGCATGGAGCCTAAGGTGGGGCTTGAACTCACAAACCGTGAAATCCTAACCTGAGCCAAAATTAAGAGTTGGACACTGAACCTACTGAGCCATCCAGGTGCCCCCAAGGCATACAGAAATTAACAGAACAAAGAGGCCTTATTTACAAAGAAAGGCAGCAGGCTGAGTTTGATCCCCAGGTTATAATTTGCGAACCACTGCCTTAAAAGGAAAACACCTATTCCCGTGTGTTTCTGCCAGCACCTCTATGGTCTGTTCTCCACCTGTAAAATCTTCTGGTCATTTGACTTTATTCTGATATAATTTTATGACACAGGGATTTTACTTGTTCTCTCCACACGGGGAGAACTCCGTTGGAGGGGGGAGGGGGAGGTGTTCCGGGTGTAGGAAACCCAAAGTGGGTGCCATGGCACTGCACGGCGGCCCGGGCGTTCTTGAGAAGCTGTTCACGTGTAGCTGTTCCACTGGACGGGGTGAAGGATGAGACGGCTGGCACTCGGGGCGATCACAGGGGCCTCTGTCGTGGCGCTGTACACATCAGGTTAGTAGAGTCACTCCAGCAAGTTGGGTAGAGGAGTGACATGGTTAGATTGTGTGTTAGTAAAACAATCCTGGCGGCCTGTGGAGGCTGGACTCCCTGTGAGGTGAGCCTAAAGGCAAGGGCTCCGTATGGGAAGTTTTTGTAAGTAGAGGGTGTTGCCTTAGTCCGGGGAAGTGTGGTGGGAGACAGACCCGAGAGACCTTTAGGATGTGGAGCTTGCAGAGTCTGATAATCCATGGAATGGAGATGCAAGAGAAAAGAAGAGAGGGAGATGCCAGCTACCCACTTGAGCAGAAGGGTGGATGTGCTTGCTCTTCACTTGGGTGAGGGATTCCTGAAGAGGAGTCATGTACCACTAGTAAGGGCTCGCCTCCTCGGATCTTCCTTCTCTTGGGAAATTTGCCCCCATAAGTATTAAATATGTCAGAACCTTTCTGATACTTTCAAAGATATGTTGTTTATGTTTTGTTTAGAGTTAAAGGATTTATCTGGAATACGCCAATCCAGGGGTGCCCGGATGGCTCAGTTGGTTGGGCATCCATCTTTGGCTCAGGTCATGATCTCGTGGTTCATGTGTTCAAGCCCCATTTCCAGCTCTGTGCTGACAGTTCAGAGCCTGGAGCTGCTTCAGATTCTGTATCTCCTTCTCCTTCTGCCACTCTTNAAAAACATTAAAAAAGGAAATACTCCAGTCCATTGTTAGCTGATAGCAAAATCCCCTTATTGATGGTAAACTAAATTAGGTAAGTCCACCCACAGAGAGTGTGTAGAATATATCCTGAGGCTAAGAATAACATCCTGGGGAACACTGAGGTCAACGCATGTAGCCAGTAAAGAGCTTTAAAGGAATCTGAATGAGAGAAGATCAATAGAGTAGGTAAACGCAGGACTTAGCAAAAGCAGTATTGTGGGCGCCAAAGGACTGAGCATTTCCAAAAAGGAGGTAGCAGTCAACCATGTTAACCGCTGCTGTGACGCCAGCGGGAATAGGAATCCAACATGTGCTCTTTGGGAATTCAGAGGCCACCTGTGACCTTAGCAAGAGCGGTCTCAATGAATTTCAGCCGAAGCCAGAACCTGACTGCAGTGGGTGAGAAGTGAACAGAAGTGAAGAGAGATTATATAGATGGAAGGATTTGCCCAGGCAGAAGGAGGGTGCACCCCAGGCCATGTCAGGAGCCGAATAACCATATAGGCACAGCAGAGAACATGGACAGGAATTAGAAGTATCCTAGCATATGGCCTTTTTTTTTTCCGTATTGTTCATTAAGAGGTGAGGGTCAGCTGCGTAAGAGCGAGAGCTCTCAGACGTGAGAGTGTTCCCATCAAAGAAAGGAGGGGAAGGAACTCATCAAAGACCATAAAAAGCTAGAGGGATCGCTCTGAGGGCTCCCTGAGATGAGGAGCCATGAATTCGTAGAGGTTCTGATTGGTGGATGTCATGAAGGAGCTGGCTTTGAGTGGTGGCACCAGTGAGGAAGGCTTTCTCCTACAAACCATAGAAAACCCAACTTAAAATACAGGGTGGTCTGCAGTAGACAGCCAAGGTTGGAGAAGCCGTTCTACTTGTCTTTAAAGAACCAGACTCCTCTCTGTCTCCCTCATCATCCTTAGAGTATGGCTTTCCTCTCTGCCATTGCAAAGTCACCATTAGACATTCACACTCATCCACACCCAGACAATAAAGAAGGTAGTCCAAAAGCCACTCCTTGACTGTGGTACCCTTTGTTCAGGAAGGGAAGTCTTTCCCCGAGAGGTCTGCCTCCTTGCCCAGAACTGTGGCCTGCGCACACTGGCTTCTAAGGAGCTGGGAATCCACGGATACAGCCTTCTACCAATTCTGTTATTACTAATATTGATACAGTGCTTCAAAATGCCCAGAGTTCTCTTAATTCCACTACTCTCCTTATGTTATAGTTTTGATACTGTCAAACCCACTTCACAGATGAGGAGACAAAGGACCAGAGATGTTAAGGACCATCTCTCATAACTAATTATGAAATGCATTGTAGGGAAGTGGCTAGGAAGTTGGGCTCTGGGGTCAGACAGCCTGGGTTTAAATCCTGGGTTTGTTGCTTACTACTGTGTATTTTGGTTTTCTCATTTAAACTGGAAACAGCAATAGCCTTTGTAGAGGTGCTGTCAGGATTGAGTAAATCAGTCGTGCTGAGCATTCCAAATAGTGCCTGGCACCTGGAGAGTGTTCAGTAATTGCTGGCAGTGTTTTTATTAGAAATATGACTCATTTGGGTACCAAAAGATGTCACACCTCTTATGTACATTAAATGTAAATGTGAATATTTATAAATATTAACTGTAAATGTGAATATTTATAAACAGATGTCCAAGTCAACAATCAGTCCGTCTGGGTGTTGCTTTTAAGAGAGCTGCCGATGGGGGTGGAGGGGAACCTTGTCAGAAGTGTGGGGGAAGAGTCAACCGCAGGAGGCAGAGAGGAAAGATTCAGATCAGGGGGAGACCGTGAGGAGCCAGTCTGGACTGTGAAGAGTTAATCCAGGACGGCTTTTGGACGGGAAGATGGGAAGGGAGCAGGCGGTAGCTAAGGTGCTGGGGGAGCATCTAGAGGTAGCGCTGGCTTTAAAGACCCTGGAAGTCTCATCAGAAATAGACACCATCTTGTCAGGGCCCAAAAGAGCCTGGAAATCGTCATAATTCTAATTGAACCAGGGTAGATGCCGAGTGAAATCAGGTCAAGAAACCAGTCTTTCTGGGGACATGAGCCGGGGAGGCTCTGAAATGGGAAGGGAGGGATGGGGTACTGTTTCTCACTCTTGGTAAGGTAGAACATTCTCTCTGTCTCTCTCTCACATTGATTTCAGTTTGTGGATTATGGATCCCTTTGAGAATCATGGAAAGTTGTTGTGTATTTTTTCTCCAGGAAAATGCATGTGTAACCCCAACCCCCAAATTCGCCATTCTGATTTTTTTGAGGGGGGTGGTGTCTCAGACCCCTGTGCCAGTTCGGGACATTCCAGGTCAAAAGCCCCTAAAAATCTAAGCTTTTTAATTAATTTCTACAAAGAACGGGCAACCTGCGCCTGGGGACAGATGGCCCAGGACGCGGGCGGAGTGACGTGCTGAAGGAAGGGGCGTGGGGACGGCACCCGGCTCTGCGCGTTGTGCTTGGGCTTCGGGGAAAGTGAGCAGACGCATGCTGCTTCTCGTCCTTGATTTTTGTTACAGCCCCTTCAAGTCTGTTACTGCTCTGAACCTGGCCGGCTGAAGCTGTTCTTGGCCGGGGTTTTCCACGGGCCATATGGAAGCACTTCCCTATAATCATGCTTTGTGTGAAAGAAATGTGGGAAATGAAGCCATGTCTGTCCCCGGGTGTGCATCTCCGGGCCTGCGGCGTCCACGACGTTCCTCCGTCCTCTGCCTGCCAAGGAATCTGTCTTCCTTGGGACTCACAGCTGGGGGGGGCGGAGGGGGGCCCACATGGCCATTGGCACAGCCTCGCTCTGGACAGAGTGCTCAGGGTTGCTCGCAGGCTGTCATTTCCACCAGGCAGCGAGGCAGATTCAAGGTCTAAGCACCCGGAGCCAAGACTTTTGCTATGAGAAAAATCCGAAATTAATCCAGATCCAACACACACATTTCCTGTTCCGCGGGGCAAGGGGAGACGCTGAACTAACAATGGCACAGATAGCTTTGGAGGTTGGAACGGCGAAGTAGAGGCCACTCGGCCTTTAAAGAGAGAAAACTCTGGACACAGAGAAGCAGGCACATCTATTTAGAGTCTGGATTTGGACTCAGGAGACTGCGTTGTCGTGTTTTTAGGTTTGTCCACGATTTGGGTCTTGTCCACATCAGGGCACATGTGTAAAGGCAAATAAATAAGCTTAGCTTGTCCGGTCTGGGTTCTTTGTCCATTTTTACCTGGTGGCATCTAAGCCTCTTGACACAGGGATCTCCAAGGCCACCGACCTGGAACACCAGCATTTCCTGAAGTTTTGACGTTAGGATGATAACCACACCCTCTTAGAAAACATCCTGTGCTGGGTACTCCCAACGGGAATGGAATCCCGTGCCTGGTACTCCTGATGGAAACAGAGTCCTTTGCTCAGTACTCCTGATGGAAATGGAATCCTGAGCCTGGCTGCTTATTAGGAGGATGCTTCTCTTCATACACAGGCCACTTTCCCTTTGACTGTCACTTCCAAAAGTGACTTGTGAACCGAACTCAATCCGTAAGAGGGAAGACTATCAGCTTGCAATGTGGTAAACAGACTGTCTGCTCACATCATCTCCTTCTGCCTCCCCGTTAATCTTTCTAGGGCACGATGCTGATAGTGTCCCTGTACCAGAGCTGCGTGTGGTTGAAGGAGTATTTAAATCTAGCCCCCTGTTCATTGTAATGGGATATTTCCCCTGTTTATTTATTTAGAGAGAGGTGGGGAGGGGCAGAGAAAGAGGGAGAATGAGAATCCCAAGCAGGCTCTGCAACTGTCAGTGGGGCTTGTTCTCATGAACCAGGAGATCATGATCTGAGCTGAAATCAGGAGTCAGCCTCTTAACCTACTGAGCGACCCAGGCACCCCCTCCCCCATTTAATTCAAGGAGAGAGAGCGTGGCATGGGGGATGGATCCTGAGACTCAACACCTAGGGCCCTAACTTCCTGCTCTTCCAAGTTCTCTCACACGTTTGTGTGTGTTCTGTGTCCTCTGCATGAGGAGAAACAAGAGCAAAACGACATGCAGCCTCCATTGAGAAAAAGAGCCATGGATTCTGTTTTTCATGGAGTAGCCAGACTGACCATGAACTCCCCAGCTTAAATCCTCTTCATGGATTGACTTCCCACTTATGCTAAGATCCATACCCTTTCCATAACCTTCAAAGTCTTGCATGGCTGTCTCTATGTTATGTCATGTGTGCCATCTTGCCCCTCATGCACAAGGCTCTGGTCTTAGCATCTGGAAGATTCTAGAGTTCCAAGTGCCCTTCCTGTCATGAACTTTTGCACTGGCCAGTCCCTGGGCCTAGAATCTACTTCCCCTGGCTCTTAACATGGTTGCCGATTTCTCCACCTTGAGCTCCAGGGTCAGCTCCTTAAGGAGCTTTCTCTGACCAATCTACCAGGCTACTAAGCTCATCTCTTTTCTTTTTACTTCCTGTTTGGCCTTTATAAAGCATGTCATAGGAGCTCAACGCATGGTGAACGAATGAACACAGGCTCTTTGCTAGAGATGATTCTGCTTCCCCTTATGGTTTCAGTGGGATTAAATAATTGTGCAACAGAACTTGCCTGGAAGCCAGAGACTGGGGTAATAACCTCAGCTTGGCTGCTAATGCTCTGTGATCTTAGGCAGAACCACAGGACCCTTGGCTTTTTCTTTGCATACTGAGAGCCTTCGCATAGATGATTTCCAAGACTCCTTCTAGCTCTGAAAGGCTATTAAGTATTAAGTAATGTATTTCTTGTTTAAAAAAAAAAAAACGGATCTTGGGGTGGAATGAAGATCATAGAAATAAGACCCAGGATCTTATATGAAGACATTTTCCAAAGCTTTAATGAAACGGTTCAACTGAGGTGGCTTACCTTTATTCTTAAAGGGCCCAGGAAGTGTTACAGATGCAAGAGAAGTGAGCTGGTGCGGAGTCTCCTCTAACCTCTCGTGAGCCACTGCTTGGGTACCTCTTACGCTCCCATCACGACCTGCGTGGGAGGGATTTTATTTACGTGCTGCCCCCTCCCTCCCCCCCCNAATACCCGGCACCTGGTGTGTTCTCTGTAGGGGTGTATGGACTTGACTGGGACAGGACTGCATAACCCACTCAGAGCAGCTGCCCACGTGAGTGGGAAGAAGAAGCAACGTATTGGCTGCCATGCACCGTCGCACCTGGAGTCGCCCAGGAGACTCACATCCACCCACCATGGAGCCCTCTGGGCTCACAAATCCTAATAATGACTGGGACAGTAATAATAACCCGGGCCTCCCTAGGCCGTCCACCTGTGTGCCGGGTGCTGTGCTGGGTGCTTTTACGTATGACATGGTTTCTTCCTCACCAGACCCTACAGAGCAGGTACTGGTACAGGCTTCCCTTTGACCGACATGGACGGTGACCGAGGGCTCAGTGAAACGAAGTGCCTTGTTCGAAGTCTCACACCGAGTCAGTGCTCACGCCACTCTGGCTCCAGGGTCCGTGCGCTTCACACCGTCCGGAGACGTCTTCCCAGGGTAGCCAGGCGAGCAAGAAATGGGCACTGAGGTCTAGCGGGAAGGGGGCTGAACAAAGGTAGCACATAAATGGAACCAGAAGTGGAGCAAAGGCTGCCTCGGCCAAGCCGCCCACAGGCCCCGTCAGAGTCCGGCCTCACGGCTCCTGCTCCAGCGTGCGCATCCGGACTCTGGGAAACTTGGTCCGTGTTGTAGGTCTCAGGCCCTACCCTAGAATTTGGGAGGGGGGGCATAAATCTAGACAATTCTATGTCACCACATTCTCCAGGTAGTGACTCTGCTACGTGCCTCTGATTAATGCCTCTGTTCTTCAGCCTCTGATGTCCCTGTAGCGCGGGAAAGATCATTTTCCCTCTACCCTTCTAGGTTCTTGGCTCACAGCCCCCAAGAACAAGAAGACAGAATAGCAGGAGAAAAAGAAATTAAATTACGTACATACATACGGGAGCCCCACAAAGATAGGAGACTCAAAGAAGTGGCCAAGGCAGGAAGCTTTTACACTTTTGAAACAAAGGAATGATAGGGGCGCCTGGGTGGCTCAGTCGGTTGGGCGTCCAACTTCGGCTCCAGTCATGATCTCACAGTTCGTGGGTTTGAAGCCCACATCGGGCTCTGTGCTGACAGCTCAGAGCCTGGAGCCTGTTTCAGATTCTGTGTCTCCCTCTCTCTGACCCTCCCCTGCTCATGCTGTGTCTCTCTCAGAAATAAATAAATAAATAAATAAATAAATTAATTAATTAATTAAAAAAAACATTAAACAAAGGAATGATAGATTTGTGGAGCATTGACCAGACAAGGGGATCGTGTTGTGGTGAAGTAGCTACAAGGTTGATCCGTGAGGCCTTCTCAGCCCTCAGCTCCCTGTCTCTGGAGATAAAGATACGAGTCCTGGAGACGAGCCTGGGAGCATATGTTCTCAGGCACCCTGCCTGCCACCCGCCCTTTTGAGGGAAAGGCATTTGAGGCCAGCAAAGAAGCCTAGCTCTGGCTTGTGCGCAGACACAGGGCTGATGGCCGAGGACACTCAGGCGCAGGCTCAGCAACACTAGAGTCCGGCCCGGCACATAGCCTGGAGTTAGCTCAGGGCAGGACCGGACCGGGGGGCGGGGGTGTCTCATGGCAGGGCAGGTGTGGGGACGGCGTCCATCTTCAGCTTGCAGCTGGTTGTTCTTGCCAAATCACACCTCCAGCATGTCCCTTCTCTACATGCATGTATTTGTTTGTTTATTAATGTTTATTTTTGAGAAAGAGACATAGTGTAAGAAGGGGAGGGGCAGAGAGAGAGGGAGACACAAATCCGAAGCAGCTCCAGGCTCTGAGCTGTCAGCACAGAGCCCGACGCGGGGCTCGAACCCACGAACCGTGAGATGGTGACCTGAGCCGAAGTCGGACGCTCAACCGACTGAGCCACCCAGGTGCCCCTCTTCTCTACTTTTAAAAAGTGGTTGTTAATTTCTGAGTTTGACTTTCCCCTGTCTTTGCTCTTTGGTGTGTCTCATTTGTCCCACCTCCGGCTACAGAAGGCAGCCTGGACAGTCTTCCAGCTGCAGGGCCAGTGTCTCCACACGCTGACTTTCCCGTCATTTGCCTCCCACAATCCTGTACTACTCGCGTAGAGTGGCAGGTGAACTCGAATCAGTCCTGACTCCCTGCCTGTGGAAAGCTGTCAGGCCCTGCTCTGCACAGCGTCACACAGATTACCCCCTTCCAGCGTAAAAGACGCCAAGCGGCGATGGGTACGCGAGCGTTCACAAGCACCGTTCAGTTTACAGAATCCTTTCGTGGCCACGGTCTCATTTGAAAGGAAAATAGGCATTCTTTCCAACGTTTCCATAAGGTTGTTGTCATGATTCGCATTAGCATTTATTGGGATACCTTTCTTCCTTTTTAAAAACACTCCTTTGTTCCTTAGGAATGGAGAGTAGGGACAGGGTATGTGTGTTGGTTTTAGCCTAAAGAAATAGAAGGAGAGGGCGCCTGGGTGGCTCAGTCGGTTGAGCATCCGACTCTTGATTTTGGCTCAGGTCATGATCTCACAGTTCGTGAGTTTGAGCCCCACTTCGGGCCCTGCGCTGACAGTGCAGTCTGCTTTGAATTCCTTCTCTCCCTCTCTCTCTCTCTCTGCCTCACCCCTCAAAATATAAATAAATATTTTTTTTAAAAAAAAGAACAGAAGGAGAAATAAATGTGCAAGGTCCAGAAAAGTAACATGAAAAATGCCTGACAGTAAGCGCTGTTCAGCAAAACCCCAACCCGACCGAATTTTAAAAATCAAAAAACCAAAGAAACCAGGAATGAGAGAGTGGGAATTAGGTTGTCAAAGTGAACATAAAACATCTCTCTTCCCGCATTACCGTGGAGCGCGGATAGTTTAGGTTGGTGCAGTTCTGGTTGGACTTCATCGTAAAAATAAACAATCTGCTATAAATTACAGTCCTTCTGGGCTGACCCTGATGTTTATTGATTAGTTACTATTGTGTGGACAATTTATTTCCCGTACATCTTGCTACTTAGAGAAACTCATCTGTAGCAGGAAATGATACAGAGAACAAATAAGATGAAACAGCTGGAATCGAGCACTTCTGTGTGGGAGGGAAATCCGTGGAAGCAAATTTAATGGATCCTTAGCTTAGCCTCGTGATTGCAAAACAAGTGAAACCCATAAAACAGAAGTCTGTGCAGCACAGACTTCTGATGAGTGAGTTTGGGTTTACACAATTATAATGTGGTCGCACAGTAGAAGGGTGAAGACTAATTTTTGATTCTGACCTCAGCTCTGCTGTCTTGAAAATCTGTGACCTTGGCAAAGTCATTTCAATCTGGAAAAAAAAATCCAGTTCTCTTAACTGTAGAAAAGTTAATAAAAATTTTATGCTAACTTTATTAGAATAAAGGAGGTAATTTATCTCAGCGAGGTTTGAATAACTTAACCCTTACCCAGCCCTACTGGTGGTGAAGTTCTCTTCTAAGCCCTGTGCGTAACTTACCTTCTTGAATCTTCTCGAAACTCCCTTGAAACAAGTATACTTATTATCCTTATTTTACAGCTGTCACTGAGGCTCAGAGAAAGCAGGAAACTTGCCCAAGGTCACACAGCAGCTGTAAGTGGCAACACTTGTATTCCAACCCAGGCTGTGTGCCCCCGGCATCTGTGACCCTCACCACCAATCCATATGGCCTTTCCTGATAGTTTGTAGAGTAAAATAATGCAGGTGACATTGAGCGTGTGATCAGCAGCCGCCCTGGAAGATGGCCCAGTGAGTAGCAGTGTTGAGGATCTCTTCCCCCAAATTTAAGAGACACGTATCATATGATTTCTCTCCTATGTGGAATTTGAGAAACACCACAGGTGAACATAGGGGAAGGGAAGCAAAATGAGACAAAAACAGAGAGAGAGGCAAACCGTAAGAGACTCTTAAATACAGAGAACGAAATGGGGGCTGCCGGGGTGGGGGTGGGGGGGATGATGGGCATTAAGGAGGGCGCTTGTCGGGATGAGCACTGGGAGTTCTGTGTAAATGATGGATCACAGGCTTTTACTCCTGAAGCCAGGACTACACTGTATGTTAACTAACTTGAATTTAAATTTAAAAAGAGTTTTACAATAGTCCAAGCACTGAAAATACTCAGCCAGAACCAGTACCCGCCGCCATCACCGCCACCACCGATCTGAGTGTTCCCAGGCATGGGAACATCATGTTGTTGGGTGGGACCGAGAAGGAGGCTCTCCTCCAGGCGCTATGTTCTCAGCCACCAGATCCTATACCATTAGAAAGTATATGTTAAAACAGCCTCAGAAATCAGATCTGACTGGTGGCCTTTTGCACACTTGTGATATGACGCATTAAATGGTCTGTCCGTGGCGTGCCCGGACACACGAGTGTCAGCCTGCCCCCGCTGTATTCACGCCTGATTCCTCCCCGCCGCCGCATGGTCTCCAGCTCTGGGGAGCTCCAGACCGCGGGGGAATGGACCCGGAAGATGAGAATAGACAAGACAGACAAAGCCTGATTGCCGTATTGATATCAGAATGAGTAGAATTTCAGGCAAAAAAGAAAGTAACAAAGGTGAGTATTTTAGATCCATCGATCATCAAAAATCAGTTTGAAATATTTGCAAATAAATGCCATTATATCAAAATATATTTTACAAACCCCTTTAAGTGTTTAAGAAGAAACTGGAAG
This sequence comes from Crocuta crocuta, assembly GCF_008692635.1. Taxonomy (NCBI): domain Eukaryota; kingdom Metazoa; phylum Chordata; class Mammalia; order Carnivora; family Hyaenidae; genus Crocuta; species Crocuta crocuta. Next base: position 9,072,313 of record NW_027531904.1, read on the forward strand.
AAATAAAGCTGCTATGAGAACCTTGACACGCTCTGACACACGATGTAATTATTGTTACATTAACGGGTATTACTGAACATTGCATTTGGAGGAAATATACTGCCTTTTCAAGCAGTTACAGACCATTTAGAAGAACTGATCGTATGCTAGACTCCGAAGAAGACTGTGAAAAACATCTCAGTAAAAGAGAAACCACCAGAAGAGACACCGCCCTGCAGCTGCACGCAGGAGTAAGTGTCTTCCTCTCCAGGGCTAATTAGTGTCTCCATCTGTGTCCTGGATTCCAGCCCCGCTGCTTCCTCAGAGATCTCCCGCTGCCCATCATCTCCTCTCTCTCCTCTCTCCCTCCCTCTCTTCCTTTCCCATCAGGGTTAAAAGAGACCCCAGATTTCTTCCATTTTAAATACAAGTATAATTTTTGTCCAAGTATAACTAATAGGTAGCGTTATGTTTCAGGTGTCCAATATAGTGAGTCAACAATTCTGTACACTACTCAGTGCTCATCACGACAGGTGGTGAACAGCACGGGTCCCCCGTTTCACCCCCCAACCCACTCCCCTCTCCTCCGGTGCCCATCAGTGTGTTCTCTGTACGTTAGAATCTGGGTTGGTTGGTTGTTTTGGTCTCTTTTGTTACTTTGTTCATTTATTTTGTTTCTTAACTTCTACAAATGAATGATCATATGGTATTTGTCTTACTCTGTTTGACTTTTTTCATTTAGCATAATACTCTCCAGTTCCATCTATATGGTTGCAAATGGAAACATTTCATTCTTTTAGATGGCTGAGTAATATTCCATTGTATATATATTACCTCTTCTTTATCCATTTACCAATCAGTGCACCACTTGGGCAGTTTCCCTATCTTGGCTGTTGTAAAGCATGCGGCAGTTGCCGTAGGGGTGCGTATATCTTTTCAAATTAGTGTTATCATTTCCTTTGGCTAAATACCCAGTATCAGAATTAGTGGATTCTATGGTAATCCTGTTTTTAATGTTTGAGGAACTTCGCTGTTTTCCACGGCGCCTGCACCAGTTTGCATTCCCACCGACAGTGTATGAGGGGTCCGTTTTCTCCAGTCCTTGTTATATCTTGTTTTTGTCGTTAGCTGTTCTGACAGGTGCAAAATCATATCTCACTGTGGTTTTAATTTGCCTTTCCCTGATGATGAGTGATGTCAAGCAAGCATCTTTCTAAAAATTACGTGTGCATTAGATATAAAAATATATGTGTTTTAAGTTCTCCACATCTTTAGCTGCTACCCTAATCTTTCATCTACCTTTACTGACAGCTTTTGGGAAAAAAAAAACTGCTTATACTTCCTCTCTGCTCTTTCATTGTCACTTTATTTCTCAAACCATAGCCTCCTGTGCCCGCTACTAACTGAAACTGCTTTCACAAAGCAAGTTAACTTTTTTTTTTTTTTTTTTTTTTTTTTTTTCTCCNCAGGTATCTCCCTGCTCAAAATCCTCTATCTTACTAGACTTCTCACTGCGTTTCTGGTCAAAGGTAGAGTTTTGCCATTTCTGCAGGCAAGGTGAGAAATGATGACAAGTTTGTGGCCATGGCCTGGGCCTCCCTTATGTCATCAGGACCAGCATCTCCCCCCTCTCTGCGCCGTATCAGCGCTACAAAAACGGGCTCACAAGCGTGCAGAATCACTACCCCCGGGGAGGCTGCGAGATGGACACGATCTTGACTCCACCCTGCACTTCTGGGTCAGGATTTCAATGGCTGGGGCAGGAATCTGTGCCTTCACAAGTTCTCCGGGTGCTTCTGGGAGGTACTGCCCTGTAAACGTATCACCAAGCCTTCCTCAGATGTATCCCACTGTACTGGAGAGTTCCAGAAATGCTAGGAGATTGGCCCTCAGGAGAAGATACTTAACACTGTATAGTAAATGTGCACTTCTCTCCCAGGTTAACACTGTGAACACTTAGGTATCTGTGGCCTTCTCCGCAGCAGAACATTTGTTCCCAGGGTTGAGCTATTCTGGCTAAAATCAAATGCCACACGTTCTGGTCTGAGAGGTTGCGGTTGAGGGTATAACTGTCAGTGGGTGGTGGGCGTAGCACACACACACGCACATAACAATATCTGTAATGCAAGCCACTGTTTACTAACACTTATACCTCTAAAGAAAGGAATTGGTTCAGGGTCTGTGAGGTCATAGCGGGTGACTTTTACCATCCACTGTATGTCCTTCGTACCCTTTTGTATTTTTACAAAAAAGATTCCTTAACCTTACCATCATAAATTATTAATATATATTATACATATTCAACAATGTCCCCCCACCCCAAGAAGAATACACACTAATATGATAACATTGGTTTGTGATTGATTCATGACATCCTTATTTTCTTGGCCCAGTTGCTCTAAATTTTGCACAGTCTACAGATAGCACGTTGTATATGCAATAAAAGTTTGTTCTGAAAATGCACGTAAATTAGAAGGCTTTCGCTGAGCTGATGGAACCCTGTTTGGGCTGAGCACTCTGGCAGAATCTTTATGGGCTTAGGCTCTCGTATCTGGGAGTTGTGCTTGTCCTGTGTGAACGATACAACACAGAGCTTTGCAGACGTATGCATTTGAGGGCCACACAGAATTGATCATTAAGTATAATTTTTTTGCCAACTGAATTTTATCACTGAGATTTTTTGTCTATTAGTTCTCAAAAGCCTGCTTTATCTTGTTAAAGTGTTGATGTAGGAAGGTATGCCGTGATCTATTTAACCAGACCCGTGTTAATGAGCATTTAGGTTTTTTTTTTTCTTAGTTTTGCAATGCTTGTTCACCTTTGCATCAGTGTATCTTTGATTACATGTTTTTATTTTTCAGAGACACTGCTAATCTTTCCCCCAATAGGATTTACCATCATCCTCACAAACAGATTAAAATGTATGAGGGCATTTCATTTTTACTAATAGGATAAGTGAAATGTATTTTGTTTTCAATTTGCATTCTGTGATTTCCAGTGAGTTGGGCATCTTTTCATAAGCTTCTGCTCATTTCAGTTCTAGGGGCACCTGGGTGGCTCAGTTGGTTAGGCATCTGACTTTGGCTCAGGTCATAATCTCATGGTTGGTGAGTTTGAGCCCCGGGTCAGGTTCTGGGCTGACAGCTCAGAGCCTGGAACCTGCTTTGGATTTTGTCTCCCTCTCTCTGCCCCTCCCCCACTCATGCTCTGTCTCTCAAAAATAAACAAACATTAAAAAATAAGTTAAAAAAATCTTTTTCCTGTGAACTAGTTTTTAAAGCATTTGGCCAATTTTCCTACTAATTTATGTTAGTGCTTTTTCCTTATTCATTTGTAAGCACTCTTTATATATTAAGGAAACTATAATTATAATTTGGGGGGCACCTGGGTGGCTCAGTCAGTTAAGTATCCAACTTCAGCTCAGGTCATGATCTCATGGTTTGTGAATTCAAGCCCCTCATCAGGCTCTGTGCTGACAGCTCAGAGCCTGGAGTCTGCTTTGGATTCTGTGTCTCCCTCTCTCTCTGCTCCTCCCCTGCTCATGCTCTGTCTCACTCTTTTTCAAAAATGAAAATAAACATTAAAAATTTGTTTTAATTATAATTTTTTCTGTCCTTGACATTTAATTTTATGTCTAATTTTTATGTCAAATGAATTACTCTTTTCCATTTCCTCAAGGCATTTTTATGTCTAGAGGGAGATTTAAAGTTTTCTTTCCGTAGGTCATGTTCATTTTTAAAAAGTTTATTCCAAGGTCTTCCATCTTTTTTTCTCTCTTCCATTATGTTTTCTAACTGACGATGGTTGGTATTTCTGAAAGCTACTCAGTTTTGAATATAGGTGCACCTAAGAGATATTGCAGGTTCAGCCCCAGACAGCTACAATAAAGTGAGTATCGCAATAAAGTGAGTCAAATGTACTTTCAGTTTCTCAGTGCATATCAAAGTTAGGTTTACACTGTACTATAGTCTAGGAGTTGTGCTATAGTATTATATCTTTAAAAAATAAACAATGTATATACCTTATTTTAAAAAATACTCTATTTTGGGGGCACCTGGGTGGCTCAGTCAGTTAAGCATCCGACTTTGGCTCTTACAGCTCATGAGTTCAAGCCCCACATCAGGCTCTGTGCTGACAGCTCAGAGCCTGGAGCCTGCTTGGAATTCCGTGTCTCCTTCTCTCTGCCCCTCACCCACTCATGCTCTATCTCTCTCTCAACAATAAATAAACATTAAAAAATAGTCTGTTGTTAAAAATGCTATTATCTGAGCCTTTAGTCATAGTCGTGGATCACAGATCACCGTAACAAATACAATAAAAATGCAAAAGTTTGAAATATTGTGAGAATTACCAAAATGTGACACACACACATAAAGTAAGCAAACGCTATTGGAAAAATGACACTGATAGACTTGCTCAATGCAGGATTGCCACAAACCCTTAATTTGTTTAAATAAAAAAAGCAATGTCCACAAAGTATAATAAAATAAAATGCAGTGAAATGAAGTACGCACGTAGTAATTTCCTCCTGATTTCTAATGCTTAGACTATTTTATCTTGCCCAATTACTTTGACTAGAATCCCTAAAGATCTTAAATAAATGGGAGTAATTAATATCCCATCATTCCCCTATTTAAGTAGCAATGTTTCTAATATTTAAGTATGAAGTATATTTATCACGACACTGGCATTTTAAATCACATTATAAACATTTGTTTTTATTATATTTACAGAGGTTTTTTTTTTTGATCAAGAAGAGCTAGTGAATTTTACCAAGTGCTGGAAAACTATTGATAATGCATAATCAATAATAAATAATAAACTAATGCATAATTTTTATACATTAATATGGTAAATTACATCAATAGATTTCTTAGTTTTGAATCATACTAGCATTTCTTGGGTGATCCGTTTGGATATGGTGCATAGTTATTTAAATTTTCTGCTGGATTCTTGGGGAGCCTGGGTGGCTCAGTTGTTAAGCATCTGACTTTCAGTTTTGGCTCAGGTCATGATCTCATGGTTCGTGGGATCACGCCCTGTGCCCAGCTCTGTGCTGACAGCGTGGAGCCTGCTCGGGACTCTCCCCCTCTCTCTGCCCTGCCCCGCCTGTGCTCTTTCTCGCTCTCAAAATAAATAAATAAACTTTAAAAAAATTACAACTGGATTCTATTTCAAATATTTTATTTACTACTTTGGTACTGAATAGATAGTAACATTGGAATGTATTTTTTTCCCTCAAATTCATGGGAATTATCAAGCATGCATAGAAGCTGAAATATAACATAATTAACTTCTGTTCACCCTCCACCTAGATTCAGTTATTTATACTTTGCTACATTTGTTTAATCTAGCTGTGAAGCTATCCATCCATTCAACTAGCTAACTGAGCTGAATGAGAATTAGTTATGGACATCAGAACATTTACATATGAATATTATCATCACTCTCTTAAAAATAAGGATCTTGTTCTCTATAATACCATCTCATTATTGAAAAGTATTTACCATATTAAAATATTATCTGAAGTCCAATCCATTTATAAATTTCTCCTATTATCCCAATAATATCTTTTGTAGGTTTTTTTTGCCCCTTGAGACAGTCAAAGATCACTTATTGTATTTAGTTATTCTGTCTCTTTCTTTTCTTTTTCTAAACCACTTATTTTTTTTCATGGTATTGACTTTTTAGAGTTCATTCTAGTTGTCTTATAGAATTTCTTATATTCTGGATTTGTCTGATTGCCATTACCATTTAGTCTGTCTCCTTCATGTATTTCCTGTAAACTTAACAGTGAGGGCTGAGGAGGAACACATCAGTGTGATACTGTGTGCTTTATGTCGCATCATACTGGGAAGCTCAGGACATCAGCGTGTCCCAATATTAGTAGTTCTGAGTTTGATCACTTTCCAAGGTGGTGACACAGAGATTGCTCTCTTCTGTAAATCCATGTTGCCCTGTAGGAAGACTGCAAAGTGTTATTGGACAAGGTGTAAATATTCTGTCTTGCAACGATTTTGCACGCCATGAGTTTAGCATCCACTGTTGATCTTTGCTTGAAATAGTACTTCTACTGGGCTTTGTTTGCAAGTGGTGAGCTTCTAACTGTCATTACATCTACATTTACCTTGCAGACTTTTTTTTGCAAAGAAGACCCCTCCTTCCCACCTCTTTTTTATTTCTCACTCTACATTCAGGGATTTTTATTTATTCAATGCTTTATAATATCGTAGGCAATATGGAGTGCCCGGTGGCTCAGTCGGTTAAGCATCCGACTTCGGCTCAGGTCATGATCCCATGGTACGTGAGTTCCAGCCCTGTGTTGGGCTCTGAGCCGACAGCTCAGAGCCTGGAGCTGCTTTGGATTCTGTGTCTCCCTCTCTCTGCCTCTCCCCTGCTCATGCTCTCTCTCTCTCTGTCTCTCAATAGTAAATAAACATTAAAAATCATATCCTAGGCAATATTCATTTTGGGCCCCAAATTGTCCAAAATGGGTCCAATAGAGGAACTTTAAGCTGACTCCTTTTGACAGAATTCCATTGGATCTTAAACACTGCCTTGGTTTCTAAAAGGCTGACCTTGAATTTTTCCCTTCCCTAGACCTAGAATCACCTGTTTTTAATGGAACCTTGGTTCTTTTAAATGGGAAATGGTATTTAGGATGCAAGATGTGGGCAGTATGGAATGTTCCTTGGGAATCTTGATTCCAAGCCCTATTCATCGCAGAGAATTTTGAAAATATAGACTGCAGAAAAAATGAAGATCTCTCACCTCTGGGCCTATTCATTTTATTTTATGATTTCTTTATTTTTATCAAATTTATTTTCCAGTTTTATGAGATTTAATTGACATATCCAGCACTATAAGTTTAAGGTGTTCGGCATATTGACTTGACTTACGTATATATGTGAAATGATTAGCACAGTAAGTTTAGTTAACACTCATATAGTTACAAAACAACGTTTCCCTTTTGATGAGAACTTTTAGAATCTATTCTCTCAGCTACTTTCAAAGGTACCATGCAGCAGTGTTAACAATAGTCACCACTAGTGTTTTATTAGAGAGTTCTGCACAAGGTTTTGGGAGAAAATTTTCAGGAAATCACAACCTGTTACTTTGCTACTTATTATTCACTTTTTAAATTTAGTGTTGTTGACACATAATGTTACATTAGTTTTATGTGTGCAACATTGTAGGTGATTTGACAAGGTTTAACAACCAAAAGTTTTGGTCCATATTGCCAAACTGCCCTCCAAAACATGTTGCCAGTTACACTCCCACTCAGCTTTAGCAACTTGTCTGCTTTCTCCAGTTTTCCCAATGTGGCTGTTGTCAGTCTTTGTAATTTGCCAGAAGGATAGATTAAAACCTTAAAGTGTATTTTTTATTATGTTAATTTTTCATAATTTTGAACATTTTCTTATACTCATGAGTCATTTGTAATTAATTTTCCTTGAAATACCTTCTTAGGTATTATATCCATCAAGAATTGAAAGAGAGGGGGCACCTGCGTGGCTCAGTCAGTTGAGTGGTCTAGCCTCGGTATCCGCTCAGGTCAGGATCTCAGGGTTGTGAATGTGAGTCCCCTGTTGTGGAATATTGTCTTATTATTAATAGGCATTTTCTCCTATTTTTCTTATGTTCCTATAGATTTTGCTTTATTTTAGTACGATTCATCTAAAGCGTATATGAAGGTCATGAAAGCTGAATTATTCTCTAGATTATTATAAAGTGCTCTTCCTTTAAATATTTATTTATTTATTTATTTTTAAATGTTTATTCATTTTTGAGAGAGAGAGAGAACAAGCAGAATAGAGGCACAGAGAGGGAGACACAGGATCTGAAGCAGGCTCCAGGCTCTGAGCTGTCAGCACAGAGTCCAATGTGGGGCTCGAACCCACAAACAGTGAGATCCTGACCTGAGCCAGTCAGATGCTCAACCGACTGAGCCACCCAGGCAGCCCTATATTAAGACTCTTTTTAAAAATGTAATCACAAAAACCATTATTACGTCTAAAAATTAATAATCCTTCATGTCACCAAATATCCGGTGTATGTTCATTTTTCTCAGATCATCTCATCAATATTATAGTTTACTTGTTTAGATTAAGTATGGTTTCCTTTAGCTCTTTGAGCATATTTAAAATAGCTTATTTAAGGTTTTTGTCTAAAATTCCACTTCTGGGCTTTTTCAGAGACCGTTCCTATTGGTTGCTTTTTTTCCCCTGTGGTTGGGCCATCCTTTTTTGTTCTTTTGTAGGTTTTGCAACTTTTTGTTGAGAATTGGACGTCTTCTGTAAATCAGATTCTCCGTGCCTCCCTCCCCGCCCCTGCAGGGAGTTTGTTACTGTTTGTCGCTACTGTTTGTTTAGTGATTTTCTCTGAACCAGTTTTGGGAGGTCTGTGTCCTTTGTGCCACTAGCTCTGGAAGACTTCTCAGTTGGTTCAGTGGTCAGCTAGTGATGGGATGGAGACTTAGTGTCTGAAATCGGAAAGTCTTTGTTGAAGGGCCCTGTGTGCAGGCTGAGGCACAGTTCAAAACTCAGCCAGGCATCGACAACTCGGTTTTAACCTTCACTTCCTGCTCCTTGCAGAGCGTCCAGGTCAGCCAGGGGTGGGAACTTAGGGCCTTCTCAGGTCTTTTCTGAGTATACTCACAGTCCTGAGGAGGCACATGGCAGGCCCATTTGTGTGGCCCTCTAGATTCCCAGGAATACAATGGAGCTTTTTTTTTTTTAATGCTTTTATAAAATTTATTTTTGAGAGAGACGGAGACAGAATGTGAGTAGGGGAGGGGCAGAGAGAAAAGGTGACACAGAATTGAGTTGTCAGCACAGAGCCCAACGCAGGGCTCAAACTCATGAACCATGAGATCATGGCCTGAGCCAAAGTCAGCTGCTTTAACCCACTGAGCCACCCAGGCATCTCTACAATGGAGCTTTCCAAAGCCCCTGGAAGACATCTCTATTTCTCCAGATTTTCCTCTGAAGCTTTTTGGATAGCCTGTTGTTTTCTTCAACAGTTATCTGTTGAATACAGATACCTTGGGCAGCCTCATTGTTAACCAATTGCCTCTGATTGTTTTGGGCAAGCGCCTCTCAGGAAAAGGCTGTTTCTTCTGGGCAAGCTCCTAGGTAGGTACAACAAAGACAGCCTTGTGAATGAGGTCCCCAGGGAACCACAGTGCAGGCCAAATAAGGACAGTTGAGAATTGGGGCTTTGAAGAAGCTCCAACCATATTCTGCCCCTGCTGGCTGCTGATTTTCACACTGATTATATTGTTGGTCTTCAAGGTTACAACAGAGGCTGGGAATGGGGGATGTGGGAATAGGCAATTTAAAATGCCACAAAGCTTGTTCTTATCAGGTGTTTTTCTTGAATAAATTTTTCTCAGGTTGCTGCAAGCCTTGAAACGGTGGATTCTCACAGTGCTTTCTAGTATTTTCATGGAAAAAGGGCTCTCAGAGTTCCTTACTCCATCATTTTTGCTTGCTTATTCAAGTTAGTCTCTAAATAAGGTCTGTATGTTGCATTTGGATGTTATGTCTCTTCATTATTTTTTTAATTACAAGTACATCCTTTTTATCCTTAATTATGTTTAATTTATTTTTTTGAGAGGGAGAGAGACAGAGTGTGAGCAGGGGAAGGACAATGAGAGAAGGCGACACAGAATCTGAAGCAGGCTCCAGGCTCTGAGCTGTCAGCACAGAGCCCAATGTGGGGCTTGAACTCACAGACTACAAGATCATGACCTGGGGTGAAGTTGGATGCTTAACTGACTGAGCCACCCAGGTGCCCCCATTTTTAATTATAAGTACACCCTTCCCTTTTTTTCCCTTGCCATTTATTTGTTAAGGAAACTGCTCATTTGTCTCACATGTTTTCCCATAATCTATATTTTTCTCATCATATTTCCATGATGTGGTCTATTATGTTCCTTTGCACTCTACATTTTGTGTAAATAAGTAGTTAGATGTAAAGGCTTGATCATATTCTGATGTGTTTGCTTATTTTGGTAATAATACTTTAAAGTTGGTTTTATGCATTTCCTATTGCATCATATTAAGAGGCACATAATGTATGATTTTCTGTCTCATTGTGATGCTGTAGCCATCAGTGATAATTAATGTCTAAATGATGATATTCTGTAAGTGCTTCATTTATCAGCTTGGATGCTTCTATAAAGAAAAACTTCACCTCATAAACTGTTTGGTTTCCCTGAAGTGCAATTTGTGTGGAAGGCATGGTGAATGCATTATTCTTTTGACTTTATCATTTTTCAAAAAAATGAGTTGGCTTGTAGCATCCTCAAAATGTGACCAATGATTTTTTCCAGTGTTATTATGAGCTTAAGGGTTTAAACATATTTCATGTAATTTGCTCTGTTGCTCTGTTGCAGTGATTATTCTTATTAATGTTCAAATTGTCACATTTTTGCCCAGTTGGATACTCCTATGTTGACTCTGAAGTCCCTTTCATATAACTCCAGTTCAGTTCATGTGACTCATGTCTTTAAGAGCTCTCTTACTTTTGTTATTTAATAATGGTCTGGGATTATCTAGTTCTTTTCTGACCCAGACCTGGACTGAACCATTTCTTTAAAGAAGCACTGGTTCTTTTTAGTGGGAAATGGTATTTGGAGGCACCATATGGATGCACTGATACTCATTGCTATGGAGTTGGTTAATATTTTTTGGATTTTCAGGAACAAATAGTAGAGTGTATGTATATATATATGTAATACTATATATTAATATATTAACATTTTATAAGTAGAAAATTTATTAATTATAGTTAAATATATAATTAAATATTAATTACAATGCAGGGAAACATTAGTGTCGATACTATCTGAACTTCTTTGGAGGTTATAGTTTTTTTCCCCTAGTGTTACTGAAAAATAAGTGACAAACATCATTGTATAGGTACAACATGACTTACATATATTGTGAAGTGATTAACATAGAGGTTTAGTTAGCATTCATCTTCTCATATAGATACAATAAGAAGAAAAGAAAATTGAAAAGGGGAAAAAAGCCTCCTTGTGATAAGAAAATTTCTCCTGTATAATGTATATCACGGTTAGCTATAGTCATCATGGTCATTACATCCCTAGTCTTATTATCTTGGAAATGGAGTTTGTACTTTTTGATGACTCTCTCCCAGTTCCCCTTCCCCCACCCTCTGCCTCTGGTAATCACAAGTCTGATCTTTTTTTCTATGAATTTTGATTTGCTTTGTTTTGTTTTTAGATTCCTTGTATGAGTAGAATCATATAGTATGTGTTTTTCTCCATCTGACTTATTTCACTTAGCATTATGCCTTCAAGGTCCATCCATGTTCCTGTAAATGGTAGGATTTCCTTACTTTTTATGGCTGAGTAATACTCTAGTGTGTGTGTGTGTGTGTGTGTGTGTGTGTGTACGTATACATTTACATAGACGTAGAAATATAGATAGATATAGATATAGATTGACTTATATATGTTCATCTATTGATTTCCACATCTTGGCTATTGTAAATAACGCTGCAGTGGTCACACAGGCGCAGATAATTTTCTGAGTTAGTGCTTTCATTTCCTTTGGTTGTATTCCCAGAAGTGGAGTTGCTAGATCCTATAATTGTTCTCGTTTTAGTTTTTTGAGTATCCTCCATACTGTTTTCCATAGTAGGTGTTACAATTTATAATCCCACCAACAGTGCACAAAGGTTGCTTTCTATCCATATCCATGCCAGCATTCGCTATCTCTTGTCTTTTTGATTCTGGCCATTCTGACAGGCATGAGCCAATAGCTTATTGTAGTTTTAAATTGTGTTTTTCTGATGGCTAACAATGTTGAGAACCTTTTCAAGTACTTATTGGCCTTTCATATATCTTTTTTGGAGATATAACTTTTCAGGTCTTTTGCCCATTTTTAAGATGGATTTTTGTTTGTTTTGCTCTTGAATTGTGTGAATTCATTATAAATTTTGGATATTAACCCCTTACAGATATATGGTTTGCAAATATTTTTCCTATTCCATAGGTTGTCTTTTCACTGTTTTGCTGTGCAAAAGCTTTTCAGTTTGATGTAGTCTCATTTGTTTATATTTTATTTTATTGCTTGTGCAATAAAAATCTTGACAAGACCCATGTCAACAAGCATCTATTCCTATGTTTTCTTCCAGAGTTTCCTGGTTTCACATCTTACATTTAAATCTAATTCATTTCAGGTTAATTTTAAAAATTTTTTTCTTTAATGTTTATTTTTGAAAGAGAGAGAAAAAGCAGGGGAGGGACAGAGAGAGAAAGAGAAGGAGACACAGATTCCAAAGCAGGCTCCAGGCTCTGAGCTGTCAGCACAGAGCCCGACACAGGGCTCAAACTCACGAACTGTGAGATCATGACTTGAGCTGAAGTTGGACACTTAACCAACTGAGCCATCCAGGTGCTCCATTTAAGGTTAATTTTTGTGAATGGTATAAGATATGGGTCCAGTTTCATTCTTTTACATGTAAAAATCCAATCATTCCAACACATGTATTGAAGAGATGATCTTTTCTCCATTGAGTATCCTTGGCTCCCTTGTCAAATATTAGTTGACTATACGTGCTTGGGTTTATTTCTGGGCTCTTAATACTTTTCATTGGTCTATTTGTATTGTTGTTATGATATACCACACTGTTTTAATAACTGTAGCTTTTTAAGTATAGCTTTGAAATCAGAAAGTTTGATGCCTCCTGCTTTGTTCTCCCTTCTCAGGATTTCTTTGGTTATTTGAGGTCTTTTGTTGTTCCATGTAGATTTTAGGAGTATTTTTTCTACTTCTGCAAAATATGCTGTTGGAATCTTAAAGGGATTGTATCAAATCTATAGATAGTCTTTGGTAGTATTGACATTTTAACAGTATTGACTCTTCCAGCCCATGAACATAATATACCTTTAGATGTCTATGTAGCTTCGGTTTCTTTCATCATAGTTGTGCAGTTTTCAGAGTAGAGATCTTTCACCTCCTTAGCTAAATTTATTCCTAAGTATTGTTTTTGATGCTATTGTTAATGAGATCAATTTCTTTACTTTTTTCAGATTTACTGTTAGTATATAGAAGTGCTACTGATTTTTATATGCTAATTTTGTATATTGCGACTCTACTGAATTTGTTGATTAGATCCATGGGTTTTGGGTCACATCTTTGGATTTTCTATGTAGTTGACACTCGAACAACAATGGGTTTGCATTGCATGGGTCTACCTATATGTGGATTTTTGTTTTGGTACATACAGTCCAGTCCTGTAAATGCATTTCCTCTTGCTATGATTTTCTCAATATTTTCTTTTCTCTAGCTTACTTTTTTGTAAGAATATAGTGTATAATACACATAACATACAAAATATGCATTCATCAGCTGTTTATGTTGTTGGTAAGGCTTCTGGTCAAGAGTAGGCTATCAGCAGTTAAGTTTTTGAGGAGGTTATAGGCAGATTTTAAAAAAAATTAATGTTTTATTTATTTATTTATTTATTCTTTTTAAATGTTTTATTTATTTCTAGGAGAGAGGGAGAGACAGCATGAGCAGGGGAGGGTCAGAGAGAGAGGGAGTCACAGACTCGGAAACAGGCTCCAGGCTCTGAGCTGGCAGTCAGCACAGAGCCCGACGCAGGGCTTGAACCCACGAACTGCGAGATCATGACCTAAGCGTAAGTCAGACGCTTAACCGACTAAGCCATCCAGGTGCCCCTGTTTTATTTATTTTTGAAAGAGAGAGACAGCATGAGCAGGGGATGGTCAGAGAGAGAGGAAGACAAGGCATCCGAAGCAAGCTTCAGGCTCTGAGATAGCTGTCAGCAAAGAGCCCGACGCGGGGCCCAAACTCATGAACCGTGAGACCATGACCTGAGCTGAAATCGGACACTCAACGGACTGAGCCACCCAGGTGCCCCGATTATAGGCAGATTTTTGATGGCATAGGTGATGGTGTGCCTAATCTCTGCATTTTTTCAAGGGTCTTTATATAAAATCATGTCACTTGCAAATAGAGACAGTTTTACTTCTTCTTTTCCAATTGTAATACCTGTTATCTCTTTCTTGCCTTACTCCTCCAGCTGGGACGTCTAGTGCTATGTTGAATACAAGTGGGAGAGTGAGAATCTCTGTGTTGTTCCTAATCTTAGAGGAAAAGCTTTCACCCTTTCACCATCGAGTATGATGCTAGCTGTGGGCTTGTCATATATTGCCTTTAATATGTTGGGCATCTTTCTATCCCTAATTTGTTGAGTTTTTATCATGAGTGGATGTTGAATTTTGTCAGATGCTTTTACTCTGTTTCTATTGAGATGATCATGATTCTTTTATTCTATTAATGTGACATATCACATTGATTGTATGTTGAACCATCCTTACATCCTAGGAAAGTAAGTCCCACGTGATTTGGGTGAATGGTCATTTTAATGTGCTGCTGAATGTGGTGTGCTAGTATTTTATTGACAATTTTTGCATCTATATTCATCAGGAATTTGACCTGTAATGGAGTTCTTCTTGAATTTTTACTTAGTATACAAATAATAGCATTAAAATTTTTTTCTTTCCAATGTATATTTTTATAAGTTATTTATTTTCTAACTACAGTGAGTAAGAAAGAGAGTTCCAGAAGAGTATGGAAAAAAAATGATGATGATAATCCTCATTTTGTTCCTAACCTGGAAATAATTCTAATGTTTCACCATTAAGTCTGCTTATGGCTTCTGATTCTTTACCAAATTAAAGATACCTCCTTCTATTCCTGGCTTTAATAAAAATCTTATATGTATTCTGAATTTCATCAGATACCTTTTTATATTCATTTAAATGATCATAACATTTAACTTTTTTGATGTCTTAATATAACCAATTATATTAACAAGTTTTTATCCTGTTAAATCAATAGTTTTTAGAATATATTCTGTTTAGTCATGATATATAATTCTTATGATACAATTTTGGAATTAATTTGCTTTATTTTTATATCTGTGATCATAATAAAGATTTGATTCATCTGTTTATTTTTGTGCTGTATTTGGTTTGGGTATCTGAGTTATTTTAGTTGTATGTTACTGAGAACCTTTCACTCTTCATTTTATGTGCAACTTACCTATTTACTTAAGGTTTTCCAAAAGTCATCCAGTAAAACTGTTTGGCCCCAGTCCTTTTTGGTTTTTTTCCATTTTCTACCTTCTTTTGTAAAAAAATGTTTTTAGCTTTTTAATATTGTATTTGAAAAGTAACTCATCAGTACATTGTCATTATACAAAACTCAAAAAATACAGAACTATGGCCTTCTTCAGTCATTCCTGGAACTTTCCTCCCTTTCCCCAGAGTTAACCACTGTCAATAGTTTGGTGAAAACTCTTCCATGAATTTAAAGGATTAAGTAATTAAAATCCCACTCTGTTATTTACTGATATGCAATTGCACAATGTTATGCATTCCCATATTATTATGTGTATACCATATTATTCCATGCATTCATATGCAATACAATGTATTATTATATATACATGTATTTATACAATACATATATTACTATAAATTACAGATACATGAAAATGCAGTACTTAAACAAGTGTACTGTATAGTGAGTTTATGCCTTACGCATTTTTGATGTGGTAAAATATGCATAACCTACAATTGATCACGTTAATCATTTTTAAGTGGATTGTTTGGTGGCATTAAATACATTCACATTGGTGTGCAACTATTATTACTGCCGTCTGTCTCCAGCCTTTCTCATCTTGCAAAACCGGAAGTGTGTGCCCACTAAACAAACAAGAACTCTCCATTATCTCCTACCCCAGCTCCTGGTACCCACCATTCTACATTCTGTCTCTGTGAACCTGACTGCTCATCCAAATGGAATTATATCGTATTTAACCTTTTGTGACTGGTTTATTTCACATAGCATAACATCTTTGTGGTTCATCCATGTTACATAGCATGTGTCAGAATTGCTCCTTTTTAAGGCCAAATACCATTCCATTGTATGTATTTACCACGTGGTATCTTTCCACTCCTCAGTGGGTGGACGCTTGGGTTGCTTCCACCTTTTGACTGTTGTAAATGATGCTGTGAACACGGGTGTGCAAATGTCTGTCTGAATCCTTGCTTTCAGTTCTTTGGGGTTTGAATCCAGATGTGGAATTGCTGAATCATACGGTAATTCTGCACATAATATTTTGAGGAACTGTTCTTCATTGTGATAGAACCATTTTATATTCCCACCATTGGTTGATAAGCATTCCGATTTCTCCTCACTCTGAGAGTTATTTTCTGTGTTGCTTTGTTTTTTGCTGTTTTTGATAATGGCCATCCTGATAGGTGTGAAGTGGGATCTCACTGTGGTTTTGCTTTGCATTTCCCTAAAGAGTAGTGATGTTAGCATGCTTTTATGCACTTACTGACCATTTATATATTCGCTTTGGAGAAATGTCTGTTCAAGTCCTTTGCTCATTTTTACATTGGGTTGATTGGTTGCTGTTATTGTTGAGCTGTACAAATTCTTTATATGTTAAGGATACTAAGGTTATTAACCCTTTATCTGATATGTGATTTGTAAATATTTTCTCCCATTCCATCAGTTGCCCTTTTACTCTGCTGATAGTATCCTCCAATGCACAAAAGTTTAATTATGATATAGTCCAATTTATTTGTTCGTTTTCATTTGTTGCCTGTGCTTTTGGTGTCATATCCAAGAAATCATTGCCCACATATATTGTTTTTTAACTTCCCTTTTTTAGTCATCAGTGTGTATGTTGGCTTTCATTCCACATCAAGTCCTATGGTTTTTTTATCATTACTTTTATGACGCATAGAGTATTCCTGAGTATGGGTATATCATTGTTTATTTCACCTCTCCCCTTAACAGTGGACACTTAAATAGTATTCATTGTTTTGTTTTGTTTTTTGCATGTATGTATATTAGGAACAAACAAACAGAAAGTCTGGAAAAAATATTTATCTGAGTGTTAAAAGTGATCATCTTTAGGTAGCAGGATTAGAAATGGTTTTATCTTCTTGCTTATTTGCATTTAAAATTTTTCAATAATAAACAGATATTCTTATTTAATGAAAACTTATAAACAAGTCAACAAACATAGTAACATCCCTTTGATCCAATGATTTCGTCCCAGAGTTTATCCAAAAAATTTGTTCTCTGGAAGTTAAACAAAAACAATATCTGCTCCAGGAAATTCTTATCATTGATAATATGCTAATATCATTTAGTAACAGACTTCATGTTCAAATGGGGGACTGCCGGAGTAAAATTTTATATATGAGCCCAGATTTCATGTAGCTGTGAAAGTTAATTTCAGAATGTGTAACAGCATGAAAGAAAACAAAAACATCTCTGAAGACTGAGATTTCCATGAGGTAATTACCTAGGCCAGGGATCGTCAAACTTTTTTCCACGAAGGGCTACACAGTAGAGAGATTAGGCCTTGTGAGCCTTGCTTTCTTGGTTACAACTACTCAACCCTGCCTTTGTAGGGAAAGCTGTCTTAAGTGGGTGAGTGTGGCCATACCGGGCCCAAGGGCCCTAGTTTGTGGACCTCGCCTATCAGAGCACTTGGATGCTGCCTGGGGAGGGGAGCAGTACAGGTGGGAGGCCCGTGCATTCATTTTAAACTTTTCTTTAATGTCTTTTAAAAATACATTTAAGGAGCTTGTCGGTGGCTCAGCTGGTTCAGCGTCCGACTTTGGCTCAGGTCATGATCCCGTGATTCGTGGGTTCGAGCCCCGCCTCCAGCTCTGTGCTGACAGCTCAGAGCCTGGAGCTGCTTCAGGTTCTGTGTCTCCCTCTCTCTCTGCCCCTCCCCTGCTTGTGCTCTTTCTCCTTCTCCCTCAAAAAAAAACCAAAACCAAAACCAAAACAAAACAAAACAA
This sequence comes from Crocuta crocuta, assembly GCF_008692635.1. Lineage (NCBI taxonomy): Eukaryota > Metazoa > Chordata > Mammalia > Carnivora > Hyaenidae > Crocuta > Crocuta crocuta. Next base: position 9,090,188 of record NW_027531904.1, read on the forward strand.
AACATTAAGAAGAGTTTTAGGGGCACCTGGGTGGCTCAGTCAGTTAAGTGTCCAACTTCGGATCAGGTCATGATCTCACTGTTTGTGAGTCCAAGCCCTGTCTTGGGCTTTGCGCTGATGGTGCAGAGCCTGCTTGGGATTCTCTCTCTCTCTCTCTCTCTCTCTCTCCCTCTCTCTCTCTCTACTCCTCCTCCTCCCCAGCTCACTCTTTCTCTCTCTCTCTCTTTCAAAATGAATAAATTTTTAACAAACTTTAAAAAATTTTTGAATGCATTATATAAAATTATGAGTAGTATTAATATGCTTTATACACAGTAAGTGCTTTTCAGAGATGTCCTGATAATAAGACAAAAGTGTAGTTAAAGAACCATTTGCAAAGACCCCCAGTTTTGATAGACTTGCTTATTTTGATAGGCCTTCCGCACACAAGTTTTACTATATTTGTTTTGTGTTCTTTCTTTCCCAGGGGAAGAAAATGTAATTGCTGTTCCCTTAGGCAGTCGAAGTGTAAGAATTACATTGAAAGGACCGGCCCATCTTTGTAAGTACAATTTCATCTTAACATGTTTTTATTTCCCGATGGTTTATTTAGCCAAAAAAACCCCCCAAAACCCCAAAAAAACCCAAAAAGCAACTTCCTTTGTGTTCTCGGGTAGGTAGGCAAACATCCCCAGGGTTTTGCCAACCACTCTGAAGTCATCTCTGCCGCTAGGGAATGATCGCTACCGTGAAGTTCCTGTTCTCGTGCCCCAGTGCACGGAAATATACCAGTTGGAATTAATCCCGTTGTGGGAGAAGAAATCAAGTTATATTGAGGGTAAACTATTGTTATGTGGAGAGTAGAATAGGGTTCAAGAGTTTTCTAGAAATTTCAGCAGTTTGGGGCAAAAATATCTTTTTAAACACAGCACTGTATCAGTGATTATAGCTAAAAAGTATAAGCTTTGTGGCGAGCACATCGCAGCATCGGGTCCAGGGGCGGCGAAAGTAAACACGGGCTTCCCGAACACTGAATGAGAAATGACAAGATCGCCACTATGTTGTTTCTTCGGCCAGAGTCAGAGGGCATCTCCTCTGCCTTTGTCTTCTGTTCTCTTAGGACCTAAAAGAACAGGAAATACCAAAGTTTGTCTGCTTCTTTCCCAAGGTCTCCTTGTGGCCAGAGGCAGGGCTTTCTTGGTCTTATTCTCGGGAAAGTGGGTTTCTGCCAAGACTGGCCCCTGGCCTTGAAGAAGCTTACTGCGTTCGGCAATCTCGTTCCTTAAAAGTGCGAAACAGTGTTTATAACTCTTTTAAAGCCACACAAATCAAGGTCCACTGGATCGAAGTGGTACATCGTTTGCCATTTTTCTGAGCTGCTGTCCTAGATTTTTTATTATAAAATTTTCTCTGTGCCACAAGCATCTTATGTTTTTGGTTGCTTTTAAGTGTGTGTGTGTATGTATTTGTATATTTTCAATTCATTTCAACCAGAAATGTTCTTTGAGAAAAGTTTATGTCAAAATGTTTAAGTAAAACTGTTTAAGATCACCAATAATATAAGATATTAACATATTAAAAATTAATAATATTATAATTTAACATATAAACATATATTCTACTATATTTAGTATAATATTATAATTTATAATATTTATTATTATAGATTCATAATAAAAATAATAATATAAATATAAAATATAAATATATAATATAATAAATGTGTAATGTATATAACAAAATAATATGATAAGTATAAATACAATTAAAAATATTTTATTATTGTGCATATTTATTGTATGTGAATATATAATATACTTTTATTTAATATAATTTTGTAATTTATATTTAATATTTTAATATATATTATAACATAATATTTATAATTATATTATAAAGTTAAAATGCATTTTAATATAAGATATTAAAATCTTGAAAAAAACAAGAAATTCTGCAGTNCAAGAAAATATCTTTGGGGCAGTAAGTGTGAATAATTGTTTCCAAGTCTTTTTTTTTTTCTTGACCCTTAACTTTATTTTATGAATTACGACCAGAAGAGTGTAACCAATATTTTTTAACTAAAATACCAAAATGTTTACAATTACATATATAATGGTTACTTTATTCAAAGCTTTCTTTATAGGAAAGCATCAAAACATTCTCTAACCTTCTTTTAAAATTGGTTTAAAGCCTACAGTTCTTGATGAGAGTAAATCTTCATCCTTACAAATGTGAACTTGATTTTTGAAAACTGGTAAAAATCATTCAGGTCCAAGTTGTGTGAATCATTTGAGGGATCCCATTATAACATACAATTTTGGATTCAAAACTACAAAGTTCTGAATATTAATAGTAGCATATTATTCATAATAAACCCTAAAATGAAACCAGCCCAAACGTCCATCACTTGATGGACAGACAGATAGAATTTGGCCTACATAGAATGTTACTTCGTTGTCACAGAGAATGAAGGACTGACCTGCCCTACAGCGTGGATGGCCCTTGAAAACATGTGAAAGAAGCCAGTTGCCAAAGGCCACATATTACATGATTCCATTTATGTCTAATGTCCAGAATAAGCAGATCTACGGAGACAGAAAGGAGACTGGTAGCTGCCTGGGGCTGGGGGAAGTCAGGTTGGTGGGGAGATGGGGGTGTATGACTGCTCGTGCATATAAGGTTTCCTCTGGGATGACGAAAATGTTCTAAACTTAGATCGTGGTGATGTTTTCACAACTCTTTGAATACACTGAAATCGTTAAGCTACATTTTAAATGGGCAAATTTTATGGCATGTGAGTTTTATGGCATCTCAAAAGATGTTTAAAAAAATATTCAGCGACTGGGCCCAATTTTCTCAGGATGCTAAAGGCAATTCCCCAACATTCAGCTGCAAAAATAGGTTTGTAAGTTCCAAAACCAGAATACGTCGATGATAAACAGAGTAAGTAAAGATGAATAGTTTGAGGGAAAATATTCATTTGCATGCAAATATGTTCTGGCATACTAAATATAGCTTTATACTCTACACTGGCACTGTTCCAAGAACCGAGCTCAAAAATGTTCCCATTTCTCCCAAGGTGACAGAGCTGTTGTTTAGAATACTTCTCCTTCTGAGCAGTCTTGCACTTGGCTCTGGAAGGGTTTCTAAAAGTTCTCCTTCCCTGCTGGTGATTAGAACTGGCCTCATTTACAAAGGATTTTGTTAACAGTTCTGAACATCTAAATATAGAAGTGGTTTTATTTTCTTGATTTATACAACTGTTTTCTTAATTTTTTATTTGAAACAAAGATATATTCCTGAAATAACGCTTCCCTTGCTGAAATAAATCATTCTTTTAAGATCTGTATTAACTGCGACCTTCCAAAAGGCTACATCATTAAGAACGGAGAACACCCAGTAGTGTTAATGTCCGTCTCTTTGCTGTGGAATGGAATTTAATTACAGAATGTCTGTCTTACCTACTGCCTAGAGGTGTTTAGATCCTAAATTTCCAGTTCTGTCCAAAGTCTGGCCCCGACATAGCCCCATATTTCCCTAAAACATCAAAAATGGAAGCCATAAAAGGATTCCTGGGAAAGAGATTTTATTATAGCAAAGCTTCGGCATTAAATGTATTTGAGGAGCAGTAAACTTGAGAGGCCGAGATGCTGCGAACTGAAAACCTCCACTGTTGGGAAAAAGAGTCATTTCTGTTGCTGTGTTGGGGACTTTCCTTGTCCTCTAAGGTCCTGCCTGATGACCATGTGTAGACGTGTACAGTTGACCTTGAACAATGTGGGGATTAATGGCACCAACCCCTGCACAGTGGAGAATCTGCATAAAACTTTGACTCTCCCCAAATTTAACTACCAACAGCCTATGTTGACCAGAAGCCTTACTGACAACTTAAACAATTAACACATATTTTGTATATTATTTGTATTACATACAGTATTCTTACAGGAAAGTCAGGTAGAGAGAAGAAGATATCAGTAAGAAAGTCGTAAGGAAGAGAAAATACACATACAGTCCTGGGACTGTGTTTCTGGAAAATAAATTCCTGTATCATTGGAGCTGCACGGTTCAAACCCATGTTGTTCAAGGGTCAACTCTAAAAATATAAACACAGATGCCTAGTGACCGAAGATGGATGGTGAGTGCAGTCACATGCACTATAAATACAGCACCACTCGAAACCTACATTGGATGATTTCTAACTGCCATAACAGTGCTCAATGCTCAGTATCTTCCAAGACTTCCATGGCCTTGGAATTTAAGGAGACCTTTTGAGGATGGTTAGCAGAAGGCTACCTCTTGAAAGAAAGAAGCCTGGACTGGTCCTTCTCCATGCACACCCTTCCACTAGAAGTAGCTAGAAGCTTTTATCATCTTTGTAGATATTTCTCTTATAAACAGCTGGAATGGATCAGAATATTTATTTATTTTTAATTTTTTAAATGTTTATTTCTTTTGAGAGAGGGACAGTGTGATCAGGGGATGGGTAGAGAGAGAGGGAGACACAGAATTTGAAGCAGGCTCCAGGCTCTGAGCTGTCAGCACAGATCCCGATGCGGGGCTTGAACTCACGAACCACGAGATGGTGACCTGAGCGGAAGTCAGATGCTTAAATGACTGAGCCACCCAGGCATCCCAGGATCAGAATATTTTAAGGCACCATTATAGGCTTGTGAAGATCTAGGGAATTTGAGTGGGTCTTGACTTCTGATTCTACGTTTATGCGTTCGAGACTGCACATCATCTTTGTCTTCACCCTTCTCTGCAAACCTCCACCATTTTAGGCCTGAAGTGGAGAAGGAAGTCAGCCGTGGACAGCAGAGCTGAAGGCACATACCCTCTGCCTTTAGTGGTGGGTGTGTTTATCGGCTTCCTGGGGTCTCCACCCAGGACAAGCCCTCCTGCTGCTGAGACCATGGAGGGGTCAGGAAAAGCTCTATGAGCTGAAGGGCTGTGTGCACATCTCAGGAGCCACGAATCATACATCATCACAACATAGGGCTGCAATCAAATATAGTGGAATGTTCGAAATTAAGAAACACTTAAAAATGGTTTTATAAGTCAACACATCATCAGAATTGTTGGTTTCTACCTGCCTCCACCTCACCTGTGGATTCATCACAGTGGCTCTGTTCGCCCAGATTATCTGAATCACTTGTGCCGTGACCTCCACTTTCATGAAATCCCTCCCCCTGTCTTTAGTCTCCCACTTTTGACTCTCTTACACGGTGGAGGTCGGAGAACCTGCCTTCCGCAGCCTACATATGCAGCCAGCGTTTGCAACCTAGGGAGCTGGAAACCTTTTGAAGCGGTTGCCATAAAGAGGGTTTATCATGAGCATGTATGGGTCAGTGGGGGAAAAGAGGGGCTTGGATAATTCACCCGCCCTTGGAAAAGGGCAAGAAAAGTGGGTTTGCTCCCTGAAGTTCTCATGCCCTTGCCGCTAGTGGTCTTGGACACTGACCAAGTAAGGGAATAGCTCTGATCCCAAAGAACAAAACATCAGGACCAGACTAACAGAAACCCTGGCCTTCAGTTTGTGAGGGTGGATGGCCTCTGGTCTTCTCTTCCTCCCGGATGCCAACGTCTCTGCTGGGACTCCATAGACTGGTGACACTTAGGAAGCTGTGATCCTAACACGGGCTGACGTGGGGCTGAAGCCATCACGACCCCAGCACGGCCATGAAATCCCTGAACACTATTTGAATTTGATCAACTCATTTCCGGCTGAACGTCAGTCCAGAAGCTCAGTGTCTTGGAAGCCTTCTGTGTGGATGGATTTTGTCCAATTCTGCTGTGTGTTTTGACATTGCCGGAATGCTCACCGTCTCTTCTCCTTTACTGCAGAGGGGTAATCCATGTGGTGTGGGGCCTGCTTAGTACCTCTAGTGTCTCATCTCAGTTTTACTGACAGCTCACATTGTAACACTCAGTTTTATATCTTCATCAGAACTAGGAAATGAATTTAATCTCACACTTTCCAAAACTCCACTGCGGTCACAGTGATCAAGGCCAACGTGGTTGGGGTTTTGTGTGCCTGGGAGTAGCCAGAAGTAGTCTTCGACCGCTAATGACTCCTGTAGATCAAGGAGCTCAGGTCCAGCCTGAGAAAGTTCCCAGGCTGCCTGTCAGGCATAATCAGGGATGTCTCCTAACGCCTGCTGTGCAGTCGTCCAGGGCTCTGGGGGTCCTGCGGATGCTCCAGAGAGCAGAGAGCAATCAAAGGAAACAGCCAAGCACAGCCACATGCAGATCGCAGCTCCCAGAGCCTGATGGTTTTGTTGCGTTTTCTCAGCTTTCCTTGGGGTCGGGTTCTGTTGTCTCCTTTGTTCAAGGTAGTCAAAGAGCCATCAAATATGCATGAACAGAGTGTAGGTTTCAGAACAGAAGAAGATCTGTGATATTGTCTGTTCTGACCCCACATTAGAAATGAGGCAGTGAAAGCCCAAGGCAGAGACAGGAATAGAGCTGAGGTCAGAAATGCACAGGCTCCAGGCCCTAGCCACGCATTTTATTTAAAAACAAAAACAAAAACAAAAACAAAAAACAAACCTCAGACCAGAAAGAAATAGCATTTACAAAAAGGAGGAGTGCTGTTTTGGTTAAACCGTTGACATTTTTCTGTAGGGGATTTGAAAACCCTTCTGTTCATATGAAAGCAAATGTGAATGAAGAGATAACATATGGGAGAGAGAGATCTTTGTGGTGATGAAATCGCTCTCTGTCTCCATCCCGGTGATGTGTGATAAAAGGGCATAGGAACGCACACATTGTACCAATGTCAATTTCCTGGTGTTGATATTGCAGTGTAGTTACATAAGATGTAACTGCTCCTTTGGGTAAAACTGGATAAATGGTGCATGGGACCTCTCTAGTATTTTTGCAACTTCCTGTGAACCTATAATTATTTCAATATGAAAAATTTACTTAAAAAAAAACAAGCAAGTTTGAAACTCATGCTGGTTTTGTCCAAATAAAAGTCTGGGCTTGAGATCTTCTCAGCGGATGATAAAATGAGTAACATATCTTTACTTTGAATAAGAGCGGCATCATGAAAAAGTACGAAGAAAGAGATGTTTTCTCTTTCCCCTTCTTGTGGAAATGGCTCCAAATTGTTGAGGAGACCTAACTGGACCTAATGCCTTTGTGGACGACTAAAAAGCTTACATATGTATTCTACCAAGCTGAGTCCATGTAAACTAAGTGGCTATGTTGATAGATTGTGTTGCTATCATTGTGGTAGGGTCCCCTCTCTAAGGAGAAGGAAAAAAAAGAAAAACTCAAGGCAACCTGGCTCTGTGCATATGTGACAACATCCCTCATGACCTTGTAACATGAGACCACTTAATCAGACTGCATGTTTGTGTGTTACCGTATTTGGGAGACAAAGAAATAGAAAATGTATTAAAAAACTGTGCCATGTGGCGTTTGGGGCTCAGTTCTTCAGGTATGAACCCAACTGAGCAGTGGCGGCACGAATAAAGTTGCTTCCTGGACAGAAGAGGATTCTCTGTGCGAGAATCCTGCCACATCACATGCTGTTATTTGTAGTGAAATAATTTTGGAAATAGAATGAATGCTTCTAAGATAGTTCTCTCATTTAAATTCTGTTTTTAAATTTTAGTTATTGAATCAAAAACACTTCAAGGAAGCAAAAGGGAACACAGCTTTAACAGCCCTGGAGTGTTTGCTGTGGAAAACACCACAGTTGAATTTCAGAGGGGCTCAGAGAGGCAGACGTTTAAGATCGCAGGACCTTTGATGGCCGATTTCATCTTCAAGGTAGGATGAACCTCTTCTCTAATGTCCTGCGTCTGAAGCTCAACACGTCTTGAGTTTTCGAAACCTTGAGTTTGTTTGCCAGGAAGTCATCAGGAATTGTTTCTACGAAGAGCATGTATCATAAATATTTCCATCTTGGTCGTGTCTTCCTAAAAATTGTTCATCTCCCTCCAGTTTCTGCTCCTCAACCCCACGAGTTAAGAAAGAAACCTCACTTTTGTAGGGGAGGGGTTGTTTTCGCACGTATAGGCTCTGGTTGTGTTCAGTTTTGAAGCTCTAGGCAGAGTATTGTGAAAATGTCCTAAACCGGGGATAGGCCACTGTGCACACTCTCTCCTTGCAGAGAAGATGGAGGCTCATCCCTGTTCTTCCTTGTTTGTTTCCTCAGTCGTATCTCATCACATGCGCATTGGGCAGTGTCATAGGGCCCGTCTAAGAATTCTTCTTGCCCCTAACCATGAGCCTCTGCTCCCTCTCCGGGGGAATCAGGGTGCATCAGTCAGAGGATATGAAATAGAGTGGCCAGTATATTTCCAGGGTTACACAGTGTGAACATTCTTCTGATGAAATTGAAAATACCTAAGACATGAAGAAAATAAAGGGCATTTCGGTGGCTGGTTTTGTCCTAACCCTTTTCAGAAACTCATTCCAAATGGAAATGGAGGAAAGAAGGAATGGCCAGGGATGGCCTCACCCGGGCACTCAATGCCTTCCAAAGCCCTGTCCGTGTCCCGCGTATTAATTTGCGAACACCGTTCCTGGTCGCACACCGATGTCCTGTGCTCCAGATTCAGCCCGCGGTGTGCCCAGCCGAGCGCTGAGCTGCACAGTGTTGTTGCTTTGAGACTGGCCCGTGAATGGTCAACATTGAAAAATCAAGGATTTTAACATAAAAATATCAGCTATTTTCCCCCCC
>NW_027531904.1:9098982-9138066 GCF_008692635.1 Crocuta crocuta
GGCGTCTCTTTAAAAATGGGAAGCTGCGACTGCTAGCTCACACTTGGTCCTGGCAGTAACTGGCTGCAGCAGGGTACCGGGGGCTTTCCCCTCAGGGCACGCTCCCTCCGTGCCGTGGGCCCACCGCTCCCCGTTGTGTTCCTGACATTGAAGCCATGAGCGTCAGCTCACACACGTGTAGGTTGCCTCTCGCAGTCATTCCTTGCCACTCATAGACGTGTAAGTGACTTCTGTGTCAAGCCCTTAAAGCAGCAAGCCCGTGTTATTTTTGGGCAATAGCATTTTTAAAAGGCTTTTGGGAAGTATAATTGGCATCTTCCTTTCCTTCTGTTCTTTCTCTTGGGCGCATTGTTATGCGTAAGTTCTGAGCTTCTTGTGCTCAGAGGGTTTTCCCATTTGATTCTCAAGTAGTAAAACACACACTTGCATGCACACACACACGCACATATGCACCCACACATGCACACACTCATGCACATACACAATGCATTCACACATGTACTCACACACAAATGCACTCACACGTGCACACATGCACATGTGCACACATGCACTCACACCCATGCACACGCACACATACACACATGCACGAGTGCCCATGCACACACACACACACACACGCACACATGCGGACACACAGGTACCTTTCCTTTCAGACAACCTGTGTTCTTCCCAGGCCATCTTGGAGATCTCTGTGTAGGAGATCCTTGTAAAATGATGGAATGGAAGGAACAGCCACAAAGGTTACTGCTTCACGATATTGTTTGGTTGCAACATCAGCATGGAAAATATGTTGTTTATTGACACCATGTGTAAAAAATGACACCATATGTCACGTCCATATAAACCATATATTTCTACCGGTTGGTGTGTGCACATGGTTTTTTTAAGATTTCATTGGATATGGGGTACCTGGGGGCTCAGTTGGTTAAGCGTCGAACTCTTGAGTTTGGCTCAGGTCCTGATCTCACAGTTCATGAGGTCAAGTATTGTCAGGCTGTGCGCTGACGGTACACAGCCTGCTTGGGATTCTCTCTCTCTCTCTCTCTCTCTCTCTCTGCCTTTCCTCCTCCCTCTCAAAATCAATAAGTAAACATTTTTAGAAAAGATTTGAGAGGATACACCCTAAACTGAAAACATTAAAAAAAGATGGTTATTTTAGAAGGGATAGACACTTTCAGGGAGTGATCTCAGCTTTACTTACAATATTCTGATACTTAAAACAATTCTTAAAGAGAAGAACATGTATCACTTGCATAAATAAAAATTCTTTTACACCTTCTGGCCAAATTCTGTGTTCACCCCTTAATAGAATACATTTCAGTGGCACGTTGTCCCTGTCTGAATTAGTACTATCTTCTGTTTTCTTCCCTGGGTTCTGGTTTTCTCAGATTTAATAAACAATTCTGGTCTTTAACTTTAACTCCTGGAAAGCTTTTGATCTCTTGTCACTGAAAGGTCTTAAAATATATATACATGTATAAATATATATATATATATATACATGTATAAATAAATATATATATATACACATACGTATATCCATCAAGGAAGGTGTTGCACACAACTGTCTGACTCATGCATAACTGGAGCCTGATTTTCACGCCTATGGCCATTTTCTTTCATAAATGTGGTGTGTGCTTGGTGGGAGAGAAGCTGGCAAAATCAGACCCCGTGATGAAGCAATGTGACTCTGGTGGTTTTTTTTTTTCCCTGACTTATAAGCTTGTCCAAATAATGTGGGTTTCTAGGAAATATACTTTTCCATCGGTTACTTTTCCTTTTCCCCCCCCCCATTTTTTCTTTTTTTTTTCTTCTTTCTTTTCTTTTTGCTGGGATCACTATAGTTTTACCCAGCCTGGGTTGTTGCTAAGGTGATGACCTTTGGTTCCGCTCACAACTTCACGGCTCATCATAGCGTCAGGTGTGGCTGCAGTTAGGGAAGTTGAAAGTGTGCATGAGGTCGGTCGTCGATGGTGGGCGGCCGTGTGCGTTGCTGTATCTCTTCCCATTCCCATCACCCGAGGGTGGCGGGTCTAGAAGTGGAACAGCCAACTCCAACCTGAGACTGTAGCTTGGAGACCAGCTCAGTACTCATGTGGCTCGGCCATGGGCGTGCCCCGGGGGTACTGAGGCACAGACTAGACCTTACGTCACGAGCTTGTAATAAACGGACTGTTGAAAACCATTATATTCTGACATCATGAGCAACCTCTGAAGACCTCCGCGGGATGTCAGATGCCTTTGTGGCTGTAGTCCCCATTGTAAAGCCTAGCAATTCACTGCACCAGTGAGACCAAAAAAATGTTTTTCTATTTTTTCAGAAGTTCTGTTTTCATGACTGGACCATTCTTGAAAATTACACTTCTTTTCTTTCCAGTAGATTTATGTATTCTTGGTTTCTTGAATGGCCTGTTTCTCATGGATGACCTTTGTCACAGCACTACTGGGTCATGGTATTTTGCGTTAGCGCCCCCGCGGTTTGAATGTGTTGATGCTGCCACCAGCTAGCAGTAGAGAGTCCTGATCAAGTACTTCATGTCTGTGCCATGTTGATTGGAGGGTACCATAGGCACTATCTGTTCAGGGAGAATTTTCTGAACAGTTACATATGCGAGTAGGTGTTTGTAAATATCAATTTTAAGCGTACGCCCATGAGAACAAAACGAAATGGCTTTGGTAAAGACCTGTCTTTCCATGGGTCACCACTTTTAACTCTGCTGGCGGTGTCCCTCTCTTCTGCAACATATCCATCTTAAGGGAGGGAAAAAAAAGTTCTCCTTGGTCTAAAACCTTCCTTTTTATTCCAGATGCCTGTCACATTTCTTCGCAGTGAGATATTTTGTGTGTCTGCAAGGAAAGATTTTCTGGTTCCTCTTCCCACTCATTTTCCGGTGAACACCTTCTGCCGTCAGTTTCCCTCAACCTCAGCTCTATATATGTGTTGTGTTCTCTCCTTACACTGTCTCTCCTTTCCTTCTGGACGTTACGATAGCACCTCTGCCTGATCCAAGGATATGACGATTTGAAACTGTTTTCCTTTATCTCAAAGAGCAGGTCCCTGCAATGTGGCATAGACAGTGACTGAATTTGTACATTCACAGGTATTTGAGAACACAGCAAGACACAGTTGTTAGCGTCGGTGGCTGTACTAGGTTCCTGAGGCTACTGTAAAAGCACCTTTGTAAACTGGGTGACTTGAAGGACAGACAGTTGTTGACTCCCATTTCTGGAAGCTACAAGTCCAAGATCAAGGTGTGGGCAGGATTGGTTCCTTCTGAGGACTGAGGGAGCATCAGTTTCATGCGTCTCCCCAGCTGCTTGTCTCCTTGGGCGTTCTCCCTTGGCCTTCACCTATCTCTGTCTGGGCATGTCCGCCTCTGCAGGCACATTTCCCTTTTCCCTAAGGACACCAGCCATATTGGATTGGACCCACCCTAATGACCTCACCTTCACTTGACTAGATCTGCAAAGACCCTACTTATTTCTAAATAAGATGGCATTCTGAAGCACCATGGCTTAAAACTTAAACATATCTTTTTTTGGGGAACCCATTCAACCCATACTAGTACCCGACAGAACCTATTTCATCATGTCTGTCGATCAGAATTCCCTATCAACATGAAGACTTACCATTAACCACAGAGGCAGAGACTTTTGAAATCTCACCCGATATCGGCTGTCATGTGGTCTGCAGAGGGAAAATTCTTGGTGAAGGCAGTTCCAGTAGTGTTCTAGTAGTTACCAGAATTCACAGCTAAATTATATGCATAAACTGTATATACACATTTATTTTAAAAAAGAAGAAAGCCGAGTTTTGTATAAATAGTCTATAAATTTTGGAACTTGATTTCAAGGGGCCAAGTAAGGTAGTTGAATCTGAATTTATTTTCTTACCATTGTTAGAAAATCATTTTCTTAATGAAATGCAAGTAATATACTTTTACACATGTCAGTATGCACGTCTGTGTTGCTATTCTGTCTACTTGACCATCTGTCTCGTCAGCAGAGCAATCTGCCCCGGGGGTTTGAAAGTGTTGGTGGGCGACTGGGGTGTTGTTAGCAGGAATTCAAAGAGTGAGCATCGTTCATCTTGTTATTATTACGTTAGGAACTTCTTCCTGCTCCTCTCTTTCCTTCCCTCCCCCTCCTCCTTCATTTCTTCCTCCTCCTCTTCCTCCTTCAGTTCAGACTTTTGTCTTGATAATCAGGCTTATGGAGAGAACTGAGGCTTTTTGTAAATTGATTCAGCTCCCGTAACATGTCAAGGACCAAGCTCGGGAGACTGGAGTGTTTCTTCTTCAGTGTAGGGAGGGCGCCCGTTCCCCCATAAGGCCGCTCAGTGGGCTTAGTGTCCTCAGCACCCGTGTCCAGGAGGGTGTACACTGTCGTGAGGGGGTCCGGCAAGGGTGTGCAGAGAGACAGGCTGGGGGGGGTGAGGCAAGAAGACGTGTCATGATGCCAGTCATTCTCCAGAGCAGGGAAGCATCTTAACTAGGTTTCAAAGCAAAGGCAGAAAAAGAGCTTATGCTCCACTTTTCATCTAGAAGCCTGAGAGGAAAATGCCCCACAGGGTGTTTACTTCCATCGGCAACAACCTGAGGAAGCCACGTTGGAATGGAATTGGCATTAATGTCATGAAATGTTTAGTCGCAGGCTGAGCATGAGTTGAGCCACCGGAAGCTCCCTCAACCCCACGTGGCACCAAAGGTGTCTGGGAAATTCCCCGTGCCCTTGGCTGGCCAACCTTAGAGGGGCTGGCACAGTGGGGGCAAATGACCCTGTAGCCAAAGGGTAAAGGTAGAGCTACCGCACATCCTACTTTGTTCGGGAAAGACCCAGTTTGTGCCTGTGGCTCTGGCTTAATCTCTGGTCCTTCCTTTCACGCTCAGAATCATCCCGGTTTGGGGGCACCTGGGTGGCCTAGTCGGTTAAGCGTCCGACTTTCGCTTAGGTCATGATCTCGCAGTTCGTGGGTTCGAGCCCCGCGTCGGGCTCTGTGCTGACTGCCAGCTCAGAGCCTGGAGCTGCTTCAGATTCTGTGTCTCCCTCTCTCTCTGACCCTCCCCTGCTCACGCTGTCTCTCTCTCTCTCTCCTGGAAATAAATAAAAAACATTAAAAAAAAATTAAAAAAAAAAAAAAGAATCATCCTGGTTTGGGCAGTCAAGCGGATGGTGTCCTAGGTAAGGGGCTCAAGGCCAGGCCAGGGACCGGGCAGGAGTCACAGCCGCACCCCTGACAACCTGCAGCACGAGAAGCACGTGGACCGGGCAGGTCACCAGAGGAGCCCACCGTCCTCCGGCCAGGAGGGAACACAGCCGAGGCCACTGGTTCTGAAGCTCGCTGCCGTCCTCCCAGGGGCCGGAGGACCCAGCGACAGGATGAGGACCTTCACACAGGGATCTAAGCCGTCCCTCCTTTCCTGACTCTGATGTCACAGGTGGAAAAGCACCACAGAGGTCGGTCTGAAGGACGGGACAGCGGAGAGACGGGCCACTTCCCCACCGACAGAGTGTTGCCTAAAGAGATGCAATGTTATGTGTCAACTTCTAAACAAATTAATTGGCGTGTAAGTGCCCTGCATTCAGACTGGAAAGCTAACGTGCAGAGAAGACCCTGTCCAGAAGCCCAGTATTTCTTGTGAGCCTTCTCGGCAGGGAAAATTTTTCTCATGAGTTCTGCAACAGACCTTTTACCCCCTCTTCTTGACAAGACTTGGGTCATGTGCTCGCTCTCCGCCTTCCCCTGGGTGGTAGTCCTCCTGGGTCCTTCAAGATGCGGGTGCTAGCTTGAAACCAGTGTTGCACTGTATGTGTTTATTTATTTTGATGTTTATTTTTGAGAGTGAGAGATACTGAGGGCAAGCAGGGGAGGAACAGAGAGAGAGGGAGACACAGAATCCGAAGCAGCTCCAAGCTCCGAACTGTCAGCACAGAGCCCGACGCGGGGCCTGAACTCATGAACCATGAGATCATGACCTGAGCTGGAGTCAGATGCTTAACCAACTGAGCCACCAGGAGCCCCACTAACTAAAGTTTAAATTTAAAAAAAAAGGAAAAAAAGAAATGGCTTCAAAATAAATAAGTAAATAAATAAATAACAATGAAAAAAATGTACCAATATTGATTCATTAATAGTAACGAATGTACCACACCAATGCAAGACGTTAATAATAGGGAAACTGGTGTGTGTTGGTGGTTATTGGAAATGCTGTACTTTCTGCTCAGTTTTTCAGTAAATCTAAAATTGCTCAAAAAAAAAAAAAAGAAGAAGAAGCAGATGCTGAGACAGGATTAGATATGCAAGACATTTATGAGCAAAATACCAGGAGGAAGAGCCAAGATGGAGCCAAGAGAGACCAGGGAGCTGTCCGGCAGCAGTGAAGATCTGACCAGAAGCAGAGGAGAGAGGGAAGGAGAGAAAGTTGGGTGGGAGCATCTTAAATTGGAGGGTGGCTCTAGGGGGTTCTGCAAGGCTACAGGGGGGGCCCTGAGCCAGAGTCATCTATCACATGGTGCAGCATCTCCCAGGAAACAGCCAGCCTCTAACCCCCAGGTGGGAGCAGCCCATGGGGACCTTGACCTGCCACAGGCACCGCCCAGCTGTTGCAGCCGTGTGAGGAGGCGGCGCCCACAGCTGGCAAGGCAGCTGTGACCACCATGGCCACATGGGACAGTCAGGCGCTCTCTAAGACCCATGGGGAGGAATGAAGGCCGGAACAGGAGTGAGCCTTTGGCAGAATTGGAAAGGGAAGTGGATATTGGTCAGCAATTACATCCATCTGCTTCAGTAAGGTCATCATCTCTTTATGGAAAACATTGGGGTTTAATGCGTTTTCTTTCTTTTTTCTTCCTCTTTTTGGTGATAATGGTCAAGACTCAGAAAACTATTTTAGTCCCTCTTAGGCTTGTTGATTTATTTAGGGTTCTGTTTCTGAGCCAATTTCAAGTCTTATATTTTGCTAGAGGAGTATCCAGTTCATCTAAGTCTTCCAACTCTTCAAACATAATCATAGTATATTCCCTTATCATTAAAAAAAAACTCCATTGTACCTGTAACTATGTCTCTTTCATTCCTTAAGTTGTTCACTGGTTCCTGATCTAATTTTCATTTCATTCAAACCATCCAAAGATTTGTCTCTGAGACATCTAAGAACCAGATTTTGGTTTTATTGATTAACTCAGAGTTTAAAAAATATTCAGTTTATGTAAATTTTTATTTTTGTTTCTTTCCTTTATCTTTACATTGATTTATTTTGGTATGGTGTTTTTAGCTTCTGGAGCCCAATTCTTAATTCATTTTATTTTCAAACTTTTTTTTTCTCCATTACATGTATTTAGGGCATTCAGTTTTCCCATTCAGAAACTCTTAATTTTGTTGTAGTGCAAGCTATCGATTTTTAACTTGATGCATGGACTATTTGTATTTTGGTTAGGAAATCTTTGCCTCATTCAGGATCAAGGGTTATGAAACTATACTTCTGTGAGTTTTTCTGGAACCCCTTTTTTTAAATTGTCATATTAAGAGCTGTAATCCACCTAGAATTGCTTTTCACACATGTTGTGGAGTAGAATCATTATCTTTTACCACAACTATCCACTGACCCAAAACCTTTAGGTGAAAAGATAGCTCTTTCCCCATTTGTCTTAAATCCAAAACTATATGTGTACGGGTCTGGTTCTGGACTCTGTTCTGTTTCATTGATCTGTCTGTAAGCACCATTGTGACTTCATTACTGTAGCCTTGAGACAAGTCTTGATATTTGTTATTGTGCATTCCCCCACTTTGTCCTTAAAGATGATCTTTGATATTCTTGACTCCTTGCATTTCCATATCAAGTACGCCTGTCAAATTTTATAAAATTCTTTTGGATTTTGATTAGAATTGCATTGAATCTGTAGGTCAACTTGGAGAAAACCGAAAGCTTTCCCATCCCAATTTTTCCAATCCATACATATGTTATCCCCATCCATTTACTTAGTTTAAAATTTTGTCTCTCAATAATGTTTGTAATTTTCAGTGTGTAAGTCATATATTCTGTTATTCCCAGTTGTTTCCTATTCTGATGTTATTGTAAATGGATTTTTTTTCCTATTTATTTGTGCTGAAGTTATGGAAATCTAACTGATTTTTGTAAACTGGCACTGTATTCTTACTATATTAACAAATATTAATTCTAATAGTTTATAGATTCTTTTGAATTAGGTACATAAACAATTATGATACCTGTAATGATGATAATTTTGCTTCTCCTCTACCAATCCTTGTATATTCTCTTTATTTTTCTTGCTATATTGTACTACTTAGGACATTTGGTATGATATTGAATAGATTTAGTGACAGCAATTATTCTTGTCATGCTTCTCATTCAGAGGCAGAGAGCTCTATAATTCTTCATCCTGTGTGATGTTTGCCACGAGTTTTTTATAGTTTATCTGATGGAAGAAATGTTTTCTGATTTGCTTCCATTGTCACATAAGTATGGAATTTTTTCAAATGCATTTTCTGTATCTTTTGAAGTGATCATATATACTTTTTAATATAGTGAGAGTTATGTTGATTTTTAAATATTAAACCCATCTTCCCTTCTGTAATAAACTTCACTTGGTTATTATCATTATTATAATTTATTAGTATTTACTTATTAGAATTTATTTTTTATTATTAATAAAAAGCATTATTCCTTTATATATCACAGGGTATAATTTTAAATTACTTTATTCATTTTTTTTTTGGTAGCTTTGTCCAGAAGAGGTTTTCTTTCTTAGATTTTATTTGTGTCAGGGCTTGGTGTTAATATATACTGGCTTTATAAAACAAGTTTAGAAATATTTCTTCATTTTTCATTCTTTGCAACAGTTTGTTTAAAATTGGTGTTATTTCTTCTTTAAATATTTGGAAATACTTAGCAGTAAATTTTTAGAAGTGTGCACTGAGTGTCTTTAAAATATATACAACTCTTCATACTTTTAGTTTCCTTTTATGTCAGTTTTGTTTCAAGGACTTTGTTTATAGGTGCACTTTATTTTATTGCACTCTGTAGATTTTTTTGGATACAAACTGCCACAAAGGTTTGTGGCATCCCTGAGTTGAACAAGCCTAATGGTGCCAGTTTTCCAACAGCATTTGCTCATTTTGTGTTTCTGCATCACCTTTTGGTAATTCTTGCAATATTTCAAACTTTTTTATTATCACTGTGCTTGTGATGGTGATTTATGATCAGTGATTACAGTCTGCTGGAAGCTCAGATGATTGTTAGTGTTTTTTAGCAATAAAGTATTTTTAAATGAAGGTACACACATTGTTTTCTTAGACATAATGCTATTGCACACTTAATAGACTACAGCATAGTGTAAACATAACTGAGAAACCAAAAAATTCATTTGACTCACTTTATTGTGATATTTGCTTTATTGGCCTGGAATAGAACCCACAATATTTCCAAAGTTCAAATAACTTTTTTAAAGCTATTGGCAGAGATTTTTTTCTTAGTATCTTCTTACTATTTCTTCATTGTCTCCAGGATCTGTAGTGAGTCATTTTTCTCATTCCTGGTACTGATTATTTGTCCCTACTTTCTTTTTATTTGATCAGTCATTTTGGAGGGCTATCGCTTTTATTAGACTTTTCACAGAAACACCTTTTCATTTACATTATTAACATTTTAATGTTGTTTCCTTTCCATATCATTAATATCCACTCACATCTTTGTTATTTCCATCCTTCTGTCTCTGGATTTAATAAGTTGTTACTTTTTTAACTTTTCTAGCTGGATGTTCAGGGGATTGATTTTCATCCTTTTTCCACCCATAACACATGAATTTAAGGCTATGAATTTCACTCCAATCATTCCTTATATTTAATTACACAAATTTTGATATGAAATATTTTCCATCATCATTCAGTCAAATTGTAATTTTCAAAGTGATGTATTCCTTGACTTATAGAATATTTAGAAGTATACTCTCCAAGTATGTAGGAATTTTAAAGTAATCTCATTCTTATTTTATTTTTAGAGAGCGTGAGCATGAGTAAGAGAGAGGGGCAAAGGGAGAGGAAGAAAGAGAGAGAGGGAATTTTAAGAAGGCTCCATGCTCAGTACAAAGCCTGACATGGGGCTCAATCTCATGGCCATGAGATTATGACCTGAGCCAAAATCAAGAGTTGTTGGATGCTTAACTGACTGAGCCACCCAGGCACCCCTCTCATTGTTATTTTATAACCTAATTCTACTATAGTCAAAAAACGTACTCTATATTATATCAATTTTTTTTGAAATCTGTTAAAACTTAGTTTGTGACTCAGAGTATAACAAATATTAGAAGATATGATGTGTAGTCTTCTGTTGTTGGGCACAGTGTCCATACATCAGTGTGGTCATTTATTAATTTATTAATTTATTTCTATTTATTAAAAAATATAGCCTTACTGTTTTTTGTCTGCTCATTCTATTAGTTACCACAAGGGATATGGTAAAACTGCCAAAGTGACTGTGACCTTTGTCTAATTTTCTTCTATTCTTGTTAATTTCGAATTATTTATCTTTGAGCGTAGGTTGTTAGGTACATTCACATTTAGAGTCGTTACCTCTTCTAGTGGCTTGACCACTTTACCATCTTGAAACTATTTTCTTTCAGCACTTTGAGGGTATCTCTCCATTGTCTTCTGGCTTCCACTTACTCTCTTCAGAAGTCAGCTGTCAGTCTTATTTGTATGCTGTAAAAGGTAACATGTCTTTCTCCCTGTCTGCTTTTAAGTGTTTCCTCTTTGGTTTTCATCAACTTTTGAATATTTATTTTTTTTATTTATTCAGTGAGCACACATGCAAGTTGGGAAGGGGGAAAGAACAAGGGAGAGAGAGAATCCTCAGCAGATTCTGTGCTGTCAGCACAGAGCCTGATGTGGGGCTTGATCCTATGAGCCATGAGATCATGACCTGAGCAGAAATCGAGAGTCGGACACTCAACTGACTGAGCTACCCAGGCACCCCTGGTATTCATCAGTTTGACTGTGATGTAATTAGTGGCTTTCTCCTGCTTGAGGTTTGTGNGAGGGGGAAAGAACAAGGGAGAGAGCGAATCCTCAGCAGATTCTGTGCTGTCAGCACAGAGCCTGATGTGGAGCTTGATCCCATGAGCCATGAGATCATGACCTGAGCAGAAATCGAGAGTCGGACACTCAACTGACTGAGCTACCCAGGCACCCCTGGTATTCATCAGTTTGACTGTGATGTAATTAGTGGCTTTCTCCTGCTTGAGGTTTGTGCTGCTTCACAACTCTGGCATGATATCTGCCATCAGTTTAGGAAGATTCTCATTTATCACCTCTGTGGGTATAGTTTCCATGCCATTCTCTGGGTTCTCTTTTTCAGGGACTACATTTATACCTTCATCTCTCATGTCTACTTTCCACTTCCTTCTTACGTGTCTGTTTACTGATTCTCTCTTCAATTGTATGTAATCCGGGGGTCAGCAGATCCTGGCCAGCAAGCTGACGGCCTGTTTTTGTAAGTGGAGTTTTGCTGGAACACAGCCACGGCCCTTTGTTTACAGATTGTCTGTGGCTGCCTTTTTCCTATGCCAGCCAAGTTGAGTAACTGTAATGGGGACAATATGGACTGAATATTATATTTACTTTCTGATTCTTTGTGAAGATAGTTACTGAACCCCAGTCTAATCCATTGTCATGTCTGTCCACTGAGACACTGATTTAAAGTACTGTGCCTCGTTCTTCTAGAATTGCCATTTTGTTTTTGTGGCTTCTTTGTTTCTAGTGAAATTCTCTGTCTTGTTACTTAGTTTCTTAAGCATTTTAACCATCATGTCTTAGTCCAGGTTCTCCAAAACACAGAGCCCAAGAAGGGAGCCATGTGCTAACGCTGATGTTTTAAGACCCTGGCCCTTTACGGGGTCTTGTGAAACATGATCTGAAGCCAAAGCTAAAATTTCAGGAGTTGGCGGCAGTATAAGTAGGTGTTTAAGTTTCTGTCTGGTGATGCCAATATCTAGAGATTCTCTAATTCCATTTTTAGTGTATCGTTGCACCTTTTTTGATTGTTGTTAATTTTTATTTTTGTGTGTGCCTGGTTATTTTTAAGTTTTGCTGTATATAGTGGATGAAAGATTACAGATATGCTTTGAGACTGGATTAATTTCTGCTTCTGGAAGATAGGTTAGCAGCCAGTTACCTCCGGCCAACAAGGAATTGAAATAATTGGAACCTGGCCTTCATTCCCTTTGAAAACTGGTCTATTTCCAGTTCATACTCAATGCTAGGATCGAGCTTTTTTGGGGTCCCTGTTGGGCACGTGGGGCATTTACTGGGCCCCCCCTCGGCTGGGTGGACATCGAGCTCCAGTGTTTGTTCTGAGCCACGCAAGTCTGATGACAGGTCTGCTCAGCTTCTCAGCCACTCAGTCACCACTCACGATGGAAAATGCCGTGAGCAGAAATGTGGTGCCAGAGGCGGTGCCAAATGTTATGCTCGCCTCTCTGGGCTTCCTTTGTGTCTGGGGTCTTGGCCCTGCAAACACTCACTGGTATGGGGGTTCTCTGACGCCTTCAAATGCGTTAGAAATGCATTATAAGCAGTGTTCTCACTCTCCCTGGCAGGATTCATCAGAGACAAGCCATTCCTCCACAGCTAGGGCAAAACCTTCTAGAAGCGCTTCACGNACCTCCCTGACAGCTTCTCCCGCTACAGTTTTTCTACTGCTTTATAATCAAATACATCCAAATATTATCTTTTAGTCAACTCTTCCTCCCATTTATGAATAAGCTTTATTAATTTAGTTCATCATTATTGCTGCTTGCATCTACCTTCTTCTGCTTTTATATTAGTTCTTGTTTAACACCTTTTAGTCGTCTTTTTGTTTTTCTTTTTTTTTTCTGGTGAGGGTCTCAAGTGGTACAATTTCAGTCATTCTGTGTCTGAAGATATCTGTTTCACTGATTGTGATAGATAATTTGATCATAGATTGATCGTTGATCTTTGATTGTTGATTAGTAATTTAGTTACAAAAGTCTAGACGAAAAGTTATTGCCGCTCAGCACTCTGAAGGTGTGATCTTGCTTTCTTCCATCCAGGCTCACCTATGAGGAATCGGATGCCAATCTGATTCTGTTTCGTAGGTAATCATTTCTTTTTCTTCCTGAAAACGTTTAAGACTTTTCTTTATCCCAGTTGTTGTACCTTTTAAAAATGTCTGCTCAGAACTTGAATATTTTTAAACCAAGTACACCTGTCTTTCTTAAGGTCCAGGAGATTCTCAGCAATCATATCATCCAATATTGGCTCTTCATGATGACCTCGGTTGGCTCCAGCTTGAAATCCATTCTGGTGTTGGCATTTCTGGACGGATCCTGCACGAATTCTATTTCTTTTTCTCCTTTCATTGCATTCTGGGAGTTTCCCTTGGTTCACTCATTTGTTCGGTCAGTAGGGAAGAAGAGAGAAAAGTAGCCGGAGAATGTGCTCCGTGAGTGTTATCCCTCAACAGCACTTTCCTCTTCCGTCCCTGGCTCACGCGCGGTGGCGCCCCTTCTCTTTAGTCAGATGCTGGAATGCTCGAGTGCGAACACCACATATTTGTGTACATTTCTCCAGCTGTGCGTTTCAGAAGACCTTTTTGGAAGGATTTGCATAACGATGAAAGTGTAAGAATTATTGCAGGTGTGAGAGTTCCAGGCATGTGAGATGGTGCAAAGAAGCGGAGACTGTCTCAGCCCCTGCTCTCGTGGAAATTAAACTCAGATGTATCAGGGAGAAAGGAAAGAAGTTACACAAACAAATAGAAAAGGCCACCTACCCGTTTGAGAACTCCCTTCCAGGCATGGAATTGTCTGGAACAACGACTCTGGGCAGAGTGGTTGAAGGTCTTCTGAGCCCCTCTTTGTGGCAACCCCGAATGAAACGTTATCACGTTAGACGTTTTGGGATCCGCCTGTGCCGCCGTTGGTTGTGAGAGATGTGTGATGGTGTGCGTCAGTGAGACACACTGGTCTCCTGTGGGAAGGTGCGGGAAGTGCTAGCTCACCGTATGCAGATGGATCCTCACGGTTCTCTCTGTCCAGACCAGGTACATGGCGGCCAAGGACAGTGTGGTCCAGTTCTTCTTCTACCAGCCGATCAGTCATCAGTGGAGACAAACCGACTTTTTCCCCTGCACCGTCACATGTGGAGGAGGTGAGGCACGGACTTCGGCCCTGAGTGTTTAGAGCTCAGAGTTAGAAATGACACACTTGTGTTTTTTGAAGCTGACTGTAAAATGCGTGTGGTGATTGGTGGTGTGTGGTCACACAGCGTCCTACTCAGCAGCCTCGATCTCAGAGGTGTGAACAAATGCGTGTTTGCCTTTATCTTGGGGACAGGTGAAAACAGGATTTGGAAAACACCTTTGACTTCTTGCAAAAAGCTAGAGACGTATTTCCGTGTGTTCTTGCATTTTTTATCTTACATGTTCATAAAGCATGGGTTATTTTTAATTCTCAACGGAAAACCTAAAGAACAGAGAGACCAAATAACTTGGTTAATGGAGGCGTCGGTTCTAACATTTAGATCTCCACCCCGTGCTCCCTCAGGTAGGTAGCTGCCAGAGCATAAATTACCAGAAAGAGAAAGAGCAGCTGCTAAGTGGTCAGAGGAACACCCTGCTTACCGCTTGCTTAGTTCAAGGATTTCACAGACAGTTAAGGAAGGTTCTGGGCTCTGCACACATGCTACACATATTTACAGGCACAGGTGGCAGATAGTCAGCTGTTTAACATGGAGAAAGCGTCTGCCTGGAGGAAATGAGGCGGCCACCAGGGCCTCCGTTACCATAAGTCTCTTCTAATAAACTGAATTTTTAAATTGAGGAGTAAATGCTTCTAAACTAGTGCCAACCCAAGAACCCAAGTGGTTCCTGGAATTGCTAGAAGGCTTTATGTTGCTAACTTCCCCTCAAAGCACCAGGCACAGTGCTGGGCATTTACATGTAGCAGGCCACGTGTTGGGGTGTTCGTCTTTACATCTGTTCTTCCAAACAACCCCAAGAAGGGTCTCTTCGCATGGCCGTGTTAGGCGTGAGCAAACGGAGACGCAGACAAGGTAAAGAACGTGCCCCCGTCTGCTCAGCCGGAGGACGGCTCAGCCGGGATCCGCCTCCACGGCCGTCCGGTGCCAGAGCCCGGTGCTCTCACTGACTTTGCCTTTGTGTCTCCCAGGAACCATGTCCCGCGGCGGGCAGCAGGTCAGGGTGCGCAGGGTGCTCTGCGGGAAGAACCAGGATAAACCCTTCTCCGTCAGCCCCACCCAGCTCAGCCCCAAACCGCTTCTTCCATGCAGAGCTGCAGAACGTCCACTTCCTCGGGGAGAGCCACAGACCGAGTGGGGAGGCTGCCTTTTTTCCCTTAAACTCCAGGCGTATCAGGGAGGGCTCCTCAGCCAGTGTCAGGTTCCTGGGGGTCTGTATGTCAGAGCCCTCTGTTCCGGGTTTAGGCTCCCTGTGAGACGGGAGGCAGGTGCTTTTGTGGGGAGCACTGGGTAGCCCAGACCCCAGAAGGAGTTTGTGTTGCTGAGAAGGAAAGAGAAACGGTCTAGGGCTTGAATGGGGCCCTGGAAACCAGGTAAAAGGTCAGTCTTCCCAGTTACTTCTGCTTAGACTTGGCTTGGGCAGTGGACCGCTAGATTATGGTCCTACCACCGTGGTGCTCCGAGTGGGGTCCCTGGGCCAGCAGCTTCAGGGTCACACGGGAACTTGTTGGAAATGGAAATTCTTGGGCTCCACCCTGGACCAGCGGAACGAGAAACTCTGGGGGTGGGTCCCATTAATCCTTTTCAACAGGCCCCCCAGGAATTTAGGGTCCACATTCAAGTTCAAGAATCTTTGGCTACCAGCTGTAGCCGTATTAATCACCCCTTTTGCCAAATCTGTGTTACCCTTGCGCTATTACTTACTTAAGGTTTTTTCTTTAAATGGACGTTTTAACATTTAAATAGAGGCCCCTGGGTGGCTCAGTTGGTTAAGTGCCCACCTTGGACCCACGTCATGTTCTAATGGTTTGTGGATTCGAGCCCTGCACTGTCGGTGCAGAGCCTGCTTGGGACTCTCTCTCTCTCCTTCTGTCTCTGCCCCTCTGCCACTTGCTCTGTCCTTCTCAAAATAGATAGAAATAAATAAACTTAAAACATTTTTAAATAAACATATTCACAAAAAAGTTAATATTATCTCAAAGAGGAAAACTTAGCTCTTGCCATTATTGAACACAATCACAAAAATGAAGATTTAAACACAACGCTAGAGGCCATCTGTAAGTCCCTGCCAGCCCCTAACATTCTCTGTTTTTCTCGATTCCCCCAAAAGTGAGAATGTATTTTGTGAACATTACAAGCATTGTTCCGAGGCAGAAACTCCTTCAGAGCTTTGAGTCACCGACCTTGCGTCAGTGATCGCAAGGAAAATCTTAAAACACACTTGATCTCCTTGAAAGCTGATTGAGGGAAAACAGGGTTTGGAGTTGAGCCCGTGATCTGCATAAATTCAATGAGTCTCTCCAAACCTGGGCCTCAGGCTCATTTTGGCCAAACTCGTTCTCCAAAAATGGCGTGACGACATTTCCATCAAGAGGCAGTGTGGCCACAGAACTGAAGTCCAGGGACTTGGACCCACTTCCTGGCTCTGCCACTACTTGGCTCTGTGCCATCTTTGAGCCTCAGTCTGCTCATCCATAAAATGGGGCGATCCCCCTTGCAGCACTGTCGGGGAATAAAATGAGATGACTTGTGTCAAGGAGCCTAGTACAGTGTCTGGCAATTAATGGATACTCGGGAAATATCTGTTATGCCCGGATATTTTGGACATATATTTTGTTAAAAATTCTGCATAATCTACAGGGTTGTGGCCGTCCCCCCTCCTGGCATTCTCCGGGGGTGAGTTATGAGATACATCCGTGACTCAGGGTGAGTGGGACATACCCATAGATTCCCTACATGCACACCTTATATCCAGAAGCAGAATCCCACCACCTGTGAGTCAGGTGGGCTCTGGCTCCAGGGATGACAGTCCCTCATGGATCCCCAAATGAAAGCAAAGAGCTGGTGGGGCATTCTTACTATTCTTACTCCGCAAGGAGACAAAGATCTCTTTCTTTTTAATTTCTTCCCTCTCACACCCAGGTATCCAGAGAGACGTTCCCATTCAGGTACGTGAGATGAGAGAGGAGCTTTTCCACTCTGGGAGGGGCATTTGGAATGGGACTCCGCTTAGTTCAGTTGGTTACATTCTTGGGAGGGAAACAGATGTGCCTCAGACTCAGGTGCAGAGGGAGCGACAGAGTCACCCCTGCTGGAACCGTAAATGGGAGCACCTGGCAGTGAGACTGGCTGCCAGAGACAGCAGTGCTGGTGAGAGCAGAAGGGAAACGTCAGGCTGCTTTGGGGGCCCCCCCGGCCTGCCATTTTCTGCACGCTGGCAGAATTCCGATACATTTGTTCACAATATAGGAACCGCCTTATTTCCTTCACTTTTAGTTATCCCTGTACCTCCATAAAATTAGAGAGGAAAATTAATTGTCTCTCCTTAAATTGTAAATACCTGTACGCTCTTGTCTCCTAAAAGCGTGTTTCCCTTTATGTTTCTTTGATTCAAGGAGGTGTAGTCTCGTTCTGTTCTTGTTTGGGGGGAAATAGACACACACGCAAAACCCACAAGGAAAGCATTACCAGAACCTAATTACGTTAGTAATCAAGTCGACATGATTTGTGTCGGTGCCATTTCTGAGTTGTTGGATCAGCAGGCGAGTCAGTTCCCTGCTCCCCAAGGTACTTGGATGCTGGAATTTTCTGGGCTTGCCTGTAATCATCTACGCGGGACTTGAAAGATCAGTCTGGAGAAAGGACTGGATTGATTGCTGCCGCCATCTGATATTGTAGACTTTCGGGCAGATATTGGCACCCCAGTAACATTTTATTGACTCCATTTGGATTTTCGTTCTTGTGGTTTCGACCTTGCTTTTTATAACGCATACCAGTCTGTCCTTCCCCACACCATGGACGTCCAAGCCACGGCGTGCGGAACGCTGTCTAGTGGTTTATAAAATCAGATTCCTCTCGGCAACCAGGCCCTTAAGTGTATTTTTAGACCTTAAGACCAACTGGCTGAGGCTGAGAGCTTAGCATTGAGCCTTTTTTCTTCTCCTGAAGAGCTCATTCTGGTTTTAAAAAATCGCCTTTAAAAAAAAAAAGAAAGAAAGAAAGAAAACTTAGCATGACACTTATGTAGTGACAAGAAACCTGGAAGCAGATCTTTCAGGAAATAGAAGCACCATTTTGTCCGTTGTTTTTTAAATCTCCGGCACTCATCCATGTGGAATGCTCATTCCTCAGAGACCGTGCAATTTTAATTTCATGGAATCGAGAGAGAGTTTTCATCCCTTCCCCTCCGAAGGATTTGGAGGCAGGGGGCGGTGTCAGGGATGGACTTCATTCCTCCCGGTGTGGACAGTGCTTACTTCCCCAGTTAGGGAAGTTCGTTGGCATCCACGGCGCCACGGGTACCCCAGGATGGCAAAGAGGTAAAATGCAGTATCCACAAGCACCGGGATATTGTGGTGGAAGGAGGCAGTCACCAGGCTGGGGGGTGGCTCTCAACAGTGTGTCGAGTGAGAAGAGTAGACAACAGAACAAGATTTAAAATACCTATCTAGTTCCAGCAGGTGCACGTGAGCAACATTGCACAGGGCAGATGCGTATCTGAGAACATATAAACAAGAAAGAGGGGTATCTGGGGGAGTCAGGATGGGAATAGTAAAGATAGAAGTATGAGGAAATGGGGGTCCTGGCGCGGGGCTATGGGGACAGTCAGGAGGCTGGCCACTGAGTGACTCGAGGTCTAAGCATCCCATAAAGGAGTCTGTTGTCCCTTTTTCATGGAAAGTGCTAAGACAGGGCTCCTGGGTGGCTCAGTTGGTTAAGCGTCTGACTCTTGACCTCAGCTCAGGTCATGATCTCATAGTTTGTGAGTTCGAGTCCCACATCGGGCTCTGCACTGATGTTGCAGAGTCTGCTTGGGATTCTGTCTCTCCTTCTCTCTGACCCTTCCCTGCTTATGCTTGTGGTCTCTCTCTCTCTCTCTTTCAAAATAAATGAATAAACTTTAAAAAAAGAAAAGTCCTAAAACGACCATAGTCAGTTTCAGTAATCACTCTCAGTCTCAGCCACATGTCTTAGTCATCTTGGAAGAGGGGCGCCTGGGTGGCTCAGTCGGTTAAACGTCCGACTTCAGCTCAGGTCATGATTTCACGGTTCGTGGGTTCGAACCCTGCATTGGGCTCTGTGCTGACAGCCATCTCAGAGCCTGGAGCCTGTTTCAGATTCTGTGTCTCACTCTCTCTCTGACCCTCCCCTGCTCATGCTGTCTCTCTCTCTCCCAGAAATAAATTTTAAAAAAAAATTAAAAAAATTAATCATCTTAGAAGAACCTGAAGATCATTAGAACACACAAACCAATCCATTTCCTGGACGGAGCCACACAGTGTTTCAGCCTCAGTGGGACTGTGGAGGGGCCCAGGTGCTGGTGTGTGCAGAGGCTCCCTGTGCTTCTGTTGCATAGCTGGGGATGAGCACCACGGAGTTGAGCTCCTTCCAGGGGAAGAAAAGTCAGTGGCAAGGGCTCACTACCACAGGAAGATGCCATGCTGCAGTAGTCACACGTGCCTTTTCTTTTTCCCATTAGGTTATCAGCTCAACTCGGCTGAGTGTGTGGATATCCGCTTGAAGAGGGTGGTTCCTGACCATTACTGCCATTACTACCCCGAGAATGTAAAGCCCAAGCCCAAGCTGAAGGAGTGCAGCATGGACCCTTGCCCTTCGAGGTCTGCACCATTGCCCATAGTGTTCACTCTAGAGAGAAAGCAACCAATTGCTGCCGAGACCAGTCCATCCGTGCAGACTGACATTTGCCCCACATGACCTTGAACGCACACAGGTGGCAGCTACCTGGGTTTGTAGCCCTGCTCAGCGGGACGAGGCTCGCTCACTCAGTCCTGCGCTCTCCTGTCTGGCTGTGTGTACGTGTGCCCTGACACATCCCCCTGTGTAAGGACCCTGTGTGAGCATCTCCTACACACGCAATAGGAAAGATCTCTCCATCCAAGTACGATGTCTTGTCCATCTGCTAGTCATAAATATCTTGAACTCACCATTTTCACTTTTAAACTGGGTCACCCATTGCCCTGTTCTGACTTTGGAAGTGTTCGCATTAAGTTCAGGATAAATAATGCATTGTGCAAGCAAGTTAGAAGTTTTAATGCCAAGGCAGAAAAGCTATGCATAAACTATCCCCTTGCATAATTTAGTACCTGCTGACTTGGCTTGCCTGGGGAAGTTTCCTGGCTTTACTGCAGTATCTTAAAATAACAGCACAATATCAAGTCCTAGAATCCCCCAGACCTCTGCCAGCTGGCTGAGGCAGAAGTGTGCAAATGGAAAAGGAAGCGTTCTCTGTGGATTTCATTTCCTATCACTGACCGCCCATTTCCTGGAACCCCAGGTGAACATAATTATTAATAGAGCCCTTTTCAAAAGACAGATTCTATGAAATAAAATGTTTTTCTAAAGAGCCTGCTGAGATGACAGCGTGTTAGGATCATTAACATATAAATAGCCTTTTTAGAGGGTGAAAAATAGATTTATCTAAATTAAGAGACACCCTTTCCTTTGATTAATATGTACCACTGGTTTCTGTACTTTCATTTAACTGGGAGGCATGTGCCAGAGATGGTCCCGAAAACGAAAAAGGTGGTGGGAAGTTTAGGGGCAGAGTTCACAACACCTGACATATTTAGTCTTTCAGTCTGAAAGGGCTCTGTCTTTTGGGATGTCAGATCTGTGTTGGTTAAATAAATACGTTGATTGATTTGGAAATGACATTGTCACAATGATTTCATTTGTAGCGATGGCTTTAAGGAGATCATGCCCTATGACCACTTCCAACCCCTTCCTCGGTGAGTTACGTGTTTCCGTTTTCCACTCCGTAATTTGCTCTGAGAAGTTTGCAAGGAACTATAGTGTCTATAGAAAGAGTCCAAAATGTAAGAGGGATAGATAGGAGGGCCTTTATAGGGAGCTCAGGGAAAACAGGCCTCAACTCCATAAGGAAGATCTGTTACAGAATCGGATGGGCTGCGCTGCCTCATACAGCCTCGTCTCCCATCACTGGAGACGTCTGGCCATTAGGGAGGGAGCTCAGGCAGTGTGGCTGGTCAGAAACGTGACCCCCCTTTTACACCTGGATGACTAGTTCCTGACTTGGGGTTTCTATGGTTCTAGTAACATTGTGCACTAGTGCTTATAGTCTAGAGAGAGCTTAAAGAATGCTTTGGCAGTACTCGTCATGGTCGCGTTTGCAGGCTTGAAACGAACACGCCAGTGACGAGTAAATGTGTTTTTATTTGTTCGCTTTCGAGCTGGGAACATAACCCTTGGACTGCGTGCTCTGTGTCCTGTGGAGGCGGCATTCAGAGGCGGAGCTTCGTGTGTGTGGAGGAGTCCATGCACGGAGAGATACTGCAGGTGGAGGAGTGGAAGTGCATGTATGCGCCCAAACCCAAGGTCATGCAGACCTGCAACCTGTTTGACTGCCCCAAGTGGGTTGCCATGGAGTGGTCTCAGGTAAGATTTGGGGACAGGGCACTTTATTTTTTACTTTTAATTTAAGTCCGATTTATCGAGATTGTTTCTTTTTTTAAGCAGTCTCCACACCCAGCCCAGAGCCCAACACAGGGCTTGAACTCACGACCCTGAGATCAAGACCCGAGCCAAGATGAAGGGTCAGGCTCTCAACCGACTGAGCCACCCAGGCGCCCAAAGGACAGGACACTTTCAGTGACACCTCAGATTTGAATGAACGTTGGTTAGGTGTTATCGATCCCTTTGTCACGTACCCCTCAAAGGTGCTCACAAAATTAAATACCCCTCCGCCTATATTTAGGTTGACGTCTAAAAGTTTTGACCTTACGTTCAAATAGAAAGTATCAGAGAATGTCATTCCTAACATGTGAATGCTGACATTCTAAAATAAAAGTGTTACAGCGTTAAAAAAAAAAAAAGTGTTCAGCAGAATGGAAATGCCATGTTGATTTCTCTCCTTGCCATCTACCCCTTAAAAATCACACAAAGAGGTTCTTCTTGAACAGTTTGTGGATAGTTTGCTTTTTTTCCCCCTTGAGCTCACCTTCTGAATCCACTCTCCCCACAGAAGCGTATCCCAACATGATGTACCTTTCTGCTATAGTCTTTTATTGATTACACTATTCTACTTTCCAAAGAAATATGTGTCGCATTTGAAATCATTTCATTATATTTGAAATTCATTTATTTCAATTTCCTGTGGCCATAGGCTCCGAGTACTAGAAACGTCTCCCTGAATTATTACTATCACAACATAAGTATATTTCAAATTTTGGTAAACACTTATTACACATAAAAGGTAAATTTTCAGTTGAAATCAATCCTTCCAGAAAACGAGGGTGGGTGGCTTAAAAAATCATCCGTTCCCAGAATGGGTTCAGACCTGGGTTCCACAACAATTTTATTCTTAGTTTTTACTGCCGATTTCTTGTTCTATTTTGTTTTGCATGTGTACACCAGGAAAACTTGTTCTCATAAGTAAACAGAAGCGAGATAGGAAGATTTATTACAGCACAGCCATTCCGTTCTTGAACTTCTGACTTACGTGCCAAAAGTCACCTCGTGATCTGTCATCAAAAATCAACATTTTTACTTCTGTAACCTGCAGAGCTCATTTGCAACTCTCAGAAGTCCCATCCTTATGTTCTGTGTTGCCTTGAGAGCTTTTATACCACAACCCCACATCCCCATCAGTATCGTGACTTTATTGTCACTCACAGTATCAAAACAGGGGTTGCTCACTGAGTCCTCTCGTTTACCTTCCTTGGCTCTTAATACTTTTCATTTCTTTTCAGACATCAAATACATTCTCAGTAATGACAATTTGCTATCATGAAGGGTATGTTCAGCTCCAAAGAGGCGTTCTGGAAATTGTAAATAGCAACGGCATTGTTCGGGTTAAGTGTCCAGCTTCCGGAGGGGTGGGGGCTGTGTGAGAGGGGACAGTACTCCTTTGGATTGACCAGTCCTCGTGTGGTTATACCTTATCATCATACTGTTTTCTTACTCTTTGGGCAGAGTTCTTCTTTCTTTCTTGACCGGTATGCAACAGCCTGTGAAAGTCCTACGTATTTCGAGTTGATAACTCTTGGCGTAGGGGAATCGATTTCCCAGAAATAGGGTCTAATCTCCAACCTCACTCAATTCATTAGAATATTATCACTGAGGTAAGAGGAAATCAGATAGGTTTCCTGATAGTCTTTTTTTTAAATCCCTATTTTTAAAAATTCCAGCGTAGTTAACATAGTGTTACATTAGTTTCAGGTGTGCAATTTGGTGGTGCAGTGGTTACATATATTACTCAGTGCTCATCACGGTGAAGTGCGCTCTTATGCCCTTTTCCCTATTTCACTCCCCACCCCACCCCTACCTCCCGATGGTAACCATCTGTTTGTTCCATGCCTGCCGATATATTCCCTTTCTGGAGAAGTGAGTATGCCAAAAAGGCCTCCATATCCTGTGAGACTTGTCTGGGACAGCGTAGGACACATCTACAGATGTAAGAAAGAATCCTTGAGCTCGATGAATCGGTGGCAAAGTCATGGTTTTGACAGCAAGAGGCACCGGGATGGAATTCCACTCTGTCTCTTGGGAACTGGGTGACCTTGAGCAAGGTCCTTTGGTGGTGGGCTGTTTGCTCATCTGTTGAATGGGAAGGAGGCTACTGGCCTGCAGGCACTTGGGGCCATTAGTGAGATAAGGCCTATGGGGCCGCGCCTGGTCTGTAGTGGTCTAAGCACCCTCAGCCCCTCCCTCAGATGGATCGAGAACTGGTGAGGCCTGAAGTGTATACAGTTTGGAGGTGACCCTGAAGAAGAAAGGATGCAAAATACAAATATTGAGCGTCTCAGTGAATTTTTATTTAGAATGAGCCAAAAATCGCAAAATTTTTAAAAACTGACAATGACCTGAACGTGAACTCTGGACTTTAGTTAAAATAATACATCAGCATTGGTTCATCAGTTGTAATAACTGTACCACACTCAATGCAGATAATCCATAATAGGGGAGACTGGGTGGTGAGGAGTGGGGCATAGCAGAATTGTGGACTGTCAGCTTTCCTGTAAACATAAAATGGTCCTAAAAAATAAAGTCTATAAAGGAAAAAACCACATACATATACACATATGTAGTCCCCAACATATGTATGTAAATTGAAAAGATATCCTAGATTTTGATGAAAGGAAAATACTCCATTTATTAGCAAGAGAACTGTCCAAATCATAATAATTCAAGAAAAAAAATACAATACAAGCTTCATGAAAATTCAGACAAAATAACAAAATGTTTACTTAAAAATTTTTTTAATATATTTATTTTTGAGAGAGTGAGTGTGAGCAGGGGAGGGGCAGAGAGAGAGGGAGACATAGGGTCCGAAGCAGCTCCAGGCTCTGAGCTGTCAGCACGGAGCCCAACCCAGGGCTTGAACTCATGAACCGTGAGATCATGACCTGAGCCAAAGTCAGACACTTAACTGACTGAGCCACCCAGGTGCCCCACAAAATGTTTTTATTAATTTAAACTGCTTGATATTTTGACAGTATTTCTCCTGAGCTTTGGGCCTGAATACAATGGCCTCTTCATATGAACACCGTTTTGCAGGATCGATTTCTATAGATAGAATGGAAAGCAAATCCTTTAGCATGACTGATCAGAATTTGCTTTTTTAATAGATAGTTTAAAAAATTTCCCATTTTCTCAAATTGTTTTGGATAATGTCATAAAAATTTAATCAGATTTGAAAAAACCTATATCAAGTTCTTTTAATATCGAACAGAACAATTTCAGGTCATTTCAGTCTTTCTTGTGCTGTGACCTCATCTGAAATAGTTTTCAGATTGAGGATTGGACAGAGGCCTTGCAGAGGGAGGGGTCCTCACACAGAGGATCCTGGAAAATCAGCTTCCCCCTTCTTTACATAATGTTTGTCTAACCGTCTTTTGTGTTTGATACTCACCTAGATCATGGGCTTTCCTTGGCTTAGGTCATTAATGCCTCTGTGGGTCTCCTCGTGGACGAGAAGTTCACTGGCTTCTCCTTTCTTCTTTAAAGTGCACGGTGACATGCGGCCGAGGGTTACGGTACCGCGTCGTTCTGTGTATCAACCACCGGGGGCAGCACGTCGGCGGCTGCAACCCACAGCTGAAGTTACACATCAAGGAAGAATGTATTATCCCCATCCCCTGCTACAAACCAAAAGGTGAGTTTGTGGGGCGTGTCGAAGTTAAATCAAGTGGTGTCTTCCAGCTCTCATTCGGATATTGCAGGATTTACGTTTCGACTAACCATCTTATGAAAATGGTCTTATCGACAGATGGCAGTTAGACCTGTCCACCTAGACGTGTCCACCTAGACCTGTCCACCAGGTAAAGCAGCTGGACCAACTTGATAAATTGACCTGGGGGTGGGGGGGCTGGTAACTGAGCACTTATCGACTCAGTGCCTGTAGAGCGGCTCCTGTCTGTCTGGGCTTACACCAACATTTCTTGGTGGACGTGGCATAATTTGATGGACTCCCTGCTTTGAAGAAAAAGAAGGTGAGGAGAAAGAGAAAAGGGGGGAAAGAAAAGGAGACGGATAAAGAGAAAGAGGAGCAGGAAACTTCCCCCTGGGAAATTCTTTCGAATTTCTTTTGTTCTTCCTGTTCATTCCCCAGGAATTCTCAGCAGAAATGGGTGGCGTCCACGGGCAGGGAGCCGTGGCCTCACGTCTCCCATATACATTCCTTTCCATACATGGTTATTTCCATGTGCTTTAGTGAGGTATTACCAACCCGCATGCCAAGTATTTCCTTTCTGGAAATGGAAAAAGGATTATTCCCACTCCTTAGTGCCAAGAAGTCTTCCTTAGTCTTTTAGAAAGGACAGTAAAATTCTCCATTATTTCTGGGTTCGTTATCCATACATAGAGCCTTTCAATGAACCATTTCACAAATGCGTATTTACTATGTCCGCCCTTCAGAAAAACCCCTGGTTGCCACGCAAGGTACAAATACTGGTTATGTCATGTCGTTGGTAAAGTCTTTCCTCCTGCCTTGTGCACTCGATAGTACTTTCATAACCACTGGCTCAGTGTCTGTGATTTCCCTGAAGTAGCCCCAAAGTATTTCCTTTCTTATTTCATAATAGTGTGTTCCTTTCTTCATATCTAACGAGGCTTAAAATCACAGAAAGGGGCGTGATGGTCGTACTCGGTAATCAGCTCCCTCGGCAACTGCACCAGTAAACGTTTAAGTAAGCCTCCTCCCAGTTTTCTAAACATCTATGTTATTTGATTTTCTCCATCGATTTCTCTATTCTTGGACGAGAAGGATTTGTGGCAAAAGAAAGCAAGCTGATGCGGTTGAAGTAAGAGCTTTCCTATGTAAACAACAGAGATTGGTATTGGGTTATAAAAGGCATTTTTATGTTCACTTGGAGAACATCTTCAGCTATGCGATGGAGATCATCTGGTTGCCTTGGGATAATG
Organism: Crocuta crocuta; assembly: GCF_008692635.1. Taxonomy (NCBI): domain Eukaryota; kingdom Metazoa; phylum Chordata; class Mammalia; order Carnivora; family Hyaenidae; genus Crocuta; species Crocuta crocuta. The sequence goes on from NW_027531904.1 coordinate 9,125,618, forward strand.
TGTTAGGGGAAAAAATGCACGACAGAAATGTTTGGTTCACTCCAGGAGCCACTTCGGGTCCTGTGATAGAAGACTCCTCTTGGCCTTTGCAAAGCGTGACTGCTTTATTGATGAAATCTTTAGCAAATAAAGATCATGTGTCCAACTGCTTTAAGCTTGTTGTGTTCCCTTTTTCTTAGAAAAAAGTCCAGTGGAAGCTAACTTACCGTGGCTGAAACAAGCCCAAGAACTAGAAGAGCCCAGAATAGCAACAGAAGAACCAACGTGAGTCCGGGGCCTTTTATGGGCGTAATCAGGGCCCAGCCAGTTAACATGATCTATGTAATTCTTGTACTCGCTGGAGTACAATGATACATTTCAAATCCAAATGACCTGAATTTTCAGACTCTAGAGAGCTCGAGCTGGCTGGAAGTCGTCTTTATTTCACAATTCAGCAGTTCTACTTTGGAATTATCTGTGAGAAGCACATAAAAGCACAGTGTGTGTTAACTCAAAGCAGACCCAGTGGTCTGTTACAATTAAGAGATTGGGGATAATTCCTAGATCTAGATTAACACGTATGATTTGACCAAGGACCATGACAATATTATACAAATAAATCAGTCATTCCACGGTGAAGTCATGGCCAATCTGTATAAAACCAATTTATTTGAAATGTATCAGGGTGGCCCACATGATTATCAGGGGACGTCCTGGAGCCGCTGTGGTAAGGAGCAATGCAAAGAATATGGCACTCTGCATCTTGGAGCCTAGAACAACTGCTTTGAACTGTGGGACCATAGACAAGACTTTAGTTTTTCTGTGTCGCATTCTCCTTACCTATAATGCAAGCAGGCTGGACTCCCATCTCTCCACGGTCCATTCCAACTCAGAAATCTAATGACTTCTCTCCACATGTGATTTGGCAAGTCCGGGGTGTTATGGTATCAGCGGAAATGAAGAATTAAGAGTAAATCAGAGAAACTTTCTGGAGGCAGAGGGTACGGACCTAAAGAGCAAGGAATCAAAGGTGCTCTGAGATTTTTCGCCCAGGAGTCTAGAAGAACCACAGCACTGATGATAGACGCAAGTAGTTGCACAGGACAGCTGAGTCCCTGCCACATACATGAAGTCTGTGGTGCTGACCAGCTGCTTACCTAGGGAGTAATCCCAAGTGTTCTAGGAAAAGGGATTTCAAAGGTAATTCCAACTCAGAGCAGGTATTTCTTCTTCAGTGCCTTCGGCAACAGACAGAGCTCCCTGCATTGAAAGACAGCGCATTCTTCTGTTGAACCACAAAAGTTATAGGCAAGATTTTTTTTCCTATTGAGCTAAATATACCTCCTTCAAATTTCTGATTTCTGAAACAGAAAAAAAAAAAACCCATATCTACGCCCCATCCCACGTGACAGGTTTTCACAAACTTGAAGGAAGCTGGGTCACGAGAGTGCGGTCTTTCCCAGGCTCATCCCTCAGCCTTTTCCAGTGGTTTTCATGTGTTGTTTTTAGATCCCTTACCAACCTCATTGCTGTTTTCAGAACTTTTCCACATGGACTAGTCAGGCCTGGAAGTGAACCCAGAGGAAACCACAGACGCTGTGAGGTGAAAGACCCCAGAGTCACTGACTGGAGAGAGAGGGGTTCTGGGCTCGTGACTGAAGCCTGTTGATCTAGAGGAAGGGGGGGTCACAAGAAGTGGGTGACACAGGAAAAGGAGTAGTGAGAAGAGGGAGGAGGGGACCCTGGGAAGGACCATGGTTGTAAAGGCCAAGGCGGTGAAGGGTTTAAAGGGGTGCAGATTTCATAGAAAGCCAAGGAAAAACCATGAAGGCTGAGGAAATGTGATTTAGATGGACAAGAGTCTTTTCCAGTTAATATTAGAGTGGACCATTCAAAGAGTAGAGAAGTAATCATTGCAGAGATTTAAGAAACGAATTCCCAGCCAGAAGGGAGTGGGTATTTGACTATTAAAGACCGAGTGAAGACTGGTAGTCAAGTTGATGGGAAGAAGTGGTTGTATGTATGTTTGTGTATTGTTGTTTTTATTTGAAGTTAGGATGACCTTAAATATATTAACAAGATAGTAAGGATTGTAGACAGGTCGGTTGACACGTCTATACCTCCCAGCTATACAAGGAGGATCTTGGGCTCACTGCCACTGGAACCTTCTCCCCACTTCCATCTCCTGTGATTCTGTTAAGGGAAGGAGAGAGAGAGATTCGAGACACCCAAAAGGGGGTGTGTCGTTGTGAGGCAAGGAAGACCAGAGTTCTCCGTCTGGGGTGACACGTCTTACTAGGATCTCCTGTCCCCAGAACACAACTAGATCATAATGGCTGTTCCTTCTGCATGTCCTCTCTTGGCTAATGTGATTGCTGTCTGGTTCCCCAGACCACAAGCCTGGAGCCGTTCTTGCCTCTCATTCTTCCCTTCTATGTCGTTAGCTACTGGCCGTGCCAATCGTACCCACCCAAATCTGTCTCCTTCCAGCTCCTTCTCTCTGTTCTACTACCATCCTCTCCAGATCCTGAACTTACTTACCAGGATGCTTCCAGAAGCCTTCTGATTAGCTTCCCACACAGTCCCTTCGAACCTACCCATTCCACAGCTCCTGGACTAGGCCAGCTAAGGCACAAATCTGATTTTTTTCCTTCCAACGTTGAGAATACCCCAAGGGTTCCCAAAGCTTTACACTCGTTGGCAAGGCTAGTGGGACTTAGCGGGAGCCGTCACCCTTCCTGGCTCCCGGCCTCATCCCTGACCACTTCCTTACTTTGCCTTGAGTGGGATGTTCCAGCCACACGGAACTGATGGCTGTGCCTGGCCTGCGTCAACTTGCCACTCACATCCACATTGCCCTTGTACTAATTCTCTTCTCTGAGTGTAAATTTCATCAAAATCACCAGTGGTGCTACCTGAATGCAGATTTCTGGGCCCCACAGGACAGACGCTGGGGGGTGGGGCTTAGTCACTAGACTGTTTTCAGCTCTGACAGATAACTCTGTGTGTGTGTGTGTGTGTGTGTGTGGTAAAATATGCATAACAAAATAGATGGGGGAGGTGTAGAGGTACAAACTTCTAGTTATAAAATAAGTCATGGGGGTGAGCAGAGTACATAGTCCGTCATATTTAATCACTTTGCATGGTGACTGACAGTGAGGACGCCCACCGTGGGAATCGTGTCATAACATATAAAAATATCAGCTCACTTTGATGCACACGTGAAACTGCTAGAATATTGTATGTCAATTGCACTTCAACTTAAAAAATTACCTCTTTAACCATTGTTAAGGGCACGGTTTAGTGGCAATAAAGTACGCTGATGCCATTGTGTGACCACCCACCTCCAGAACCGCTTCATCTCCACCCACATACACTTCGTACCGTTAAGCACTAACCCCCCATATCGCCCTTCCGGTCCCCCGGCCCCCAGCGCCTCCATTCGACGTTCTGTCTATGGCTCTGTCACCGGCGTTTTTAGTCAGCACGCCAGGTGACTGGGGAGGGTGCGGCCAAGGTTGGGAAACACTGGATCAGAGTCCCAAGGGCCTCTTTCAAGGTCTGAAAATCCTATTCATTTTTTTTTTTAATTTTTATTTATTTTAATGTTTATTATTCAGTTTTAGAGAGAGAGGGAGAGAGAGAGAGACAGCATGAGCAGGGGAGGGGCAGAGAGAGGGAGACACGGAATCTGAAGCAGCTCCAGGCTCTGAGCTGTCAGCACAGAGCCCGACGCGGGGCTCGAACCCACGAACCCCGAGATCATGACCTGACCGGAAATCGAGTGGGACACTCAGCCACCCAAGCCACCCAGGCGCCCCCCATTCGTGTCGCTGGAGGAGCAGTGCCACGTAAGCTGTGGGCGATCTGGACCTCATCTTCATTCCAGGCCTGCTCAGCCCCCTCCCCACTGACTCCCCCAGCCCCTTTCCTCCAGAAAGACCCCACTCTGCTCTCTGTGGGAGACTGAGCCCGANCCGCGCCGGCTGTGCGGTGTGAGGCTCGCCGTTCCCTCCGGCCGCCACTGCTGCCCCCGTTCACCCCCGTTCACCCGCGTTTGCAGTCAGACGGCAGCCACCTCAGCTCCCGGCGCCCTTTCCTAACCGCTGGCCTCTGTGTGTGGGGCGCTCGCCTGGCGGCGACAGGGCAGGGGGCGCTGCTGCAGCTCAGAACCTTCGAGAAAGCCTGCCAAGCCCGCCTGGAGAGGAGCAGTATCTCTGCCTCCGTGGTTCGCCCCGGCCTGCGCTCTGAGTTTTCGCAGGGCGTGGATAAAATGACGGCTCGCAAAGCGAAGCCCCGACCTTCCAGCTCTGCGGGGCGTGCTGACCGTCGTCCCTGGAGACCTCGCTTTCTTCGGGGTTCACGATGCTTCCGCGGCTGGGTTCCCCCTTCTCCCCGTTTTCTTAGATGAAAACCAAGGCAGTAGGGCCGGTGCGGGGCGCTTCGGGTGCCGTCTTCACGCCCTTCTCCGTCCCGGCCTGCGGAAGCGGGTCCTCCGGCAGGCCGCGGGCCTCACCACAGTCCTAACGGCTAATCTGCGGGCGTCGCTCGTGCCAGGGCCCACGTGCTGGGTTAGCTCAGTTCCGACAGGGCCCCCGTGGCGAGCTGCGGTCACGACCCGCGCTTTCGGGCGAGGACGCCGACGCACAGAAGGGTCAGGGAGGGGCTCCGCTTGGGGCGCGAGGAAGCGCCTCGGTGTTGCTTCACGAGACCGACGAGAGGCCGGTTCGACTGAGTGTCCGTTACGGGCCGGGGACTCAGGGGCAGCTTCCGGGAGCGGCGGAGACGCAGCGGGCGTCGCGAGAGCCGCCTGACAAGCATGAGGANATGTGGGGGTGCCGCGCCCGGATGTGGGGGGGCCGCGCCCGGATGTGGGGGCCGTGCCCGGATGTAGGGGCCGTGCCCGGATGTAGGGGCCGTGCCCGGATGTGGGGGGGCCGTGCCCGGATGTGGGGGGGCCGCGCCCGGATGTGGGGCCGCGCCCGGATGTGGGGCCGCGCCCGGATGTGGCGCCAGGCCTGCACGCTGACGTTCAGGGTGCGGAGAGGGGCCGGTGGGGGACAGAGGTGGTGATGGCAGCAGGGAAGGAGCTGGACGATGAGCGCGTCTTGGACGCCTTCTCGGCCACTAAGGGCTTGGACTTCATTTGAAGGCAGTGGGAGGGTTTCCCGAGAATGTCATCATGATTACATTTTATTTTATTTATTCATTTTTAAATTTTATTTAAATCCAAGTTAGTTAACATGTAGTGTAATCATGGTTTCAGGAATAGAACTTGGCGATTCATCACCTACACGTAACACCCAGGGCTCAGCCCAACAAGCGCGCTCCGCCGTGCCCATCCCCCGTCGAGCCCCTCCCCCGCTCAGACACCCCTCCGGCAGCCCTCCGTGGGTTCTGTTTAACAGCCTCTGGTTTGCCTCCCTCTCGGATTTTATCTTAGTTTTCCTTCCTTCTCCTATGTTCATCTGCGGTATTTCTTAAATTCCACATGGGAGTGAAATCTTATGGTGTCTTTCTCTGTCTTATTTCACTCAGCGTAGTACACTCTGCTTCCACCCATGTTGCAAATGGCAGGATTTCACTCTTTTTTCTTTATGTTTATTTATTTTGAGAGAGAGACAGAGCGTAAGTGGAAGAAGGTTAGAGAGACACAGAATCTGAAGCAGCTCCGGGTTCTGAGCTGTCAGCACAGGGCCCGATGTGGGGCTCGAACCCACGAACCGTGAGATCATGACCTGCGCTGAAGTCAGACGTTCAACTTAGTGAGCCACCCAGGCACCCCTTTCTTTTAAGAGAGAGAACGCACGTGCGTTCACACACATGCGTGAGGGGGGAGGGGCAGAGGGAGAGAGACAGAGAGAGAGAGAGAGAGAATCCCAGACAGGCTCCACGCTCAGCAGGGAGTTGAGCATGGGGGTTGACCCCAGATCGTGAGATCATGACCTGAGCTGAAATCAAGAATCAAGATGCTAAACTGACTGGGCCCCCCACTTATGATTTTTAACAGCATTTCTTTCCTCTAGCTTATTTTATTATGAGACGACAGTATATAATATATAGAACATATAAAATATGTATAATTGACTGTTTACTTTATGGGTAAGGGTCCAATAGGCTATTGGTTAAGTGTTTGGGGAATCAAAAGTCATATGTGGATTTTTGACTGTAATTGGGGGGATGAGGAGAGAGTCAGTGCCCCTAACCCACGAGTTATTCAAGGGTCAACTGTATTTTTTATGTTTTCATGATTTACATTTAACTTTGATCCATGGGGAATTTACTTTGACGTGGGGTATGTGGTCTTGGTCTAACTTAATTCTCTCTCGAATAACTAACGAACTGCCCCAGCACTATCTAGTGAATAATTTGTACTGCCCATGTTGATTTCATAGTATCTTCATTGTGTAAATGGACTACTCCATTGTCAGCACCAGAGTATCCTGCAGGAATTCCTGCAACTTTTTAGTGCCTTTTTCTATCAGGCTTTGCAAGTGCTATGTCTTTGTTATTCCTTTTAAACTGCTCATGACTGCCCTCAACTAGCCTCCCATAAAACCTTAGAGTTGTCTGTTTCCAGCCTCCTCCCCCCACCAAATTGGATCGGAACTGTGTTCATTTGCCAAATCAATTAAAGGGGGATGAACATCTTTAGTTTTGAGTCTTCCCATTGAGAGGCATGTGGTCTTCTCTCCAGTGAATCTGATCTCTGGGGTTAGAGCCCATTCAGTGTTTTGTGATTTTAATCATATCAGCCCTGCACTTTCTTATAGAGTGTTTATTCACAAGCTCCTATGTTAAGCCTCGGTTTTTTTCATCTGCAAAATCCGGAAAATAACAGTACTTGTTCATAAGGCTGTTGTGAAAATTACATTAAATAATAAATGTAATATTCGTTGCACAGCAGCAAGCATTGGCTGAATTTTGAGAAACATGATAATTTTAGGATAGATAGGTAGGGACTTTTTAAATTATTATTAATTTAGAGAGAGAGAGAGAGAGAGACCACAAGTGGGGGAGGGGGCAGAGGGAGAGAGAGAACTTTCAGCAGGCTTCATGCTCAGTGTGGAGCCCAACTTAGGACTTGATCCCTTGACCTTAGGATTTTGACCTGAGCTGAAATCAGGAGTCAGACGCTTAATTGAGTGAGTCCCCCAGATGCCCCATGCATAGGGACTATTTCCTTGAACTCTTAGTTTTTTCTAAAAGTTTTCGATAAACTATACTGTTTTCCATAGTTATCAAGTCATCATCAAAGAATAACTTCATCTCTTCTTTTCTAAAACTTATACCTTTTACCTTTTCTTACCTCACTTTGTTATTCCTTATACTTTTGACATTTCCGAAGACATTTCATTTGTAGCTTGTATAGATTTTGAAATTAGAATCTTGGTATTTTAATAGGAGAGTTTAATTCACTTAAACTTATAATGATTGCCAATAGTTCTGGCCTCCATTTTAAGTATCTCCTTGTTTCTGATGATTTTCTAGATGATGTATGCTTTCTTGATTCATTCTCTCCAGTAACTGGAGATCAATCCTTTGTAATTTCACCTTTTTCTATTTTTTTTTTATCACCAACATCCCATTTTTGTTGACTTCTCCATGTCAAAATGAGTAAATTGACATAACTTGCTTTCTTACCGACCTATTTCAAAGCCCCAGGTTTCTAAAACGTTTTTTAGCCAACTGTTTTCCTTTTCTATGGCTGCAGTAGTGATTTACCAGTTCTATAGGTCAGGAGCCCAGTAGGCTGAAACAATTCCTCTATGCTGGTGCCCACTAAGCCAAAATCAAGGTGTCTCTCAGCCTGAATGCCTGTCTGGGGCCCTGAGGGAGAATCTCCTTTCAGTCTTATTCAGGTGGTTGGCAGAATTCAGTTCCATGTAGTTGTAGAATTGAAACCTCCATTTCCTTGCAGGCTATTGGCCGGGAGTTGTTCTCAATGTCCAGGGGCCTCCTGCATTCCTTGGCTCCTGGCCCCTTCCGTCTCTGAGCCAGCAACAGCAGCTGGAGAACCTCTCATGCTCTGAATCTCTTGCACTCTTTTCCTGCATCTCTCTGACTCCGGCCAAAGAAATTTCTATGTTTTTAAGAATGTGTGATTGGATTATCTTGCTAGGATAGTCTCCCTATCTTGAGATCCATAACCTTAACCACATCTGCAAAATTCCGTTTGCCATGCAATATAACATATTCATAAATTCTAGGGACTAGGGGGTGAGCATCTTTGGGGTGGCCATTATTCTGCCTAAAACTCTAGGGTTTTATGTTCATCACTTTTTATCACTTTTTTCTGGGAGATGGTGTGCCTCTCCAAGCTGTATTTTAGGCACTTTTTTTTTTTTTTAACATATTTTATTTCTGAATACTTTGTCATGTGCTGGAACCTGGACTTGAAGAATCCAGGAATCTCCAATATTGGATTATTTCAGTTCTCTCTCATTTTGTCTCTAAAAACTGCCCGGGCGCCTGGGTGGCTCAGTTGGTTGAGTGTCTGGCTTCAGCTCAGGTCATGATCTCACAGTTCATGGGTTCGAGCCCTACACTGGGCTCTGAGCTGACAGCTCGGAGCCTGGAGCCTGCTTCCGATTCTGTGTCTCCCTCTCTTTCTCTGCCCCCCTCTCACTCCCTCTCTGTCTCAAAAGATAAATTAAAAAATAACAAAAAAAGCTCTCTCTCCCTCTTGCTCAACTCTGCATGCGCTTCTGGGTCTCCGTGTCCTTCATATGATGGTCAGCCCTGTTTCCTCTGTGTTTCCCTGATTCTGAGTCCCAGCTTAGATTTGTGACCGTGTCCATAGGTCTCAGTTAATTTCTGCAGCTCTCTAGTTTTCCATTTTATTCTGCCATTTTATCCTCTCATGAATAAACTCTCACATTAGTGAGGTGCTACTCTTTTGAAGTTCTTCTGTTGTGCTCTTTCTCTCCGGCTGTGTTTTGCCCAGACGTGGCGCTTCAGATGTTTTCATGCAGCTCTGTTTCTTTTTTCCATCCTTAAATTTTTTTTTTTTCTGTGAGGGAAAAACAAAACCAAACAAGATTCAGAACTGCATGAATGCTGTAATATATTTTGTTTAAACAGAGGCAGCTGGGTGGCTCAGTCAGTTGAGCGACCGACTTGATTTCAGCTCAGGTCATGATCCCAGGGTTGTGTGATTGAGCCCCATGTTGGACTCCACCCTGGGAGTGGAGCCTACTTAAGATTCCTTCTCTCTGTCTCTGTCTCCCTCCCTCATCCCCCGGCTGCCCCCCTGCCACTCCCCCTGCTCATGTGCTCACTCATTCTCTCTCAAATACAAAAAAATTCTTTGACAGTAATGAGGCACCTGGGTGGCTTAGTCAGTTGAGCATCTGACTCTTGAGTTCAGCTCAGGTCATGATGTCAATGTCATGAGATTGAGCCCCATGTCTGGCTCTGCGCCGACCATGTGGAGCCTGCTTGAGATTTTCTCTCTCTCATCTCTCTGCCCCTCCCCTGCTTGTGCATGCACTCTCATGCTCTCTGTCTTTCAAGATAAACATTTTAAAATAAATAAACAATAATAATAAATGAAAAATTAGAAAAATCCACAACTAACATCATGCTAGTTCGTACATGAAGTTTGAATTGCCACAGCTTTATTTCCCCCCTTTAAACCACTCATGGCTAATTTGGACAGCTCTCACATCCGGTTTTTAAGAGGACCCCTAAAAGAGTCTCTGAAAGTCAACTTGGAAGGTCCAGGACACCTTACAAAAAGCACTGGATGTGACCATCACTTGCCCTGTTGGGAACTGAAGTGAGCCTTCCCTCCAGCCCCATCTTCTAACAGGGCTCTGAGTCACAGGAGACACACGGGTGTGGTGTGAATGAAAAGAATCTACATCTCAAGTTTTGGTTTTTATTACTAAGGAGAGAGGAAGGGGAAAACAAGGTGGTCATAAAAGTGCAGTGTGCACATGGTTAGAAAATTCAAACCTTTTAAGGCTATAAACAAAAGGGGAAGCCCCCTCATTATACACTGTAGACCCTGACACATGTGATCGCTCCCAGAAAAGAGACATTATATGTAAATCACATGTAGACATCTGTGCTGTAAATGTGTATACCAGTATATAACATATATACTACGTATACATACGTATGCCTTTCTGTGTATGTTTAGACAAAAGATGCCAGTATAGAAGCCACCCCATACTTCATTTAACTGTCTCTAAGAAGAGACTATTCCTTCTGAATTAATCGGCTTCATATTATTACATTGGATGGATGCCTCATCTTAAAATTAATCAGGCATTTTCTTTCCAGTTCTACCGGGAAAAACAGCAAGGAGAGAGAAGAGCATTGTGCAGATATGCCAATACTCCTCCCTGCTGGGAAGTTGGGTGAGCCCTCTCCTGGCCAAGGTTAGGGGAGGGAGTTCTACACCAATACTCTTCAATGCAGTAAACAGAACTTGGAGGGTTTACTGGTAGTTCTTTACGGGGCTCATGTATCCCAGTGGAGTTTCCTTCTGCTGATTGGATTGTGGACAAGTGTGATGAAGTCTTGTCCAGGGAGAGAAGGCTGGAGGGCTCTGAGAGACCCTTACTACCCATTCTGAGATTTTGAACATGAGCCCTTGGAACTATATCTTAACCATTTTCTGGAGTGACTTAGCACATTATCCTGTGAACAGGCATCTGTATTCACTTATACTTAGGAAATGATGCACACTACATCCCCTGTAGGCATTTATAGCATGCGTTCATAGATCATAGTCTTTGGAAAACTTTTGCAGTAAATAAACCTGTTGAGCATTATTGTGCCCTTAGTTTCCCAAACTTATTCTATCATTGAGCTCTTCCTTGCCTGTCACTTGTGAATATCTCACGATGCAAGTGTTGCTTCAGGATAACTTAAATACATGTGCCCCTACTGAATCGATGCTGTTAAATTCAGTGCAGGAATCAGTAAACATCTTCTGCAAAGGCCCAGATAGTAAATATTTTAGGCTTTGTGGGCCAGACAGTCTCTGTGGAAAATCCTCATGTCTGCCATGTAACATAAAAGTAGTCATGAACAATAGGAGAGCAAGTGACCATATGTGTACCAATAAATCTACAATTATGGGTACTTTAATTGAATTTTACGTCATTCATAACATATTATCCTTCTTCCCTACCCCCCAACCATTTAAAACTATAAAAGTCATTCTGTAGTCTGTAGAGAAACAGGTGGGTGGGACTTGACCTACAGGCCATAGATTGACAAGCTCCGATTTAGTGGGCAATAATTCAGGATCAGAAATACTTTATTCAGCCATATTGTGAAATATCAAGGATATTTTCAAGAAGATGAAGTTTAGTGTATTTATGTAAGTAGGAAATAATATGAAAGCTTCATCTACTCTGCAGAAAACATTTATCTTAAATACTAAGAGTTTAATAAAGCTCTATCTGTTAAAGGATAAGCCTGATAAAGATTTGTTGAATAAATATTGATGAAAATTTCTCCATATTATAGAAGAACTCAGATTAGAAAGGACAATTACATTATGGTTTACTTATTACCAAATTTTTAAGAAACCTAATTTTAATACTGCTGTACAAAGGGAGATAGCACAGCATTTGAGGTTTTTCTAATATTTAAAACAAATTTTAATGTTTATTTTTGAGAGAGAGAGAGATAGAGACAGAGCACAAGCAGAGGAGGGAAAGAGAGAGAGGGAGACACAGAATCCGAAGCAGGCTCTAGGCTCTGAGCTGTCAGCACAGAGCCCGACACGGGGCTTGAACCCACAAGCCATGAGATCATGATGTGAGCTGAGGTTGGATGCTTAACTGACTTAGCCACCCAGGAGCCCCTGAATTTTCAAATGGATGCAAACATCGGGGGCACCTGCATGGCTCAATCAGTTAAGCATCTGACTTTTGATTTTGGCTCAGGTTATGATCTCATGATTCGTGAGTTCGAGACCTGCATTGGGCTCTGCACTGTCAGACTTGGGACTGTCTGTGTCTCCCTCTCTCTCATTCTGTCTCTCTCTGACCCAACCCCTGCTTGCTCTCTCCCTGTCTCTTTGTCTCTTTCTCTCTCTAACCCACCCCTGCTTGCTCTCTCTCTCTCAAAATAAATAAACTTAANAAAAATAAATAAAATAAGTAAATAAATTTAAAAAATAAAATGGATGCAAACATTTACTCCAGTGGAAAATTCTGTTGCCAATAAGATTTGAAAATTCGTTAACAACATGGTTGAACCTCAGGAAAAATACGGCCTTTCAGGTGTCCGGGATTCCCCCTGAACAGTCATCTCTTCCCTGCGGACAGTGCTGTGGCCGCTGGGCGTGTGTAACGGTGACTCCGGGTTTTCCGCAGGTTCGTCCCGGAGCCCTGGGCGGCCTGCAGCGCCACGTGCGGGCCGGGCGTCCAGGTCCGAGAAGTGAAGTGCCGCGTGCTGCTCACGTTCACGCAGACGGAGACCGAGCTGCCCGAGGAAGAGTGCGA
>NW_027531904.1:9138166-9171723 GCF_008692635.1 Crocuta crocuta
GCCGCTGCCCAGGAGGACGGCCGGGTGACGTACCACTGGGAGTACGCTGGCTTCACCCCCTGCACCGCCACCTGTCTGGGAGGTACTGGAATCCCGCCGGGCGCCGGCCCTGTCTTGCCTTGCTAATAGTTCCAGAAATCACTGGATGGGCTAAGCCAAGTACGCAACTTAGAAAAATCTAAAGGAGGTAAAGGCGTAATTGAAAACTATGCCTTCTCTTTCTTTCTTTTCCAGTGTGATTATTCCGGGAAGATAAAGGATAGTGGTGTTATATCCTGACCGGAAAAAAAAAAAAGTTATGCTCCTTTGGCCTCAGCAAATGCATAAATGAGATGGGGAAAGAGGCCACTGATTCATATGGAATAAATAGGAAAATGCAGAACTGATAAGTCGAGGCAACCTTGCCCGTAAGTCAGTGTCACAAACTGAGGTGGCCTGGGATTGCCATATCTGACGTGGAGTCAGCCTCGGGACATAGTTAGGTTCCTACCTGCACACTGGGCTCGAGACCAGTGTGGAGCACGCTGACGACCGCAGTTTCCGTGTGTGCACTTACGGGTGTGTAACGTGTGTAGCCAGCGGACCTGTTAGGATGAGGAAGGGCTAATACAGACAGTCAGGTGGCCTCAGTAGGGTGGAAGCTGGCACCAGGATTCTTATGCCCTCCAGGATCCAAAAGAGAGTTGATGAGCAGAGATCAGGAGTCCAGATAGTCATTCTCCAGGGCTCTCTTTTTTGGAAGAAAAAGAAATAATTGGAAAGCTAGATCTTCTGCTGACGTGAAGGAGACACATCCAGTTGGGACTCCAGGACCCCTGACTAACCCTGGATTCCAGCAGTTGTGGCAAAACCTGGTGGCTAGACGTGCTCTGACTTCAAGGGCGCCTGGGTGGCTCAGTCAATTAAACATCCAGCTCTTGATTTCAGCTCAGGTGATGATTTCACGGTTTGTGAATTTGAGCCCCTTGTCAGGTTCTGCACTGACAGTGCAGAGCCTGCGTTGGATTCTCTCTCTCTCTGCCCCTCCCGTGCTTGAGTTCTCTCTTTCCCTCTCTCTTTCCCTCTTCAAAATAAATAAATAAACTTTTTTTTAAAAAATGTGCTCTGACTTCAGCCCCAGCCAATGGTGGGGAGAATACAAGGAGCTGCTGCCTTGGAAGGCGGTTGGTTCAAGTGCGTCCTCCAGCCCTCCTGGTGGCCCTGAGCCTACTGCTTGGAACTCCCTACCACGTATTAGAGCTCATGGTCCTGTCACTGTACCTGAGCCCCTCATTCTGTGTCCCCCAGGCTCTTAGGTAAATTCCCAGTCCTCCCAGCCAGTCGCCATGACTTGGTGGTAGTTGTCTTTGCCCTGTCCTAATTCAACCTCTAAACCCACCCATCCTGACACACACACCTGTTCTCTGACATTGCCAGCCTGCAGTAGACCCAGAGGAAGTGGCCTGTGTTTTGCCCCCAGGCTTCAGCTAAGCTACTACCTTTCATATAGAGTTGTGCACATAGGATTTAAGGAAAGAATACTTAGCTGCCACCAGATTCTCTCTGCTTTCTTACTTGCTTCTCCCTGGTTTTTAGAAGCCCACCCAACTAACTAGGAATTTAGATTTTCTTACTCACCTGGACCTTAACTGATGGCTGTGTCTCTTGACTCCAGGGCACATAGTCTCAGCCCCAAGTACACTGCCTCACCTGTGCTGCTGCCCAGAACTTAACTCCTGCTCCGAGTTCAGGACCCTGGACACCGCCCTTATTATAGTTGGAAACCTTCCCGTTGACATGCCCTTGGAGAGAATAGGAACTAGTGCTTTCTTGAGAAGTCTTGAGAATTCCTTTAGAAGTAGTTGGCGAGATGCAAAAATGGTCCCCCATTCAACCGCTGTTATAGATACCTGGAACTTTCTATGACATATTGTAAAATATCAACTATCTCTACCACTTCTGAACCACCACATGCCAGCAGTATCACCAGGGGCCTGGAGCTGTGTCTTTTATTACAAGAGCAGAAGGAAATCCTACTTTGTCTGTACACCCTCAAATCTGTTAATCTCAAACTTTTGAACGTTGCCTTTGGTAGAATTACTGTTTTGTCTAGTACTCTGCTATCCTTGATTTTAGTTCTTTTCCTGACTGAGAAGGCCCCTCAACTTGGGAAAGCATGGCATATTGCATCCTTGGAACTAACAGAGCAGTCAGATTTTCCCAAGGAAAGGTGACCAAGCTAAGTCTGATTCAGATGGCAGAGTCTATTAGACCTCATCTTTGATTGATTGATTGATTGATTTTTGGGCAGGGGGCAGAGAGAGAGAGAGAGAGGGAAAGAGAGAATCCCAAGCCGACTCCATGTTATCAGCACAGAGCCCGATGCAAGCCTCTATCTCATGAACTGTGAGATCATGACCTGAGCCGAAATCAGGAGTCAAACACTTAATTGACTGAGCCATCCAGGCACCCCTAGACCTTACCTTTGAAGCTTGATGCCAAGATATCAGAATCTGCTATTGTGTTGTATACTAAGGTCGCTCCAGGGTGCACCTCCAGGATGGCTGAACCTATGGGTATGACTTTCTCTTTTTATTGGGTAATAGTTTTATTGAGATGTAATTCACATTCCATACAATTTATGCATTGAAGTATTCAATTTGGCGGGTTTTAGTATATTCACAAGGTTGTGCAAGCATCCTCATAACCAATGTTACAACACTTTACCCCCCACAGAACCCTGTACCCTTAAGCAGTCACTCCCCATTTTCCTCAAACCCCCATTTTCCTTGCCAGCGGCAGCCCCTGGAAACCAGTGATCTACTTTCTGCCCATTCTGGACATTTCATATAAAATGAACAAAATATGGGATCCTTTGTGACCATCTTTCACTTAATATGTTTCCAGTTGAGGTCCATCCATATTGTACCATGAACCTGCACTTCATTCCTTTTGATGACTAATACTCTTCCATTGTAGGGATAAAACACACTTTGCTTATCCATTCACCAGTTAGACATTTGGATTATTTGAATGTCTTGGGTGTTAGGAATAATACTATCATGATCATTCAGGTACGTACTTTTATATGGACATATTTTTTCATTTTTCTTGGGTATATACTTCGGTGTAGTAGAATGACGTTTGAATCCCGTTAAAATATACAAGTTTGGGTCACCTGGGTGGCTCAGTCAGTTGGGCATCCTACTCTTGGTTCTGGCTCAGATCATGATCTCACAGTCGGGGGATTGAGCCCCATGTCAGGCTCTGCACTAAGCATGGAGCCTGCTTGGGATTTTCTCTCCCCCCACTTCTCTCTCTATTCTTCCCCTGTTTGTGTGGATGTATGCATGCTCTCTTTCTCTCAAAATAAATAAATAAACTTAAAAAATACAACTTTTGTGAAACTTGGCTAATTGAGCTTATCCTTATTGGCACCGTGGACCTTTGGGCCTGCTGTGAGAAGACAGACTGCCTTGAACATGTAGAAGCGTAGGCCAGTTTTCAGATAGTTGATATGAAGGTGCCCATTTGTTTTCTGGGATCCTCTTGTGAATTTGGAACACATTTTACAGATTTTAACAGAGGTCAACTTGGAAATCTTTCAGTACTCGGTTAAACAGCAATTTTGTCTTGTGAGAGTGCATTGTATTGTATAATCCTAGAATAATGCCACTTAAATGAACCTTGGATACCCACTATCCCAAGTTTTACATTTAGGGAAACTGAGGCCCAGAGGCCATCATGCAGTCCAAACCAGAAAACAATTCTCATCCTTTAGAGAGAGTTGGTCGTATAATGAGTGCAGACAATAAGCCCTTTAACTTGACAAAATGTAATGTTTTTAACTTTTGGGGTTCAAACTTAAAGTTTGCTTTTAAACAAGTGACTAAATTCTGTAAAACTGAAAGGTTAATGCTAGAAACCAGGATCCTTGATAAAGACGGGAAGCTCCTGCGTGCTCTGTGCCAGACTCCATGGCTTGGGGTTCTGGGTTCAATAGTGGGATATAAAACGGATAGGACACAGTCCTTCCTTGACTTGATGGTGCACAGTGTTTGGTGATGTAGCCTTATTGTCTTGACAGCCCTAGTGACAATCAGTGATACTTTCCTCTCTGTGGTCCATTTTAATGTGGTTTTGGAGGTTCAGCCTCTACAAGTGCACATCTGTGTGGTCAAGAAGGTCGGTTTTAACCCCCAGATGAGGAGGGCGGGTCAGCCGTAACTAAATACCACAGGGAGATAGAATTTCCACAGGCACGCAGCTATTTCTCCAACTTCCTATTTCTAGTAGAAAAATAATCGATGCAAATTATAGATTCCTGAAAAGATTGTATCCTGATCCTATGTGTACTTATATTTTCCAACTTATCTTCACATCACACGAGAAATAAAACTAAATCTGTTTGTGGTCATTGCCAGTACTTGGGAACATTTTCTAAGTCAGTTTTCATTTTAGAGTGGCAATAGGGAATCTTTTTTAATTCCTGGAAACATGAGGAATTCAGACATTGAATTTCCAGCTTCCACAGCATATGTGTGTATACGTGCAGCACAGTACGTGAGCATGTGCGTGCATATATATGTACACATTCTGGAAGATAGGCCTGCCTTTCTAATACCCCCTGGTAAGGGTTTGTAATTTGGTACATTGTAAACATTCCTCACCAGAATTTTTCTTTGTACTTTATGTTATTTGTTGCACTTATGCTCTTTCATTTTTACCTTTGTATTTTCTTTTTTCATAATTTTTTTTAGTGTTTACTTTGATTTTGAGAGAGAGAGAGAGAGAGAGACAGAGCATAAGCGGGGGCAGGAGGGGGGGGTTGGGCAGGGGCAGAGGGAGAGGGAGACACAGAATCTGAAGCAGCTCCAGGCTCTGAGCTGTCAGCACAGAGCCTGGTGTGGGGCTTGAACCCACGAACTGCGAGATCATGACCTGAGCCAAAGTCAGACATTTAACCGACTGAGCCACTCAGGTGACCCTACCTTTGTATTTTCTAATAGCATGAGCTAGTAGTGGATGCATTGACTTTGAAGCCTGACCCCACTTTGAACCCTAGCTCTGCCACTCTCTTTGGAGCTGTTACAGAGGTTTGTAGAGGCTCATTTTTGTAAAATGAGAAGAGCCATACCTATTTCATGAGAATTAATGATAGGATTAAGTGTCATCATGTAACAAGATGATGTTGGAGAAGTGCTTAGTCACAGTGCCTGGCACATGGTACAAAATAAGTGTTAGTGGGATGATTAGTTTATAATATGTTAACAATAGGGTGTTCTTTTTAGAATGGTGCCATTTTTTTCTCTTTACAAAATCTGATTAAATTGCTCAGCCCCGCTTTATTTTTATTATTTTTTTTTAGTTTATTTTGATAGAGACAATGCAAGCAGGGGAGGGGCAGAGAGAGAGATAGAGAGAATCCCAAGGAGGCGTCACACTGTCAGCACAAAGCCCGATGTGGGACTCGAAGTCATGAACTGTGAGATCATGACCTGAGCCGAAACCAAGAGTCAAACGCTTAACTGACGGAGCCTCCAAGGTGCTGCAGATTGCTGAGCCCCTTAATGCATCTACTAGTTTTCAAGTTCATTCTGATGAATTCTCTAAGTAAAATAGCCATCCATAATTAATAATGATTTTATTTTTCCCTTTCAAATAGTTATTTCTCTTATTTGAGGTTGTTTTTTTTTAAGTCTTATTTCATTGTCTAGAAGACAGTCTAGGCCACCTTGCCTTTGTCCTGACAGTAGCAGGCACCCTCCCTCATTGTTTCATTTTAAAAACATTCTACAAATATTTATTGCATATTTCTTTGCGGTAGGTACCAGGCTGGGTGATAGTGACTAAGTAGTGCCTACTTTTGGAACTCAGGTCTAGTGGGGGAACCGCACTGATCATATAATCACACACATATGTGTAAATCACTGCTGGTTATAGCCAAAGAAATACCTGGTGCTAGGGAAACGTATAATAGGAGGAACCTGACCTAATTAGGGAAGTAAGGGAAAGCCTCCCTAAAAACAATTACACTTGAACTTTAGTATGAAAGATGAGGAGTTAATTAAGCACAAGAGGGTTTGGGGGGGCTGACCCGGAGAGAATTTCGAGCAGAAAAAAAGGGCAGGTACAAGGTCCCTGGGTGTCAGTAGGGTGCACGGTCCATCCCCGGAGTGAAGAAGGCAGGAGCGGCTGGCGTGCAGAGGAAGACAGCAAGGTGATGCCAGAGAGGAAGGCGGGGGCCAGACAGCGAACACCTCGCAGGCCAAGCTGATTTGGCTCTTTATCCCCAGATCAGTGGGAGGCCATTCAGAGACTTAAAGTGGGAGATACGGCATCAAATGTTTACATATGTCAAAAAGGTTAGTCGAGCTGTGTTGAAAAAAGTTTGGGAGGCGTAAGAAGAGATGTAAGGGAGGCCGTCTACGAGGCTGTGGCCTCATCCAGGCAAGGACTTGGTCTTGGGGGCAGTACTGACAGCAGAGGTGAAGGACAGCGGGTGACCCTGAGAAACGTGTAGAAGGGGAGAGTCTGGCGGTGGAGGCACGAGCACAAGGGGGGTGTCAAGGCTGCGTCCCAGGGTTCTCTTCTGAGATGACGCATGCCTGGTGGAGGTCCAGTTGGGCGCAAGGAAATCACAAGTTCAGTTTGCGGACGTAATGACTTAACATGCCTTTGGACTTCTGAGTGGAGGTGCTATGTAGGCCGTTGAGTGTGTGAATCTGAAGTAAAGTGCCAAGACCCAGACTGGAGGTATACACCGGTGAGTCACCTGCGCGTGGAGAGAACTGAAGCCAAGGCATGGGTGACAACCTCCGGGAAGACAGTGGGTGGCCACTGGTGACTCAGAGAGTCAATTCAGTGGAGCGTTGGTCACGGAAGTCAGATTTGCAAGAATGGAGGGGAGAGTGACAGGTGACAAAACGGAGATGAGTAGAATAGATTTTTTTGTGGCAAAATTTATAATAAAGAATGCAGAGAGAGGGAAAAGG
This sequence comes from Crocuta crocuta, assembly GCF_008692635.1. NCBI lineage: Eukaryota > Metazoa > Chordata > Mammalia > Carnivora > Hyaenidae > Crocuta > Crocuta crocuta. The sequence goes on from NW_027531904.1 coordinate 9,145,141, forward strand.
CCAGAAGGCATCAAGGATTGACGGAGAGCTGAGTGCGTGGTATGTTATTTAACGACTGAGTGGCTTAGGTACATTCACAAGGCAGCGACAAAACTCTTGAATGAAAGCAAAAGAAGTAATCAGATTTCCTGGGAAGGTGGAAGGGAGTGAAATCCAACACACAGTTGTAGACGTCGGTCTTCAGTAGTGAAAGGGGAAGTTCCTAATTGAAATAGACAAGGCAAAGGCCAGGATGCTTGTGAGAGACAGTGGCTCTGTATGCCTGAGGGCAGGAAGTTCACGGCGTTTCGTGTGTACGTGTGTGTGAATGACTTGGTGAGTGAATGGATAGATGGTTGAGGTCACAGTGTAATATTCTTTCATTATCCTGCTGGTGACAGTGCGCTAGTATTTGATTTAGGGTTTTGCATAGATATATGCAAACCATAGATGGCATATATAGGAATCCTATTGATGCCTGGAAGTATCTACCATGTAGCATGGTGGAGACCAAGCATGCCTTCCCATAAAAGGGAACGTGGGACTGAAAAGTGAATTGGCCCACTGCAGGCTCACATTGGCGGCCTCCCCATGGAGATGTGTTCCTGACACGGAACGTCAGCAGTCTCTGTTTTCTTCTCCTCAGGTCCCTTCAAGTCATGACACGCCTCTAGCTGTACTTTCTCCTTGATATAACCGGTCACTTCCTCTCAGGCTCCAGTGATGTTTATGATGCCCTTCCAGCGGCCAAATGGTTTCAACAGCCCTTAATCTTTACCAGCTGTCTCCTCAAGTGGTTGCCAAAAAGAACCCACCTATTTGCAGTGCATAAAACGTGCATTTTAACACCATGAATGATACTCTTGGGCAGTTCTCCTGGCCCAGAACCTATTATGCTTCCTCTTCTTTTCTTTACCTGGGAGATTAGGGTGGCATCCACTCATTCACAGTAGCCAGTCAGCTGAGAGAGTGAAAAATGGAGGAACGATTCTTTTCAATATGGCGCTGGACTTGTGCATAGAACATGACGTTGTACAAGGCAACACCATATAAAGGAGGCGTGTTCTTTTCTTTTGTAGATTCCGTCTTCAGGGTTATAGTACTTCTGTAACGTGAGTTGGAGTCTTTCGTGCCTTTCAGCAATCTTCAGTGGTTTATGTCATGGATAGTATCCATTTAACAAGCTTGAAACCCCTGGTTCCTGCCAGTATCTGCATCTCGTTCTTATTTTTCCCTCATAGGGGTGGGATGGAGCCGAGAGTATGACCAGATCTTTAACATTATTTCCAGCCACCCCCACCCCTGCTTATTGTCATATTCAAGATTTTAATTGTTAAGTAAACTCCTCAGTTTAGGTTTTCTCAGGGATAAAAGTCATCCATTTCATGACAATACTGAAATTATTACTAAGAGTGGTTCATCTGGGGGTACCTGGGTGGCTCAGTTGGTTAAGCGCCTGACTCTTGAGTTTTGTTCAGGTCATGATCTCATGGTTCATGGGATCGAGCCCTGTTTTAGGCTTGGCATTCTCTCCGTCCCTCCCCCCTCCCTCCTTCCCACCTCCCTCCCTCCCTCCCTCCCATACTCTCAAAATAAATAAATAAACATTTAAAAAAGAAAGCTTTTCATCTGGTCTCAGCTTGCTTTAAGCCTCTCTCCTCTCTTTTTTCTGGTCAAAGATAGTGTGTAATCCATTCCATCTTCTGACCTAGTAGTTTTATGTGGAATGACATTTGGAAAATTCTAATAGTTGGATTTGAGGGGTTAATTGGCTAATATTCATTTACAGCTGGACTCTGTTGTGGTCAGAGAATGTCACCTGCTTCTGGCTTTTGGAACTTACTGCCGTTTACTTTACAGACTAACGTGGGATCAGTTTTTGTTAATGTCCCATTGGTGCTTCAGGAGAGCATATTACATCCATTTGTAGGGCTCAGGGCTGTGTGGTTATTAAATCAACATACTTTTCTTATTCATTTTTTCATATTTATTTTACAACTTGATGTATCAAATACAGGATAGTAAGTTAAAGGTTCTGACTAGATTTTTTTTTTCATTGCTGTAGGTATTTCTGAGAGACAGAGAGAGACAGAGTTATATTATTTGGCATGTTGAATTAGTCAAGATTTGTGAGCAAGAAACCCAACTCACTCTGACCTTAAACCAACAGAAGGAAATGTGTGGTCTGCTTCCCTTTTTAGAGTCCTTTCCCCCCTCTAATCATTAATTTATTTCTTGACGAAGGCTTTGCATATTATTTCTGCTCCAAAAAGACCCTCTCAAGATGGCATTGTAGAAGCCAAATGTGAATTGAAGGATGTTGCCTCATGCTTCAGAAGGAATTTATTATTGAAAATTACACCATAATTTTAACATTTCATTTTATAGCTTCTAAATGCATCACGACTGTTACTCCAATTCTGCTCAGTAAAAGGTGGAGTAAACTTATATATATATGTTTTTACTTCTACTTTTGAGGGGAAAGGTTTTATCAAGCCTCTTGAAGGAAAAGCGTTAATGTCATCCTGTAGGTCAAGTATGTGGGTAGAAGATAGTCTTGTGGCCGTCTTTGGAAAACACATTTTACCGCAATGAGTGTCTTAAAGCATCTATTAATATTTTTTTTAATTCTTTTGACTGTGCCTGCTTTAAGACAGAGAAATTTTTCATGCACCTCACACATGGTCATAATGAGTTGACTTTGATACTTTAAGACCCATCCACTACGCCCCCAGAAAACATTCCACAATCGTCTCTGTGTACGTTTTCTACAGAATTTCGATTGCAGATTAAAATATATGTGAACCATACCTGGACTCTTCTGATTACAGAGCAATGCAACCTGCTAGGAAATGAGCATCTGTGGCCCCGTGAAGTCGCTCCTTAAGGAAGCTTGACATTTGCATATGGGAACCAGTTAGTTACTCACTTGTAGCTGTGTCCCCTTCTTATCCCAAGTTAGCCAGTATTTATTAAAAAGTCGTTCATGGAGATATTTGGAGGTTTAAGACTGCATCTTGCTGTGGCCGGGATCATAAGATTACAACCATAGAAAGGAGAAAATGTAGCAGAAATGTGTGCGCCTCACCAATGTATATTTTATATATACTTCTGGCCTATTCTGCATTCTGTAAAATATTGTAAAACGGATGAATTGAGACATGGCATTTGGAAGGAGAACCACAGTCTTCGAACATAATGGAACTCACATTCTTGCATGAAACTGAATACATTTGCATATTTCAAATAGTATAGTCAGTTGCTGGGGCAATTTTTATTTGATTTTTTTTCATCAAAAGTTTGATTTATATTTCGTTCAGTTCTGATTTTCCAAGGATTCTTTTTGTGTCAACAGACAAAGAATAGTGGTTGGGACGTGGGCTTTGGGGTCAGACAGAGCTGGCTGGCCTCAAAGGAAAAACACGCCTCTGGAAGTTCCTATTTGCACAGTCTCTGCTTTGCGAAGCCAGTTACCGTGTTGCATTTTGGAATCTCCGGAGTGCAAAAAAAGAGCACACACATAGGAGATAGGAAATCTATTTTTTTTTTTCATATTTATTTACTTTTGAGAGACAGAGCATGAGCAGGTAAGGGCAGAGAGAGATGGAGACACAGAATCCAAAGCAGGCTCCAGGCTCCAAGCTGTCAGCACAGAGCCTCACGTGGGGCTCAAACCCACAAACCGTGAGATCATGACCTGAGATGAAGTCGGACACTCAACCAACTAAGCTACCCAGACGCCCCTCTAATTTTTAGTTTTAAGTCTACCTTTTTCCTTGTTGTGTTAATTTCTGTCTCCACCTCAGTTTCCTTATTATGAAATTAATGAAATGGAGATGATGATACCATTCTTTGGACCTCCCAACATTCCCCTGGACCCAAATGGTGCATTTGAAAGCAGTTTGTACACCCCGAGCACTTTCCCAGTGGGAGGTATTGCTGCTGTCTCCGCCAGCCATGGAGATATTACTACTCACAGGAATAGTGAACAGGAGCTCGGACCAGAATGAAAATTTGAATAAGGGCTGTACATCCAAGTTAGCACATATGCAGTGACATAGAGAAACTGTTACACGTTAGCTGCTGATGTGAGAATCCCTCTCGGGGAACTATCGTACAGTTTGGAGGAACGCTTTGATGGTTTAGTTGAGGGGACTTGGATTTGGATTGCAGGCAAGTCTGCCAGTAGATGGGGAATCGGGACGCTCCTTCATGTTTCAAGGTGAGTATATTTGGGCAGAGAGGGTAGTGATGCCATGTTTAAAAGGTGACTGAGAGGGGCGCCTGGGTGGCTTAGTCAGTTAAGCGTCCGACTTTCACTTAGGTCATGATCTCATGGTTCATGGGTTCGAGCCCCGCGTCGGGCTCTGTGCTGACTGCCAGCTCAGAGCCTGGAGCCTGTTTCAGAGTCTGTGACTCCCTCTCTCTCTGACCCTCCCCTGCTCACGCTGTCTCTCTCTCTCTCTCTCTAGAAATAAATAAAAATATTTAAAAAAAATAAAAATAAAAGGTGACTGAGAGAATATTAGAGACTGGAAGACCTTGAAAAATGCAAAGTTGTTTGCTCCCACATGCACCCTGAAATGCAGCCTGTAGCCAGGCAATATACTCAAAAGGCAGTGGCTTAAAAAGTCCCAGGACCCTATATCCCCCCACAGTAAGTTATTCTAAATCATTCACATTGTGTTTTCTCTTCCCACCGTCCAGGTCATCAGGAAGCCATAGCCGTGTGCTTACACACCCAGACCCAGCAGACAGTGAGTGACACCTTGTGTGATACGGTCCACCGCCCTCCAGCGATGAGCCAGGCTTGCAACACGGAGCCCTGCCCACCCAGGTACGTGCGCAGATGCCGCTGTGTTGAGCAGGAGACCCTGTCAGCCCGGCTCTTGGGAGTGAACATCAGCTGCCTGATGCTGGCAAAGCCACGGGGTCCACGGTTTTGTGCTGTTTTTCCTCACTGTCTCCTCGAGGTACGTCTTTGCCCGAGGCCGCGTCAAAGAGCACAGGATCGGAGGTAGAGTCAGCACCCGGGACACGGTGGGTGCACACTCTGTATTTGTTGAAGGACTGAGTGATCTCCTACTTGTTACCTAGAATTGACACCGTGTTGGTTAGTATCCTTCCCGCTGACTTGCCTTAGATCTCAGATTGTGGGGCGTAATCTCACAGGCCCCAGAGAATATGCGAGGTTGTCTTATTTTTTGTGTCCTTGGTCTGGAGGGTTGACCCTAAAAGCGAATCTTCTTCCTTGCTTAAGTCCTTAGAGGATTCTGGCGAGTTTTTTTGGAAGGGAGGGTAGATTTCCCTCCAACAGGAGGGAAATCCCCACGTGTCACTGGCCACAGAACATTTTGACTCAGCATCATTGGTTTCTCACATAAGAGCTTCCAGAATCCAACCCCCAATTTCTTTCTTCTCTCCTGTCCCTTTGTTGTGTCAGTCATGCTTCCACCCTAAGAATCAGTTGCCCAAAATATCTATATTTTAGACAACAAAATAGGAATAAGAATAATATCTTATTCCTAGTCAGCTCCCTCCCTCTTTGGCAGATTCTTTGAACCACCTCCTGGCGACACGTCACCCATCTGACAAAGCACCTTTACCCCTGAAGTCAAGTTTACTATGACTAGGTTTCTAGGTAACTATGAGGGTCATTGTCCATACTGGCTGGGCTAAGGACAGGGTATTTTATGTTTATTCAGGAAATAAGTCTGATTCTGGAATTCTCTTGACCCTTCTCATTTTGATCCATGGAATGTGTTGGCTAGGATGTTGCCTTGATGGTCAGAAGGTGATGGGGGGTGGGGGTGGGATAAGCCAGTCCACCCTAGGAACCCAGCCCTCCCCATCCTGCAGACGGGCCCTTTCCTTCCAAGTCTGCTTCTCCAGCCGGCACGGTCTCAGGCAGAGGCCTGCCCCAGTGTGTGCTTCATCTTTGGGGAGAACACCCCTGCAAGGAGCCAGGCACAGTGTTCTACCCCCATTACCATATTTCTGACTTCTGTTGTAGGCTGAGGAAATACCAGGCCCTTCCTGACTTGTGTTCGAGCTATCTTGCTGTGGAGCAGTTAGGACCTAGGCCCAGAAACAACACAGGGAAATCTGCTTCCCTGTACACCCCGTCCCCTGCCCCCGCCACTGGGTTTCCTGCATTCCAGAACAATCCAAGATTGCAGAAGAGACATACAAGAGGGGTTTTAGGAAGGTCTGCTCTAACTCCTGCTCAGGGCGCCCACCTTGTGAAGTGTGTCCAGAGCTTTCCGAGAGCCTTGAGCACGTGCTGATGTTCTGAGTGTATGTCTACTTGGTGTGCCCCTTTATAGTCAGAGAAATAGCACTTATGTTATTTGTATAAACTCTCAATCCAAATCACTCATCTAGGGTTCTCGATTGTTGGAGCCACTGACTCAGACAGTCTTGGAAAAGCCAGGATTTCTCTTTTCCATCCCTGACCTGTCCGTCTCCTGAGGCTCTCTCAGTGGAAGCAGACGGCTACCTGTCTGACCCAGGGTAGGAGACAAGGGTAGACAGCGAGGGAGGGGGCGTAGTTTACTCTCCCCACATGTTTTCCCATGAGGGGTTGGAATCATGCGCGACCTCCCCTTTCTCTACACCAGCTCTCTTTCTGGAAAGAGGACTATAAACGAAATGGTTTGGAATTTACTAAACGGTGAGTGCAATCTGGCTAAGCACACAGTTCCATCATCATAAACAAAGAAGAGTTAAAAGAGGAAAATATGACCCCCCAAAATTGGGAGTGTGCTCTGTTTCTAGTTTCAAATCTCATTCCACAGCAACATGAAGTCAGCCTTCGCCCAGTTGTGTCTTTTCTTCCCAGGCCCAGCCGTTGGCAAATGAGGACGTGGGCACAAGTGGACAGGTGGACAGTTAAACAGAAAATGGAAACAGGAGGGATTTGCACAGAACATGTGCTGGGGGGCTGAGGACGCTGCTGTATAAACCAGTTGTAAAATCAACCCTGTTCCGATCTCATTCTGAAAGTGAGGACAGCCCTCGTGGGTCATCGTATAATTTTTTAGGAAAAGAAATGAAAATACAAAACAATTCATTCTCTCTTCATTCTACAAATGAGCCCACCCAGTTGCAATCGCCACCTACATTAGGGTTCAGTGTCAGGTGAATGACTCAATTCCGTACGTTTTAGTGTGACTTTTAAAGACTAAATCCAAATCAAACATTCCCCCACTGTTTATTCTATTTATCATAAAATTGGAGTGCCTTCTTAAAGCAGCCTCATGTTAAGTGGCCTTTTCTGGTTTCATTTCTCCTCGGGTGACATGGACATGATTCGTGATGATTTATCTCATACCATCTCACAAACTTGTCCGTTCTGTTCTTAACTGCCCCTGCCCTAATTCACACGTATTTTGCATGAATTGCTCCAGTAATTTCTACTTAAACTCCCGCCTCTTGTGTTTGCTGCTCTGATCCACATGCACATGTATGACCTTGAAAGATCTTTCTAAACTGGTGACCGTGTGAAGCTCCCGTGTAAGACCCTTCAGCAACTTTCCTTACCTGGGGATTAAAATGCACATTCTTTACTTTGGCATATGCAGGAGTATCCTGGGGCTGCCTCAGACTAGGGGGCTTAATCAGCAGAGGTTTATTGTCTCAGTTCTGGAGGCCGGGGAGTCTGAGATCAAGGCTGGCAGGGGTGACCCCTTCTGAGGCTGGGAGGGACAGCCTGGTCCAGGGCTCTCCCAGCTCGAGAGCCACCGGCGTCCCTGGTGTTCCTTGTTCTCCCTGATTTTCCATATCGTCGTCCTTCTGTTTGTCTCTGACAAATGTCCCCTTTTAATTAGGACAACACTCCTATTGGATCGGGGCCCATTCTAATGACGTCATCTAAGTTGATCATTGGCAAATACCCTATTTCCCAGTGAGGTCACATTTCCAGGTAGTAGGACTCAAAGCTTCAGCAACTTTTAGGGGGAAACAATTCAATCTGTAACAGGCTCTAAAGTCTTTTGTGACTATGGTTTTAGGTTTGAGCCCCATCTCCTGACCACCCTCATTGCATGTGCGTGCACACACATGCACACGCATACACATGTACGTGTGTGCACGCACACAAACGTGCGTGCACACGGAGGAACTTTGTCAGCAGCCACAGTAAATTTTCACCATGACCCACACTCATGTTTATTCATGCCTTCGGACCTTTGCACATACCATGCCCACTGTCTGGAGCCCTTTTCTACCATGAAATAAGTTTATTCTCTCCCAGGAAAGTGATCACTCCTCACCGGTATATGAAGTCCAACAGAATGTGAAATAGGACCCTCACCTGAGACCCTTGTTAGAGGGGAACTCTTAGTAGTGGAGAGAGGACTGGGGGTCGATCAGGGGCGTGGGGTAGCCCCCCAGCTCAACCCCCTCCGGCAAGTTCAGAAGGTGCCTGGCCCTCTGGGCCTGGCTTCTCCATCTGAGTGGTGATGGAAGGTGCTGCCCACCAAGGTCCTTTCAGTGCCAGCCTTTCACTGTTGAAAGGCTTTCAACAGTGCTTTCAAGTTGCCTTTTCCACTGTCATCTTCACAACTACGCCTCGTCTTTCTGCAGGGACCCTCGGGTCTACTCATGAGTGGTTGGAAATGCTCAGGGCTCATTTTAGTTTTAAGAACAACAGCCTTCCCTTGACCAGCCTGGGAGGTCACGGTGGGGTTGATTTGACCGGCCCGGGAGGCCACAACAGGGTTGAGCGCAGTCTGGAGTACTGCGCTTTCTTTGCTCGCCAAGCCAAAGCAGGATTTAGGAACAAGTCCGGACCTTGTTTCTTACGGCAGCTGAGGGAAGCATGCCGGTGTGGCGTGTGTGTGGCAGCACCTCTGTCCCCTCGTTGCTGCTCCTCAGCCAGAATGATGGCACGTTACCTTCTCCAGCAGCGTCTTGCCCACGCAGCTTCCAAGCTGGGAATAATAAAGCACACGATATGTCTTGGCCTCTTTGCAAAATTAAGAGTCTGTTTTTATGTGAAGGGAAACGCTCTTCCTCGTTTCAAAATTGCAAATTTAATAAACTTTTCGAACGTTGAGAGTTATACTGGAAAAAGCCCAGCAGAGACAAAGGGTTGGTGCCAAAGTAAAGGTAAGTTTACAAAAATGTTTTAGGTTCTAGAAACCAGTGGTGTAGGAATAACAGGAACAGAGCATTGCATAATATTTTCCACACAAATATTTACTGACTCCAAGGGCAATAGCAGTAAAATATCACCCCAGGGTGGAACGTACCACTGACATTGGGTTGGACGGTCCGTGGATCTTTATTTACCCAAAGGCAAATGCATTTGATGTATCAGCCTGGACTCTCTAAGGTGGGGTGTTGTGTGTTTATTTGCTCTTGGGAGGTTGCTCCCCCGGCCTGTGCTATAACTGCCGAGTGCCTGCTATTTATGCAGTTTGCTTTTTCCAGGAGTGAGCCAGCAGCTTGTAGAAACATGCAAGGTTACATAATGGTCCCACTCATCTGAGGAAGGCTTTCTTCTCTGACAGCAGTCAGCGCTGCTAGGGAGGGAAGTCGGAAAGCAAGAGGCAAGAGCGACCTGTTCCTCTCCCTACTTGTCACCCAGTTCTTGACCATGAAAAGATTCTGTACTTAACCCATTGTCTGTGAAGAAGAAACTGTTACCCATTTCTTGAATAACAGAGCTTTCATTTCCAGTGCCTTGTGCCTCAAATGGATTCTTCTAGTTACATATTTTCTTGAAAGATGGAAATCCGAAGTCACTCCAAATGAGTTATATTTCTAAGCTGAATTAATAGCAAAACAGTGTTCTTTTAATTACTCACCCATGTGGCTGAATTATCATCAAAATATGATGTATGTATCTACTGTTGGTGATTTTCCTCACCTCGAAAGCTACTGGAAATTTATATCTAATTAATAGGTTTCCAGTTAAGACGGTGTTTTAATTTTACATTCTGTTCCAAATACAGATTGATGATAGATGCTGTATAAGAACAGGGAAATTAAAGCAACACACCCAGGGCAAAGTCATGAAAAGAGCTATCCCAGGAAAGGGATGGAAGTGTGAAGTGATGAGTGGAAACAGACCTGTGGCTCTTAAGGGCTTGAGGCCCCAAAGCCTTTGGAGTACATGAGAATTCAGTTCCTGTGGAAAGGAGGGGCTGAATACCTTCCTTCTGACTGATGAAAAAGGAGCCACATTCACCATGTCTTTGCAAATGGAAGCAGGAATGAGGTGCTGCCAATGACAACCGGAAGCCGTGGCGTATAGAGGCTCCATGCTTGGGGAGACGGAGAGACGCAAGGATACCGGCCCCCCGATCACGTGTTAGCTCAGCGATTGGATCTTCAGTGTCCTTACAGTGCTTGTGGCCATGTTGCCCACACAAGGCTTGGTTCTAGCCGGGAGATCCTGGAGGGCTACGTGGAGGCACACAAAACTGTAGACAGAGAGGGTTAGGAGTCAGAAGGATAAAGGGAGATGAGGGAAGAGAAACCTTCCTCCATATTGAAGCTGCAAAAGGCAATTCCAAAGCACATGAAGAAACTTAATGCTGATGAAGATAGTCAACAGTCAGCGGTTGAAAGGTGAATTCACTCCAGATGAAATCAGAATACCAGAACAACCTGAAAAAGACTTTAAGTATTACTGAGATCTTTGGTGATATAAATTAGTAAGTAACATCCATGTGACGAACAGGAAATTTGAAATAGACATAGGCAGAAATGTAGTAAGAATAGGTGAGTTTTATAAAGAACCAATTAGAGGGGTGTCTGGCTGGCTCAGTTGGTTAAGCGGCTAACTTTGGCTAGGGTCATAATCTCTCAGTAAGTGAGTTAGAGCTCCACATTTATCTATGCTGACATCTCAGAGCCTGGAGCCTGCTTCAGATTCTGTCTCTCTCTCTCTCTCTCTCTCTCTCTCTGCCCCTCCCCTCCTTTGTGCTCTCTCTCTCTGTCTCTCTCTCTCTCTCTCAAAAATAAATAAACATTAAAGAAAAACCAATTAGACAACTTGGAATTTTTTTAAGCTTTCTTATTTATTTTGAGAAAGAGAGCGTGAGCAGCAGAGAGGCAGAGAGAGGGAGAGAGAGAATCCCAAGCAGGCTCCATGCAGTCAGCACAGACCCCACATGGGGCTCAATTTCACAAACTGTGAGATCATGACCTGAGCTGAAATCAAGAGTCAGAACACTTAACTGACTGAGCCACCCAGGTGCCCCAATAACTTAGAAAATTTAAAAGCCACTGAAAAATAAGTAGACTATAGGCAATTGAAGAAAGAAGTGGTGACTTGAAAGTAATGTTGAAGAGCAAATGAATGAAAGCACAGAAACGAAGATTTGGGGGAAAGAGGAAAAAGTTAAGTAGTCTGGAGGTAATGGCAGAGAAGCAAGATATTCAATACACTGTTTACTAAACTTTAAGAAAAAAATATCTACTTATCAAGAAAAACAAGTGAAAATAAATTCTCACTTAGATATATAATAGCAAAGCTGCAGAAAATCATGGTGATAAGAAAATCCTAAGAACTATAAGACATAAAAGACATCAAACAACTTATTAGCAACTGGAGTTCCCAAGAAACAAAAGAATAGTATCTTTAGACTGCTGCTGGAGAATCATGATCGGCCTAGAGCCAAGCTGGCTAAAATATTGTTTCAAGTATGTGAATATGAATGTCTTTTTATAGCCAAGTGATGGGCGACATATACTTCTGCTAAAAGACTCTAAATACTCAGTAATTATGCAAAAAAGTAACTCTAATCTAAAACTAAGCCTGTAAGAAAGTAAGATAAGCCCCCAAAAGCAAACAAATAACCCAAAAACTAGAGCATGGGGGAACCTGCATGGCTCAGTTGATTAAGCATCCGACTCTTGGTTTGGCTCAGGTCATGATCTCATGGTTCATGAGACTGAAGCCCACATGAGGCTCTGAGCTGACAGTGTGGAGCCTGTTTTGGATTCTCTCTCTTCCTCTGCCCCTCCCCTTAAACTAAGAAAAAATTAAAAAGCACTTCCTGTATTATGCTAAGTGAAAGAAGACAGATATAGACAAATACTGCTTGATCTCACTTATATGCGGAATCTAAAATAGTCACACCTACAGAAGCAGAGAGTAGAATGATGGCTCTTAGGGGCTAGGAGGAGGGGAAGTGGGAGGTAATGGTCAAAGGGTGCAAAGTAGCAGGTATGCAAGATGAATAGGTTCTGGAGATCTCCTGTACAGCATAGTGCTTATAGCTAACAATATTGTATACTGCACATTTGGTAAGAGAGTAGATCTTATGTTAAGTGTTCTTTCCACACCCAGGATAGTAATAATGGTAATGATGATGATAAGAAGAAGAATAAGACTGGAAGGAAACTTTGGGGAGAATGGATAGGTCTTTGGCCTTGATGGTGGTAACGGTTCCACAGGTGTATACTTATTCCCAAACTCATTCAGTTGTATACATTTAATATGTACAACTGTTTACATGTCAGTCATACTTCAATAAAGTGGGTTAAAAAAGACTTCCCTGAGAATTTAAAACCACAAGTAACCCTTTATGTAGGAGTGAGGTTCATATTCACTCTCACTGTGTGATCCTGAAAATTCACATTACTCTTGAGAGAGTTAATGCATACCATTTATGGAGGAATGCGTCTTCTCCTGTGAACTTAAAATTCCCACAAAGACCTAATTAATGAACTCCTAACAACAACAACAACAAAAATAAACCAAAAAAAAAAAAAAAAAAACCTCATGAAGAAACTGTGTATGAGAATCAGTGGGGGAGAAAAAAACAAATCACATATACAGAGCCTCAGAAACTGAATTTATCAGGTACAAATATAAAGTAGATTTGCTTAAATATTTAAAGATATAAAACAGGAAATTGAAAACCTAAGGTAGGGATAACAAACTATCAAAAATATATGGATGGAAGATTTTTAAAAAACAACAACAAATATTAGGTTGAACTGTATGAAATTTCCAATTTTATCAATCAAAAATGGTCCAGATTTGGCCATTTCATCTGGTTAACCCTAACAGAATATCTGGATGTTAAAAACATAATCATTGACATTTAAAAGTTATGGACTGGGGTAAACAGGTGAACTGGAAGAAATATCTGAAGAAATCACCCAGAATAAAGCACAGAGAGCAAATTAGGTATGTAAAACACACACTAGAGGTAAGAGATACAGAGGGAGTATTGAGAGGTTATAAAATATATCTAAATGGAGCTGAAGAAAAAAACAAGTAATATTCAAAGAAATGACTGATAATATTTCAGAATTAATGAAAAATATAAATCCTAGAATCTAGAGCCACAACAAATCCTAAGCAGGAAAAATAAGAAATAAATAGACACATGATAGTTGAATCTGAGAATTCCAAAGACAAAGAAAATATCTCAAAAGCAACCAAAGAGAAAAGATCTAAAAGAGAAACAATAGCAACAAAAATTAACAGTTTTCTTCTCATTGGAAATAATGAAATATTATCTTCAAATCATTCAAAGAAAGTAACTCTTAACCTAGCATTGAATACTTTGTGAAACGATACTTTCAGGTTGCATTTGTTTCTCTGTATATACCATGGCTCAGCAAACTAAAGCTTTATAGGTTATGTGAAGATCAAATGAGTTAACATATGCAAATTACTTACAAAAGAGGTTGGCACATAGTAAATGATCAATAAGTGTTAACTACGATTATGTTAGACATTCTAGGTGAACAAAACCAGACTTTAATATCAGCAAACTCTCACTAAAGAGAATTTTAAAAGAGCATATTCTTTAAGCAGGAAACTGATCCTGGAAGAAAGATACAAGAATACAGGAGTGAATGAAGAGCAAAGCACATTGTAAAGACAGTTAATCTAAAAGAAAGTTCCTGACAATGCTAATCAATAATATCTGATTTATGGGTTTGAAAAAAGAAATATATATTAGACAACAAAGCCTGATAAAATTTAGGAGGAGGTGATGATTAGAATCTTTAGGCCCCTTGGATTATTTGTGAAATAAAAATGATTTTGATTAACTCTAGACTTGTTAAATTAAATGGATCCTTTAAAATTCCAGAGGTAACTCTAAAAATGGAAGATAGCAGGGGCACCTGGGTGGCTCAGTCGGGTAGGCATCAGACTTCAGCTCAGGTCATGATCTCACGGTTCGTGGGTTGGAGCCCCGCATCGGGCTCTGTGCTGACAGATGGCTCAGAGCCTGGAGCCTGCTTCTGATTCTGTCTCCCTCTCTCTCTGACCCTCCCCTGCTCATGTTGTCTCTCTCTCTCTCTCTCTCAGAAATAATTTTTTTTTAAAAATGGAAGATAGCAGAGGAGAAAATAGAATTAAAAATAATAAACTCAGTTAATACCCACATGAAATATAATAAGAAATATGGAAAAGTTGAGGAAAACAGAATTCTATATAAAAAGTAAGGGAAAAGTTCAAGATTGCCGGGAAGTCTTGTAATCTTGATCAAGAAAAAGATGGAGATACCAAATAACTCTAGACTTTGTTCTTAACATTCATAATGATGTGTATGTTAAAAATTCAAGTGTAAATGCTAATTGAATATATATATTTATTATTTTTTTTGCACATTTGTAAAATTTTTAAAAAATCTAAAACTTCTTTATTAATGAAGGCTCTTCTAAGCAAGCAGTATAAATTAATTCTGGCTAACTTAAGCTGAAAACAGTATTACTGGAGAGATGTTAAGTGGTCAACAAGAATAACAGAAAGACTGGAGAATGAAGTTCATAGAAGTGGTGAGAATTAACAGAAGTTAGACTGAAGGAAAACACAGCTTAGATCATATCAGAGGTTGTGTCTGATGTTAGGTATTGCTGTTGGGTACTTGTGGCCATTACCATCACTAGACATTTCACAGTGATCTATCCAGTATTGCCCTAGCACCATATACCTACTCATTGGAGTCTATTGTTGGTCACATCTAACTTTATGATTTTGTAGATCAGGTAATGTCTACTTCATGATAAGCAGCTCAAGCCACATGCTTATCTGTTGGATCATGGTCAGATGTTCCACTACAGTGAGGCTTTTAGTCTCTAAAAGGGCCCAGGAGTAGGCAGGATCTGTTTCTTAAAAGAAACTTTGCTATTTTACAAAAAAGTAAAATTTAAGTTATATAAACTATATGTCAGTTAAGCTGTTCTAAAGAAAAGGGGAGCATGAAGCATTTAATACTTTACTATGGTTGCATTTTCATTTTTGTTTTCTCTGGAGTTCATAATTGCCTTAGTATTGTTTGTTTGTTTGTTTCCTTAGTTCCTATGATCCCATCATTAATTTATTCTCAAAATATCCTACAAGGCTTAACTGTCCTCTCAGTACATCCAAATACATCACATATTCTGTTTCATGATTTTCTTGGGGATATCCCTCTCGTAGCACTTCCTCTTCCTCCAAATTGGACTGGTTGCTCCTTCCTGAACAGCTTTTGTCTTCTTTCACTTGCATCTTGAGGATTCCTTGCATCTCTCTTACAGTGGATTCTTTGTTTTCCACATTTCATATTCCATGCTTCCCTCTTTCTTAGGCTGTTCACTATTTTTTGTTGGAGCACATAAGTCCAGGAGATTCCCAAGAAATCTAGGGTTAAATTTTTTGCTCTTGAATATCTGGAAATGTTTTATTACACTTTATTTTTTAAAATATTTATGCCTTTATTTTATTTTGAGAGACAGAGACAGAGAGCAAGCGGGGGAGGGACAGAGATAGGGGGACACAGAATCTGAAGCAGGCTCCAGACTCTGAGCTGTCAGCACAGATCCCGACACGGGGCTCGAACCCACAGACTGTGAGATCATGACCTGAGCCGAAGTCAGACGCTTAACCGACTGAGCCACCCAGGTGCCCCGACACTTTAATATTTTGGCTGAGTATAGATTTCAAAGTTGCATATCATTTTCTCTCAAAAAAATTTTTTTGAGACAGAGACAGAGCAAGCACATGTGTGTGAACAAGTAGGGGAGGAGCAGAGAGAGAGGGAGAGAGAGAGAGAAGCCCAAGCAGTTTCCATGCCCAGCACTGAGCCTGACTCGAGGCTGGATTCCAGGACCCTGAGATCATGACCTGAGCTAAAATCCAGAGTTGGATGCTCAACTGACTAAGCCATCCGGTGCCCCCTCCCACATTTTTTTAAAGCGTTGCTCCATTCACTGAATTCTAACGTCCAGTGCTGCTGTTGAGAACTACTTTGCTACTTAGATCCCTCATCTCTGTACAGACCTGTTTTGTTTCCTCTGGAAGACAATGGAACATTGTCATATGCTTTGGTTTAGCTCATTGTTATCCTTTGCGCTGGGAAATTGAGAGGGGCTTTAAACCCCAATACTTCTTTCCATTTTGGGAAATTTTCTTGAGTTATTCTTTTCTTCTGCTTTTTATTTTTATTTTTTTAAATAGTTTATTGTCAAGTTGGCTTCTATATAACACTCAGTGCTCATCCCCACAAGTGCCCTCCTCCATGCCCATCACCCCCTTCCCCTTCTTCCCCACCCCCATCTGCCCTCAGTTCTCAGCATTCAAGAGTCTCTCATGGTTTGCCTCCCTCNCATCTGTTAAAGAGGCTGTCTTTTTTCCATTGGATACTCTTTCCCACTTTGTCAAAGATTAGTTGGCTGTACACTTTTGGGTCCAAATCTGAGTTCTTTCCTCTATTCCATTGGTCTGTGTGTCTGTTTTTGTGCCAATATCATACTGTCTTGATGATGACAGCTTTGTAGTAGAGGCTAAAGCCTGGGATGGTGATGCCTCCCATTTTGGTTTTCTTCTTCAATATTACTTTGGCTATTCGGGGTCTTTTGTGGTTCCATACAAATTTTAGGATAGTTTGTTCTAGTTTTGAGAAGAATGCTGGTGCAATTTTGATTTGGATTGCATTCAATGTGTAGATTGCTTTGGGTAGTAATGACATTTTAACTATATTCTTCTAATCCATCAGCATGGAATGCTTTTCCATTTCTTTGTGTCTTCTTCAATTTCCTTCATAAGTTTTCTATAGTTTTCATCATACAGACAAGCTATTCCAAAAAATAGAAATCTTCTGCTTTTTAAATGAACCTCCCATTGTATAATGTTGGACTTTCTGAACTGACCCAATTTTGCATTTATTTCTACTTTTTGAGAGGTATCTTTACTTCTATTTTTCAACTGATTGGTTACATTTTTATTTAGTTATTTTTAATATACACAAGTCTTTTTTGGCTCTCTGTAGGTTCCTGGTAGCTTTATTAAATAACATCTTGTTTTCATTTCACGAATACGATATCTTTTGTTTCTTGAGAATATGAATTATGAAGTTTTAATTTTCTATTAGTTTTGGTTTCTTCTGTCCCTTGCATTGTGTCTGTTTTCTCCCATATGCCTTTTTTTGTTCCTTTTCTCTTAGATGTTTTCATTGAATATTTTATGTTCCTTGACCACTCGTTTAAGTATCATGTATCAGAAAGCAGATCGGGAGCCCTGTGTATGTGGACAGAATTTGTTGAGTGGTAGGTCTCACACTAGAATGATCTGGAAGGGTTGTTTCATAGGGAGACCTTCTGAATTTGATTTTTTCTGTCAAGCTAGTTAACATTTCTAGTGACAATTTCTCTAGCCTTTTGTCTACATGGGAAAAAGATACAAGTCTGACTGGAAGTATTTTCTCTGAGCCAAGTGAGAGAAGAAGTCTGATGGTTTCACCCGACAATACATAGACCCTCACTTATTCCCCATTCTTAGTACGGTCCCCCACATTTTGCTCTTCCTCGAGTCCTTAAGTAATCCCTCGATCTTCTGTTGGTGTGTGAGAATAAATCTCCTTCATACCTCAGACATGCAAAAGGATTTCACGTTTATATAGACTTTCGGTGAATCTATTTTAGCTTCATCTACGCCCCACTTTTAGAAATGTGTTGTGTCTCATCTTCTCACAGCTTCTTGCTTTTGGACTTTCCCACAAATACCAGCTTAGTTTTCAGATTTCTCCAGGCTGTTAAGTTAAACATCACTTTCCATCTTCTCTCCAGCTTACAAAATGTTTCAAATGCATCTCTGACAGTCTGTTTGTCTTTGCGGTTATGCGCCTTTGTTTGATACCACTTTTATCTCATTGCTCTCTTTTTAATGGGTATTTTGGGGGGATGTGGGTGGAAGGAAAGAAAAGTAAGCATATGCAATCAGTCTGCTATTTCCTGGATCATTAATAGCCCATAAGAATAAAAAATCCAACATAGTTATATTAAAGTTTTTTCAGTTACTATAAAGTGAGTATTATATTAAAACCAAGTGTGGAAAATAGTACATGCTATACAAGTAGTGCTATTGTTATTTCTCTTTCTTTAGGGGAGAATTCTGTCATCTGTTGAGTGTGTTTGCTCTCTTTCATGTCATTAATTTTTTTTTCTCCTTGGATCTTTTGGTTTGCAGGTTCATATTGAGTGGGAGTTATGTGTTCCTCTCTGGGGTTTTTGGCTTACCTGAATAAATCTCTCTCCCCAAGATCCTCAGATCAGACCTAGGTCTCATAGAGCTTCCTTTAGGCTCTCATCTCACGTGAAATTTTGCAGAACCCCTCCCAGATTATATGATAGTTTGGCTCAATAACCAGGCTCCAGGTTATTTCCGTTCTTTTAGGTGATCCCAGACAGCTAATCAATTTCAGCCACACACAGAGGCTACTTTTCTCTAGCCGTCAGTTATGGGTCAGGGAGTCCTGCCCACTGTGTTTCTAGAAATGAGCCTAGGTTTCGTCACTGCCCTCACTATGGTGCCAGTTGTTTACTTTCCCCGTAGAAATTGAACTCCCGGCTATCATGGCAAGTTTCCAGTCCTGGCATCCAATAAGCCTGGATAACTTTAGTCCACTTTAGCACTGTGTTTCCATCTTGTTTCTAGTTTTACTGAGATGTTTGTTTTCTGTGGGAAATTAGCTTTACCCTTATGTCTTTCATTAACTGTTACTGCCATTTTTTTTTTTGAAACAGAGAGGAATGCAGGTATCTTGCTCTGTTTCCCTCCACTCCCCCACCACTACCACTTGCCTTTCTGGATGCACTTATTCAGATTAAGAAAGTTCTCAATCATGAATACTTGTTGAAATTACGAATTGTTTTTCTGCCTCTATTGAAATAATCACATGATTTCTCTCCTATGTTTTGTTAATATCAAAAACACTGATTGATTTTCCAAGGTTGAAGCAACTTTGCCTTCTAGGAATAATCTCCACTTGGTCTTGATATAATATATATTTTGTTATATATCACTTCATTGGTAAAATTTTGTTTGGGATTTTTACATCTGTGTTTATGAATGACATTGACCTAAATGAGTTGGGAAGTTTTCCCTCTTTTTCTCTTTTCTGGAGAATTTTATATAAGGTTGGAATTATTTATGCATTAAATGTTTAGTAGAATTTCACCAAGGAAGCGGACACTTGAGTTTATTTTTTAAGTATTTTAAATTACAAATTTAATTTAATAGATATAGAACTATTCAGATTTCTGTCCATTTATATGTTAGTTTTGATAACAAACAAATATTTTAGGAGTATTTTCAGTCTATGTAAAATTTTAAATTTATTGACATACAGTATTTTTCATTACACACTTCTTATACTCTTTATTTTCATTCATTTAATGTTTATTTTTGAGAGAGAAATAGAGAGAGAGAGAGAGAGAGGAAGGGGGGGAGGAGACCTGAAGCAAGCTCTGCACTGTCAATGCAGAGCCCAATATGATAAAGATACGATCTCATGAGATCATGACCTGAGCTGAAGTCAGACAGTTTATCAACTGAGCCACCCGGGTGCCCTGTACTCTTTGTTTTTAATATCTTTGAGATCCCCTCTTAAATTCCTGATGTTGGTAATTTATGGTTTATCTTTTTTGTTCTTCATAAATCACCATGAGTTTATCAATTTTATTAGTCTTTTAAGGGGTAGCTTTTGTTTTCTGGTCCATTCATATCTGTTCTTATGTATTTTGTACCTCTCTTCTACTTTTTTTTTTTTTCTGGTTTACTATTCTTTTTTTAACTTCTTGAAATGGATACTTAGATTATGATGTTAAGCCTTCCTTTTTAATATATTTATTTAAGGATATTGATTTTCTTCTCATCACAGCTTTAGCTGCATTCTACAGATTCTGGCACTTCATATTTTTAGTAGCATGCATTTAAAAAATACTCTCTAATTTCCATTATGATTTCTTCTTTGATCCATGAGTAATTTAGGTGATTACTGCATAACTTCTAAATATTTGGGGATTGTCTAATATAGTTCCACTGTGGCCTAAAACATACGATATTAATCAGCTCAAGCTGTGATAACAAAATGTCATAGATTGGGTAAATTAAGTAACAAAATTTTTTTTCTCACAGTTCTGGAGGCTAGAAACTCTAAGATCAAGGTGCTGGCAAGGGCACAGTTCTGATGAGAGCTCTCTTCCTGGCTTGAAGACAGCTGCCTTCTTTCTGTGTCCTCCTATTAGAGAGAGAGAATGAGAGAGAGAGAGGGAGAGAGAGTGCTTTCATTTCTCCTCTGATAAGGCCACTAATCCCATCATGAGGGTCCCACCTTCATGACCTCATCTAACTCAAACTCCTGAAGTCACAATCTCCAGCTACCATCACAAGTAGAGTTGAGGACTTCAAATAATAATTTGGGGAGAGATACAACCATTGAATCCATAGTATGTACTGTTAGTATTTTAATCCTTTGATTAACTTCTGTTTTGCTTGGGATTTCCTCTTCTCTTTTATTTAGGATTTAGAATATGTCATTACATGTAAAACTTTTTTTCTTTATGTATATTTGTCAGATTTTGTGCTCAAGGTTTTCCCTAGCTTCATGATGCACTAAAATATTTTAATCTTTTTTTTACTTTGGAACTTTTAAAATAACATGGAAATTCTCCTGTTTCTTGAAAATTTGTAGGAACTCAACCACAAAATAACAGTATCTAGTCCCTACCTTGAATAAAACTTTTGTAATTTCCCAAAAAGTTATCTATGTCATCAAGGTTTTGAAATGTGTCACTAAATTTTCTATATTATATAAAGTTTGCCTTCTCGATATACCAGGGGCTTAGTGAAGTATTTTATAGCTTTTAAAATGTTTGATTCCTTATCCTTCTATTTTCCTTATATCTAACAGCTGTACTTTATATATGTGTGTGCTTTTTTCAGTCTTCATACTTTTATGATTATTATATCTTCATTGTGAACTCTGCCTTCATAAATGAAAGTTTTCATCTTTTTGTCCCATTGCATTTGTCTCAAATATTTTTCATTTTTTATTTTTCCTTTTATTTGCACAAGCAAAACATGTTGATTATAGAAGATTAGAAATCAGAAAAACTGAAAGTCACCCTTAGATAAACACTATTTTTTCAAAGAATTAACTTATTTTTTCTAACAATGAATTTTTATTTTAAGAAAAATCAGGGTGAAATACTGGCAAGAATAAAGAAAATAAAAATCCTATCCCTTAGACCTCATCACTGTTAACATTTTGACATATAATTACCCAGGCTTTTTTTCCTGCATGCATTTATAAATGCGTAAAATGGTATGATAATAAGGTATTTTTGACCTGATTTCTATAAAAATATATCATGAATTTATTTCTATATCAGTAACTTTACTTTGTTTTTAAATGGCTGGTAGCATTGCGCTGTATGAATACACAGGTATTTAGTTTACCTTTTATTCTTAAACGTTTAGATTGTCTCCTTCCATTTTATAAAATTTAATTTTTTCTTTTTTTTTCTTGCTATTACAAACCACCTAGGAGCAGACATCCTTTTATGTCAATTTTAAGTATTTTAAAATTGTTTCCTCATGATATATCTATACTAGTTAAAAATTTGTATTCACTGCTAATTAAATATCCCCAAATGAAGATAAGTATAATGTACAATCGTTCAGCCATCAGAATGGCAGACATGCCATCCAGTGCTGGTGTGGGTGAAGGAAACCACGCACTCTCATATGCTTCTAGTGGGAGTGGGAATTGAGATTCAGGAGAATCTTCCTTGAATGCAGTTTAGAAATATGTATCAAAAGCAGCTGCCTTGGTTTTTCATTTTTACAGATGTTTCATGAGAAAACCTGATTTTTCCAAGATCTTATTGGAAAGGAATCCCATTATACATACATGTTGTAAATCCAAACCTAACAGAGAAGAATTTTCTTAGGGATATTCCAAATAATGAATCCAGGTGCCCCAAAAATTTCCTGAAGTGTGCTTTTAAGCATTTAAAATTTCTTTTGACACCCATATAAATCAGGCTTCCCTTGGGGCTCTATTCAAAATAAAACCAAGATTCTATTATTGATATATGGTGGCACATCAGACCGGGGAGAAATCTGCTTCTTTTGTCATCTGGGCCTTCCCAAATGGGTAAAAACCTTTAAATGCTTTTCTGGCATTTCTTGCCTTTGCATATTGTCTTTCTGTATTTTAGCCACATCTTTGGGTGGGGATAGCGTGGCACTCGGCTCTGCACACGGAGTGCAACGTTGAGGCGTCCAGAGAAGGCTTGAGGTCGTCAGTGCTCAGACTGTTGCCCACGCCCATGGCCTTCCCTTGTGTTTTGGTGCAGGTGGCACACAGGCTCTTGGGGGCCCTGCTCGGCGACCTGCGGCGTCGGGATCCAGACCCGTGAGGTGCACTGCCTGTCCCCAGGGGAGTCCCCGGCCCCCGCCGAAGAATGCAGGGACGAA
This sequence comes from Crocuta crocuta, assembly GCF_008692635.1. Lineage (NCBI taxonomy): Eukaryota > Metazoa > Chordata > Mammalia > Carnivora > Hyaenidae > Crocuta > Crocuta crocuta. Next base: position 9,167,840 of record NW_027531904.1, read on the forward strand.
AAGCCCCACGCTCTGCAAGCCTGCAATCAGTTTGACTGCCCTCCTAGCTGGCACATTGAAGAATGGCAGCAGGTAGGCAGGCCGGGGACCTCAGGGGCCACCACGCCTGTGGCTGTTCAGGCCCCGACCCACCTCCTTCCATCCTCTCAGTGTTCCCGGACCTGCGGCGGGGGCACTCAGATCCGAAGAGTCACCTGTCGGCAGCTGTTGACCGATGGCAGTTTCTTGAGTCTCTCGGATGAGTTGTGCCAAGGACCCAAGGCGTCTTCTCACAAGTCCTGCGCCCGAACAGACTGTCCTCCACATTTAGCCGTGGGAGACTGGTCGAAGGTGAGGGCCGTCCCCACCCTTCTAGTCTTTTGCTTTTTGCCCCCTTTCTTTTGTTTCAGTCTCTAAACATTTCCTCCGCAAGATTGTGGGGCATGCGGGTGGGGTGTGCGTCCTGGGGCCTCCAGTCGGGGTAGAGAGCCCATCCGACATCAGACTCCATCTCGACAGATAAGAAAGGGCAGTTACCGACCCGGCCGAGCTTCTCTGAGTCCTGACTTCAGTGCTGGCCACAAGGCCTGTTACTCTCCTCGGGTCATATGATCCCACAGCGGCTCAGGAAGCCGACGCCACCTCCATTTCTGTTGACGAGAAAACATTCGGATAAAGTGACTTTCCCAAGGGTAGGGCTGGGATTCAAGTCCAAGTTTGTGTGACTCAAGGTTCGAACGAAGGGCGCACGCTCGTGGCTTCCGTGCGAGAGCGAGGGGTCTTGCTCCCGCCACACCCACGAAGGATTCCCAGCTCTGTTGCCTAGAAACTGGGTGTCCGTGTTGAGTCTGCTCAAGCTGCCAGACCCCCACGTGCCTTTATTTAGATGCAATGGCTGCCGTGAGCTTAACCTGAGATATTAGGTCGCTGGCAGAGTGGACCCTTCTCATCCTCCCGAGGGAAAGGGCGCATTCTTCTGGCACAGAGTGGGTTCATCGTACATCCGCCTGCTTGTTCTCTGGTTTGGTTTTTTTTTTTTTAAATAAATGTTTATTTATTTCTAGGAGACAGAGAGAGAGACAGCGTGAGCAGGGGAGGGTCAGAGAGAGAGGGAGTCACAGACTCTGAAACAGGCTCCAGGCTCTGAGCTGGCAGTCAGCACAGAGCCCGACGCGGGGCTCGAACCCATGAACTGTGAGATCATGACCTGAGCGAAAGTCGGACGCTCAACCGACTAAGCCACACAGGCGCCCCTCCCTGGTTTTGTATGTTTCTTGTTGTAATCGTCTAGCTCAATTAAGTGCCAGCATTCAAAAACTATCTTAATTGACAAGCTTCGGGTCATTGTCCTCATCCGGGACACTCCCAGTCATCGATGAGTGTTTCCCTAAACCCCCAGCGGGTGCTCAAGAGACAAACCCGTCCTTCCAAGGTCTGCAGTAGGAAGCCCAGGACCCGGCCACCACGCCCCGCTCACTCTGTCCCAACCCCCGAGGAGCCAGAGCCAGAGCCGGTGGCCAAGACCGTCCCCCACGAGCTGCTGCGCTGTAGGTCCGCGACATGAGGGGCAGGAGAATCGTTTCCTCCCACAGGCAGGGCCTGGACAGACAGGTGAGGCATCTTTCCCAGGCTGGCGACGGGGAAGGACAGGTAGAAGTCTGCCCTGGGGATCTTCGTCTGTAAAAGCCGGCTTGCTCTGTTTCCCCTCCTCTGTCCACAGGGAGCAGGGGAAGTATTCCTTTCACACTGGGTCAGGCGGGGGGAAGTGCGCAAAGGTGTCAGACAGGAGGGGGTCAAGGTAGCTGGTGGGCAGGCAGTATTGATTGCAGTCACCTAGCTGAGTCCCAGGAGTGAAAGCCTGCTGTTTCCCCTTAGAGGAGCTGAAGGGGCCAGGTACCATCTCCATGAGGTCAGGCACAGAGCCGCAGGGGCGAAGGGCCGGGCACGTGTGGGGAATGCTCTCCACACTGTGTGATGCTCTGTCTCCCCGCTACACCGCGTGTGCCCAGCATCCAACCGCACGGGCACCCCTTGACAAGCCGGGAGCCTGTAAGAAATGAGGAATCTCGAGCCCCTGGCCCAGCCCAGACCTAAAGACCCGAATCTGCGTTTGGACTATGTCCAGATGTTGCAAAGCACATCAGAGTTGGAGAAGCGTTTCCCCACCTGCCCCTCATCCTTGAGAGGGTTGCTCAGCCCTTGGGTTTGTGTCCAGGGTAGGAATGGCTCTGGGAAATGGTCTCTCTGAGCAAACGCTGTCCTAACCCGAGGGGAAAAGGCAGGAAGGGAGGAGAGGTAGTCAGCAGGGGTTGTGGACGAACGAGGGACCTTGTTTTGGGTGCAGCCAGGGAGGACCTAGAGCCCCTCCCCTGCTCTAAAATATGCCGTTCTGCTTCCCTCTTTTCTCCTCTTCCCTACGAACAGACAGGCCTTCTCGGCTCCATCTTGTTTTCTAGAACAAACTCTTCTCGACAGAGACTAGTGGCGCGCCCTCCCCCGGCCTTTCTTTCTGTGAACAGTGTGTTTGCGGTTGCTGGTTCGGGGTCACTGAAGTGACACTGGTATTGGGTCCGGCCGTGCTTGCCTACCGGGTGTCCGCTCTTGTCCGTGCTCTCCAATCCTGGGTCCAGGTCCGAGCCTCCCTCTTCTGTGAAACCTTCCATCCCCTGAAATCACAGCGTTTCCCAGCTTTAACTCACGATGACCCACATGTTTATGGCACTTCACCGGGGAGCTCCTTCCCGAGCGCACATATGGCTTTCCTGCCTGCCTTACGGTATCCTTGTGGCCGGCGGCCACAAGACCGATGACAGGTCCTGGGGCCCAGCAAGCTCTGAGCAGGTAAATATTCTTCCCCAAGAGTCTTTTGCAGTCAGAGGGAAATGAAGAGTGTTGCTGACGTGACGGTCTTTAGAAAAGCTCAAGCGTGCTAATGAGGACACGCAAACCTTGTCTGGGAGACAAGGGGACAGAAGGGAAGCTGACCCACGTGAGCCGGGGGTGGTCCTGAGGCTGGTCAGTGTCCTAGGCAACCCCTGGGCAGGGCAAGGGCAAGCTGGGGGTCACCCCAAGACATCAGCCCAAGCACAGTGAAGACAGCGCCCCGCTGCCAGGCAAGGCCATGTCTCTAGAACACTTCCCTCACCTGCTCGGGGAGGCAGAGCGGCCTCTGCCTTTGAAACCAAAAGCTAACAACATCCAGGCTCGGGTCCAGTCAGGCCCACGTGCTGGGTTTCCTGCGGGTTCAGCTTTTCTCCCATTAGCTGACGTTCCATCGCATTGCAGACTTGCTTCGTTCGGGTAGACACTCTGGTGCCAAATGACCACCCTCCCCCAGGGTCTCTGCCAGGCCCGTCCTGTGCCACAGGCTGCCTCACGGGGGCCAGCCGTCCATCCTGTGGTTCTGGATACGGCCCTTCCCACACTGGAACTGACCACTAACCCAGGACACAGGAAGACTGAGGAGCCACGCCAGCATTTCCATTCCTCCCCGAGCCAGGCCTCTCGGCCGGCGGCTGGAGCGGCCCTGCTTCCCGACACCAGCTCTGTTCACCGCATGCTGGCGCTTCATGTGCCCGTTGGCTCGTTTTTAGGTCTGAGCTATGTTTTAGGCAGAAAGAAGCTTCGATTCCTACACTGCATTTCAAGGTATAAGAAGGGAGCACTGGACCCCTGCACAGAACAGTCTTCCCAAATGGTGGGTTCCTGTGATCCACGGACCCCTTGCTTAAATCCGTTCCTTAACCTAAATCCAGTAACTGTTCCTCGCTGTTTACCCTCTGTACTGTGATGGAGCACTTGACTATTTTGTGTACCTTCATCATTCTTTGTGATGTCTCTTGGTGGTTTTTTTTTTTTTTTTTTTTTTTTTTTTTTTTTTTTTTTTTTCTCTTCTTGTTTTTTTT
>NW_027531904.1:9171934-9228865 GCF_008692635.1 Crocuta crocuta
GTGGTTTTTTTTTTTTTTTTTTTTTTGCTGTTTACCTATTTCTCATCTACTGGTTTCTCTTCTTACAAATCTCCAGAAAGCTCAATATTTGACCAGGTATTTGATGTACGTCACTGCGTTTTTTCCTCCATAGCTGATTCTGAGTCCTGACCTCGTCTCAGGCTTCTATAAATAATTCCCTATCTCCAGGTACAGTCTCTGACCCTCTGTTTGGTACGGTGTCTGCAACTGTCCAAAGAGGATGTGTCTTCCTCCTGGGGAAACAGAGAGACAACCTCTTCAATCCCAGCCCCCTCCCCACCTCACCTTGGTCTCTTGTTAGCACACCAGCATCCTTCTAACACTTGTGATCACCTCTGACTTCTTCAGCTCCTGTGTTCAGCGACCGATGCCTGCTAGCTCTTCAAGTCTTGAAATACAGCCATAGGTTAAGTAAAAAGGAGATCTCTTTAATGAGAGATTTTACAGAGAACAGCTCAAGATATGTCCTGGACAGATGGATTTATAAATACAACATTCTAATTTTTAATAGACTTATTAATTGTGACTCATGAAAGCAGTAGTGTGTTGTGGCCCATTCATACCAACCTGAGGAGCCACAGCTGTAGTCTCCTAACTTGTGCTCGGTGGCATCAGCTTGATAGCTTGAAATCAGCCATGATGGGACCATTGGCACACGTTATAGTCAGTGCTGTGTCCCCAAGAACTTGTGAGGCATTTAGCAGCACACAGCTGTGTGAAAGGGTCACACACACACATGTGCGTGCACACACACACACACACACACACACACACTTCTATTAATAAGCGATTTTCAGCTTATTGATAGTAACTTAGGATGGAAGTGATCTCAAGAAGTTCCAGTGTCTGGAGGTGCGTGCATGGCTCAGTCAGTTAAGTGTCTGACTTCAGCTCAGGTCATGATCTCACAGTTTGTGGGTTCAAGCCTGGTGTCGGACTCTGTGCTGACAGTTCAGAGCCTGGAGCCTGCTACTGTGTGTGTGTGTCTCTCTCTGCCCCTCCCCTGCTTGTGTTCTCTCTCTCTCTCTTTCTCTCTCTTTCAAAAGTAAAAAAACATTAAAAAAATTAAAAAAGAAAAAAAGAAGTTCCAATGTCTGGACTTTTTCACAAAGTCTAAGAACCTTGGTTGGGCTTCTCTAAGGTGTTTTTTATTTTTATCTTCATAACTGGTGTTGGTAAAGCTAGGAAATATCTTATCATCTCTAGATGGAAATCTGTTCTGTCAATCATTATCCTGCAGGATCAGTTTGATCTTGATCCAAGTTGATTCATCTAAATGCATTAGGTATTCCTTCTGTGAATAGAAGAATATTCCGGTTCACAAGGTTTATTCTGAAATCTTCCTTTTACTCTTTTCATTGTGTGGTATTAATTATGAGTTTTTTAATATTAATAATTTTGTACATCACCACTCTTCTACTTGAATAATAATGTCTTTTTAGACTCAATATAATAGTTTATTCTTCTATTTTGGCCCACCTAAAATGTAACCAGTACATTCAAGTCCATGCACTTCTCTCTGTTCTATTTATTTTAAATAACACACACACACACGCGCGCACACACACACACACACACACACACAAATATGCCTTATTTTCTTGACTAGATTATAGATGCCAGAGGGGAAGGGCCATCTCTGCATAGTTATATCCCAGTTGGTACTTGGTAAACCCTTGTTGACCAAAATAAAGAGACTTACAAAAAGTTTCTTTGAAACTGCACATGCCTGTTACCACAGCCCTGTGTGCTCAGTTCACCAGCAGACATTGACCACACACTGCTGTATTGATTACTCTGGGCACTGGGGACCCGGGACAGTCACGAAGGTGGTCTTTGTGAGCTCACAGTTGAGTGAGGCAGACACGAAAAACTGTGTGACAAACCAGTAAAGGGCTCCCATCTACAGACCTGTGTGAAAGTTGATGGGAAACATCTAAGTCTGTGTGGGTCCCAGGAAAGTGTTGCAGAAAGTGCAGTTGTCTATCTGGGTCTTAGAGGCTGAGCACAGGCCGGGTGGAAATGAGACAGAGGGGGTCCAGGCAGTGACCAGAGTGCACACAAAGGCACAGGTTGTGAGCCTGTCAGCCTTCCACGGCTTGAGATTAGGATGCAGCAAAGAAACGGAAGAGGTGAGATCGATGGAGAGGAGACATGGCCGACCTCGGGCATTTGTGCTTGTCCCTGCAGTCACTGAGGGCACCGAGGAAGGGTTCTGAATAGGGGAATGAAATGCAGGGCTTTTAGGCACGCGGTGTGAACAGCGTGTTGGGGGAGGAGGAACCAGAGCCTGGGAGACCTGGTTATATGGATTGGAATAAAACTGATGAGAATCAGGAAGCAGTTGGGCAGAGACCAGTAGTTATGGTGGGCGATGTTTATTTAGCAGATGTAGCGGGCACATTTGGTGACTGAACTGGTAAGAGTTGAATGGAAAAGAGGGGCGTGGTCAAGGGATAAGAGATGGCATTAAGTTTAAAATTAATTGGAGACAGAAAAGCACATTTCAAAGGTGACTTGAAAGGGAGACAAAATGAGTTTATTTTGAAATGTGTGTAGTTTGAGGGTCTATCAAGGCTTCAGTAAATAACTGCAGCTCTGGAGAGATCTGCATGTTGGGTTATAATTTGGGGAAGCATCTGCACTGAAGTGGTCATTGACGCCATGGACGAATGGATACTGTGACATATCAGTGTGTATTGTCCATGGCAGTTCCTCCCAAGATAGTCAGGAGGCTTCCCAGTGAGGAAAAACCACGGTGGCAGCACAGCTGTTTCATATCCCCAGGCCCCTTGTGACGAGGGGGGTGAAGAAGTACAAGCCTCCAGGCACAAAGAAAAGAAGTCACAGGGATGAAAAGCACAGCACAGGGAGTGGCACCAATAAAACTGTAATAACTCCGTCTGGTGACAGAGGTGACTCCACGAATCGTGGTGAGCATTTCACAATGTGTGAAGAGTTGTCAGATCCCTGTGTGGGACACCGGAAATGAATATAATACTGTGCGTCACCTATACTTCAATTTAAAAAACAACACAGAAAACAGAGTGATGAGAATTGCCAAAGGAAAGAAAAAACACAGATAGGCAGGGCCAAACCGTACCCACTAGCGGAAACTGTGCATAAGCCGTGAGTTTAACAGCTAGCCCGACCTACAGAGATGTGAGGCATGGAGGTCAACGGTACATGCCCCCTCGGGGTCTGAGACCAGTCGGTGATGGGACAGGACTCTAGGTCTGGGCTGTGGCCGAGTGCCGGGGACTTCACGCAGACCCACGTGGGCCTTAAGAGGGCTGGAGAGCATGAAGGGAACACACATCCCTAAGAGTATGAAGAAATATCCAGAACACCTGACGCTATTGCAATCCAAGCTGAGACAGGACACAAAGCAGAAGTGACAGATGGTTGGATCCCGGCACGGAAGAGTCCAGAAGATATGAATCTCAGAACTGTGGCCACACTGTCAACTACTTCTCTTCAACGCCAGAAGAGGAACAGTAAGGACAACGAGCCTGAAACCCTCCCACCCCGTTACACTCTCCTAAAATTACAGAAAAAACAAATTTCATTTAAATAGGAGCATCAGCTTGCCCTGTACAAAGATACTGTAAGATAAAGGTGTTAGTAACATAGCAACGTCATGGAAATGCGGCCTTGATGCAGATGAAAATATAAGTTACTATTTCGAAGCGAGCTAAGAGAAATCAAGAAATCCATAGGAACTAATCAGAAATAGAAAAGCCCAGAAATGAGTTGAAGAAACAACAGGGAGGTTGTGAAGAAAAAGAGCTGATGTGGTTCAGGAGAGAACCAGAAAACTTAAGGGGAGCATTTCAAAAATGGAGGGTAAACTAGAAAGAATGTAGTAAGAAATGCTAGAAAGGAGGGAATTGAAAAAATCTAAGAGAAATAGGAAGAATCCAAGCAAAAATATTGGATAGGTAGAAGGGAGGGAAAAAAATCCAATGTATAAGTATTATTAGAGTCCCAAGAAAATAAAACCAAAACAACAGAATGAAACTATTAAAAAAAAATCACCATGTAACACAAATTGCAGTATTGAAAGGGTGCACCACACCCCTGGGGGAAGTGACCCAGCACACCCAACATCGGGACATCTTCCAGAAGTACTGGATTTTAAAGACAAAGAAAATGTATTTGTGTATCCAGGCAAAAAGGCCAAGTTACTTACTAGGGAAAGAAACTCGGATTCGCATCAGACTTGTCAACATAGCACTTCACAGGAGAAAACAGTGGAGCAATATGTTTCATAAATTAAAAGAAGGGAAATGGGAGGCAAGGATTTCTATGCCACCACGGTGACCTTCAAGTGTAAAGGTCACACATACTTACAAAGCTGTAAGAACTCAGGGTATGCTGTTCCCATGAGCTCTTCCAAAGGAATCTACCAGATTCCTGTAGCATAAATAGTAGACACTTTGGCAGGAGGTTGCCGCTCTGTGAATTGTGATTTATGGGACTGATTTTGTCTCTTCCTCTCTCTGTGAGTTGGGAACATTCTCTACTGGCACCCTAACTTTGAACTTAGTAGACCCTAGGTCACGTAAGACCTCCACCCAGGAAAGGGCTCTACAAAGATGCTCCCGTTCATAACGGCGAGGGGGGAAACCCTGTATTTATCGTTAGAAATGGCTTGTGAGTGGAGACTGGCAGTGAGGTTACTCACTGTTACATGAACCAAAATTTAAAAGTTGATGTTAGTTTTTATCGTGCGGGAGACTCTTATAGATGATGCTTTAACTTGGTTAAAAAAAAAAAATCATAATGTGCCAAATGACAATTTTAAGTTATTTATTCAAAAGCGTACAAAAAACTTTATACTAAAAATACTGATTGTTTGGGGCTTTCTGTTAAGGAGGACAATAAAGGATTTAAAAAAAAATGCATTCCCCTCCTTTGAAACCCAACAAAAAACCCACAAAGAGAATGGAAGAGAGGGAACACTCTGTCTTCAGCGAACAATGAAGTGGCCACAATCCCAAACTATAAATCATGGAACACACCTGCCAAAGACTGTAAAATCTGGGCCAAAATGAGATGGAAGCCTGCGAGCTGGCAAGTATCCCTCAGGCGCCGAGGGAGGTGTAGACCCCCCCACCCCCGGGGGGGACGGGGGATAGTCCTCTGAGGCCCACTCAACGGTCCTTTGATTAGAGAGCAGACGAGGCCTCGTCCTGCAGCTGGCCTCCTGAGAATGTCCCCGGGAGCCATGGGCCAAGTGGAGGTGAAGGAGACGTGGTATTCGTGGGCCTCCCAACCCAGGAGGGCGGCCGGAGACGAGGTGGTGGCGTCATTACACAGTGAGCCAGTTGTCCAAGAGGCTGTTCTCAGAGTCACACCAGCCACTCGAATGCCAGGAGCTGAACAGACACGCGGGCAGCAGAGATGAAATCGTGGCTCCAGAGCGTCGCGCACAAGTGATGTAGACTGTCCATCCCCTGCCTGTGCTGTTCCCAGACAGCTACGCTCACGGCTCCTGCGTAAAACCTATGCATCCACTTCAGGGGATGGGGGCGGAATTGATGGGGAAGGAGGAGGTCGGTTCTCCAGGAAAGGAACAGAAGGCAGGGGTCACGCGAACGATGGTAACACCCCAAAGATATTACCCGGGGAACAGTTCCAACAAGTAGAGTCTGCGTTCCAGGGGAAATTGCAGTCATGGTGTCTGGGGCAGAAAGTGGCTTTAAAATTAGGCTTGAAAGGAGATTGAAAGTCAACAAAAGGAGAAGAAACGATGACTGGAACATTCATGGGGAAAGAAAACAAACAGAAAAGGAATATTAGGAAGAGCAGAAAGAAAAGTTACATTACAAGCAACAACAAAATGAAAACGAAAGCAGAGAGTTACGGTGTGCAGGCTGGAAGGACTCGCATACAGGGATGGGGAAAGGGTACAGAGGCGAAGTTGGTTTTCAGAGGCAGGGACAGGCGTGGGAGACAGAGGAAGTCAAACCCAAGCACACGGGAATTTCTGAAAAGAACAGAACAAATAGCACAGAGAATGAAAGGGAACGGGGTGCCTGGCTGGCTCAGTGGGTGAAGCGTCGGACTCTTGATTTTGTCTCAGGTTTTGATTTCATGGTTCATGGGTTCGAGTCCTGCGTTGGGCTCTGTGCTGCCAGTGTGGAGCCTACTTGGAATTCTCTGTCTCTCTTCCTCTCTTGCGCATGCTCTCTCTCTCTCTCTCTCAAAAATAGACATTAAAAAAAAAAAGAAAATGAAAGAGAAAAATATTCAGAGACAATAAAAAGGAATTTATTAATAAATAATCAGAAGAGATTCCTTTAATGCAAGGTTTTGTTGGCAAGTCATAATGGTGTACCTTGTGCTCAGAAAATATGACCCCCTGCAACGCAGCCTGCTTAAGATGCAGAACTTCGTGGATAAAGAAAGAGCCCACAGGGGAGCCTGGGGGGCTCAGTACGTTAAGTGTCTGACTTTGGCTTGGGTCATGATCCTATGGTTTGTGAGTTTGAGCCCCGCATCGGGCTCTATGCTGACAGCTCAGAGCCTGGAGCCTACTTCAGATTCTGTGTCTCTCTGTCTCTGCGCCCCTCCCCTGCTCATGCTCTGTCTCTCTCTCTCTCAGAAATAAATAAATGTTGAAAAGAAAGAAAAGAGCCCACAGACTTCTGAGCAGAAAAGGAAAACAGATGCACCACAAAACTCCCTACTTGGCCTCACACATCTTAGCGGTGGCGTTCGGTGCAAGAAGGCAGTAGAACAGGGTACACACAGTTCAAAGGGCAAGAAAGCCTGGCCCAGGTACACATCTGCTCTTGATGTTCTTCATGTAGAAAGGCAGAGGAGAGGCGGGCAGAGAAAGCTTGCCCCGTAGCCCATCGTGAAAATCCTGCAGGACCAAGATGACTCTGTGTAAACGCACAGAGGCTGATAAAAAGGATGAATAAGTCCGGGGTTAAGACAGTCAGCACTGGCATCACCGAACAGAATGTACGTCTCAGAAATCCTGATGTTACCTGGACAGTATCAAGAACACTAACTCGAGGTTTGGAGGGAAGAGGAGGCGGGAATGAATGGGTGTATTTCCTCATCGTTCCTAACAGTGAGCCGGTAGATACTCTCCTGAGTCAGAACACGTCATTAAAAACAATCATCCAAATCTCTCGTTGGTTTCTACAATTTTTTAAAAATTTTTCTTTCTTGACGTTAGAGGGTTCTTTGGGGAATTAATTGCTGGGGTGAAAAAAAAGATCAGACATTCAACTTCTTTTTTTTTTAAAGAAATTAATTTTATTAAAAAATTTTTTTTAAGCTTATTTATTTTGAGAGAGTGTGTGCAAGGCAGGAAGGGACAGAGAGAGTGGAAGAGACAGAATCCCATGCAGGCTCCACACTGTCAGTGCAGAACTGGACCTGGGGGCTCGATCCCATGAACCATGAAATCATGACCTGAGCTGAAATCAAGAGTGAGGTGCTTAACTGCCTGAGCCACACAGGCGCCCCTCAACATCTCTTTTAATTCTACTTTAGTTCCTTTTTCTCTAATATGCATAATAAAACCATTAAATTTTTAAATTAAAATTGCATGTACACACAGTGATTATCAAATATCAATGTTATGCACACATGGATGATCAGATATTAATGTTACTTTATGTAAAGCAGTTTGAGTGGTTTTATAAAAAAACTTTCCTTTTGTGCTTTTCTGTTTCTTGAAGTCTTGGTTGTGGGTATATATCATTTTCTTTAAAGCACAATTTTCTTACTTTATAAAAAAATAGCTAAAAAATAAATCAGATATCAATCACAATGCCAAAAATCCCCATGACAGTGAATTACTGGAAATTAATTGCTTCCTTCAGGAGGAAGGAAGACAAGGAAGGAACTCCCCATATTATAAAAGATTAGTCCAAAAAAAAAAGTCATGGGATGGAAAGTGCGGCGTAGGGAATAGTCAGCAATACCTTAACGCCGTTGTGTGTTGACGGCTGGTGACAGTACTCGAGCACCCAGTTCTGTATCGACTTGTCCGGTCACTGTGTTGAGCACCTGAAACTAATGTAGCACTGTGGGTCATGTGTTAAAGAAATGACAGAGAAAGAAAACCTAAGAGGCGTTCGAGCCCAGGAAATGGCTTACCGCCTGGCGCGGCCTCATGTAGGACCCCTCTTGTCCCCGTGGAGACCCAGCTGTTGCCTGATGCTCCATGTGACCGGTGCACGCTTCTCCTTGCAGTGTTCTGTCACCTGTGGCGTTGGAACCCAGCGAAGAAAGCAGGTGTGTCAGAGGCTGACAGCCAAGGGCCGGCGCGTTCCCCTCAGCGAGACGATGTGCGGAGACCTCCCAGGGCCCCCTCTCGTAAGATCTTGCCAGATGCCCACGTGCGGTAGTAAGTATGGAAAGGCCACACTCCATTGGGTATGTCAGTGCTGTTCCTCTCGTCCCGATGGCTTTATTCCCGTAAAGCAGCACGTGTCTAATCTGTAGGAAAAGCAGACCAAGCAGAACTCAGAACTGCTCTAAGCAGCAACCACTGTAAGGTTGAATATTGGATACAAATCTAAGGAAAGTCAGTGTTAAGAAATGTCCACCCAGCTTGACAGATGGCATCTGCCTGGTTTCCTCACTTGGATTTCTACTCCCTTCTTCCTTCGCTTGATCTCAATTTCTTCCACTTATACTTAATTCACCAGTATTCCTTATAGAAGTGAAGCCAGACTACTCTCTGGTTTCCTTTGCTGAGGATGCATTTGGATCCATTCTACTAAGAATGGAACAGCTAAGTATGTTTAAGTATTCAAGTATCTGTTCTTGTGTATACAGTAAATTCTTGGACCGCGAGTAGCATGTTCTACGAGTGTTCCGCAAGACGAGCAAACGTTTCCAATAAATTTTAACTTGATAAATGAGCGATGTCTTGCAATACGAGTTGTATGTGACGCCGAATGTCACATGATCACAACTGAGCCATTGGTTCTTGAAATTCGCTTTGATCATACAAGTGCTTTGGATGACAAGCATGTTTCTGGAATGAATTATGCTCGCAAACCAAGGTTTTACTGTAATCTAAAACCAGCAAGGAAAACATGAAATACTTTTGTTGTTTTTTTTTTTTTAATGGCAATTTGAACACTCCTTCAAGTCTAAATAATAAGCTTAGTTTCAAGAGTTAATAGTATGGCTTCATTATATCCAAAAGCTTATATGCAAATTACATTCGTCTGTATTTTCAGTGTAGACGAATGTTTACACATGGATGTGCAGGTTCTATGTAGGATGATGGGTGATGACAAATGAGTCGGTGGCTGGCCTTACAGCAAATGAAAATAACTCCCCCAGGGGAGATGGGGCTCGGAGCTGGGGGAAAACCATACCAGGACCCTGCGGCTTCTGGTCTGTTTCCTGCTTTGTTTTTCACCGGCATTAATGACCCACCTGTAAAGTAATATTAATTACCTCAGGTACCTTCCTGAGCTTATGGTAAGAAACAAAAATCAGAAATTAACTATTATGTTCATGCTGCTTAAGGAAAAAAAAAAAGACTTGGGTGTAAAATCCAAACTTACCAACAGCTTTCTGGGAGAAACTCACAAAGTTAAAACAAAAAACAGTTAACAACTTAAAAAAAGAAGTAGTAGCATTTTTTGGCTATTAATTGAGCATTTATTGGATGGAACTCCCTGCATGCACTAAGCCATTTAGTCCCCATCAATTTGTGAGACAGATATTATCCCCATTTAGAGACGAGGAACCCAAGACTTAGAGAATGTATGATCCTTGACCACAGACCCGTAGCTGCCAGTTGGACGCCTTGGCCGATTTGACCACAGGTCTGTCTGATTCCTGAGTCCACGCTCTTAGCTGCCTCTTTATGCTGATTCACAGACAACGTTAACTTTCTGTCCCTGGGAATTCTTTGAGAATAAATCTTCAAAAGCTTGAGATTCCAAGGATGTGAGGCTCCAAGTTCCATCGTGTCCTGGAATTTAAGAATGACTGTGGCATATAGCACAGGGCCATGCTTCACAGTGCTTATCGACTTGATTTTTGTGGATGGTTGCAATGGCAGTGCGCTTCGACGGCGAGCTGCCTTCCAGGGGAGTGAAGTTTCAGGCATCCAGGTGCTTTCTCGGAGATAATCACAGCATGTGACACGCGACACGGTGCAGACGAAGTTAGAAACTATCCCAGCGTGCAGTGGAGAGCAGAGTAAGATCATCAGTGCTAGGGAGAGCAAAAAAGCAAGGAAAAGGACAGTAATATTCCTTCCTTCCCCCACCCATTCCCTGGCTTGCCAGACGCCTGGGTCAGGGAAGCAGAGAAGGGAGGGGAACCCCCGCTCCCAGCCATGCCGGGTCACCCGGAGCGAGCGGGGCCTCCGCCTCCTCCGTGGCCTGGCTCGCGCCATCACCTTTGCTCAGCGGCCCTTCTTGCTGAAATGTGGCTTCTCTCGTTGCACCGCGATGGGGTATCTTCTTCTCACAGAGCCAGGTGATGCGCTCAGGGGCTCACCTGTCCTCCGGACCGTGCTGACTTGCACATTTCCCCCACTGCCATCCTGCACCCACTCCACCCTCGACACCGCCTCCAGGGCGTCGCATGCAGGCCTGCAGGACACTGGGTGCTTTCTTCCAGCACACACTCCCACCGGGTCCGTTCTTCCTCCCCGCAACCAACACCCGCGTCCATGGCCCTCCTAACCCCCGACGTCCCTATTCCTACCAGTGACTTCAGGGACCCCTGCCCCGCCGCCGGGCGTGGTGGCCCCTTGGACTTGCTCAGACTTGGCCCTCAGAAGCAGCTTCCTGCTCTCCCTTCCCTCTCCCCCGCTCACCCCCGCTTGTGTAGTTAGAGCCTCACTGCAGATACTCTCGCCTACTCTTCAGCCCTGTCTCGATCACCTGGTCACTTCAACCCTGGTTTTACTTTTCAGGTGATATTTGTTTGGCTTCTGGTTCCCCGGTCTGAACTACGAGGAGTTGCTGAAGGAAATAGTACCACCAGGGTGATCAGACATCCTTTGTGCTCATGCTTTCTGATTTACCTGGGCTTGTGGTGGGTTTTTTTTTTTTTTTCCGGTTTCCTAAGAATTCCCTAGAAATTCACCATAGCAGCTATTTTAATGACTGCCCTGACTCTCAATTTCCCATTCTCCATTGATGGACTTATCTTTTATTCCACTGGGAACATCAAGGCCTATACGCCATCATGTCCTCTGACTTTCTGCTCCCCTTCACCTCATTTCTGTGCCATCTGCTCCCCGAGTTTGGAAGTGTGTGGTCTTCTTTGTGGGCCTGACCCCCGCATGATTGGAGGGGCCTGAAGACAAGAAAGACCAAGGCCACCTGTGCTGTGATCTTTATTTCCTCTCAAGCCCCCACCTCTAGATGAGCATCCTGACCGGTACCTCCGTTTAAGTAAGACCCGTCCTCTTCGTTTATTTTTTTTAATTATTATTTTTGAGAGAGAGAGAGAGAGAGACAGACAGACAGACAGATAGTGCCCGCTGCGGAGGGGCAGAGAGAGAGAAACCCAAGCAGGGTCTGTACTGTCAGCGCAGAGCCCGACATGGGGCTCAATCCCATGAACATGCTCACAGCCTGAGCTAAGATCAAGAGGTCGGTCGGATGTTCTAGCACCTGAGCCCCCAGGCGCCCCCAGCCTACCCGCTTCAAAGGAATGCATTTTGTTGATCTTTGTTTTGACCATGTTCACGTGCAGTTGGGTAGAGGGCAGGTGGGGGAGATGTCCTGAGCACCACGTGGCCCAGGTGTGCCCCTGCCTAGGTCTCCCCTGGATTCCCTGCCTCCCCCCGCTGCAGGCCTTGACTGTTTGCTGGAAGTCTTTCTCCCGCCATATCTAGCGACTGACGTTCTTCTTATTCCTGAAAGACCAACACAAACCCTGCCTTCCCCGACAGCCTTTCTCAGTTGAACCTTCCCTGGAAGGTCACGCAACCCCCGAGTTACAGTCCCAGCTGTTCTCTCATCCTGTGACATCAGGCAGAGCATTCACTGGTGAGCCCCGAGCACACCGGGCGTCTCTGGCCGAACGGCGCATGGGAGGCAGTAAACAGCCATTCCCTCAGGCCGATGCGGCGTTGACGGCAGCTGCTGGCCGTCTTCCCCGGGTCTTCAGTTCCCCGGGAACCAGCGCCAGCCCGGCAGCCACACTCGGGGCTGCACTCGGACGGGGCCGCGGTTCCACCCGGGTGGTAGCAAGGCTGCATCGCGGCCGACGCCCATTCGGGACTGGCCGGAGCCAAGTGCGGGACAGACCGAGTACAAACAGCCAGCCCGGGGGTTTGGGGCAGAAAGCTGGCCTGGCGCCAAGATGGACAGTTATGGCGGGGATGTGGCCGCGGTTACGGCGGGACACGGACAAGCCGGGAGCTCAGGCACAGTCACTGTGAACAGCCTCTCGTTCCCAGAGCTGGCCTTGACTGGACAGGGCAGGCTGGCAGACACCCAGAAGGAAGACACGTAGAAAACAGATCTTCTCGTTTTCTAGAAAAGCCATTAGACATAGCGTTTCTCACGCCCAACGTGGTGGGAGAGGCAGAGGGGCCCGCAGCCCCTTTGGGAGGCTGCCGTCCGTACCTGGCCACTCTGCACGGTAGGTGAGGCTCGGGCCTGGTCAGGCCGGGCCAGAGTTGTAGGTCAGGGGCATGGCCAGGTGCGGGAGGAAGCAGTCACCCCAAGCGAGACCGGTTCTCACCCAAGCTCTGTGGCCGATGGTATGCTCCAGGCCCACTACAGCGGAGCTCCCGGGAGTCCCGAGAAAGGGCTAGGTCCAGGCCCAGAAGCCGGCAGCCTGGCGGGGCCTGAACCCAGGCCACCCGCCGGGCACGCCTGCTCGTATGTGCTCTGTGCCCAGCGTGAGCCCTTGCTAGGGCAGGGTTGGGATGGCACCAGCCAGGGCCACAGCGCCTTCCTTCCAGCAGCCAGAGGGAGCAGATGGGCCCTCGCAGGCTCACGCCGCCCCTCGGGTGAGTTCCTCACCAAGGCTGCATGCTTCCACCACCTGCTCACTCCCCAGGCTGCCTTGGAAGGGGTCGGGGCCCCATCTACTTAAAGCCTCAGGATCAGTGGAGGAACACCTGGCCACCAGCGGACCTAAAGGTGCTTAGAACCCCTGTCCACGGTTGCTTCTAGAGCATCAGGGTGCTGTGTGGGCTTCCACCAGCCTCAGATCAGCCTCAGCCCGAACCACTCATCCAAGCTCTGACCTCATGCTCAGCGGCATGGCTGCCTCAGATTAGTCTGCCTCCTCACAGGCCTCAGGTGCATGGATTTAAAAACCTGACTTTAGGGGTGCCTGGGTGGCTCAGTGGGTTGAATGTCTGACTCTTGATCTAGTCCAGGTCTGAATCTCAGGGTTATGAGTTCAAGCCCTGCACTGGGCCCCTTGCTGGGCATGGCGCCTACTTAAAAAAACAAAACAAGAACAAAACCCTGACTTTGACCCAGTTTGTATTGTGATTTTGAAGCCATCCACATGCATGTTCATCTTTTCCCCTGTCCACCAGCAAGGGACCAATGACCAGACAGGGTGTTCAAATGGGTCTTTGAAATAACTGTAAAAGCTCTGTATAGGTAGATACACATGCATATATGTAGACATATACATACATGCATGTATGCCCTCCCTGCCTTGTGACAATAGGCCACTTATACGTACTTATTAAATATAACCAGATAAGTAAAATTAGAAGTATGTGAGGAATAAGAAAGGAAGACAAACAAGGCTATAACATGATTATGGCTTGAAGTATGCACCCCTGTTATGTGTGAGGACAGATTTGGCTCTAAACTCCCCAACATAACAGCGATCTTGAAAATGCAGGCTGATCATTGACACAGTTCAGCGTTCATTGGATGGGACATGAACAAATCCCTCTGAGTTAAGTGTGATGACTACTGAGGCCGAGGCCAGAAAGAAATCCTCCTACGGTCTTCTTCCAGAAGACACCACACGTCGTAAAGACTTTGGCAGGGTTCGCACAGAAAACATGGCTGCTGTTTCTTATCTCTCCTTCCCTCCTGACCAGCAGCATCCCCTCACATTGCCTTTCAGTAAAAGAAGTGGAGTCTGGAACGCCTTTCTCTGCTGCCTCAGTTTCACCCAGTGGTAGGCTCAGAGGCAGTGGTTCTCAAACTTTGCCACACATTTGAGGCACCTGGAGAGCTTAAAAAAATTCCAGGACCGAGGCTGTACCCCGTAAGTCAGGATTTCTGGGGATGGGCCTCAGGGCATCGAGATTAAAAATAATAATAATAACAGATGCTTCTAGCAGACTGCGAAGTTTGAGAGCCACTGAGTTAGTTGATATTGAGCCTCCACACACCAGTGTGTCCATACTGGTCATTAAACTGTGGCCGTGCTTCCCAAGTGGTGAATAGGGTCTGCCTAAATGCCATGGCGATTGGCCAGCTGTTTGGGGCCCCTGGCAGGAGCTGCCTGATCTCCCCATAACCTAACGACAATGGAGGGCACACCGGGAAGGTGGTGTGACAGCACCGCTCCAGGGCTCCAGCCGCCGTCTCCTCTGGTTGGTGGCCTCCTCGCTGTGCACATAGATGAGTATTCTGGATAGCATCTCTGCCTGGAATAGTGGATGGCTGTAAATTTACCAGTGAATCCATACATTTGTTTTTCCTGGTTTTGATCACGTTCAGAATTCTGTGCCGCCAACTGAAAGAACATCTGTGTGCCTCAAGTGGCTGGGGTGAGCTTGACACCCTCTGTGGAGACTGTAGCCAGCGGGGAAGGGGGGTGCGCTAGACCCCAGCGGACGATCCTCCGTGGGCAGAGCCCCGGATGACAGTCCCGACCTGCCAGCCACACCTCTGCGGGATTCGCACGCAAACCATCATGCATGCCCCTCACCAAGAACATCCTCTGACACAGAAATTATGGGTTCACAGCTGTCATTTTCCTGAATGCGCTGGTCCCACCACAGCCCATCCAGCAGCTAGACCCCTGGGGCTCCTGAGCCCCCCCAAGAGGACTCCAGGACCTATTCTGGAAAACCAGGGTCACGCCTGAGAGGGCCATCGAAGTGGAGACCTACCTGATTTTTCTTCCCGTGTTTCCTTTCCAGTACTTCAGCCAGGAGGACCTGTAATTGGGACCCTCCCAGATGATGAGACCCCCAATCCCGTGTCCTGAATCCAGCGATATATTTGACCAGAGTCCAGTCTCTTCAATCACTCCCAGATTCTCCATGTACCCATGTCCCTAACCGCATCATCAAAGAGGCCCTGGGCTTCCCCCCCCCCTCACTCCCCCTCACTTCAGAACCACCCTGGGACATGTCCAGCCCTTCCTGCGGGCTCTTCTTCCAAATGAGAGGCCTAAGGTGCATCCTCTTTGGCCCAAGGCCATTAACTGGAGGCCACATCCAGGAACAGGCTGGAGCCAGCCCTGTGTCTCGTCCCGTCTCACACTGCCCTGCGCTCGCTGGCCGCACCTCCCTTTGTCAGGTGTCAGGGTCACAGTGGTCGTCTGTGCGAGCGTATTACGTGCCCGATACTCTGCATGCATTTGGTGTAAATATCCAACCAAACTTTCACACTCCTCTGATGAAGGCACTGGCATTAGACACATTTTCTAAATTTTTTTAATGTTTATTTTTGAGAGAGACAGAGTGCTAGTGGGAGAGGGGCAAAGAGAGAGGGAGACACAGAATCTGAAGCAGGCTCCAGGCTCTGAGCTGTCAGCACATAGCTGGAGATGGGGCTCGAACTCAAGAACTGCGACATCATGACCTATAATGAAGTCAGACGCTTCACCGACTGAGCCACCCAGGCGCCCCACCCACCTTTTCTAGGCAAGAAAACTGAGGCTCAGAGAGATCCAATGACTTGTCCGAGTGGCAGAGCTAAGATCCAACTCAGATTTGTTTGGCTTCAAAGTGCCTGTTCTTCCCCTTTTTCTTAAAAAATGTATTTTATTTTTGAGAGACAGGGTATGAGCAGGGGAAGGGCAGAGAGAGAGGGAGACACAGAATCAGAGGCAGGCCCCAGGTTCTGAGCTGTCAGCACAGAGCCCAATGTGGGGCTCGAACCCACAAATCATGAGATCATGACCTGAGCTGAAGTCAGACGCTTAACCAACTGAGCTACCCGGATGCCCCTCTGTTTTCTTCTTAGACCAGGTGCTTCTTCAGTCCCTGCTCATTTAACTGACCCATTCAGGTCATCATTTGAATGCTTTCTCTCACTTTCCCACTCTCCCTTTCTCTCCGGTAGCTGACGTGGTTCTGGCCAAACTATATATGAACTCCCTAACGGGCCATACCTACCAAGTGGTGATGGCCCAGAATATCAGACATCCCTTTACTGATGGAAACATTTAACCTCACGTCTCTCCAAACCAGGGCTTTGCAAAATAATTCACATGTTTTCAAGCCATTCACTGAGACTTGGGTTCTTTGCTGCCGCAGTACTCGGTATTTGTGCAGACCGTTACTTGTGTTCTAATTGCCAGATATTTTAAAAGAGGAAAGAAGACACAATTGTTGACTCATATCAGCCTTGGGAGATTGCTGCCAGAAAGCTTCTATTATTGAGATATTTGTATTTTCTTGTCTTTCTTCTCTTCCCCTGCAGAAATGAAACCAGAGGTGAAGACGAAACCTGGTGAGCAGGGGCCGCAGATCCTCGGTGTCCAGAGAGTCTACATTCAGACAAGGGAAGAGAAGCGCATTAACCTGACCGTCGGGAGCAGAGCCTATTTGCTGCCCAACACATCTGTGATTATTAAATGCCCAGTACGACGATTCCAGAAATCTCTGATCCAGTGGGAGAAGGATGGCCGTTGCCTGCAGAACTCCAAGCGGCTGGGCATCACCAAGTCAGGCTCACTTAAAATCCACAGTCTCGCAGCCCCTGACATCGGCACGTACCGCTGCGTCGCAGGCCCTGCCCAAGAAACCGTTGTCCTAAAGCTCATCGGTACCGACAACAGGCTCATTGCGCCCCCGGCCCTCGGAGAGCCCGTGAGGGACCATCCCGGGATGGACCGCAGGGACGCCAATAGCTTGGGAGCCACCTGGCAGAAAATGAGGCAGATGTGGGGTCACAAAAATGAGCTGTATCCGGACGATGGCCAAGTTGCTCACCAGCCTTTCCTGCGAGCGCTGTTGGGCCACTGCAGCAATTCTGCGGGAAACATCAACTCCTGGGAGTTGAAGAACAAGCAGCTTGAAGCGGCAGTTAAACAGGGAGCTTACAGCATGGACACGGCCCAGTTTGAGGAACTGATAAGGAACATGAGTCAGCTCATGGAAACCGGGGAGGTGAGCGATGACCTTGCGTCCCAGATGATCTACCAGCTGGTGGCCGAGCTGGCTAAGGCACAGCCAGCGCACTCGCAGTGGAGGGGCGTCCAGGAAGGGGCGCCTCCCGCGGCTCAGCTAAGGGGGGCCACAGGAAGTGTGCCCCAAGGCCTGGATGCAGGAAACTCAGGCAAGCTGATGTTCCAGCCAGAGGGACCTGTCCTCCTGAGGCACAGGCAGCCCACCTCGATCTCATTTAATAAGACGGTGAATTCGAGGATCGGAAGTACAGTATACATTACAAAAAGGACGGAGGTCATTAACATCCTGTGTGAGCCCGTCACCCCCAGCCAGGCCACGTATACTTGGACCAAGGATGGGGCGTTGTTAAAACCCTCCGACAAGTAAGTAAAAGAACATGGTGTTCCTATCGTCCTAGCTTCTTAATGGGCATCCCAGTTTTCTTGAAAAGGTTTTCAAATTCCTTCTGAGAATGTGTGTCCAGCAGGATTTGTTGGGAAAGAAACTAAAAACAAAAACAAAAACAAAAACAAAAAAACCCACAGTGTTAGGATGTGTTTTTCACATATATGCTGGAATTTTAAAAACTGAGCCATACTGTCCCAATCATTGTCATGTGCGGATGATACAAGATGGCATAGAGTCAGACTGAAGTTAAGCATGTATAGAACTCTCTTTGCAGAACACCGAACGTTTAAGAATAAAATCAATATGGCACATCTGGCGGCTCAGTCGCGTAAGCCTCCAACTCTTGATTTCAGCCCAGGTCATGATCTCAAAGTTTCCTGAGTTTAAGCCCTGCGTTGGGCTCCATGCTGATGGCATGGAGTCTATTTGGGATTCTCTCTCTGTCCCTCCCCTGTTCACGCATGCGCGCGTGCTCTCTCTCTCTTTCTCTCTCTCTCTCTGTCTCAAATAAATTTAAAAAAAGAAATAAAATCCATAGAAGGCTTCAAAAAAGTAACCACCCTTGCAGGAACCCCACACTATGTAGGAACTGCAAACCAGAACTTAATGGGGCCTTCCTCTACCTCGGAGACGGAGCACCTCATTGGAGTTCACAAGGGTTGGCAGGGCAGGGGTTAATGGTTGTCTGATGAGGTCACTGATCAGCAGAATCCCAAGACGAACCTTGGCCAGTGGGAACCAGGGACCCTGTCTCCTGAACNCGTTCATGCATGCGCGCGTGCTCTCTCTCTCTTTCTCTCTCTCTCTCTGTCTCAAATAAATTTAAAAAAAGAAATAAAATCCATAGAAGGCTTCAAAAAAGTAACCACCCTTGCAGGAACCCCACACTATGTAGGAACTGCAAACCAGAACTTAATGGGGCCTTCCTCTACCTCGGAGACGGAGCACCTCATTGGAGTTCACAAGGGTTGGCAGGGCAGGGGTTAATGGTTGTCTGATGAGGTCACTGATCAGCAGAATCCCAAGACGAACCTTGGCCAGTGGGAACCAGGGACCCTGTCTCCTGAACACTGCCACTACTTCCAACGTCTGTATCACACAAAGCACAGCCTTAGTAGAAGGCTTGAGGATCTGAAGTAGTTTTCCGTGTCGTCAAATTTGTTATGTCATCAATCCAGAAAATAAGGATCAAAGTTTTTGAGATGCTCAAACCACAATATTAAGTCATATATTTTCTATTATGATCCCCATGTCAGCATAGAAACATCACATTTCCATCTCACATAAAAGAGCAGGTAACGACAGGTATTAATCCATGTCTGTGTCCTTCACTGTCTCTAAATCTTGCTGTTTGTACTCAGGACGGGAGACGTTTTGCTTTCCCTTCATTTGCATTCAGAGAGCCTAAGCTGCCTCTGTATCGTTGAAACAAAACAGCAGATGTTAAATTGTTTTTGCAGACCCAGAAGGTCCTTTAAATGCAGATTTTATTTTTATCATGTCTCTTAGTGCGTTGAGCCTAATATGTGAAACATCAGATGAAATCTAGGTAAAACTCAAATGTTTATAATAAATGATTAGGCTATCTCTTAGAATGAAAAGGTAGAGCAAATCTAACTTTTTTGATTTTTGCCCTGAAACTCTGAACACAAGAGCATAAAGAATAAAGAAGTTTTCAAAGCGGACTAAACCTTCCAGACCAACTGACTAGCTTAGCAGTTCACAAATCTTTTGGCCTTTGGACCCTTTTGAAGCTAAAAAACATAAAAAACTCTGAGAAGCCCAGAGAGTTTTTGTTCATGTGAGTGAAAGCTATCAATATTAGACATTAAAACAAAGAAGCATTTAAGGTGTCTATTTATTAATTCATTTAGAAATAACATTAAGGGGACACCTGGGTGGTTCAGTCAGTTGAGCATCCAACTTTGGCTTGGCTCATGATCTCAGAGTTCATGAGTCTGAGCCCCACATCAGGCTCTGTGCTGGTAGTGCCGAGCTTATTCCGGGTCCTCTGTCCCCCTCTCTCTCGGCCCCAACCCTACTCATGCTCTCTCTCAAAAATAAATAAACATTAAAAAAATTAAAATCAGAGGAAAAATATAAAAGAAATAACAGTTGGAAGCCCATTTTGTGTTCACATAAATAACAATGTTACATAAATACAAGCAGTATTTTTTAAAAACATTACTGATAACAATGGCATTGTTTTATATATTTGCAAGCCTCTTTAATGTCTGGTTTAATACGACACAGCTGGATTCTCGTAAATGTTTCTCCATTAAATCTGTTCTGAGATGTTGTTTTAATTAAAGTTTATAGAGAAAATTTGGCTTCATACAGATATATTAATTGGAAAGAAGGAAGTTTTCAGGTCATTGTGGCTATTCTTTAATGCTACACTATAACTGGACAAGGGGTAGTTTCTTAAATATCAGTTGGACTGAGGAATCTAAAACCATATTAATGAAATTTCGTTACTGTGTTATAATGAAATATTGGTTTATCTTGCACTTACAAAAATTTTTTTACATATATGTTTTTGAGAGAAAGAGTGAGAGCGTGAGCAGGGGAGGGGCAGAGAATGAGGGAGACACAGAATCTGAAACAGGCTCCAGGCTCTGAGCTGTCAGCACAGAGCCTGCTGCAGGGCTTGAACCCATGAACCGTGAGATTATGACCTGAGTCGAAGTCAGACTCTCAACCAACTGAGCCACCCAGGCGCCCCCCATTAAGGACATTCTTAAGAGAAATTGACATTTTTGTTTTTGGGGCAAGTGCGTGTTGGTCAAGAACTCAGGACTAATGGTACACCCTGGTGTCAGGATCGTATCCACCACTGCGTTTACTAAGCAATGAAAATGTCAACTCAGCAAAAAAGGCAAATAATGGCTTAGCATTATTATGAAAATCGTTTTGATCTCATGAACCGCTAGGGTTCATGGATCCCTTTTGAGGATTGCTCAGCAATTTTTATTTTATAAGTTTTAAGGAAGCAGAGGCTGAGAAAGTTGAAGGGATTGATTCACCGATGGCCACATATGTCCTGCAGGGATGCGGTAGAGCGTGGCCGGTGTAAGTAAATGTTTGTTGAGTTGATTTTAAACAGCACAACGTGACCGCATGGAATCGCATTGTCTTCTGAGCCTGTGACTCCTAAAGGTCATCTGAAGAAAGGTTTTGACATGGTGTCTCCCGTTCAAGTGTATTTATGCATACTTTCAGGATCAACCATTTGGTGCAGAGGCAATTCCATATAGCTATTAAAAATTTTGTTTGTAAGTTTTTAAGAGAATAAGGTAATAAGATCCATTCTTATTTCTACATTCTTCCTCAAACTTACCTGATTAATTTGTTCAACTTGCATTTAATTTCCTTTATGTAACAAAAGTCCTCACCTTTGGATGTATTTTTCTGAATCTCACTTTTCAGTTGAAGTAACTCAGAAATGGAACTATGCTTCCGAGAGCTGCTTTCCAATGAGAGGAAAGAAAGCATGTAGGCATTTGGATGCCAGCCGGGCACAAAGTCTCACCTAGGATAGGAAGGGTGGGTTGGGGGTAGATTCACTGGGAATGGTGCCTGTGGAAAGGTCAGGGTTGTTGAGAATAAGGTTGTGCAGCAGAGGCCAAGGACACTTCCTTCGTGGAACCGTACTTGCTGATTCTCCAGCCCAGGGACTGGCCCAGGCTGTGCTGGCTCTGGGTGCCCTGAGGGGTCTCCACTGGCGGTAAAGCTCACATGTGCCCAGACATTTCCAGTCTCAGTGATTTCTCACTGTGTCATTAAATTGACGGGTACAAAACAAAGGAATCATCTGAGGATTGCTAAATCATATCAACACGTATATAAAATAATTTAAGAAAATATTTTAGTGTATTTTTTCAAGCATTGTTACTCGTTATATTCTTAATCGACTATTTCTTTTAATGTTTTTTTTTTTTTAATTTCAGAGAGAGAGAGAAAGAGAGTGTGAGTGAGCATGAGCCAGGGAGGGGCAGAGAGAGAGGGAGACACAGAATCTGAAGCAGGCTCCAGGCTCTTAGGTGTCAGCACAGGGTCCGATGTGGGGCTCAAACTTATGGGCTGTGAGATTGTGACCTGATTCAAAGTCAGATGCTCAACCAACCGAGCCACCCAGGTACCCCTCAATCAACTGTTGCTTAATAGGGATTTTAGATTGTAGATTCTAGACGTTAGTGTGAAAGCTAGCCTGCCATACCAACAGCTAGGTCTGCCATACTCCTGGTGTTTGGTCTGGGCAATTCAGCTGTTGTGATCTCTGCGCCCTTTGTGTATTGTGTGCGTGTGTTACAGGGGCTTGCATCCTTCTGGCACACACAGTCTGTGCCCCTGCACTGCCGTATTGTGACCATTCATACATCGGACTTGCTGTACAAATGTCACTGTATCAAGCTCTGCAAATGCACAGCTGTGAATAAGATTTAGTCCCTGCTCTTGAAAAGATCACAGTCTGGTGGAAAGAAATAGATATTTCATCAAATAAATATATGAACCAGAGCAGAAGGAGCCCAGAGGGGGAGAAGATAACTCTAGGGGTATTGGGGAAATCTTTACAGGGAAAATTATATTTGATCCAGGATTCAGTGGGTAAGTTGGAGTTTGCCAGAAAGAGGGGGTGGGGGAAGGGCACCCTGAATACAGTGAACAACATATGCAAAAGCTCAGGGTGATGAAAGATCATGGAATGTTCTGGAAACTGTTAGGGGTTCATTATGGCTGGAGCATAGGGTAAGCAGCGTGAAATGAGAGGAAGTGGAGAAGTGGCCCAGCTCAGTTCATGAAGAAACACAGCATTTAGTGGTCAGAACAGTCTGTGTTGCTAAGATCTGGGAAGCGGGGGGTGCAGGGAAGAAACAGCTCACAGACTACTGATCTGAGTGATCTAGAAGCAGCTTCAAATCATTAAGAAAGAAGTAAAATAAAAGCAGAACAAGCATTCTGCTTCTCCATTCCCTAAATAATCCCCTCATCTGTCAAGATAGACCTGACCCATTTGGGTTCTCCTGGTATTTACCTGCAGGTGTTTATGGGTATCAGGAATTGGAAAACCATATGGAGCTCATACAGTTTAGCCCTGATTCTTAACAGCATGCTCCAAGTCCAGTATAACGCGGCCTTAGCATTGCCACTTCCCCTGACTTCTTCCTACGGTGATAATGAGGATGAATAGCGCCGAGCAGCCCTAACCACCAGCCTGCTCCCTTCCGGGTGCAAGTCCAAACCGAAAAATCCACACCTGCAGTTCCTGCGGAAGGATTTGGGCACAAAATGAGGGTTTAACATCCTGCAAACTGAGGCTTCCTAGTTTGTCGTGTTGAAAACGTGGTAGATCGAGCATTGCATCCATCCAAAGCCCGTTCTCATGCCGAGCGAGACAGGAAGCCCGGCTGTCTAAGCCCCATCCGGCAACCATGCCTCTGGGTTCCACGAAGCACAGGAGGAAGCCTTCTCCACCCTCCAGTCTTACGGTGGGTCCTTGGCAGCCCAGAGTCTAATTTTGTGGTCTTCTGTCTCTGTGGCGTGCCGTGTTCCGGGAGCCGTGTGGCTCGCAATAGGAACGCACTCCTTCCTCATCGTTCTGCAGGGTCACTTTGGATGGAATGGGGAAGATGCAGATACGGAACCCCACAAGGAAAGAACAGGGGGTATATGGATGCTCTGTAGCCAATCATCTCGGTTCTGACGTGGAGAGTTCTTCCGTGTTGTATGCAGGTAATGCCCGTTGTTGAAACCTGAGCCTCGGGATTTTCTTTCTCTTTTTAATATTAATCCATAGAGTCGCAGTTCTCAAAGGTCCGCAGGAAGCAGCAGGGATACCTGAAGGCAGGGGTTTGTCAGAACACAGATTTCTAGACCCCTCCCCCATTCCTGGAGGTTCTGACTCCGTAGGTCCGGGACGGGGTCCACGAGTTTACATTTTTAACACGGTCCCAAGTTATACCAATGCTGCTGGCCTGTGCGCCAAATCTTGAAAATGGCTGCTTTCGAGCTCACCTTCCAAGACACTGGGAACCGATGAGAGTTTAATTAGCGGTGTGGACAGTATGGACTTCTCATGCCTTAAATGCCACCGGCCAGTGAGAGAGAATAATTATCCTTTAAAGATGACTGCAGACCTCCAGAGGCATGCCTACCAAACCTTAGAAACAGCTGCAGGGAGCCATAACTGCAAATTAGTGTCCGTCTTCGCGAGGGGCAGACAGTGTCATTTTAGTCTGAAAATGTGCTTAATCATGAAGGAGCACTTTTCAGTGGTGCCGTCGCAAGGCTTCCTTGTGGCGAGCCCCTGTTGTGGGATTAAATCTGAACCGAGAGGCCCATGCTCCAGCCCTGTGGCCCATGCGCTCTGTGTCTGCGGCTCACCACCTGAGCGGAGAAGGGGAGCGATGGCTGGGATTACAGTCCAGCACGTAGACAGCTTGGCACTGAGCGCTGTAGCAGGTGCCTCATGGCTACACATGGAGAAGGTTGGACAAGTTGATTTTAAAAGCTCCATGAACCAGAAGGCCTGAGCTCCTCCCCTGGCTGCATTCCCAAGGCAGGGCCTTTAGACCTGGATTTTCTGTGTCCTAGCCTCCTGGGTTATTCTCTCCTGTGCGCATCAGCTTCTTCCCAGAAAATGGCTGTCCGCACGTTCCAGAATCCCTGGGGGGCACACGCTGTGTCAGCACCCTCCCAGGCTGTTGCCCTCCCTGCCCCTCACACGCTCCCGAGAGGCGCCTGGGCAACCGGCACCTTCTTCCGTCCCAGCAGCCACCACCCCGTGCGGCACGGTGTCTCCTACAGTCTGAGTTGCTTGAAGCCAAGAATGGCTGTTTTCCAACTTTGTATTCCTCTAGTTCCGCTCAGGCATGCAGCGTTATCTCCTGAGTGAGTTAGTAACGAACCTGTTAAAAGTCCATGTTTCTCAAAATTCGGGGAAATAAAACCCCTTGATCAAGTCCTTGATTCTTTGCGACCTTGTTTTTGCTTATTTTTCCGTGCAAGCTTTATGCAAGTTTTTTCTTCCAAGTTTCCCTTCCAGCGAAGGAGTCAGCGGGCCGCAAGTGCCGATGTGTTTGACCTGCTTTGATTCATCCAAGGCTGCGCGTTGGAGACATGTCCGAGCCCTGCCGTGCCTTCTTGGCTTCTCGGGAACTTCTCAGTTCCTTTTCTTTCAGTTTGCCAAATTTGTCAAAGAGGGATTTAGCTTCAATTTGGCTTGTAAAACCAAAGTAACCTAACAGCATCTAGATGGTTGAGGCGGTGCACCTGTAGGTATCTCTCTGAGTGCCTTCGTCCATCCGTCTGTCTGCCTGGCCATCTGTGCACTGAGCACCTCCAGGCGGTGTGTGTGCAAGTCTTCATAGGGACCACGAGGGATACAGAGAGAGCCGGATCCTGCCCCCGCCCTCAAAGAGCTCAGCCAGTTTACCTGATGCAATGTGCTTTCCCAGAGCAGAGCCTGAATCTAACACCATTTCCTGCTCCCTTTGATTTAAGAGGCGCCTGCCATCTTGTCTGTTGAGAGAAATATCAGCCGACCAGAGCACAGCCATCTGTCCGTTGTGGTTGGAGGCACCATAGAGGCGGCCCTGCAAGCAGACGTGACAATCCGCTGCCCTGTAAAAGGCAAGTGTGGGCATTTCCGTTGGTGGGGGGAGGTGCCCCTGGCCAGCCCGGTGTTGCCAAGAGACTCCAGCTGGCAGTTCAGCATCTTAGACCTCAGCCTGACTGGCTTAAAGATCGGATTTTCCAGAGAGGACCGTGCCTGCCTGGCATGTTCCCATTGGCAAGACCAGAACGCTGTGTCCCTGTGGGCACGAGACCAACACGGGGGGCCAACTTCTAGTCGTGGGGTTGCTGGGTGAGCATAGCGTCAGGGAGGGGGCTGGTTGGACATTGTTAGCTGTATCCTCCTGCTGGGCAAAGCCAGGGCTGGGGGTGGAGTGTCCAGGTCCCCTGGCCATGGACCTTCCTAACTGTCCTAACTCGAACGTAACCAGTCTATGCCTCGGTGGCTTGTTGGCGCTTTGTGATGGCAGATGAGCTCTCTTTCTAATGGACTCATTCTTTCCTTAATAGAAATAACACTTTCAGTCTGATCTTGCCTTGATGTCAGGCCATTCTTGCTCTTCAAATCACAGATTCCCAAGTCTTAACCTGGGCCCGCGCATCCCCCACCGAGATGAACGTTATATACAGAGCCCGTGCACATTTGAGGGGGTCAGCGGGGCTGTGTTAAGGGCTTTGATCAGTTCCTCGGAGAGACCTGTGAACCCTTCAAAAGTAAGATCTATTGTAAGGGCACTTAGCATATGTGTGGGCATCAAGTCACTGCCAGGGTGACCGTATTCCCCTCGTTTCCAGCTAATGGGGCTCTTATGAGTTGCAGCCACTCAGGACGAGTTTTACCGAGGCCGTGGCCCGGACAGCAGGGTGGGCCGGGGAGTCCTCGCGCTGTTCCGGGTAACATGATGACCGTGCATGGGGTGAAGTGACCCTAGGACACATGCGTCCACCTCCCAGGCACCCCCTCCCTGTAAGGGTCCGTTCCTGGCCATGTTTCCAGACCAAGCAGTGGAAATTGGCTAACCCCGAAGGTATTCTTTTCTACCCCTTGGAATTCCCTGCGGTGTTTGGCCTGCACAGACTCGAGAACTCCCTCCAGCCTCCCAACTGACCCCACCCACAAGTGTGTGCGTGTGCTGGCAAAGCTCAGCCACCGTTAGAAAATGGGCTGGCACTCTCCGGCCTCGGCAAGGAGAAAAGCAGAACGGGACCTTGCCGTTGCCAAGCCGCAGACGGCTCGAGTTTCTCCAGCCCTACACCTGCAGAGGGTTCTGCAGAATAGATCTGACTTCCATTAAGAGAAACCTCAACGTTTAACATGATTTCTAAACGTCTTACTTCCACGACAGCTTCAAATCAGGCATCCAGGGGGATGAGCCGTTAGAAGTCGTCCTGGTGTATCATTGGCTATCGTCAGTCAGGGGCTGGATTTGGTGGCAAGGGCTTTTGCAACGACTCTAGCGGGGTGTTATTCTCTGGGCCGGGCCCCGTCGGCACGTGGGCCATCCCTGACCCGTCCCAGACCCCGGGAGCCCCTCTGCCCCTCCCTGCTGCACCCCCTGGGGCAAGGGGGAGGCTCTGTGTTGGGAGCACCGCCCCCTGCTTCCTCCTTCTAGGAGCTGCCCCATTTGGTCTTGTTTACCTGGCCGTCCTGCCCTGCGGACTGGACCCCAGGGACTCCTCAGGAGTCCTTTCCTTCTCCAAATAAACTGCTTCAGTGTGAGTTAGGTGCCATCGCAAACAAACCTGCAGTGAGTTTACCGTGCTCTCTGAAGGGCAGAAGCCATACTAACTTAGCTCTTTATGGAGAGCCGTCTTTTTAAAGACCGACGGGGAAGTTGGTGAAGGGTCAGAAAACGGGTTTTACAGGCAGTTCCATCACTAGTGCATATGGGACCTTCCTCCCCTCGTCCCCACGGTGGGAAATCCACCACATTAGTGCAGGGGGGTGGTAGCGGATTTACAGACTTGAACGCTGCTTCACAAACCTACATTTTTGCATCACAGACTGAGATTGTTTCTGGGAATTGGTGGCCGGTATAAATTTTCCTTTTGTTTCTCAGCTGCCCTTAAAAATATTTTCCGCTAATTATAATGAGCTCATCTATTCATAACTTTTAGACAGATTCATAGTCTTTTGTTAAATCCAACTGTGTTTTATTTAACTCATGTATATAGACCTCAAAAGTGATGGTCACTTGTCTCCCTTAGGTGATATTTCTAATAAGTATATGAAATAACAGAACCTCAAATCTGGATTTTTAAAAGTTAGACTTTAAAAAACTTTTTTCAAATATTTATTTAATTTGAAAGAGACAGAGACAGAGACAGAGCAGGAGCGGGGAAGGGGCAGAGAGAGAGGGAGACACAGAATCCGAAGCAGCTCCATGCTCCGGGCTGTCAACACAGAGACCCGCGTGGGGCTCAAACTCACGAACCGCGAGATCATGCCCTGAGCCAAAGTCAGTGGCTCAACCAACTTTAGGCACCCCTAAAAGTTAACTGTGTGGAATAATAGAACCTGGAAATCTGGATGTTTAAAACTTAGATGTTTTAAGTTGCAAGAGTAATTTGTCTTGCTCTTAAAAAAAATTTTCTTTTCTTGTACAAAACGGAGGAAGTATTGAACGTGTGTCCTCTCTGCCACCTTCTGGTAAGAAAGGAAAAGCTCATCCAAGAAAAATGACCTGTAAATCTTAATAGCTGGGTAGTTTTCCTTCTAGTGTTCATGGTTGGTAAAAACATCCTGTATCTTATAATTTCCTGTGTATTCTCTGTTGCTCGTTTTTCTCTCTCATCAAGCGCATCAGCAGGTACAGCCAAACCAGGTGCCTGTTCTCACATCTTCCTGTGTGGCAGGTTCCTCTTGACGTCCCACACCGGAAATTCTGCTTGTGAGGGTAGCCCTCGTATCAAGGCAGAGATAGTTACTAGAATGTACGCTGTGGCTTCGTTTATAATAATAAAGAGAAAAAGGGAAAGAGAGAAATGAAAAGAGAAAGGAAAAAAATGTGCAAAGAAACAACCTAAATCTTTCTCAGCAGGAGGAAGAGCCCGTGAAAATATATTCATTTCCTAGAATACTATACATTAGTAAAATGAATAAATTAGAGCTACTGGTATTAACATTGATAAACCTTTAAAACATACTCTTTCAGGGGCGCCTGGGTGGCTTAGTCGGTTAAGTGTCCGACTTTGGCTCAGGTCATGATCTCACGGTTCGTGGGTTCGAGCCCCGCGTCGGGCTCTGTGCTGACAGCTCAGAGCCTGGAGCCTGTTTCAGAGTCTGTGACTCCCTCTCTCTCTGACCCTCCCCTGCTCAGGCTGTCTCTCTCTCTCTCTCTCTCTCTCCTAGAAATAAATAAAACATTAAAAAAATAATAAAATAAAACACACTCTTTCAAGGGACGCCTGGGGGGCTCAGCTGGTTAAGCATCTGACCTCGGCTCAGGTCATGATCTCACAGCTGGTGAGTTCGAGCCCCACGTTGGCTCTGTGCTGACGGCTCAGAGCCTGGAGCCTACTTCAGAATCTGTGTCTCACCCTCTCTCTGCTCCTCCCCTGCTCACACTCTCTCTCTCTCTCTCTCTCTCAAAAATAAATAAACATTAAAAAAATTTTAAATTATAAAACATAATCTTTCAAGAAGGGTACAAAGAAGATTCGATGGAGGAGAGCATTATCTTTTCCACAAATGGGCTGGTTCTACTGGACATCTGCTTGTGAAAGAATGTAGTGGAAATCCTACCCCAGGTCATATACAAAACGTAACTCACAGTGAACTGAAAACCTAAATTTAAGAGCTAACACTATGAAATGCTCAGAATTAAAAGAGGCACAATTTTTTGTCACCTTGGGTTAAACAATGATTTCTTAGGACACAAGCACCAAGAGGAACGAGTAGATAAATGCTTTTCTTCAAACTGAAAAACTTTTAAGCTGCACAGGACACTGTCAGGAAAGTGTCAGGACATCTCACGGAATGAGTGAAAATGTTTGCAAGCCGTATATTTGGTAAGAGAGTGTCTAAAATATAAAAGAACTCTCGCACCTCAGCAATAAAAAGACAACCCCGTGTAAAATGGACAAATGGCCTGAGTGGACACCGCTCCAGAAACGTAAGGGTCACCAATAAGCACGTAAAAAGATGCTCACTGTTATGCGTCATCATGAAGATGTCAGTCAAAACCACAGTGAGATGCCACTGTCCACACCGTGGCGGCTGTGATCAGAAGGACAGATACTCAAAGTGTGGACAACGTGGAGAGGTCAGAACCCTCTTGCACCACAGGTGGGAATTTAAAATCATGCAGCTGTTTTGGAAAATAGTCCGGAAGTTCCCCCAAAAGTTAAGCCCAGCAACTCCAGCCCCAGGGGTTTATATACCCAACATATACCAGTGAAAATACACGTCCCCACGAAAACTCGTGCATGGGCACCGATAGCAAAGGGTAGGAGTAACTTCAGTGTCTGCCAGCTAACAAACGGATAAACATGCAGTGTATCCATCCGATGGAATTTTCTTTGGCCGTAGAAAGGAATGAAGGGCTGATACATGCCGAAACACGGATGGATCTCAAGAAACTACAGTAAGTGAAAGAAGCCAGACACAGAGATCTCATATTGTGTAATTACATTTCCATGAAATGTCTAGAACAGGCAAATCCTTAGAGGCAGATAAGAGGCCGCCAGTGACTAAGGAGACTGGAAAATGGGGAGTGATGACTAACAGGCACGCGTGCCTTTGGGGAGATGAGAATGTTCCGGAATGATCGGGTAGTGATGGTTGCACAGCTTTATGAGTATGCTAAAGAAATCACTGAATTGTACACATGGAAGGGTGAATTTTATAGTCTGTAAACCCTATCTCATTAAAACTGTAATCATAAGACCCCCAATATGATAGAACTACAGAATTTTAAACCCTGCAACACAACCATAAATGTTCTTTATCAGCATATAAATATCCGGCAAAACTGTACAGAGATTCACAGGAAGGAAACACTCCAGTGTGAGGATTGTTGGTACTCCTGGGAGAGAAGAAGTTTGGGGAAGGAACCTCAGCCCGGCTATACCTTACTGCTTAGCCGGGAACTAAAGCAAATATCGTCCAGTGTGAATGTGCACTCATTTTGCATAATAGACCCGCGGTTATCTGATCTACTGGTATTTTGGATTCCCCTCCCAGCCTGGCCTCTGCCATGCTGCGAGACAGCGGCCCTGTCACCTACGCACCCCAGCCTGTGGTTTTCTGTTACAGGGTAATGGATTAGGGCACATGACCAGCAAGACTCCTTCCAGCCCTAAAATTCTATCCCGGACCCCTGGCCTTTAGCAGGAATAGGGGACCAATTGAAGCAAAAGTAGGGAAAATGCTTGAACTAAGATGCCTACCCAGTCAGGGCTTAGAACTGAGTGCCAGTAAGCATCCTCACCCAGTACCGGGAAGACTGAGGAGGGAACCCAGTAAGAAAATCTCCGTCTAAATAGCCAAAGGGGAGATGGTGGGGGGCTTGGGGGACACGGCCGAAGGGGATGAAGACGTACACAACACTTCCAGTTATAAAATAAAGAAGTCATGGGGATGAAAAGTACAGCACAGGAAATAGTCAATAGGACTGTAATGCGTTTATCGTACTGAGCATTTCATAGTGTGTATCATTGTTGAATCGCCAGGATGTACGCCTGAAACTAACTTAATGTTATATATCAACTATATTTCTATTATGATTTTTTTAAATGAGAACAAAAAGGTAGATACCATGTCCTGCTTGGTCAAGGGCCTGCTTGAAGCTAGAACCCCAGCCCAAGGAAAACACGTTTACCTCCATGATGACTCAGAAGCTATGGTGGTAATAAAAAGGAAGGAACCAGATAATGTAAGAATCTGTGACTTGGTGAAACCAGAATTCGATCATTTGAAAATGTCTTTCATTTACTTACAAGCTGATGGTTAAGGCAAAACAAGTTCACTGGAGGACAGTTACTCCAGAGGGTGACTTGAAGCAACTTGGATGGCCTTGCATGGAAACCAGTCAGGCCTTGGTCTCAGGACTTAAGTAAGGAGGGATCTTGGAAGTCTGTGAGTCTAGCCCTTACATGCTGAAAACAAGACCCAGAGAAGAGAGACCTGACCAGAGTAATGAATCCAGTCCACGGAAAGGGCTCGGGGAAAACCCCAGCACCGCCTCTGAGGCTGGCGCTACTTCTGTTCCAAACACATCCCCTGGTTTGTGTTTTCTGGGCTCATTATGAAAAGTGACACATCCTGGGGCGCCTGGGTGGCTCAGTCGGCTAAGCGTCCAACTTCAGCTCAGGTCATGATCTCGCGGTTTGTGGGTTCAAGCCCCACATCAGGCTCTGTGCTGACGGCTAGCTCAGAGCCTGGAGCCTGCTTCGGATTCTGTGCCTCCCTCTCTCTGCCCCTCCTCTGCTCACACTCTGTTTCTCTCTCTTTCTCAAAAGTAAATCAATATTACCGAAAGAAAAAAGTTACACATTCTAAAATAATTAGAAAGCATAGCCAGGTATTAAGAAGCAAAGAAATTCCCATAATCTCATCACAGAGACACAACCATCATTTCTACCTTGTTACAGTCCCGTAACCCTTACTCATTAAGTCAAAGAATGTTCTCAGGATGCTGAAAGAAAATCCTAAGTATCATTTAATTGCTGCACAATGGAATGTAGCACAATTAAGCCATTCCCTTATTTAGGGAAACCATGAGATCACGACCTGAGCCGAAATCAAGAGTCAGATGCTGAACTCACTGAGCCTCCCAGGCGCCCCAAGTTATTCTTATTTTTGATGATGAGTTTTGATGGATTTTCAACATGCTCCTTAGGAGATGCTGTGGTCAGCACACACTCCTCCTTCGCTGTTTGCAACAGAGCCTCTCTCCGCATTAGACTCAACTGCTATGTGCCAACAAACCAGGGCTGGCCTGGTGACACCTATGTCCCAGATCCTCAATTAATGACACATCCATTGCTAGATGCCAGATATGCCTCCTCCTCTGGGATAAATCAGAAGCACGGAATCTTAATTTAAAACCCTGAGTCACTGGCCCAACAATCCAATGGATGACCCAAATACAATTCCACTGATTTCAGTTTATGGCTATGCAGCTTCTTTCCCCTCTAACTTTTCATCTGGAAGCTGAAGGCTCTTTCTAAAACACAGATTGGCTCACACCACTCTCCTGCTTCAAACGTTCTCTGTCTCCCCACTGCCAGTGAAATGAAGTCCAAGGGTTTGAACCTGACATTCAACGTCCTTCACAATCTGGTCCCCACTTATGCTTCCAGAACCACCTCTCCCCACTCATCTTCACACCCTCTGCCTTAAGTCACATGGATCTGCCTGTGGTTTTGCAAATAAGCCAGGAGCTTTCGTGTTTCTGTGCTTTTGCATATATGCTCCTGCTTCTGCTTGAAATGGCCTTCCTTTTTGTTCCAAGGGGCTTGGTTATAACGCCATCTGTTCTGTAAACCTCTGATCCTTTAGAAGCTTAACTATTCGCCCCTGTAGGTGTCTGACGTACTTCGCAAACACTTAGCTTTCTGCATTTCTTATACCATAGTTTCCTTGTCTGTAAAGCTGCGGACACCAGGTCTCATTGCTGTCTGTACGCTAAAGATTGGGCTTCGTGGACGCCTAGTGAGCTTGCTGAATGGATGGAAGAATGCATGGGATTTCCAGCCACCTGTGACTGACTGTTTGATTGAATGTGGCATTAAGAGAGGAGAATGTTGGGAAGGCTTCTGAATCACGGACAGAAGTGGGAAAAGCGAGGGATGATGGGTAGCCTGTCTGAGAGGGAGAAATGGTTTTAAACATACTTCAAAGTAACTTCAGCTATTTCAAGAGTTGTATGTGGTTTAAAAAAGAGGTAAACATAATAAACAAGTGGGAGTATGTTTCAAAAGCCATAGGTCAAGAAAAATAAGCTAGCTTTAATATGGTCAGAAGCCAGAAAATGTTTCCTTCATAAAACAGGAGCAAGCAGACAATCTTCAGGTTTTCTTTTTAAGAATTCTGAAAATAGTATGCAAAATTTTGTCAGTAAATGTCTCTTTATGGAGCAATGGTTCTTTTTCTGGAGAGAATCAAAGGGATTTGTGATTTAAAGATGTTAAATCATTACCGCTTAATCCCACAGTATATAATATAAGCCAGTGGCTGATGGGGGAAAATACTTGTCAGAGAGATGAGGCTACATATAGGAATTTAACCGCATCAGGGGCGCCTGGGTGGCTCAGTCAGTTAAGCATCCAGCTTCGGCTCAGGTCATGATCTCATGGTTCATGGGTTCGAGCCCCTGCATCGGGCTCTGTGCTGACAGCTCAGAGCCTGGAGCCTGTTTCAGATTCTGTATCTCCCTCTCTCTCTGACCCTCCCCTGCTCATGCTGTCTCTCAGAAATAAATTTAAAAAAAATTTTTTAAAGGAATTTAACCACATAATCTGGCCGCACCACAAAAATTTTCTCAAAATCCTCCCCTGTAAGGGTAATTAGTAAGCCCAGTAAAGAAAAAAGGCTAGTAATTCTGTTAGAGTCAACAAAACTTTAAGTATACTCCACAGCATTTTAACCATCAAAAAACTCCCATGATTAAGAAAACACTTTCAATGTATGTAATATGTTTCTTCTGAAACTGACCACCGTCTCTTAGGATGGGAAGCTTTCCCTCCCCCTCCTCATGTTATAGGGGACCAAGCAGCCCATCACCCCCCGGCCACCCAGGTGCCTCCCACCACCTGCTTCTACATATACTGTGGAGGGTTAATTCTGTAACTTCTGCCTACATCTTCCCTACCCTCTCCTGTCTAACAGTGATAAGGATGTAGAGCTTAGACCCACATCCCTGGTGGATTTTACTTTCTGGAAGGCAATTTGTGATAGGCATTTTGAGTTAAAGAAACTGTAATGCTTTATGACGTTATAAAAATGTTGAATGCCCTGCGATCCAGTAATTCCAATCCTGTTCATCTGTTTTAAAAAAATAATCTTGGGGCACCTGGATGGCTCAGTGGGTTGACTGTCTGACTCAGTTTCAGCTCTAGTCATGATCTCACGGTTAATGGATTTGAGCACCACATTAGGTTCTGTGCTGATAGTGCAGAGCCTCCTTGGGATAGTCTCTCTCCCTGTCTCTGCCCCTCCTTGCTCAAGCTCTGTCTCTCTCTTAATAAATAAATATATGTTAAAAAAATAAAAAATTAATAGAAACATCAACAATGCGAAAAAGTGATACGAACAAAAGTGTTCCTCACACCACTATACGTAATGATAAAGAGTAGAAGCTGCTAACGTCTCCCTAAATAAGGGCATGGCTTAATTGTGCTACGTTCCATTGTGCAGCAATTAAATGATACTTACGATTTTTCTTTCAGCATCATGAGAACATTCTTTGACTTAATGAGTAAGGGTTACGGGACTGTAACAAGGTAGAAATGATGGTTGTGTCTCTGTGATGAGATTATGGGAATTTCTTTGCTTCTTAATACTTGGCTATGTTTTCTAATTATTTTAGAATGTGTTACTTTCTTCTTTCAGTAATGTTTATTTTTGAGAAAGAGAGAGAGACAGAGTACGAGCAGGAGAGGGGCAGAGAGAGGGAGGCATAGAATCTGAAGGAGGCTCCAGGCTCCGAGCTGTCAGCAGAGCCCAATGTGGGGCTCGAACTCCACAAGATCATGCCCCTCCCCTGCTTGTGCTCCCTGTCTCTTGCAAAATGAAGTAAAAAAATTTTTTTAATTAAAAAAGAATAACTTGATGTGTTAAAGTCTGAACAGCCTATAACGTGNGGAACGGGATGAAGAAGAATCTGGACTTGAGACCAAAGAATGAGAGCCCCAGAGTGCCAACCAGAGAGAAGGGTGTCCAAACGAAGGCCTGAAGGAGCAATTAGGGAGTGCCACACCTTAGGGACAAAGGTTAGAGGCTCAGGTGTAGGCAACAAGCAGGACCTGACGTTGCCNCCCACCCCAGACACCCCACCGTTACCGCAGCAACCAGAAAGGGACACGGCAAATCGTGGGCTGTGTGGTAATGACTCCCCAGTCCCTCACCTCACCCTGGATAGACTTGCCCCAGATCTCTTTGTGTTCATACTTGGATTATTGATTAGTGGATTGAAAAGACTCATTTGCAAAACCATTTTCTGTTCTTCGAACATCTGCTGAAGCTCTATTCTGAATCCTCCTTGAGCAATGATTTTCTGCTCATCTTTGATCCACGTCGGTTCCCCATGTGGAGAAAACATGAGTCTACACAATCCAGAAGGAGCGAGAAATGCTAGAAGTTAGCTGAATATGCACAATGAAAAACAGAAAGGGCTATTCAAGAACCTATCAAACTTCATACTTACTGCTGAAAGCCTCTTGCTTGGGCGTATGTATGTCTGCAAATACTGAGTCACACGCGTGTTGAAGCCGCAGGGCACAGCTATTGTGGTCTGGTCCTGTTACCAACACCACTGTTCTCACCGTCAGGTGTCTACACCCTGCTTCTGTCTTTGGTCCCTCCAGCATGTTTCTGTGTCCTGAAAATGTCACAGACGTCCAGCCCCACGTTAACCTCCCTTCTTCACAGGCTAAAAACAGACTGAGCCATAAGGCCTTTTATTGCGTCATTTCTCCCCCTCTGCCCGTTCTTTCTGTGTCTTCGAAAAACCTTTCTTCCGGGCCCATTAACAGCCCGGTGGACAGGCCAGTGTCTTCCAACTGTCGATTGCATGGAGTCTTGTCAGGGATCCCCAGCCTTCCTTTCTGTCCTGCATACCCTCTCCCCCAACATACAGTTCAACCTCATGTTTTACAGTTTTATAATTGGACTTTCTTCATCAAAAAAAAAATTTTATTTTAGTTGATTCTGCTACTAGTAATGTTTGAGAGCCGCTGGCTGGCACGCTCGAGTAGGGACCCATCGCCAGTTTCTGCTCCTGAAATAACACACAGCCTCTCCACAGTTATATCTTATTTCAGATTTGAAGTAGCTTTCACCTCATGGTTTTTTCAATGCCGTATTTCTGATAGGAAGACTCGTGGCGCCCGTCTAAATTTTAATGTTGATAAAATTTGCAATTTGTGAAACCCGTGGAACCAGTGAAAGCCATCCACCGACGCATTCTTCTGCTCTCATTCCTTTGTCCCAACTGTGGCTTCCTAGAGTCAGGCCCTGAGGACCCACACAGGGCGGGGACTGAAGAAGAGAAAGTCATTTTGGAATTCAACCCCTAGAAAAAAAAAAGCATGAGGCCTTCTTGGTACCTTCTGAAAAAGCCATGTAGGACCTGGTGATGGAAGAAAATAGTCATTGTGGGGAAAACACCATAGGACCCGAATAGCATCTCAGCATCTCTGCTAACATTCCAGTGCAGGCGCCTCTCTGTTTCTGCTTATCTTTTCATTTATTGCATTTATCTTTTCATTTACTCCCCCTGGTTACATATTTGATAGCATAACAGTTATACATTTATTTCATGATACATAATATACTAAGATCATTTTATTATCAGGGACAACGTCAGTCAGCTCAGGTCCGGACATCACCTCCCTCTCCATCCACCCTGCCCCAGAGAGTCTGATTTAATTTGTCAGTAGTATGGCCTGACAGTGGGTTTGTTTATTTTTTCAAGTTCCAAAGGCAATTCTTTTTTTTTAATGTTTTTTTTTAAATGTATTTCTGAGAGAGAGAGAGACAGAGAGATAGCATGGGGTGGGGGGGCTCAGAGAGAGAGGGAGATGCAGAATCTGAAACAGGCTCCAGGCTCTGAGCTGGTTGTCAGAACAGAGCCCGATGTGGGGCTCGAACCCACGAACTGTGAGATCATGACCTGAGATGAAGTCGGATGCTTAACCGACTGAGCCACCCAGGCCCCCCTCCAAAGGCAATTCTAATGTGCATCCAAGGTTAAGAACCAATGCATTAGTCAATAAATGGGACCAAAGAGTCCCCTGGGGCTTATCTCAAATGTTATCTCAAAATGAGATACATCCTCAGCAAACGGTGGGTAACACGGAGTGGAGGAGAAGCTGGCTACGTGACAGGGCCTGCGTCCATGCTCGGGGCTCATTCTGAAGCTGGACTCAGGCATGTCAACAGCTGAGACCGCAGCCTTCAAAGGTCCACAGAGGAGGAATCAGCTTCAACATCATGAAGGGGCAGGGAAGAGAGGGTCTATGACGCATCTTTAAGAATGAGCAGAAATTTTCCAAGTGGTTAAGAAGAGTTGCCAGTGAAGATAACAATCCCCAGTGGAGAGAAGAGCCTATAGAAAATCTTAGCATCACACACAGCATGGCATGTTTGGAGAATAGTGAGGCCCCGGGGGGATTAGCTCTTGTTAGCA
Source organism: Crocuta crocuta (assembly GCF_008692635.1). Lineage (NCBI taxonomy): Eukaryota > Metazoa > Chordata > Mammalia > Carnivora > Hyaenidae > Crocuta > Crocuta crocuta. The sequence goes on from NW_027531904.1 coordinate 9,209,579, forward strand.
GTTGGTACCCATGAAATGAAAGGGATTTTGTGCCTTTATCCTCCAAGAAAAGTACAAGTTGTGGAGCTAGGAAAACTGGATCGGATTCCCCACCATTGCTAGGGAGAGAGGAGCCACTTTATGGAGAAGGTGGGGGCAGCCCAGGAAAATAGAGAAGAGCCAGGACCTTGAGGGAGGTGGAAAGGAGCCTTGAAGGATCAGCCCAGCCTTGTGATGTGCCCCCAGGAGCTCCTCTTATGGTTTGAATGTGGTGGTGATAGCAGCAGGACCAACTTCAAGGTCATGGCGCACGGCTTCCAAATGAGCAATACTTTCAGTGTAGCCATGAGGGACCGTCTCCCAGCTGTTTGTTCATCACATCCTGACGTTACACTGAGAGACTCTCAGGCTTGCTGTTGATCAGGAAAGGCCTCCAGATTGTCCCAGGTGGGTCCCCGTCTGAGCTGTAGTTCTGGAATTCTCTGTATCAGAGTGAGTGACTTACACCACTTGCGTATCTTCAGCATTGATTGGCACCAACTTTGACTTTGAGTCTTGTTCTTCAGGAAACCACTGGAGGGTTTCGATTTTGAGACAATGTGTGGAATAACTTTTCTGGGCCTTTTCTAGCCCACCAATGAGACCCTGGAGGACAGTATCCAGTGGTGGGCACTCATGGGATATGACTGGTAAACTTCAAGACAACTGTCCAGTCCCAAGCAAAGCAAGGTTCCTGAGAGGTCAGGATGACCCAACCAGCAGGAGACATGTTCATCCCCTTCCCTCAATGTCAGAAGGAACATATATCTTTTTAATGTTTTATTTATTTCTAGGAGAGAGAGAGAGAGAGAGAGAGAGAGAGAGAGAGACANAGATTGCAGATGGCATTGTCTCTGACCCCCGGCAGTTCCAGAGGCTGGAAATCCAGGAGCCTTCTAGAACTGACTTCTGGCAGTTATGGGGGCTTACACTGGGCTGGACCCGCTGCCTCTGACTATGTACTCATCTGCTATGCGCTGTCTCTCTCTCTCTGTCTCTGTCTCTCTCTCTCTCTCTCTCTCCCTTCCATCGACTAGGNATATTTTAAAAGCTACTGAGGAAAGACTCTTGAATATGGAAATGGGGACAGATTCTGTGACCCACATTGTTTATAATTCCTCCGATTAAACTGGTGGGCCACCTGGTTATGGCAGTCTGTTGACACCATTTTGCTAGAGAAGAGAAAGTACATCAGCAGCTCAGGAGAACTCAGGAAAGTTCTGCAGTTGGTAAAAGCCATACTCTCACATTTGTTGGAAGTTCTGGGTATGGGATCATTGATGGATCGTCCTTTATATCCAAAAAGCATAGATTACATATTGCCAGAAAGAACAGAAGGGTGTGCAGTTAACTCAAAATGGGGACATTTTGTACCAAATTTAGTACATGGTGAACCCTGAGCCCACATTGAAGAAGACTGTATATGCTGTTTGTGCTGCTCGTGTTGAGGTGTTTGTCTCTGACGCTGAAATGGTGACCACTTTCTTCTTTTATTTATTAGTAATGTCTCCCCTTCTGGTTTGTCTATGCTGTGTTCAATTTGCCTCTTATCCTATGAGTTGACAATATTACTTCTTCATAGTCCTTGGAGGTCACTCATGGTAGTTTAAATTTCCTGTTGTCACGTGTGAGAAAAATCCAGAATGTTGTATGAGTGTTGAGTAGCTTGGGGAAATACAGAAATGAACAAAACCCTACAGGTATAATATCTGTGATACATTGATATAAAAATCTAGCATTGTAGAGCCGTTGGAGCGGGCCAAGGATTTTGTAGTGTGGAATGTTTCATGGGCCTTTCAAGAGTGAGGGATATTTGTTTTTAAACAGTGACTATTTTAAAGACGCCCAGAGGTGCAGGCTTTCTGCAAACACATGTTTTACAGCCCCTCCAGAGCTGAACGTTTTTTCCGCTGCATTTGCCTTCCAAAAACGATTCCAGCATTGTGGACACGGAACACGAAGTAACTCAGAGTTTAAACTATTTCTGACATTCTGTCACTGCTTCAACAGAGCACACATTTGTTATGTTGAGAGATCGTCGAGTGCGCTGGTCGGAAGGATCTCGTATAAATTTCCTCCTGCCTCTTCTGTTCTTCGAATGTGTTCATATGGGCAGTGATGCTTCTAGGTGCTGACATGCAGGGTCAGCTTCTTTTTTATCCACATGGGAGACCTTCGTCTCCTTTTGCATCTCAAAACCTCCAGGTTCTGCTTTGCTCCCTGTAACTGCCAGTTCAGGGAGAATGTCACTGTGTGTGCAAACCCAGTATCGCACCCTTGTCATTCGGGGATTGCAGACGGCATTGTCTCTGACCCCCGGCAGTTCCAGAGGCTGGAAATCCGGGAGCCTTCTGGAACTGACTTCTGGCAGTTATGGGGGCTTACACTGGGCTGGACCCGCTGCCTCTGACCATGTACTCATCTGCTATGCGCTGTCTCTCTCTCTCTGTCTCTGTCTCTCTCTCTCTCTCTCTCTCCCTTCCATCGACTAGGATACAAAACTCCATCCCTTGACTGCCTTCTACTCATAGCAGGAGATCCATCAATACCAGGCATTTGGCAATCTTTTAAAGCAAGGCTGAGGCTTGAGAGATCATGGCAAAGGCATCCATCTCCTCATCCCTCCGCTCCCTGTTATCTCTCCTCCCCACCTACCCCCCTCTGCTTTCCCCCACCCCTAGGATTGCCGTAGGGACTCCAGATTCTTCTCTCCCTGTTATGTGGTCCTGGCCTACAGATGCACGCATCTAAATCTTGCAAGATATTCTGAAGGAAGAGCATCCACCCTCTCTGGAAGACAGCTGGAGGGGCACCTGGGGGCTCAGTCGGTGAAGCGTCCGACTTCAGCTCGGGTCATGATCTCATGGTTTGTGAGTTCAAGCCCCGCATCGGGCTCTGTGCTGACAGTTCAGAGCCTGCAACCTGATTCTAATTCTGTCTCTCCCTCTCTCTCTCTCTCTCTCTCTTAAAAATAAATAAAGATTAAAAAAAAAAAAAAAGACAGCTGAAGTTATACAGAAGAAAACAATTTCCCCAGCCTGTAGTTGGTTCTATCGAATTTATTTATCTTTAAGTTTATTTATTTATTTATTTTTGAGAGACATGGAGTACAAGCAGGGGAGGGGCAGAGAGAGAGAGAGAAGGAATCCCAGGCAGGCTCCGCACCGTTAGCACAGACCCCACACGGGGCTCGAACTACACGAAACTGTGAGATCATGACCTGAGCAGAAACCAAGAGCCAGAAACTTAATCAATGGAGCCCCCTAGGCACCCCAATTCTGTTGAATTTACTTAACAAGCCTGCTGCGTGTGGGGCACTGCCCAGGGGCTTCTGGGCCCAGGGCCAGGTCTCAGCCCTGGGGAAGCTCACGGCTGAGATCCAGTCCCTGGCAGAGTGCTGGTGCACATGTGACATCTCCAGGGTGCTGGCTGGATGAATAAACCTGCAGTGAATTAAAGGTGTAGGGGATTTCAGGGGAGGAGGCTGGCCTCGGTGACATTTATGTTGTCCCCTACACCGACTGATGTAAGCAGAGGCACCAGGGACTTAAAGCACCTGGGACGTAACCGTGCATCAGAATGACTTGTGCCCAAAATGGACTAAAAAAAAATCACACTGGGGGGCTTTTCTGTTTTTAAACTAAAGGTGCCCCCTGAGGCTCTGAGGCCAGGAGAGTCCCGTGACAGGCTGTGCCCCCAAAGCCAAATCCCCCTGGAGCTGTCTGATCAGCCAGGGCTGTAAAATACTATAGATGGAGGGAGAGGGAGGCTTTACCCACAGATGTTTGTTTCTCGCAGTTACAGAGGCTCGGAAGGCCAAGGTCAGGGTGCCAGCACACTCGGTGTCCTGGGGGGGACCCCTTCCTGGCTTACAAAGGGCGTCTTCTCACTGTGTCTTTGCGTGACGGAGGGGGACTCCTCCCATCTTTCCTCCTTTGCCCATTTTTAAATTGAGTTATTTGTTTATTTGCTATTGACTTGTAGGAGTTTCTTATATATTCTGGAGATTAACCCCTTGTTAGATAAGTTGTTTACAAATACTTTCTCCCATTCTGTAGGTTGTCTTTACGTTTTGTTGTTTCCTTTGCTCTACAGAAACTTTTTACTTTGATGTAGTCCCGTCTGTCTATTTTTCCTTTTGTTGCTTATGCTTTTGGTGATCCAAGAAATCATTGCCCAGACTAGCGTCAAGGTTTTCTCCTGCTTTTCTTCTAAGAGTTTTAGTTTCAGGTCTTAACGTTTGTCTTTAATCCATTTTATTACACATATATTATATATATTGTGTGTATGATGTAAAAAGGGGTCCGATGTCATTCTTTTACAAGTAGGTATCCAGTTTTCTCAACACCATATGTTGAAGAGACTATCTCTTCCCCTTTGTGTGTTCTTGGCACCTTTGTCAAAGATCAGTTGACCATATTTGTGTGGTTCTAATTCTGGGTTCTTCTCTGTTCCATTGGTCTGTGTGCCTGTTATTTTAAAAAATTTTTAATGATTACTTATTTTTGAGAGAGAGAGAAAGTGGGCGAGGAAGGGACAGAAAGAGAGGGAGACAGAGAATCCAAAGGAGGCTCCTCGCTGTCAGTGCAAAGCCCAACGTGGGGCTCAAAGTCCACATACTGTGAGCTCATTACGTAAGCTAAAGTCTGATGCTCAACTGACTGAGCAACCCAGGTGCCCCTGTGTGCCTGTTTTTAATGCCAGTACTATTCTGCTTTGATTACTGTAGCTTTGTAATATATTTTGAGATCAGGAAGTGTGATGCCTCCAGCTTTGTTCTTTTTTTCTTAATGTTTCTTTGGTGCCTTCAGTGGATCCATACACATTTTAAGATTGTTTGCTTTGTTTCCATAAAAAAAAAAATCCCATTGGAATTTTGATGGGAATAGCATTGAATCTGTAGATTGCTCTGTATAGTACGTTTTTTTTATTTTTTTATTTAAAAAAATTTTTTTTAATGTTTTATTTATTTCTAGGAGAGAGAGAGAGAGAGAGCGTTAGCAGGGGAGGGTCTGAGAGAGAGGGAGGCACAGACTGAAACAGGCTCCAGGCTCTGAGCTGGCAGTCAGCACAGAGCCCGATGCGGGGCCCGAACCCACGAACCGCGAGATCATGACCTAAGTGAAAGTCGGGCGCTTAACCGACTAAGCCACCCAGGCGCCCCATTGTATAGTACAGACATTAAAACAAAACAGGACAGTCTTCCTGTCCATGAAAATGGGATGCCTTTCCATTTATTTGTATCTTCTTTAATTATTTGCATGGTTGCTTTGTACTTATCTCTGTGCAAGTCTTCCACCTTCTATGTTAAGTTTATTTCTAAGTATGATTCTTTCTGATGCTATTGTAAATGAGATTTTTTTTAAAATCTCCTTTTCAGATATTTCATTGTTAGTGTACAGAAATGCAACTGATTATTGTATGTTAATTTTGTATCCTTCAACTTTACTGAATTTGTTTATTTGGTGTTTGTATGTGTGTGTGTGTAGTCTTTAGGGATTTTACATAAAAGATTATGTCATCTGAAAGCAGAGATGATTTTACTTTCTTCTGACCCCGTGCCTTTAATTTCTTCTTCTTGCCTACGTACTCTGACTAGAACTCCCACTACAATTTTGAATACAGGTTTCAAGAGTGGGCGTATTTGTTTTTGTTTCTGACCTTAGAGGAAAAACTTTTAGTTTTTCATCATTGGATATGATAAAGGTGATAAGTTGTGAGCTTATCATATATGGTCTTTATTACGTTGAAGTAAGTTCCTTTGATATCTAATTTGTTGAGAGTTTTTATCATAAAAAGTGTTAGAGTTTGTTGAATACTTTTCCTGCATTTATTGAGATGATTATGTGGCTTTTATCCTTCATTCTGTTCCTATGATCTATATCACATTAATTAATTTACATGTTTCCCAGGGATAAAGCCCACTTGGTGATGTTATATGATCCTTTTAATGTATTATTGAATTCAGTTTGCCATGTTTTTTTTGCTTGAAGATTTTTATATCTGTGTTCCTCAGGGATGTTGGCCTGTAGTTTTCTTTCCTTGTAGCGTTTTTGTCTGGCTTTGGTAGCAGGACAATGTTGACCTCATAAAATGAGTTTAGAAGTGTTTCTTCCTAGGGGCACCTGGGTGGCTCAGTCAGTTGAGTGTCCGACTTCAGCTCAGGTCGTGACCTCACGGTTTGTGGTTTGAGCCCCACATTGGGTTCTGGCTGTCAGCACAGAGCCCACTTCAGATCCTCTGTCCCACTTTCTTTCTGTCCCCACCAAAATAAAAAGTAAACATTTAAAAAGTAGTGTTTATTCCTTTTAAGTGTTTTGGAATAACTTAGGAAGGATTATATTAAATCATCTTTAGAGCTTTGGTATAATTCATCAGTGAAGCCGTCTGGTCTTGGACTTCTGTTTGTTGGGAGGATTCAGATTACTGATTCAGTTTCCTTATACGTTATTCACACCTGTTGAGATTGTGTGTTTCTTCATGACTCAGTCTTGGTAGTTTGTATGTTTCTATGCATATATCATTTCCTCTAGGTTTGGTGTATAATTATTCAAATTACTCATAATTTGTGATCTTTTTGGTTTCTGTGTCATCAGTTTTCATATCTCCTTTTTCATTTTCTATTTTACTTATCTGAACTCTGTTATTATTTTTAGTACGGGTGATTAAGGGTTTGTCAGCTTATTTTCTCTTTTCAAAAAACAACTCTTATTTTTGTTAATATTTTCTATTGGTTTTCTGTTCCTTATTTTGCCTACTGCTGCTCTAATCCCTATGTTTTTTATCTTCCTTCTGCTAATGTTGGGTTTATTTTGTTGTTCTTTTTCTAGGTTCTTGAAGGATAAAGTTCGGTTGTTTGAGATCTTTCTTCTTTTGTAACGTAGGCATTTGTAAACTTCTTTCCTATTACCGCTTTTCTTATATCGCACAGGTTTTTTATGTCCTATGTTTATTTTCGTTTGTGTTAGATATTTTCTAATTTCCCTTTTGATCTCTTCTTTGACTCAGTGCTATGTCTCCCCTGCCTCTGCTGCCCACCTTGGTCTCTGCCACCCAACTGGGCCTGCTGACCCTTGTCCCCCACTTTCCTGGTTTTACATCACATCCAGGCTGCTATTTCTAAAGCACCAATATGGCATTTTCAGACTGTTTAAAATAATTATCGCTTAAAAGAATTCAGTCGTTTCCTATTTCCCTTAAAATAAATTCAACCAGATTCCTTACTCCGGGTAATAAACCTGCATTTGACGGACACCTGCTCAGCTCTCGGCTCATCTTCCCACACTCCCCTCCGGTGGCCTTTAAGCTCCAGTCATAATAAACTTCTGTGAGTCCCCAAGCGCGCTCTGTTTTCCTTTGTGTCTAGGACTTTATGCGCGCTGTTCCCTGGCCCTACAACAATCTCCCCACGACTCCTATCCCCTTCCCTTGCCCCGTTCCTCCTTGTCCCGGGGAATTAGCGCAGGCGTTCCCTCCGCGGGGGACCGTCCCACCCCTTCAGGCTGCATCACACGCAGCCTCCGTGTGACAGCACCCAGTGTATACCTTTATCAGAAGCCCTGATTTTTTACTGCAAGCCCCTCTTTCCTCCAAAGCCCTCCCTTAAAATCAAGTTTTGTTTTTTTCTTTTTCTTCTTCCTTTTGTTTAAAATTAAGTTTCTCGAGGAGCTTAGTTCACCATCATCTCCTTAGCACCAGCACAGTCTCGCGTGGGGTGGGCACTTGGGAAACATTTTCTGAATGAATGAATGAATGAATGAATGGATGGCCACTCCTGCCTTGTATTTCAGAACACAAAGTATGTGGTCAAAGCTGGACTCAAAAGAAAAGTAGTAGTTTTAAATATTTTAACTTTAAAATAAGCAAATTAAAATAAACTCAGAGACTTAGAAGTTTCCCTGTAAGCTAGAAATAAAAGGAAATTTCTTGGGTTTGACAACTACCAGAAGCCAAATCCGGGGCGCCTGGGTGGCTCAGTCAGTTAAGTGTCTGACTTCAGCTCAGGTCATGGTCTCATGGTTTGTGGGTTTGAGCCCCACTTTGGGCTCTGTGCTGACAGCTCAGAGCCTGATTAGGATTCCCTCCCTCCCTCCCTCTCTCTCTCTGCCCCTGTCTCGCTCACAAGTGTTCTCTCTTTCTCTGTCAAAATAAATAAACTTAAAAAAAAAAAAGAAGTTAAAGCAAACATCATACTTAAGGAAGAAGTTTTAGTAGTATTCTCTTTAAAGTTGGAAATGAGGCATATATGCCCACTGTAACCCATATAATTCAGCATTGTTGTTAGAGACCTTCATCAGTGCAAAGCAGTAGTTAGAATAATAGGTCTAAATATTGGAAAAGAACAAGTAAAAATGTCACTCTGTGTAAATATGATTGTTTACCTTTAAAAAAAAAACAAATCAACTGAAAACTACTCAAGGTACAATTGACCCTTGAACAACACCAGTTTGAACTGCATGGGCCTATCTGTAAGGGGATTTTTATTTTTTATATAAACACAGGCTAGCCATGTAAATGTATTTTCTCTTCCTTATGGTTTTCTTAACAACATTTTTTCTCTAGCTTACTCCAGTGTAAGAACACAACAGAGAACATGTATAACACACAAGATACATGCAGTCGACCTTGTATGTTATTGACAGAGCTTCCCTAGTCAAGTTTTGGGGGCGTCAGAACTACATATGGAATTCGACTATGTGGGGGAGGGGGTCGACACCCGTGGTCCCCACCTTATTCACAGGTTAGCTGTAATGAAGTCCACTAAGACGACAATACAAGAGAAATCTCCAAGTGTTCATAGCTTTGCATAGCTTTGTTGTCAGCCATAAACAATGATAACATCTATTTTTAAAGAGCCTGCTTATTATTGTGTCAATAAAAACTGTAAGGTGCATAGGAAATAATTTATCAAGAAATATGCAAGACCTACCTACATCGTGGTTAAGAGTTCGGTTCTGGAATGAACTATGTGGGTGTGAATCTTGGCTCTTGTGTTACCCAGCGGACAACCTTTGGAAAGTTTGACGGCTCTGTGTGTATGTGTGTGTAGAAGAAATAACTAACAAGACATATGGACGTGCGGTTAGCACTTCTATGCGTACATAGTTTGCAGCCTCATGTTGACCTGGCCAGCTTCTCAGCTGCCAGGTGGAGCTAATAGGAAGTACCTCCCGGCTGGTGGGGGGGGGCGGGGCGTAAACCGTGGGAAGTCAGGTGCCACAGCTTTGGTGGAGTGCTTGCTTTGTCTACAGTAAGGACTTTGCATTGCATCGGGTTCTGTGCTGATGGCTCGGAGCCTGGAGCTGCTTCCGGTTCTGTGTCTCCCTCTCTCTCTGCCCCTCCCCAGCTCACACTCCCTCTGTCTCTCTTTCTCTCTCTTTCAAAAAATAAATAAATAAACATTAAAATGTTTTTTTTAAAAAAGAGAGAACCAAGAGAGGTTCCTCTGAGTTTTGCACTTCACAGACCAGCAAAATGCTAAGACCTCTCAAGATCTGGCGGAAGAAATTCTTTCGATTTCTCATGTGCTTATAGTCTTTGCATCTCCCTACATCCACCCAGACTTGAAACTCAACACTTCTTTGTGTTCCCTGAAAGTTTTCTCTCTCACAAAAGCTTTAATGACAAGGTTTTTTCCCTAGAGATTTAAAAAAAAAANCTCAACTGACTGAGCCACCCAGGTGCACCAATGTTTATTTATTTTTGAGAGAGAAACAATGCAGGCAGGGGAGGGAGAAGACAGAGAGAGGGAGACACAGAATCCAAAGCAGCTCCAGGCTCTGAGCTGTCAGCACAGAGCCTCACGCGGGGCTCGAACCCACAAACTATAAGATCATAACCTGAACAAAAGTGAGACATTTCACCCACTGAGCCGCCCAGGTGCCCGTCCCTAAAGATTTTATATATATATTTTTTTTTTCTGAAGGAGGAGCGTTTTGTTGCCTATGCACAGCAAACAACTTAAAGATTCACATTAGATATTTTTGTTTTCTGGAGACTCCTCTGTGTTAACCCACCTCTGGGAACTTCTCTCTTGTCTCCACCTCCAGCTCCACCACCTCTTTTCCAAGCACCCTTCCACCATCCCCACTCAGCTTCACGTTGCTTTCCTTTCCTGATACAGAGCAATCCCGCCCTCTTTGGCTCCCAGGGACTCACGTACATAAACCAGTCAGGTCCACCGTAGGCCAAAGCCCTTTGCTTTCAGGGGACATCCCACCTGCGTCAAGTTGCTGCAGACCTAGAAGCAGCCACGTCTCCTACTCTATGTAATTCAGTCCATTCGCTGCCGCGTGGTCAGAATGTGAACGGTATTTGTCCTATGGTTGTTCTATGGCCCTGTTCTTAAAGGAATTTGCCTTTTGTCATATTTGTTTTTATCCCAAAGGTGTCCCTCAGCCTAATATAACTTGGTTGAAGAGAGGAGGACCTCTGAGTGACAATATTTCCTTGCTTTTCAATGGATCCCTGTTGTTGCAGAACGTTTCCCTTGAAAACGAAGGAACCTACGTCTGCACAGCCACCAACCCTCTAGGAAAGGCAACGGCAACGTCTACACTCCACTTGCTGGGTAAGTGTCTGGTGCTTCTGGTTCAAGGGCTTCCCGTAATACGTACAAGGTTTCGTCCGTGCTGGACTTGCGGAGTAAACTCGAGGGACATTACGTGGTTGTAACCACGCTTGCCTCTGGCCACTTCCACACTGAGCCCTGCACCTGGCACTTGTCTTCTCGTAGAAGGCTGTGCCTTTCCTGCTACTACTTCTCTGCCCAAGTACCTACCGTGCCACATAGTTTTCTGCCCAGAATCAAGACCCTTCGTGTTCTGCCTGTATATTTGCTCATCTGCTGCCCCGACCCCCCATTCCAGGCCAGCAGTGAGCTCTGTTCTAGTCAGTGTGGTCTCCTCACCATCATCCAACAGAGCCCCCCACCCACATGCTGTTTCTCTACAAGTATGGCTTCCAGACACACTGCTCTCCAAGGAAGAGGTGTCCCTCACTGCCTTTCTCATGGGATAGATCAGGGCCAACTTCTGTCACTTGCACAGGAACTAATGCCTCCTGTGTAAATCCTCTGATTGCATCTGACTCTTTTGTCTGGTCTTACCGTTGGTATCGGAGCAAGTCCTAACACACATTGCTCTCCAGTTGTTTCCTCTTGTATTTATGTTTCCTCAGTTAAATTGCAGGTCCTTTAATTATAGAGACCGGGGTTTTTTTTGTTTTTGTTTTTGTTTTTGCAGCCCTGAGGATATAATATAGTTGGGGGCACACAGTAGGTTCTCCATAAATACTAATAAATTGAGTCTTAAGACACCTTACTGTTGGGTCTGTATTGTAATTTGGAGACGTTCATCACAATGTGCCCCTCGGCACAGGATGACAAGTTGTGGCTGCTCCTACTCTCTGTCGGGATAATATCTAAAGTTCATTCCCTTCCCCTACTTTCATCCCTTTTGTTTCTTAAATTCCACATGTGAGTGAAATCATATGATATTCATCTTTCTCTGACTGACTTATTTTGCTCAGGATAATACACATTGTTGCAAATGGTAAGATTTCATTCTTTTTGATCACCGAGTAGTAGGGGAAGGAAAAATAAGATACAGAGAGGGAGGCAGACCATAAGAGACCTTTAAAGACAGAGGGTTTCTGGAAAGAGGTGGGTGGGGGATGGGCTACCTGGGTGATGAGCATTAAGGAGGGCACTTGTTGGGGTGAGGGCTGGGTGTTATACGGAAGTGATGAATCACTGGAGTCTTCTCCCTAAACCAATACTACACTGTATGTTAACACTGTTTAAGTTGAGTTTAATAAATTAATTAAAAATATATATCTGGAGTTCAGCAAATTCTTGTCACCAACATGGGCTTTAAATTGTTGAGGTTTTAGGACTCAATACATAATACTCCTCTTTCCCACCAGGGTTTGGAACCAAGTGAGAGTTGATCACAGAAGTCAGTCAGATGGACATTAGGGATCATTCCATAGTCTTGTCTGTAGCTCCAGCCCACCCCCCCACAGGTGTAGTAAGTGCTAAATACGTGCTTTACAGATGCATGAAATTGAGTCATTGGTGGATGTGGCATGAGATTACTATAGAGTTCATTGCTAAACCAAAAGATGATGGAAAAGAACCTTCTTCATGGTGTTTCTTATTGGCAGTTGGAGGAGCCCAAGGACACGATGGGTGGGAGGTGCCCGTGTGGGGCTCGGAACTGTCATCCGGCAGGAAGCACTTTGATGTCCACTCAGTCCTCTGATACTTACATCAGCACAGGGTCAGGGGCAGTCATTTTTAATCCCGGCACTTAAATGAGGAGCACTGAAACTCACAGAAAGTTTTCCTAGAGCCCAAATATATAGCCTGCTCTTTATTTTGTTTTTAAATTTCTTAATATTTATTTATGTTTGAGAGAGAAAGACAGAGTGTGAGCAGGGGAGGGGCAGAGAGAGAGAGACACAGAATCTGAAGCAGCTCCAGGCTCTGAGCTGTCAGCACAGAGCCCAATGTAGGGCTCGAACTCATGGCCTGCAAGATCATGACCTGAGCCAAAGTCAGACAGTTAACCAACTGAGCCACTCACTCAGGCGCCCCTCTAGCCTTCTCTGTGAGCGTTCTTCACACTACCCGTCCTAGACTGTCCGTGCTGATCAGGAAGGCACTGGTGTACCTCCCTGTCTCCCTTCCCAAAGAGACCCTGTGGTCTTCGAGGATCTTAGAATGCAAGATTCTTAACCGATGGGCTTGGCCAAGCCTGTCGGATTGCTGCATGCCTTCCCCATGCTCTGAGAAGTGCCAGCCTCATCCCTTGCTTCTGCTCCTCTCCACTCCCGAACCTCCATGGTGGCCTCAGCTCCGCCCTGCACATCTCTTCCCTCAGGGGTCGCTCCCGCTAGCAGCTCATGACTTGGCTGACTTGGCTGGAATCAAGAGTGTCTCCCATTGCTCACTACATGGCATCCCTCCGCCACCCTGCCCTCATGCTTGAGCTCCACTGCCTTCCTGAAAGCCCACCCCCCATGTGAGGTCCCCTACAAAATGTCACCCGTTCTCCTGCTGCTCAGGTGCCTCTTGCGAGGAGGGGCTTTGCTGTTCTCAGCTGCTTCCTCCGGTCCCTTTCAGAATTACAGGGACTCCATTTTCCCCATCGTCTTAGGCTATAAGCCTTGAAAACATGCAGAGCCACCACGTGTTAACATAGCTGTTCTAACTAAACCCTGATAGCATCCTACACACCCCCACGAACCCCCAGGTGTGTGAGAGCCTGAGCATCGGGACACAACATTTCTTCGGCAGGAGCTGACTTCCTAGTGGCTGGATTCTCTAAGGACGCCCAGGCTGGAATAAGAGCTAGATGATGTTTAACTGGCAAACAAGTGCTCCTTTTCTCTCTCTCTCAGAACAAAGACGGTTGGACAGGAAACGTGGATTTCCCAAAGACCATAAAAAGCCTCCGCTCCAGGCATTCAACACGGGAGCCGGCAGCAGTGACACAACCGGAGAGCCCGTACCTTCAGGTCGGAGATTTTGACTTCTTAAGGATTTGCGTTCGAGAGGGCTGTGCAAGGGAAAGGGTTTCGCTACAAGATGCTCCGTATTTTGCACTTCTCGATAAGTAAAATTATTCCCAGGCGCTTGGCCAGCTTCTCCCTTGCCCTCAGGCTTCTGTGGCTCAACTTGTTCCTTCCATAGCAAAACATTTCTGAAGAAGAAATCGATCCGGGGAGGCTCGCAGGGATCATGTCCCAAGTGTGCATCAATATTTGTGATAAAACAGGTATTGGTTTTCCAGTTTCAAAACGATTGCCAACTTGGTAAATATTCACAGAGGGGAGATTTGTTAAGAATTCTGGAACCTGTTCCTTCATTCTTCTCTTTTCATAAATTCTTCCCTAGACTTGTTAGCTTTGTTAGACATCAGCGTTCAGTCAGGAGAACCCAATCTAAGTATTTCAAGCTTGTAGAACTCTTCAGGAGGCCAAGCGAGAGAGGTCGAGGTAAGAAAATCAGAAATGCTGGAAGCACAGAAAACCAGTACTGATGATCCCAGATTCTTGTAGCTCAAAAATGGGTAAATCACAGAAGGACACAGATGAGCTGCTGCTACACCTCATACTTTGTTATACTTACTCTACAGGAAAGGGACTGGCGATGTCATTTTGACCTTTTAAATCTTGAGCAAATGTCTCTCCTTTGCAGAGCATATCCCAGAGAATAACTGCAGGTAGGGATTCTAGAAATGTAGGTACAGGCTCCCACCTTCTCGGATGCAGGGAGAGCATAGAGGAGAGGAAAATAGTGCTGGGCCACCCATCAAACAGTCTAGCTCACGTTATTCATGTTATTTATGACATCTCTCTCCAGGAGTATTTATATCTCTTCTCCTCTGTCAGGCATACTACTGCCATTAGAAAATGCATTATTATCCATTTATTCCTCATTTGTCTTAGTGTGTTTGGGCTGCTGTAACAAAAACCACAGGCCTGGTGGCTCATGAACAACAGACGTCTATTTCTTACAGCTCTGGAGGCTGGAAGTCCAAGATCAAGGCGCCTGCAGGTCTGGTGTCTGGCGAGGACTTCCTCGTTCACAGCCGTGTTCTCGCTGTGTCGTCACATGGCAGGGGTGAGGAAGCTCCCTGGAGCCCCACCCTCGTGACCCCATCCCCTCTCAAAGCCCCCCCACCAAGAACATCGCATCAGATGTTAGGATTTGACATCTGAATTTTGGGGAAACACACATTCAGTCTACAGCAACATGCCACAAGTGTCTGCCCGGTGCTTCCTCTTGCCAGGCTGGGGTAAAGGGATCACCTTGCCCTTGGGAAGCTCATAGTCCAGAGAGGGGGCAGTCATGTGAGCAGGTGTTTTAAGGCTGTGTGACATGTGCTCTAATAAAAGGGTGACCAGGTGGGCACACTGGCAGCACCGAGGAAGGGGCCCTGGCTCCCTCTGGAGGAGACAGCCAGGTCTTCACATAGGCCGTGATGCTTGTTCTGGGAAGGGGAAGAGCAGCATTCCAGGCAGAGACACAGGAAGTGCAAAGGCAGAGAGGAGCTCCATGTGGAAGGGCGCCTGAGGCCAAGGAGCCCTCTCAGGTCAATTACTTTACAAATTGGATATCATGAGTCTGAAGCCACTGAGACAGCTGAAGCCTTTGGACTATTTCAACATTGGCTTTGCCAGTGCTGCCATCTTGTTTGAGGACCTCCTACCCACCCCCCCCACACACACACACCCCACATCCATGTGTCCACATTCTGAAGAAGACAACCTACTGAATGGGAGACCCACCTGATAAGGGGTAACAGGCAAACTATATGAAGAACATAGGCACCTCACCATCAAAATAACATATAGTCTGACTAAAACAAAGGACCTGAACAGACCTTTTTCCAAGGAAGACCTACAAATGGCCAACAGACACATGAAAAGATGTTCAGCACCACTAGTCATTAGGGAAATGCAAATCAAAACCACGATGAGATATCACCTCATACCTGTCAGAATGGCTAGCATCAAAAAGAGAAGAAATAGCAAGTATTGGTGAGGATGTGGAGAAAAAGGAACCCTTAAGCACCATTGGTGTGAATACTGGTAAATTGGTAAAACTGTAGAAAACACTATGGAGGTTCCTCAAAAGTTTAAAAATAGAACTACCATATGGTCCAGTAATTCCACTATTGGGTATTTAGACAAAAAAAGAAAAGACTAATTTGAAAAGATATATGCACCCCTATGTTTATAGCAGCATTATTTACAATAGCCAAGATATGGAAGCAACCCAAGTGTCTGTCAGTAGATGAGTGGATAAAGAAGATTTGGTGCATGTGTACACAATGGAATATTACCCATAAGAAATATCAAAATCTCACCATTTGCAACACCATAGATGGAGCTAGAGGGTATAAGGCTAAGTGAAATAAGTCAGAGAAAGACAAATACCATGTGATCTCACTCGCATATAACATTTAAGAAACAAATAAGAGGAGGAAAAAGAGAGATTTAAAAAACACTCTTAAATACAGAGAACAAACTGATGGTGGCCAGACAGGAGGTGAGTAAGGGGATGGGTGAAATAGGTGATAAAGATTAAGAGTGCATTTATCTTGATGAGCACTGAGTAATGTACAGAACTGTTACTCTGTTAGTTATACTTCAATTTTAAAAAATTAGAGTTTATTCCTAAAACACAGGAAACTATTGAGAAGTCTTATATGAGAGTGAATATGATCTTTTCAAATGCTCTTGTATCCAAAATCATTCACCATAAACCAAAAAAGTTATCAAATAGAACTTCATCAAGATTATTAAAGTCTGGTCATCAAGGACACCATTAAGAATATGAATAGATAAGCTGTAGATTGGGAAGAAAGATTGGCAGAACATATGTCTGATGAGGAACTCATATCTAGATTATGTAAAAACAAAACTCCTACAAGATAACAATGAACCCTCCCATTCCCCCAAAAGAGATACTGAGCAAAACGCTTGCACAGACGGTTCACACAGAAGATATACAGATGGGGTGGATATACAGGGAAATGACCATTAAAACCACTGCTAGGAGAGTGAAACCAGAAAGACTGGCAAAGCCAGGTCTTGGTAAGGGTGTGCAGCTGCTGAAACGCTTACACGTTGGTGGTAAGTGTGTAATCTGTACAACCCCTCTGGAAACCTGTGTGGCCGTTTCTGATAAAGTGAAGCATACACCTGCCTTTGACCCAGCAATTCCGCTCGCAGGTAGTTACCCAAGAGACGTGAAAACACATCCATGGAAAAATGTGCACAATAATGCTCATAGCAGCCTTCACTTCCTAATGGCTATCAAAAGGAGGATGGATAAACAAGCATGGCATTTTCAGACATTAGAACATTATTTAGCAATAAAAGAGAGAGGGCTACCGACATGTACAACAATACGGGTGAATCTCAAAAATGTTGTGTTAAGCAAAAGAAGCCAAATGCAAAAGACTAAATGCGTGAAGTGCAAGAACAGGGACACTAGTAATGAACACTGATGGTGATCAATAAGTAATTGCCTGGTGGGGGAGGGGAATTGATGAAAATAATTCAGATTAAAATAATTGATTAAAATAAACTAATTAATCATTAACATTGGTTAAATTAAGAGGAAACTTCTTGGGTGAGGAAGTGTGTTATGCCTTGTTTTGGATCACGGTTACAAAGGTGCATATAATTGGGAAAAGTCATAAAACTGCACATCTGATTTCTGAGGATTTTTTTGTGTGTTAATTACACCTCAATACAAAAAAAAACAACCCACGTTTTTAAAGAAATGCATATGCCCTGCCTTGAAGTGTCAAGGTGTGTTTGTGAAGTATAACATACTAGAAAGAGTTAGATGCAGAGTCAAACATACTTGGGTTCTGGGGGAAGGACCTTGAGCAAAATCACTTGGCTTTTTCTAACTTCTACCAATAAAACTGATCTAATTCACAAGATGGCCATAAGGATACGTGAAAAATTGATGGCCAAGTATCTAATTCCATACCCCCGTCACCTGGGAGCTTCTCCCTAAACACAGCTATTTAAAAAAATTGTTTTAAATTAAACTGTAATCCTGGGGGCCCAACTAAAAATATATACTGTTTTGTTTTGCCAATTATACCATATGCAACTTAAGACAAAAATTCAAAAATCAGAAGGAAAATCTGGAAAACAGTAAGTTACAGAAATCACTTGGCTCTGTGAGGGCGTATGTGGACACAGCTGGTCGCTATCAATTATTTGTGATTGTGACAGGAAAATCTGGCACCTTCTGTGGTTGTACACACAGATCTTTCATCATCGTATTGTACCTCATCTTTTTACCGAGTGTCAAAAGGGAAGGGAAAGGCCGTTTGGAATGAGGACTGAAATTAATAAGCCACAATTACTGGAGGTGGTCAGCCTCAACTTCGCTAAAGGAAACTACCATTTTTACCTTTCCAGATGTCTCCGTGACAAATTATTTATGCGGTTCCAGGAGTAAGCTGAGGTTTAGATTAAGAATTAATGGAAAAGTAAGAATGGAATGAAGTGCATTTTTAACCTGACTGCTTAATCCAAGATCCCTGCTAAATGGTCTTTCATTTCTCGGCCTGATCCACTTGCGAGAAACAGAACTGGTTAGAGCAACCCCCGGGGACGCCCTCCCCGCCCGTCTTCTTGGCTCTGCTCTGAGCATCCCCTCCCTCCCTCTGGATTCTTTTGGCAGGTCTAGCTGGCCTCCCATAGCACCTCTCCCAGGCTGGGGTTCAAGGGGCCCATGCTGGCCACCGTTCCCGCCGGTTATTACAATAAGTCAGTGGAAGGAAAATGAAATGCACCACGGGATGGCTTTACTTTCTCTGAGCTTCTCGAAGAAGCAGACTGGCAGCTCACCAGAGGACAGCTCCTGGTGGTCTTTGGCCGTGTCCCCTCCAGCCTCATCATCATATCTCATTCATGGCCGTCATGACATTTCATTTCCTTTCTGCAGAGCCTTTCTGGGAGCTCGGTAACTGGACGCATTGTTCTGCCACCTGCGGCCGCTCGGGAGCCCGCATTCGGAGACCCCGGTGCGTCGTGGCCAGCGGGCAGGAAGTGAGTGAGGCCCTTTGCCGTCACCTCCAGAAGCCGCTGGCCGGGTTTCAGCCCTGCAACGTCCGGGACTGCCCTTCGAGGTACACGTCATCGCTCTTATCAGTACCGGGTTTTTGCTTATGTTAGAAGGCTCGCTGATGTGCATTCACTGCCACGATCGCGGAGATGCATTTAGCACGCACTCTGCACCGGGCGCTCTGCTAAGTGCCTTGTGTGGTTAGTTTCCTGTTTTGCAGGTGGGAAGGTTGCTCCGAGGCCACACAGTTAAAAGGCCAGCGTTCCAGTGGACATTATCTGTGTTCAGGGCCCTTGCTCTTGACCGCTACTCAAATCCGCTCCCTGCACTCACAGTGCTGCCCGGTCCTTAGCGGAGCTGGTTCTGTGGGTTGAGCCTCGGTGATCGCATGGAGGTTCTGTTCAGAGTGCCGATCCCTAGATTCCACCCCAGCGGTAAAAACCACTAACGACCTCTCTATGTAATGGATGATAGAAATCAGTAATTTTTTTTAAGTTTTTTTTTTTTTTTTTTTTTTTTCCCTGACAGAGAGACAGCATGAGCAGGGCAGGGTCGGAGAGAGAGGGAGAAAGCAGTAATTTTTAAATGCCCCAAATCCAACTCCTGATCCCCAGCAAGCCTGGTCCACTTCCAGGCATCCAGATTCAGTCCTGCGTCCCAGC
>NW_027531904.1:9228922-9238890 GCF_008692635.1 Crocuta crocuta
CCCCCCCCCCCCTTCTCTCCTGTCCGTCTGTTCCTGTGCGTTTCCATGGTTCCCGCGGAGCGCACGCGACCACCGCCCCTCACGTGCAGCGCCCGGCAGCTTCCTGCTTCTCATCCCTCCTAGAGGGCTCTTCCACTGTGTGCGCAGAACAGTCTTGGAAAGGCAGATTCGCCTTTAATCATTCTTAGGACAAAGGCTGAGATCCCTAGCGCTGGGGTCATGTCTTGCCTTGTGCGTTTTTTCACCCTGTGTCTAAAATCGTGCTTAACATGGGGCGCCTGGGGGGCTCAGTCAGGTGAGCACCGGACCTCGGCTCAGGTCAGGATCTCACCATTCGTGGGTTCGAGCCCCGCGTCGGGCTCTGTGCTGACAGCTCGGAGCCTGGAGCCTGCTTCGGATTCGGTGTCTCCCCCTCTCTCTGCCCCTTCCCTGCTCACACTGTCTCTCTCTCGCTCGCTCTCAAAAATAAACATTAACAAAGTTCTTTTAAATAGTGCCTAGCACACGGCAGGTGCTCAGTGACACCTGACTGAACGCTTGAGGCAAGAACAGAAGCCCAGTGCGTGTGCCGGGGGCGGCCGTCCTGCGTCATTGCTGGCATCTGCCAGCCTGGTCATCTGATCTCCACCCCACGCCATTTGCTTGTCTCTCAGATGTGCCATTCTCCTGACTCAGAGTCTTTGCATATACTGCTCCCGCTGCCTACAACACTGTTCCCTTTCTTTGCTCTCAGATATTTCCGTTCATGTATTTTCAGGGAGACCATCCCTGACCTTACCCTCCAAGCCCAGCCAGGGCCCCGTGCCGCGTGTTTCCTGTTTATCACTCGTCTTTATCGCTCTTCCCACAGTCTGTCTCGTCTCACTAGACTGTCCGCCCGGCGAGGGTGAATCCACAGCTGTTTGCAGAACACTTTACCCCAGCACTTAGCACACCCTCCGCCCCAGGAAACCGATTACACTGAAATCCAGTGCTAAAATACTTAAAAATTATGATACAGCAACACACTAACTAGTAAGTTCTAGCGGTACATTAATTTTGCAGCGGTGATGAATACAAACGGTGTTTTGAGGTGCCTGCTACAATTGTAAGGTCATGTAAAAACATCTGTGGTTTCCGTCGGTGACAGAATCACACAGGTATTGCTAATTCTACTGTATTTTGCGGCTGATGCGTTCCTAACTGAAGGAAAACCAAATTTCAGTTACAGCCCAGTGACAGTGAAGATGTAATTCTTTGCCCGCCCAGGCCCCTAGGGCTCCAGCTGGGAACCCCCCTCTGCAGCGAGCCAGCAAACTTGAACCTAGTTAGTGGCGGAGCATCCGTCTCAGATGTCCAGTCCCACGTGCCCTGTGTCACTGCAGTGTGGACTTTAGGGTCAGACAAACCCAGAGCCCCATCACAGCTCTGTTGGTGTATCGTTACCTGTGACCCCCCACCCGCTGTTGACCCCTTTGGACGTTGGGAAGAATAAGGATAACGTGTAAACCTCTCGCGGAGCAAACGGCACATCAGAGCTTTAAAAATATTTTCTTCCCTTTGGTTTCAACGAATTGAAACCCACCGTTTTGAAATTTCCACCTCATTTTGCCCCAGCTCTGGGGCCACACAAGCGCTCTTAGGTACTTGGAGACGGCCCTACCCCACCCCGCGTTGCCTGTCTCCGCCTGCTAATTCGCTAGCTCCCCTGGATAAAGGAAAATCTGAGAAGAGAGCCGGGGGTTCTCTGCGCTGCCGTTCACCCCCCTAGAAATGCACAGCCCCCAAACGGTCACAGTGTGAGGACGGAGTTTTTTCTTTTCTTTTCAAGACACACTCGCTGCAGTGCCTGCCCTCCCCGTCCTTGCTGAGCTTCTGTTGTTTTTGTTCCTAGGTGGCTCACAAGTGCGTGGTCAGGGTGCTCGGCCTCCTGCGGGGAAGGAGTCCGCAGTCGGCAAGTGACCTGTGTGCGCACGAAGGCCAACGGAGCCACGCAGGCGATGCCTCCGAGGGCCTGCGCTCCCGGGGACAGGCCTCCGGGAGGTAGGCCGTGCTCCGGGCGCCCCTGCGGCCAGGGGGCCGTCGGACCGGGCGGCCAGGTAAAGCCAGGCAAATCGAGTGTTCTGTCCGGGCCGTCATCGTCACGTTGCTTCTAATACATTATTTCCAATTTAGGCGGGATCTGATTGATCTCTAAAATGAATCAATGGGTCTGACCTCCAGGATTAGATCTGGAAATCACGGTGTCCCTGTCTTCGATACAAAGGTAAACCACAGCTGGGTTCTTTGAATGCGGCAGCTCCCAGGCTGACGAGCGGCCTTCAGGAAAAGGAGCAAGGGACGTTGGTAATAAGGGCACAGAAGTCCTGTGCCCCACGTACCACCTTGAACAACAGCATAAATAGAAAGTATTTGGGAAAGCTGTTTTTAAAGAAATGTGTAGGAACCTTACTCGCCTGCTGGGGCCGCTGAAATAGAACACCACACGCCGGGTGCCTTCACGCGCAGAAGTTTCTTTCCTCACGGTTCTGGAGGCTGGAAATCCAAGATCAAGTCCTGTCAGGGCTGGTTTCGGTGAGACCTCTTTCTGGCTTAAAAACAGTCACCTTCTCACTGTGTCTTCAATGGCCTCGTCTCTGTGTAGAGAGAGAGATAGAGATCGAGATCGAGAGAGACAGAGAGAGATGAGAGAGAGAGATTTCTGGGGTCTCTTCCTTCTATTATAAGGACACTGTTCCCATCAGATTAAGGCCCCCCCTTTTGTCTCCGTTAAGCCTTCAGTACCTCCCTGTGGAACCTGCCACCTTGAGGGTTCGAGCCTCAACATGGAAATTTTGAGGGGACACAGCTTGGTCCACAGCACTCTGCCTCCCGGCCCCCGCCCCCAAATTCATGTTCTTGTCGTGTGCAAAGTACATCCGTCCCACCCCAGTACCCCTAGAGGTCTTAACCCATCCCGTCCTCAGCTCAAGTCCAGAGTCTCACTACATGCCACGTAAGCTAGGTGTGGGTGAGAAGCGAGGGGTCCTGGGGCAGCATCCCTCTCACTCTGAAGCTGTGGGAGCAGACACGTTACGGCCTCCGAAATACAGGCGTGGGACAAGCAGAAGATAGACGCTCCCTTTCTGAAAGAGAGGAGCCGGCAAACGAAAGGGCTGAGGGGTCCCGGTCAAGTCCAAACTCTAGCAGGGCCGGTCCACCAGGTCCTCACACTTGAGGACAGTCTTCTTTGGCTTCCGCTCACCCCCCTCCCCCAGACCCACCAGGACAGTGACATTGCTCCCACCCTAGACGGCAGCCGCCCCTGTGTGGCCCTTTGGAGCAGTCCTGCCCCTGACGCACGAGGCAGGGACAGGCGGCCCATGGAAATTGAGGAGGGGGCCCCACTCCCTGAAACTGGGGGGGAAACAGCCTTGACCCTGTGTGCGGTGGGACTGGCAGCCTTGGTGAGCTCTGAATCGGGTCATTCTTCCCTCTTCCTGAAAGATAAAACGTGTTTGCAGCTGAATGGCTTTACCCCATCCTAGAGAATCCGCAGTTTCTAAAGCTTTCCTTAATCGGGTCCCAACTGTGTTCCTTTGGTCCAAACTGGCAGTGTCTCTGTGGGCGCCATCGCGTCTCTCCCTGGCTTCCGCTGAGATGGCGGAGTAACTCCATGGCTAATCTCCTCATGGAGCTGTGGTCCGGCCACACCCTCCGTGTTCTCTCCAGAACTATTTTCTCACTCTTCGGAATATGGATGGACCGACAGTTACCAGAATCCTTGCGTGGTGGTTCCTTTTTGCTTAACGGTTCCTTCAGCTTATGTCCATCCACCGACGTTCTCCTATCAGCAGTAAGAGGAAGCCAGGCTGCAGCACCTTGAGCGCTTTGCGTGGAAATCTCCCCGGGGAAATAGCCAATTTCATCACTCTCCAGGTCTGCCTCCACAAACACTAGAACAGGATTCAGCCAAGTTTTTGCCACTTTAGAGTGATGTTTGCCTTTCCTCCGGTTCCCAGAGGCATGTTCCTTGCTTCTGCCTGAAACCTCACCAGAATCCCTCCTAATGTTCGTACGGTGAAACCTTGGTTTGCAAGCACAGTTCGTTCCAGAAACATGCTTGTAATCCAAAGCACTTTTTTTTTGTTTTTATTATTTATTTTTAATAGAGAGAGAGACAGAGCATGAGCAGAGGAGAGGCAGAGAGAGAGAGAGGGAGACACAGAATCTGAAGCAGGCTCCAGCCTCTGAGCTGTCAGCACAGAGCCCGACGCGGGGCTCGAACCCATGAACTGTGAGATCATGACCTGAGCTGAAGTCGGACACTTAACCAACTGAGCCACCAGGCGCCCCTGTAATCCAAAGCACTTGTATCTCAAAGCGAATTTCCCCATAAGAAATAATGGAGACTCAGATGATTTCATTCCACAACCCAAAAATATTCATATAGAAATGCTTAGAATACTGTAATATAATACAAAATAATAAAGAAAATACAGAATATAAAGAAAAATAAACTAATCTGCACTTACCTTTGAAAACGTTCGTGGCTGCAGTGAGGGAGGCAAGAGAGGAGGGCTACTGTGTGGGACGACTGTCACTGTCACTAACGGAATCACTGCTGCCTCTTGGCTCAATGGAATCTTTTTCCTTTCACGCAACTTCAACAAGGAATCTATCCAATGACCGAGAATGAAGCAAAACGTTCCTAAGTTTGCTCTTGAGTGGAAAAGCAAAGGACTGTCCAGCGGTACTTGGAAGTGACAAAAATACACTCATGCCAGTTGTGGGCACCTTCCAGTGTTCTGAAAAATCGCCGATTTCTGCCAAATCACTGTGGTCTGAGACCGAACATCCGAGCGTGGGAGATGGTCACCCCCAATCCCACAGAGAGAGAGAGAGAAGAAGAAGAAGAAGAAGAAGGAGGAAGAGGAGGAGACTCACCATTGGCTCAGCGTGGTCATGTGACATTCGGCATCACATAGTACTTGTGTTGCAAGACATCTTTCGTTTATCAAGTTAAAATTTGTTAGAAATGTTTGCTCGTCTTCTGGAACACTCCCAGAGCAAGTTACTCACGATCTGAGGGTTTGC
The DNA here is from genome assembly GCF_008692635.1 of Crocuta crocuta. NCBI lineage: Eukaryota > Metazoa > Chordata > Mammalia > Carnivora > Hyaenidae > Crocuta > Crocuta crocuta. The sequence continues at coordinate 9,233,978 of NW_027531904.1, forward strand.
TGTGTTTCTAACAACATTCCCTTCAAGGCAGCCTAGGTTTTCTGGCCCGCCCGCCCCTCAGAACTCTTCAGCCTCCTCCCCCCCAACCCCGGTCCCTGAGCCACTTCCACAATTTTAGGCATTTGCTGTAGTAGCACCCCACGATTCAGTACCAAAATCTGTGTATCTGCATTAGCCAGGGTTCTCCGGAGAAACAGAACAAAGAGGGTGTGTGTGTGTGTGTGTGTGTGTGTGTGTGTGTGAAGAGATTTATGATAAGGAATTAAGTCAGGTGACTGCGGAGGTTGACAAGCCCCGGGAGCTGCAGGCAGCTGATATTGCCATTCAAACCCGAAGGCCAGCAGGCCGGAGACCTCAAGAAGAGCCAGCGCTCTCGTTCAAGTCCAGAGGCAGGAAAAAGCCAGTATCTCAGGTCAAAGACAGTCTGAGTCATGAGTTCCCTCTGACTTGGGGGGAGGGTCAGTCTTGGTTTTCTCTCCAGCCCTTCCACTGATTGGATGAGGCCCACCCACATTACGGGGAACAATCTGGTTTCCCTTGACTACTGATTTCAGTGTTCATCTCATCTACAGCCCCCCCCCCCCCAACAGCTTCTCCCAGAATCCTAATTGGCCAAGTATCCGGGCCCACCGTGGCCCAGCCAGGCTGACACTTACAAGTAACCGAAACAGAACCCATAAAGAAAAATTGAACACACGATTGAAAACATTATTGAAAAAGAGGACAAATAAAGGAACCCCCTATGCTGTACAGGGATCTGCTTCCTTAAATGGGCTGAAACATGTAATACAATTCCGGCTAAGACTACAGTAGAATTCTTTTTTTAGAACTTAAGATGATTTGGACACTCACACGGGAGAACAAATGAGCGCACGAAAATTTTGGGGAAAAACGACTTCCTAGAAGTGCGGAGAGACCTTCTGACTGTGGTGGTTTGGTGGCTGCGATGCGGCTGTCGGTGAGATAGCGCAGCGTTCGTGCAGGACGGCAGCCCTGGGTCCTGCAGTGTGCTGAGTGGGACACACACAAACCCATGTCAAGTGGGTTAAAGTTCAAGTGTAAGTGATCACAGGGGAGAATGGCTTAGAAAGCTAGTGTTAAACTACCAAAGTGGGTTTTATTTAAAGAAAATTAAAGAAGATGTAAATAAATGGAAAGACATCCCATATTTATGGATCAGAATACTTAATGTGAAGCTGACAACACTTTCCAAATTCATCTGCAGATTCAACACAGTCCCTGTAAAAACTCCCAGCTGGCTTCTCTGCAGAAACTGACGAGCTGATCCTAAAAATTCGTATGGAAACAGAAAGGACTCAGAATCGCCAAAAACAATCTTGAAAAAAGAACACGGTTGGAGGGCTTAAACTTCTTGGTTTCAAAACTTAGCACAGCGCTGTAGTAAGTAAGGTGGTGTGGACAGATAGGGGATAGACCTCAAGGTCGCTACAATAGAATTTCATTTAAGGTCCAGAGATAAATTTCTATATCTGTGGCACTTCGTGTCCTACAAGGGGGACAAGACCATTCAGTGGAGAGGGGCGCCTGGGTGGCTCAGTCGGTTAAGCATCCGACTTTCGCTTAGGTCACGATCTCGTGGTTCGTGGGTTCGAGCCCCACGTCGGGCTCTGTGCTCTCAGCTAGCTCAGAGCCTGGAGTCTGTTTCAGAGTCTGTGTCGCCCTCTCTCTCTGACCGTTCCCTGCTCACACTGTCTCTCTCTCCTAGAAATAAATAAAAACACTGAAAAAATTAAAAAAAAAAAAAAAGACCATTCAGTGGAGAAAGAATAATCTCTTTGGCAAATGGTGCTGGACAACTGGATACCCACACGCATAGGAGACTGAAGTTGGACCCCTAGCTCACACCGTGTGCAAACATTAACTCCAAGTGGATCAAGGACCTGAATTCAAGAGCTAAACCTACAAAGCTCTTGGAAGACATGCAGACATGAATCGTCATGCCTTGGGTTAGGAAATGGTTTTTTAGGTACAATACCAGAAACACAAGCTACGACGACATAGTTGGGCGACGTGAAAATTAAACACCTGTGTGCTATGAGGACCTGACTGGGAAGGTGAACACAGTAGAACCAGCACCATGATCAAGGCCTTTTCAAGCATAAAACAAAGTATAAGGAAAAAGTAATATGTATTATGACATGAAAATTTAAGAATTGCGTGTCAAAAAACTTTTTCCCCCATAACCGAACTCCCTTAACACACAAGCCTCCACTTTTGCTCAGAGCAGGAAAACCCAAGCCTGGCAGTCGCTTCTGCTTTTAAGCACAGTCCTATCTGGACCTAAGCCCTGTCGATTACAGATTGGCTGGGTCCTTTCCCGTCTCCCTAGAGGTGGTCTATGTTTCGGGGGGGGACGGGGGGAAGATCCTCAGGTGACTTTCTGGCTCTGAAGGAGGGCTGCCGGTCCTCAGAGCTGCACTCCCGTCCTCTCTGACCTCCCCTCCTAGCCGACTGGCCCCCGAGAGCGCCCCTCCATACATGGCCTTGGTCCCACAGCACGCCTGAGCTCACAGGTTGTCTTTGATGCACTGTGCTTCCGTTACAGTGTCCCGCGCATTGCCTGGGTCGCACAGTGAGGATGCCACAGCAACGTGCCACTTGCCAAGGCCACAACAGCTCTGACTCGGGCTGTGACGACAGAAGCAGGTACGGACCCTGCCCTCAGGCAACGTGAAACCTCTCCCGCCTCAGTCAGTGGCTGTGGGAGTGGAACGATGTCTCCTGTCTACTCTCTTCTCGTAACTGACAATTCCTATAGCGCCGTCCTGGACAGTACGTACTATACTGAAATATCAGTCGTCATGTACTGTTACAGTTACAAATCGTTTGAATGCTAAACATGTAGAGAGATACCCCAAAGAGGGAAAAAAAAGAGTAGCAGTGAGACTAGATATTTTTCCCTCTCTACACAAAGTTGGTCAAGCCTAGTAATACTGAAGTTCATAGATTAAGTCTTCCTAATGTTTTCAATGAACTGTATTCCTCTGCTTAGAAACTATTTTGATGGTTTTGTTTGGAACTATTTGGGCACAGTGGTTTAGCAGAGAATGAAGTAGGCTTTTGCCTTGTTAAGGGACTTAAACCAAAAAGGACTTTGCTTTCCTCTTGTGTAGTAGTCTACGCTCTGGTGGATGGCTTGGGGTAGAGAGGCCTTGTTCCGTGAGGTCACACACAGGCCCAGACTCCTTCCCCTTGGTGACCCTGCTGTCCCAGAGCAGGGGAGAGAGCCGAAAGCACACGAAAGGGGGAATTTGGAATTCTCCCACTCTTGCACTGTGTGATCGGCGCTATCCAGCCTCCTCATGTGCGGGAGGCGGTGTTACCGTCCACGTACAATTACGGTTGAGAGGTTTTGAGCAGTTGCTCTAATGTAAAGTACCTAAGCAGCCTGGGTCATCGAAGATTCTCCAGATATGGCTCCCTTTCCCTCCTCCCCTTTCCCTCCTCCCCGCCCTCTGTGTTGCTGGAGAGAACGAGATAGCAGTTGGCTCACTTTTCCATCTTGAGCCTTCAGTGACGATTGGCGACGTGGGATTAGCTGTGTTTCCTCTTCCCCACAACACAACTCAAGCCAGAACTGTTTTCCTCAAATGGAAAATGTCTGGAAGAGCTGCCTTCCTTCTCTGTCCTTTGCTGAGAAGACGGAGACCACACACAGAGTGGTAGGGACCATCCCAGACGTTTTACTTTGCATTTTCAAAAATACACTTGTAACACGGACAGTTACCTAACGTGGATTGAGCTTCCTGGATGTATTTTCCTGAAGCTTTTTTTTTTTCTCCTTATCAAGACTTTCCCCATCTTAGTACATGAGATGCACCTTATTCCTTTGCATTGTTGTATTTCACATTACCTCATTCCATTGCTGAAGGACATTTGATTGTTTTGTGGTTTTTTTGTTTTGTTTTTTGTTTTTGTTTTTGCTATTACAAATACTGCAGTAGGGGCGCCTGGGTGGCTTAGTCGGTTAAGCGTCCGACTTTCGCTTAGGTCATGATCTCGCGGTTCGTGGGTTCGAGCCCCGCGTCGGGCTCTGTGCTGACTGCCGGCTCAGAGCCTGGAGCCTGTTTCAGTCTGTGACTCCCTCTCTCTCTGACCCTCCCCTGTTCACACTGTCTCTCTCTCTCTCCTAGAAATAAATAAAACATTAAAAAAAAAAAAAAAACAAATACTGCAGTAAACATTTTAGAACATATATCTTTCTGCATGAAGGGTTGTATTCTTAGAGGATAATTTTTGGTATGGAATGGGACGGACAGGGCTGATCGTGCTGATACTACTAAGTTACCATCAAAATTGTCTATACTGAGAGTAAATGAGAGTTCTACCCTTTCCATGAACGTTATAATAGGTTTTCAGGCTTTTTAAAAGTTTTTGCCAATCCGATGGGCGAAAAATCGCATCATACTGTAGTTTGTACTTTTCTGATTACTTTCTGTATGCCTTTTGGCTCCTTGTATTTTATTTTTGCAAACCCATCCACTTTTCCCATCTCTCCCACGATTGCCGGGAGCCAGGCCGTCCACCTGGTCACCCTCCACCTGCTGCTGCTTTCCAGCCCGGTGTCCACACTGCGGCCTGAGCAGTCCCTTCCCAAAGCAAATCTGATCGCACCTCATGACACCCACCTCCCTGCGGGATTAAAGTCACGTTAGAGGCTCCCCTTGCTCTGAGTGGGAAGGGTGACCAAAGTATGTGACGTGGCCTGGTAAGTGGCGCCAGGTCANGATATGCCACTCCCTCTCCAACCAAGGGCAGTGAAAACAAGAAGCCAAGACATGCTAGAGAGGATCAAAGGCGTGGAGGGACCTATCAGGAGGCTCAACATATGACTAACTGGGGTCTTAGGAGAGGAGTGGTGATGAACCCAAAGAGTGGGAGCGTTTAAAAGA